>NC_083639.1:1470000-2205000 GCF_963576545.1 Limanda limanda
GGAAACAAAGAGTGGACCACAAGTGTTTGAGTCACAAGTTTGATGCCCAACCCACACACCCCCCTAGGAGCCACCCCAAGTCACGCTGCCTTTGTTCCCACCCGCCACAAATCACACGCTCAGCCAGAGGTCCTCGTCCAATAAAGACAAACATAGGTCGTATGAGTCATGGCAGGGAAACAAATGTCATTATTTTTGTGAGAACAGTCTTGTTTAGAAATATCTTCCTGTGAATTTTGAGGTAATACTTGTAAATATAAACACAAATTATATGTTTCTGCTAAAATTGAAGCAGAAAAATCTATTTTTGTTGGGGGATGATGGTACAGTGAGAAAACCCTGTGTTTATTACGGTTATTATGTCGCTGAGCTTTGAGTACAATCTCTCCAGCCCCAGGATTTACCGTCGCATCAATCACTCTAATCCTAAAATTCCCCAGAAGCCAGGCAGCGTCCTGCTTCTTTCTCTTGCTTTATTTCTACCTTCTGTGCAGCCGCCTGAGCAGCATTCATTGTAAACACGTCACCAGTAAACTGATACCAGGGTGAGGCAGGGCGGGGGGCAGTAAACCATTGAGTAGTGCCAAGTTTGCAGTATTCCAAGTTAAGCGTCCCGGAATGCACCAGCAACAGGTGGCGCCGTTATGAGCGTCCCGGGGGGGTTACATGACAGCGACAGCTCTGGGTTTATCACCACGGTCAAGGGGAGAGAGAAACACACAAGGTGAAAGTCAACGGGATCAGCGCCAACAAGCAACATGTGAGAAATAAAGGTGGGGAGGGAAATGTCACATCAGGGGGGAAACATCCCCGGGGTCCACACGGTATTTCTCTCTTTTTTGATAGTTGAGTGAGGAAGAGGAGGCAGATCGTTCCTCCCCGGCTGGAAATAGAGACATCTCCGTTATCGCACACACACACCCCCCCTCTGCTGCCGAACCACATGATGGAGATAGAATTCCAGTGAGGCCACGAGAACCTCGACCTCCCACCGCCCCCCCGACTCTCTACAAGCTAAAGCAGCATCTAATCGTGTCACAAAATCAGACCCAAGAGAGTCCCGACCAATTTGTAAAATCCTACAGTACCCAACATTTTGCATCTATGAACGTCATTCAAAGAAGATGAATAATACGAATTATCGCATCAACAGTTCATCAGCTTCTATTTGTGTGTCGGACACCGACTCCAATATTTCACCAAAATCGAGGAGGCAAGAGGTCAAAGCTCCGACAGGCCGAGCTTACCCGTGTCCCGGCTCGTCTCCATTCCCACTGTCAGCGAGTCACTCAGGTTCAAAGCAGTCGTCAGGTTAATCAATGCTGTCGTGTACAAACCATTAACACCCACTGGCATCACATAAAAGCAGAGAGAGCACTTTGTTTGGCTCTGAATTAATCTCAGAGGTTGTGTTTGTGGGTTTGTGTGTGTGTGTGTGTGTGTGTGTGTGTGTGTGTGTCTGTCTGTCTGTCTGTGTGTCTGTGTGTGTATGTGTGCGTTCTGTCTGTTTGCTCAACACGGCCACTGCTCTTTTTTACATAATTACCCTAACCTTGCTCCCGCCCACGTAATGAATGCCTCGTTCTGACGATGCTAAACCTCATCCTTGAGCTCCAGAGTCATGTGAAAACCGTTTGAGCTAGATGTGCCACGTTGACAGGTTGTCACTCGCTCCCCGGCCTTGTGATGGCGGCCGGCCAGGACGTGACCATGTTGCATTCCTGCTAAACTGTCAATTAACATGTATGACGGCAGTATCACCTCTCAAAGGTACGGCCCGCGTCTGTTCAAGCTTCTGTTAACGACACCGCACCGGAGCCGCGTGTGGGCCGCACAGCCGAGGATGATTCAGTTCTTAAGGCTCACACCCGTCTTCTCATTAGAAGAGAAGAGTCATATCGCTCAGTCGAGGATTCAAGGATTCACAGCATTAAAAGAGTGGAACGCAATTTCCTTTAGATTATAAATGTACTGAAAATATGGTCAAGTTGATTAAAGATGTGAAAGTACATCAGTTTTCAGTGGTAATTAAGTTGTTTACTAAGGTACCGTGCTACAGAGAAATTTGTTCTTAACCAACCCCCCCTCTTGTTGGCCGACTTCAGTATGAGTCACACGTCCTGTCTTTTCCATGTAAGTGGATGGGACATGGGCCAAACTAAAAGGTTAACAATACATGTCAAATAATATTTTTCCAAAATGGCTGTGATCTGGGCTACACGTTTGTTCTCGGGGAAAACGTTTGTGTATACTTTGACAAAAGAAGAGTATTTTTATATTGAGACAATCCTACTTTACCTTAAACAACAGTTTAAGAGTTTCTCCATCACTAGAACAACAGTATCTCCAGTTTGGTTTGGATGTCACTTCATATTTCACCAAACTGGGTCCAGTAAGTCATTCTTCATGTATTTAACACTTAACAGCATGTTCCTCACTGCACCGCTGCTCAGACTGATAAGACAATGTAAGGCTGACTGCTCTCGGAGTCATGATATTAAAATGAAAACCGACACATGTCGAACTAACTTGCTGAGCGCGTGCGTCTGGTTGACAGGCAGGTGGGGGGGGGGGGTGTCGCCTGATTCCCATCAGTCCACAGGTCTGCAGAGCGTGAGGAGCTCTCGAGGACGACCCTGGTAAATGTCTCCTACCACACTTCCAGTAAAGTATTCCTTTTCAAAGTGTAATTCAGCCCAAATTGAGTTTTCCACACTGTTGAGTCCATGACGGGGAGATGATGAGTGGCACTTTAGAGTCAGAGAAGTGTGAAAAGCAAGCATTCAATTATCACAGGGTAAAGTAGGAAGTTTAGCTGAGTCCTCCAGCTCACTGGTCGCTTCTGTGGGAGTAACTTTAAAGAGATGGAAAGTGTGAAAAGGTTTTATTTACTGGAACATCCAGGTTCAGAGGTCACACAGAGTCCAGATTTCAACAGGAACACGAGACTCCTGCAGTCAGAGATCGAGCCATTTCCCCTTCTGTCGTGACTGTTGATCTTAGAAACACAATATGAATACAAATGTGTGCCAGAAATAGAGAAAGTGATGTTTAGAAAACAGCAAACTTCCAGACAGTTTGAACTGAGGCAAGTGCTCGGTGGAAAAGAGAGCGGAAAACTTTTCATTTTAGGTTTGAGATGATGAAGGAGCATCGGTTACAAAAGTTAGTAAATATGCAATGCAAAAAAAATAAGGCAACTTTAAGCTCGACAGCAATATTTAAATAGCAAAACTATACACAAAGCAAACATTGAAGGATATTGAAACCGAACAGATTCACACTTTTGCAACCAAAGAAATCAGAAATATATATGAAATATCTCCTGATTGAAATAATCAGCCGTGTGCCGGGTTCTGACAAGAGAGGCTCAGCAACACAAAGCCAGCAGAGCAATAAATCAGACACATGGTGTGACCTCATCAGCCCCTCGCCTCCCACAAGGATTGGGGGCATTACCTTTCCCCGATAGCATTGTGCCCCCCCCTCCTGAGCTCCACCATATTATCCCCAGATGATAAAAAAGTGTCTCTGATTTTGACATGATTGAAATTCATAAGAAAATATTGTACAGGCACAGACACCCGAGGAGAAGAGTCGGTGTCCTTTATGTTTAACCTGGGGATATTTAGGTGTTCCAGGTTCTCCCACCTCAAAATAAAACCTATTTTACCATCATTACAAAAAGTAAAAAACACAGCAAATTACTTTGACAACATATGAAAAAGAAAAGTTACAAACCAGTGAATGCTTTACTGGCAAATATCCAATGCAGCTATCTGGCACTAATGAAGCAGTAAAATACTCCAAAGCTCGAGAACGGATCAAAATGACAGAGTGAGATGAGACATTGTTTGAAGAAGACGATTTCGGGGGAATGACTCAAATATCAAAGAATGGCTGGATATGTAATGAAGTGAAAGACGGGCAGCGGGGGAGCCAGAGGAGGTGGAGTGTGAATTATGAGCCAGACCATTAGAAAGAGATGCCAATTGGCATGTGGAAACTTCACAGTACAAATATACCTGGAGGCCTCAGTCTGCAAAACAGTTGTCAGGAGCAAGTAGCAGCAGCGACTGTCTGTGTTTCCCTGCGATGCAGAATCGATGTGCGAGTGGGACGAGAGCATCCATCATGGGTGATGATATGATTTGCTGACTCCAGAAGGAGGTGAGGAGAACTGAGAGAGATCACAAGGTGAGTCTGAGCTCCAGTTATTTCACTCACATCAGTTTATGCAGGGATTTAAAGATGAAGAGTTAACAAGTTGTGTGTTTTTTTTATATAAAACCTAAATATAAAGTTGATTAAATGATTTTATCATTTTTTGAATAAAATGTAGAAATAATATTATTATGAATTATTGTATTGATGTAAAATTATATTCAATTGAAAATAAAGGAATTATCAAAATCAACAAAATATAAACATGTAAATACAAAAATGTTTATTCTGCATTCTGAACTAAGGAGTTTGCTGTTTATTATTTTTTATCATGTATGTCTATGTCCAGTTTTATCTGGGAAAACCACAAATCCATATAAAACACATACACAATATAAAGGCTGGGCGATAAAACAGTATCAGTAATAATCACAATATCTTCTTTTCGTTGAATGCTATTTAACAAAAGCCTGAATATAAGTAAGTATATTCTTAAAGCGTTGTGTGAGCACAGTGAGGAGGTTAAAACACATCATTTTAAAACCACAAGCTTCACTCAGGAGCAAAATCCAAGTCTTTACATTGAATGTAGATAATAACATGACATTCAACTGAAGTATTATTAATATCAAGTGACATATTTGTATATTAAAAAGAAAGGATTAATGTTATGGTCAGTTATGATTAATCATCCTCTTCTCCCAACAATAACAATCAAGGCAGGTACAGGATCGAGTCTGGTTCTGTCTGAGCGGTTTCTACGTCCTGATTCTTTCCTGTGAGTTTACAGAGTTATTTTCTCTCAACAAAGTGTTTGCTCTTGGGTTTCTTCATTATATTGTGAGGTATTGACTTTACTGTATACAATGCCTTGAGGTATGATATGTTTTGATTTGGCACGATACAAATAAAATGTAATCAAATTCACAATGTAGCCATGTAAAAATATAACAACATTCTTTTTTTTCCTGAGAGAAAATATGTCAATCTTATGAGTTATTAACATTTGTGTATGTTATCATTCGTGTCCTTCGTCATTACAGTCGTCCAAATATAGCGCAGAGTTTAACCCCTGAGACCACCCAACCTGGCAGCCTGACATCTGTTAAACCTCTCACTAATAAACCAGTACATGCCTGAGGGCTCATTTTCCCATGTAAGTGAACCAGGGGCTTGTGAACATGTATGTATTAAGCTTTAAACACTTCCAAACACATGTAAGCCTCTGTAGCCACTATATCTGTATTGGATTCTGCAATAACACGTCATGTTTATTAGTAACTACTGAATGAAGCCGAATGTAAAAGATTAATCACAAAAAGAACGTATACGTCCAATGAGCCACAGCCGCACATGAAGTGCATTCTGTGTGTAAGTGTGACTTACAACCATCTGCTAGAAAATAATACCTGAAGACATTTATTCAAGTCCGACAGATTTATGGTTGTTGTTGTTTGCTGGAGGCAAAGTTCACTGGTTTTACTGCCGGGGCGTAGAACGTTTGATCAGTGGAGGGAGAGTGGTATGTGGGGGGGAAAGTACATTTGAGGGGGGTCCGTCATACTTGAGTCTTTAGGAAACTAATTTGATCCTCATATTGTATCCGGGTTGTTTTTTTTTGCAGAAACCCAAACAACCGTGTTAAGGTTTAAGGGAAAACACATGTTATTTTAATGGTAAATGTCAATCCAGTAATTCAAGTCTATAACTCTGGAAACGGAGGTTTAAATACTGAGAAAAATGTGAACCAATGCTGTAAATATACTGTCACACTTATAATATATATGTAGTTCAGTCTGTTTGTGAATATCATGTTTTACGGTTTATGTATTTCTGGTGGGGAAGTTTTTCTTGTTTAAACCCTTGATCAGGTTTCACGTGTTCACAGGAACATAAACATGGAGCAGCTGGTTCGTGTTGGATGCGAATCCTCCATGGGAGGGAAGGGGGGGGCACAAGGTGAAGCACCTACACCTCACCTCTTTATTTTAGCGTGTATTGACGGCCCCTAAAGTGTCCTCTAATAATATGCAACTGGGACACCAGAGCGCTGAGTGAAAGACCGGAGACAAAGGAGTTCCAGGGGCTGTAGCCTTGACCTCGGATTTGTAACTGTCAATCTTCAGAGCTTATTCAAAGCTACAGAACAAAACTCTCGAGCATATCTATCGTTAAATAATCTGCTATAGATATGTAATTAACTTCTAGTAATCATATTACAATAAAATGTATATCATTTGTGTTTTGAAACGCCGATGTCTTCATTGTTTAACTAATCATTGGTAAATGCGTGTTACATGTGCTATGGGTGCCTGTCAATGTTCACATATCATAGAATGTCTACGTATGTATATGCTTGTTCATTTTATTTTCTATTTTTCTCTTTTTACATCAGTCTCTATGTTATTTGTATGTTGTTGTTTTTTTACCGTGAAACTGCCATGGACTACTTTAATCGTCTCTCCTCGAAAAGAAAAACCTGGATATCAATCTTCAATCAATAAACATTATCACTGCTTCATATCTTCACATGAGATTGTCAAATTAAAATCAACCACCTTATGAAATCTTTATTTTGTTGATTAACATCAAAGTTATTCCTATTTCAAAGGCGTCTGTACTTTATGTCAAAAATCACTTTGACAACTGTTTATCATTGTATACATGTGAACCAGAGAGTATATGTGAACCAGAGAGCTTGTACTGGATTGATGTTGATTAACTGGGATGTGGCCAATCGATCATTTGTCTCCTGTCTTGTATATTGTTCTTTATAAAATGTGTCTTGCAAAAAAACCAAGAAAAACAAGAACAACATCGGTTGCACTTAAAGCTTCAACTTCTTTATTTTGACAAAGAATCCTTCAAGGACAAATCAGGACATTTAACTCTAACATCAAACATTTTAAATGTTTTCAGGCTTGAGAGCTCGTACCTAGATTCAAAGCTTGTAAAGAAAGTAACTCACATCTGCTTGATGGAAACATATCAATCTTTAAAGGGTATTTAACCTGCTCTTTGACCTTGCCTTCCCTCTGCCCCCCCACCCTCCTGTTCGCCGCCCACTCACCCTCCAATGTCTTTGGAGTAGCCACATATACAAAAAAAGCCTAAACAGCATTTGGCAGTCGCTGGGTCGAGGCAGTAGAGGAGCATCAAGCACTGCGCCAGCACCCTGCTGGAAGGATCTATTACATTGCAAATAAAAAAAATAAAAAAATAATCTGCAGGCGGCCCAGGGCGACCAGACTGCAGCCTGACAGGGACCAGAGCTGAGAGCACTGAGGACTGGGAGCAGGTAGGTGGCCCTGGAGGCTATAGGCTGGTGAGAGATGCACTGATCAGAGAGGAAATGGATTTACAGAAATCCTGTTGCTTGTAGGTCAGCACCTGTAAATGCACGTCAGGGTGAATACGTCGCATTTGCATCGTGAACACGACAGCACTTTGTGAGCAGGTGCACAAGTCGCTGCAGGGAAAAAAAACTAAACAAAATTGTACTTTCTCAAGTGTAATGAAGACCTGCTTCTATTTTCCTCTCTGGCTGAATGGGCTGTATTTAAAGGAGCAATAAAGTGACTTACAGTAAATGGAATTGTATGTGCTATCTCGTTTCAGTTGCTCAAATTACAGCGTGCTAGCGTATTAATGATGGAGATAAACATTAGGGTTTGGTTACATGGAGGACAAAGATTTTGGTTTTCTGCATGAAATCACTTAAGCAATGCATGCAGGCTTCTCAGTTTGAATTTCATTGTATTAAATCTTGGAAGCTGGATGGCGTCGGTGAGGTCAGAGCGCCGAGGTTGCCGGCTGATGACTAACTTTAGACGGAGCCTTCAAATCAATATGGAGCCTGAGATTCGGAGTGTTTCAAAAGGGTGGGAGGAGGGGCGGGGGGGTGGTGCTTTGGCAGAAAGAAGGTTTTCTTTCAACATTTGAGAAACACACAGCGTTGTGGTTGGTACTGTAGCAGTTCAAACATCTTCACATTGCAAAACGTGCAAACATATATTGTCGTAGAAAGCAATTATCTGCGATGCAATTGTGCAGAAATTACACAATCGATCTGAAAAACTACCTGATGAAAACACAACGACCAGCATAACACAACCCAACACGCTGAGGCTGAAGCATTTCTTATGTGCTGGAAATACAGGAGTCAATGCATCAAGCTGTCAGCTCTCATGCAGCAATTCAACAAATGTGCCATTCCACCGGTGGAAAGTTCAAATAACAGCATTAGCGCTCATTCGACACCAAAGGGGCCTCGTGGTAACGCCTGGTTCTCGTGCGTTACGCTGTCGGAGCCATTTTCTGTCTCCAACACTCAACTGCAGTCTGTGAGGAGACGGAGAGGCTGTTTCAAGAGTATGCGGTCATCTGTGGGTGGATCGGAGAGGAGGGGGTGGAGGGGGGTCACAGAGACATGTCAAGTACCACTGACACATCAGGTGCAACTTGTTTGTCTGCTGCACAGCGTCGCCGGCGTCTCTTTCTTTAACAAACTTCAGAGAACTCCACCGGCGCATTAAACAGTGAAATCAGAAACATCGCAGGGTTTGACCGGGCACTGAGACAGAAGCAATCAAACACCAAGTCACTCAGTGAGGATTGATGGGGAAGCAGTTATAAGACAAACTCAAAACAGTTGACAAGCAATAACAGTTAATCGTCATTAAGATACCGACGTCCTCGGAGGAAAACATCCTCATTTATCGTATTTACAGATCTAACTTTACTGTGGTTTCCAGACAGTCTTGCTATGTTTAGCTTAGTGATTTGATGCACATTCTGCAATGACAGCCGGCCTTTCCTTCAAGAAGAAGTGTGAACTGTAACTCCGCCTGCAGCACAAATCTCTCAGATCTCAAGGACAACGACTTGGAGAGATGTTCATCATCCACGATATTTTGTCCAATATGTCTCCTCTCCCACACAAGTTTAGCTTCAGAGCCTCGGCCAAACAACAAACTATAAATGTAATCGGCTAAAATGGCAAACCATCCAGTGGGCGGGCTTCCTCTAATGCAAAGGGCCTCCTGCCAAACTGTCTCCTGTTGCAGGCTGTTTTGCTTTTACCATATGTGTTGTGAGGTTCAGAGCCGAGAGCCAAGATCACTGCCGCCCAAGCACAGAATCCTTTCTGAACATATGCCGGAGCATGTGTACCAACTAAAAATAAAACCCTTACTTTACAAGTTGACTGGTTTTATTTTCAGTGGGTCATCAGGCGAGAATAAACAGTCGAGGTGAAATATTGAACAGAGGGTGTTGAGGAGAACTCTTGACTCGAGTTAAAAAGAGAAGTCGTCAACGATACAAGTTTGGATATTGTTATTTTTTTACTATTTATTACACATTTAAAGGCTTTTCCTTTTAATTACAATAAAGGATGCTCCACCGCAAAATGATCTCATATTAATTAGCTGACAAGACGAAGATTAAGAATAGATTTTTAACATTTTAACGTTTAACTCACCCCTGATACCACGAAAGATTTACTACAAATACGATTTACTGAAGATTTCAAGGTCTTTAAAAGTTCAGAGGAGTGGACAGAGTGCACACGCTGAAGAGTGAGCAGAATGCACAACAGACATCTATCAACTCATAGAAACATTAAAAATAGTATTTGGGGAAGTACCATGTAAAACACACAAAATGTAATATTTTGGCTCAGTTGTTTTCTGTATGAGTACGTTTTTAAATGTATAAAAGCAAATAATATTAAGATATGAATTTAAATAACATGAATCATATACTAAATCCTATCAAGTATTTTCAAGTAGCTGCGGAAAAAAGGAATTACGGAAACTGTCTATTTTGTTATATATATAGTTTTCAGAATTTAATTTTGTTATTCATACAAACCCATGGACACAGAACCCAAGCAGGACTCACCTTGTGGATGTCAACAGTATTTTCTGAAAAGCTGCTCAACTTGCAAAGTAATTATGTCAAGAATATGAATTTAACATTCATAACCACTCCCACTTTAGGTCCTCGTCCAATTAGAATGAAGTCAAGTCCTCTGAACTTGAGTCATTAGGTCAAATTTTACAAGAACAAAATATAGAAAAGGTATACAGTGATGCATGTGACCTTTCTTCACAGAGAGATGACTCACATACAGACAAGTGCAACATGAGTCAGTTCAGATCCACGTCAGTGTCACATTACACTCGATGGTTTTATGTAAAACTCTTGTAGTAACTTCTTGCAGATTACATAATGATGGTGCTGAGCAAATGCTTCCTTGTCACAGTCAAGGGCTGAAATCTGCCTCCATTCGGAGAGAGAAAGTGTATTTTAAGATTAATGTGATTCATAAATATTAAAATCTAGTGAATGGAGAACTGGATTTGCATCTTTTAACTTTTGGTTTTCTGAATCCTGTGTAGTGGCACCTTCTATTCACTCCATCTTCGTACTTGTAAAGATATAAATTGGCTAATGTTAATCAGGACAGAGCAGTGGCAGTATTTAAGCCTCCGCCCAGTTTATTGAAGGCTTCAGACAAGTTGCTTGTTAGTTAATACATTCTTGAAAAGGATTCCTGAGGTGGATATCAAGCCCAAGAGTGAGTGTAAAGGCCGCTGGCTGCTGCCGCTCACTGACTGGTCAGAGCAGCTGCACTGGTGGAGAGGAGCAGTTTCATCTGGGTGTTAAAGACATGTTGAATTTCCTCCAACGGTTTTAAATCCTCGACCCTTTGATTGGCATCCACTCAAATTTTCAAAAAGATAACAAGCAAATAAAAGCACATCCGACTTAAAAAGAGTGTCACCTCACAATCTAAAGAATGTCAGTCACTTTTCCTGTTTTGCTTTTGATCCGACTATTTATGTGCTCTGCTTAAAGATTGACTCTTTTATCTTCTGTGTTTTTTTTGTTGTTGTTGCAGAGCCGTGTGAATCAACAGAGATCCAGAGGACGCAAAGATGTGGAAGAAGTCGAAGGTGACCGAGCAGACTGCCGCTGGGCAGGCAGGTAAGTTTAGAACGAGGGACGTCGCCCTCTTGTCAGGTCAGTCGAGGGCTGGTACTGCACCTGCATTCCCTCTTGTCTGAGGTTTGATGATGAACAGAATTCATTTGATGACTGATATTTCTGTGAGAAAAACCACTAGCGAAGAAAACCCACAAAAAAAACCCAACTGCAAGTCAGAAGAAGATGGAGACATCAGAGAACAAAGACATCAAAGATTACATGAGGTCAGTGTATTACGCAGGAAATCTTTTTTGAAGATGTGGAATCCCCAAGAAATTTGATTGAAGACCATTTCTGCTGCAACGATTCCTTTTTGTCAAGTGGAAGCCGTCCAAATAACAGAAAAATCTAATTGCTGCAAAGAAAATTCAACAGCAAAGATGTTTTTTCAACAAGGGCACATACGCATTGCCTGAGAAAAGGAAATCCAGGAGCACTGATCATATCATTGATCAACTTCTGCTTCCCGGGGACGTGACTGTGAAGAAGTCGGTCAGATAAATGATCACAGGCGTCAGTGATGTCAAAGAATGAGACGCTGTAATTACTGAGCGAGACCACGCTGGGAGAAAAGTAAACTCTTGATGTCAAGACGAAGAATCCTGTGAGTGGATGTGAAGAACAGCGCTGACACATGAGACCAGACGCACGACAAAAATCATCATGGAGGATCAATCCAGCAGTCGCCGCGACTGAAGAGGAATCTGAAAATGAAACGCTGTCGTTACCGAGCAGAAGACAAAATGAAGGCTCATTTAAAATTAACTTCCTATAAATTGTATTTACACAATTTATCTCAAGCACTGCGCAGGAATCATCCTGAGGAGAAGAAATGCCTGAGCGAGCTTGAAGTTAAGGCTGATAATTCAGATGCTGTGGTAACCGTATTGCTACATTATATATTGTGTCCCTGACTAACATTTGATCGTGTGATGAAATGTGTTTGTTCTGCTTAAGTTGTGTCTGTGTGTGTGTGCGCTTCACATCCCTGGGCTATACACTGTATATTGTGTTGTTTTGTGTTAATTATGTGTCCGTAATCCTGTCGAAGTCCCAACCTACCATGGGGCTTCTGTCAGGATTCATATTTACCTGTCCTGTTCCCTCTGCTGCTCTCACTTTGCGTGTTAAGTCGACGGTTCTGAGGGAGTTCAACCAGACGACAAAGGTATGCGAGCAACAAAAAAAAAATTTAAAGAAATGAAATCACACCAAAGATTTCCCTTCTGAAAGTGCATGACTCCATGTTGGTGGAGTTGCATGTATGATGTGCTCTTCCTCACTCTTTGAAAGGTGTCATCCGAAAACGGATGGTTCAGCTTTCAGTGTCACAACAGACGCACTTCATTGTGACACTTCACAACAAACCTCCATATGAACACCAGCTGCAGGCTGTTGCTAGAGGGCGCTGCAGTTGAGTGTCGTGTGTCTTCTCCATCCTGTGATTTAAAACTAAAGTTAAACTCTCCATGGCTTCACTTGACCCAAACACGACTGACACAGATAGAAACCGTGTTAGGTTATTTCAGGAATTCAAGTACAAGTTAGTATTTGTTTAGCTTAACTTACTGCAGAACAAGTCATATAGGAAATACAAAATTAAATACATGATTTTGAAGGGGAAAAAATAGGATTTTCTATAATCTGCCTTAATTCCTGTCAAACTGCATCCTTGTTAGGATTTCTTATTCTGGTATCAGTTAAGTTGTGAAAACCAGCTACAAATAATTAGTTGAATGAACATGATGCAAAAAAACAAGAAAATAAAGCAAGGACATTGGAAATAGTTGTTTTATGAGTTAGCTGCAAGGTTTTGTAAAATAAAACCTTGTTTTCATAGTATTATCGATCTGACGGCCGCTATACACAAAATGTATCTGGTATAAATCCTGTTAACTCTGCTCAGGAATGACAGGATACCTTTGAGTCTTTTCATCCCAAATTTATGCTGATAACACTCCATAAATAACTTTCTGCTGACTGACCCATGAAATCAATGCCTGGCTTACGTCTGCAGTCTTAATTGCTGTTCTACATTAATAGGCTGATCAATACTTCCACGTAAACACATTGTTTTAATGATGTTTGTGTCCCCCTCGCAGTCCCAGAGTGTTCACTTTCAGCTTGTTAACAGTGGCAGAATCCATGTGATGTTATCAGAACATCCTGTTCAGCAACTGCTGCAAGCAATTTACCCCCAATCCGCTTCGGACTGCAAAACGCTGGGGCGCCCGCCTCATTCCATTAAGTACATATTCCCTAGTTAATATTCTGCCTATTACAGGTCTTTCTGGCCAAGTGAAAATAATTAACGACCAGGGATCCCTGGACCAGCTGAACCCCTGTGATCAGCACTTGGTGATGCCCTCCTCGAGATTTGTGTGGGTTGGTTTATATTGGTTCTTTCGGGGGTTCGGGGACTTTCTGCAACAATGACCAATTCCACATACACATATTTTAAATACTTCAATCTTCTCACAAATAAAAGTATACACTAAACTAAAAAGGTGTTTCAGGTTTGGAGTGCTCCAAAAAATTGACTGAACTATGTGAAGAAGCAAGAATAAGACACGCCCATTATCTAGAGTGGGTTGAACTATATTTACTGAACTAGTTTGCAAAAAATAAAAATAACTCACCACTGTGTATATGTTTAATGTCCCTGCACCAACTGATGCTGCTGCTCATTTTTTTCAAAGCACTTTAGGAGTCATGTGGGGACAAAGAAAACTGAAGGATGAGAAAGTTTTCAAATTTAACTATTATTTTTAATCTATTGTAACAATTATGGATAAAATTCACTTATTACCTTGACATTTTATCTGATTCCTGGAAATAAACCAACAATTTTTTGCAAAGACTCACAAGACAGAGAACAAATATTCACATGAATAACTCAGTCGCCGTTCAACAAAACATAAACATTAATGTTATGAATTAATGATCACACTGACTGTTCAGGCCTGCTACTTACATGAATAAAGGAACTATTGCGTGCATGTTTATATCAAGATCAAACTCACGACTAATAAAAAAAAAGGCCCACGAGGTGTTAGACTCTAAAGTACATCATTAAATAACAGTTAGCAAAATGTGCCTTTTTCAAACTTGCTTAAAAATAGTTTTGCACATTTGGAAAATCATATCGAAGCATAAATAAGAGAGTTGAAGTCCCAACGGTAAGCTGATAGACTTCTGACCCCACGGATGCTCTGACAGTGTGAGCTGCTCATTACGAGAACTCTTTATCCGGTGGGAGAGCTCCATGCTAACTTTGTTGTAACGATTAAGTGTCAAGAGTAAAAGCCAAAACACAGAGGAAGCAGTGTGGGCGGGGATGTAATCTCATGTATTGTGTTTTTTTTGCAAGGATAGCTTTAGTGTTTTTGCAGAATACAAGAGCAACCACACAACCCCCCTCGGGTCAGGTCAGATTTCAGGCAACAGCAGGTCATGTCAGTGGAATTCAGAACATTTGCACTTGCTTCTGAATTTCCTCTTTACATTTCAGTCATTTTATGGAGATAATGATCAAATATATGATTAAATTAACCACTGGACCTTGACAGTTATCTTGTCTTTTCTTATCCCTAGACATTTCTACAAGTTCCACTATTGTCTGCATTTATTCACAAACATGTCGCCGTCTTCCAACCGAACTCTCGACAAATGAATGTGACTATGTGTGACGTTTATACTGACAAATGTTTCCCACGTCACTTGTCTGAGTTGTAGATTGTGTACTTATCACTAAACCTGAATGTAGTATTGTTAAGCCTCTTTTCTTCATCAAAATGGATTCTGAAATTAAGTCATTACTACTTTTCACGTTTTAATGAATATTCTGAATAAAACCATCTGTGTGTGTTGATCTCTTGCATTGCTCACTCTGCATCATGTTCTGTGACCATTTATCTCACACATATTATTCTCTTTTTCTCATTTTCAATGTGTTTTCATTCGATTAGGCATCAAGAAGAAGTCCAAAGTTCCCGGCGTCATGATAACGCAGTTTAAGGAGGAAATTCCAGAGGGAATGTCAACTCCAGACTTTACCCGCAAACCCATCGCTCTGACTCTTCAAGAGGGTAAATATTTATGCCACTGAGAGGAATTGAAACCGCTTATTTTTCCCTCTTCTATCACAGCACATGGATGGTGAATGGTCTGTATTTATATAGCGCTTTCCTAGTCTTGATGACCACTCAAAGCGCTTTACAGTACAGTACAATAGGCCGTTCAGGGTTCAGCATCTTGCCCAAGGACACTTCGGCATGTGGATGGGAAGACTGGGATCAAACTGCCGACCTTCTGGTTGAAGGACGACTGCTCTACTGCTCAGCCTCAGCCAAACACTTTGACCTCAGTCACACACGTCAACAAGCAACATTTAGACTTAAGAGAGGAAGAGTAGAGAACTATTCATGTGACTCATCTTAGTAGTGAAAAACTCCTCAATTCAATGACTGAAAAAATGTTATCAACAAATTCCTACAGACATACAGGTGGGGAATCTTGGATGGTTTAGCATATACTGCATAGGAATGCCATTCAATGTTAAGTTTAGTGCTTCACTCCCAAGTTTTCTTGAGCAAGACACTGAATTGCTCCCAATGCCTGTAGAAGGGGGCATACACAGTCTCTTCGGATAGAAAGAGAAGAGAAATTGGGTTAACTTCCTTAATTTCTGCAGATGTTTTTGCAGATACCGTTTAAAGTATAAAACAAAGCGGCCCCATGGTGGGTCAAAGCACAGACAATAATTGAATGCCCAGATAGGGTCACATTGCATGTGATTTCCTACTTCTCTCTTCCCTCAATACTATCAATATTGATATTGTACAAATTTACAATTCAAAAAATGAAATCCAATAAGTATATTTCCACATAAATCCTAAACCAATCCAAATTTTAGTGAAAGAAAACATTTTCTTTCTTAAAATACAGCCATGAAGACTTTGCCACTATTGAGAAAATCCTCACTCTGTCCTATTCCAGGTAAACTTGCCATCTTTAAAGCCATTGTAGTGGGAACTCCCACTCCTGACGTGACGTGGAGCAGGGCGAACGGAGAAATCACTTTTCACCCTGATGTGTGTCTGCAGAAGTACGATGATATATCTCTTGAACACACGCTGGAGGTAAGATCTGCTGGCAGCACTGTTCGTACGAGATACAAAGGAAGACATTTTGTTCTACATCCTGCTTCTGATGATGCCATTAATTCTGTCTTTGCCTTCTAACAGTTTCCAAAAGTTGCCGCGGACGATGCCGACACCTACAAGTGTTTTGCAAATAATGAACATGGAAGAGCTGTTTGTACTGTCGTCTTGAATGTAATTTCAGGTACATTCCTTATTATTCTGAGGATCAGTCTAGTGGGTTCGGTAACATTTGCATTAACTATTCTCCTCAGGATATGGCATAATTAAACTGTGACAAACAGATCAAGACTATTGTTTGTTTACAGTTGGATTCTCCAAGACCAAGGAACTTAAAATGGCACAAGGAAAAGGTGAGGTTTCAAATACATTTTGAGTTTTTCATTCATTAATTGGATTTATAGGAAAAAATCTGCCTGTACTCTTTCACCTGTCACATCAGAGTACTGTCACTGTCACTGACACTAATGAATGACACTCTTAGAAAATGAATGAAAAGTTTGTACTATCACTCAAAACTTTACCAGAGTGTGTGTAATCAATCACCTTGGTTTCTGTCAAAATCTCAGGGTGTCACTTAGACAAGCGTTCTTGGATGTGAGCAAAGTCAAGGAAAGTTTGATCACTTAAGGTGTCTGGGTTCTGGAGACCTTTCTCAATTACGCCTCTGTTAAAGGATGAGTCTGTAGAAATTCTGTGTTTTTGTTTACAAATCACGAACACAACAATGGACCTTCTAATAAGTACGATCTATGTATTCAAAGCACGGTTGTTGTTAAAACAGTTTTTAAAATAAGAAAAGTAGCAGTAACTTAAATGCACCATCACCTGTTGCTGCTAGATAACAGCATTGGTGTAACATTAATGAAAATACTGAGCCTTTGAGAAATAGAATATAAGTTTGTGATCCATTTTAGAGCTTCATACTGTATCTATAAAAGATAAATGAATGGCCTTTGAGTTAGGTTTCATAGACAGCCTGTGGATCCTTCCCTGGGATTTGCTCACCTAACATACTGTGAATGTAGATTATGAGTAACTTATGCTTCAAGCTCAAAAGGTAAAGTTCATTGAAAAGATAAAGACAAAGTCCTGCAAACCACAAATTTAAATTGTTGTTAATGCCTCATGATGTCATTCAGTGATGGACTGTTTTTATGATTTTCTGGTTCCTCAGATGTGACTGACTTGAGAAAAGGCCTTAAGAAACGGTGAGTCAAATAACTCAGTGTGGTTCAATGTGTTGAATTCAGTGACATCTAGCGTTGCAGTTGCATATTGCAGCTGAATGCTCCTCACCCCCCCCCCCCTTCCAAGCATGAGAGAGAACCTGTTGTAACCTTCAGTTGTCGTACAAACTCAAAAGTGTTTAGTTTGTCTGGTTTGGGCTACTGTTAAAAAAAAAACATGGCGGCCTCCGTAGAGAGGATCCGCTCCAGATTAAAGTATTTAAATATAACAAGCCCATTCTAGGGTAGAAAAGTAGAAGTCGCACAATACAGATGAAACACACTAGTGAAAACATCACAAGGAATATTTCATGTTAATTTTCTGCCAAAAGATCCCTTTCATCTAAATGTTACACACTGAACCTTTAACTCAGCTGTAACAATACCCAGCTCCGTATATATTTTGCCACTCCATTCCACCAGTGACTTTCCTATGAAGCAATATTGTTCCATTGGAATAAAATTAAATAAATCCAATCCCCCCCTCTGCAGTAAACCCGACGGAACCCGTGAGGAGAAGCAAATGGAACCGGAGGAGAAGGTCTGGGAGATTCTGATGAGCGCAGACAAGAAAGACTATGAGCAGATCTGCGTTGACTACGGCGTCACCGACTTCCGAGGAATGTTGACGAAACTCAACCAGATGAAGAGAGAGAGGGAGCAGGAGATAGCGGAGGTACGTAGCACATCAACAGGTTTTCTTAGGGTTTGATGTCAATCTTGAACCGGTCAGTCGGACCCCGTTTCTCCTTCGTTTAACTTTTTGTTGTGTTACATTTATTGTAGTTTGTGACACAAATCAGTACGCTCAAACACATCGCGGTCAGCGACGACGACTGTGCAACAATTGAGCTGGACATGGACCTCAAAGATCCCGCCAGCAAACTTTTCCTGTATAAGGTGGGACATTAGCTACCTGCTGCCATTTTGTTTTTATTTTCTTAATTATGTATGATGAGAATGAGACGTCTCTGAATCCTGCAGGATGGCGTCATGATTCCTTTCTCCCTCGAAGAAAGCGATAAAGCGAAGCATAGCTTGAAAATGGTGGGCAAGAAATACACATTCAAAATTCATGGGTTAGGTTCCGGCGATGCTGGACTCTACTCGGTGGATGTCGGGGGCGTCAATGTATTCTCCACAGACTTTAAAGGTGAGTCAAGGTCAGATTGGATATACATTCACTTACCTTCAAGCATTTACTGATTAAATGTTGTCTGGAAGAAGAATAGGACAGATGAAAGGAATCAAATTTTCTCTCTGTCCTTGTTTTTCTGCATTTTTGAAAACCTGCAGTCCCTGAAGTGGACTTTGCAGTCAAAATACAAGAGGTCAAGGCAGAGGAACGAGAGGACGCCCTTTTCCAATGTGTCCTGACCGCCCCCCTGAACGAGATCGTATGGTATGGTAAAAGCGCCCCTCTGTCAAACAGTGAGAAACATGAAATCAGTGTATCTGAAGATAAGCTTATCCACAAGCTGATTGTGCGGGACTGTCTGCCTCTGGATGCTGGGATCTACGCTGCTGTGGCAGGGATCAAGTCATGCAATTGCTGGCTTGTAGTTGAAGGTGAGACAATTCTTTTTCTGCAACTTTTTCTACCTTTGGAAATGCTCATTATAGAGTATGAACGGCAGACGCAAAATTTGTAAATATTTTGTGGATAAAACCCTGATTTCAACATTTAGCTAATGATCTAAATACATTTGATGTATCATCTTTTATAGCTGACAAAGATCCTGCCAACAAGGGGAAGAAGGGAACTCGTAAATCGACTATGGCTGGAGCCTGCAACGACGAAGAACTGATCAAAATAGCTAAAGAGCAGCAGGGAAAATACGAGAAAGAAATGGCAGAAAAACTGGAACAGGCCAAAAAGGCTCAGGAAGAGAAAGCAGCTGCAGAAGTCATCTCTCAAGCAGAGGCAAAAGTAGCTAAAAAGGAGAGAGCTGCAGCCAAGGCCGCTGCGAGGGCGAGGAAGGCAGCAGCCGGTACGGGTGGTGCAGGCTCAGCTGCACATGGTGCCGGAGGGGCCAGTGGTCCTGGTGGTGGAGCCTCTGGGACAGATGGTGCTGGAGGTGCCGTTGGTGCTGGTGGTGCCCTTGGGGCCGGTGGTGCTGTAAGCGCTGAAGGTGGTGTAGGAGTTGGAGTCGGAGCTGGAGCTGGTGGAGGAGCTGGAGGTGGGGCTGCAGGAGGAGCTGGTGGTGGGGCTGAAGCAGGAGCCTGTGGTGCAGCTGGCGGAAGAGCTGGTGGAGGAGCTGGAGGTGGGGAAGAAGATTTTGACGATGAATACGATTCATTTGAAGACTCTGATGACGAATTTGATGACGAGGGAGAAGGAGGAGAAGGAGGAGTACGAGGAGTACGAGGAGCAGGAGGAGCAGGAGGAGAAGGAGGAGAAGGAGGAGCAGGAGGAGAAGGAGGAGAAGGAGGAGAGGGAGGAGAAGGAGGAGAGGGAGGAGAAGGAGGTGGAAAAGGAAAACGCAGGAAACGCGTGAGAGCGGGTCCACTTGTTCCAGAAACAGTCATAGGTAAGAAATAAATACACACTGTGATGTAGAATGAGAGAAATGCTCCCCTGGAAGAAATGCAATATAATGTTTTTATAGATAAGTATAATTGAAAAGGTATTAAGATTAATAGTAATACAATAGGAAGAGTAGAAGGTATTTATGCATTCTGTTGTTGATGTCTTAAAATGTTGATATTGTCTTGATGTTTATAATCGAATGTGTCGCTTATTGTTGTTTGTCTTTTCTGTAACGTGTCAGATTCCTCCTCATCTATCAATCTCATATCTGTATCTTACATATGCCTCATCAGGAGAAGAAGAATATATCATGACAGCAAATTACTACATTTGCGATCGTTGTATAACAGACTGTATAAAGTTGCTATTTATTATGACTAATTATTAGGAGAAAATAATGACGACGAAACCACAACTCAAGAAGGTGGAAATTCCGGGAAGAAAGGAAAACGTTCAAAAAGGAGAATTGTGGAAGTTGAAGAACCTGTCGTTGGTAAGAGATGTCAGAGGTCGCATGTTGAAGACCATTTACTGACCATTAACGTCATGGGGGAAAGTCGCAGCTGTGGTAAATTCTAAGCTCTTCCGAACTTAGAAGTAGCTGACTTTCCCATTTACACTGTAGTTATTAAACAACTGACACTTTACAAAGCTCTACACTTCTCTGCTTTGCCGATCGTACAATTCACCTAAAGCTCCATATGAATTTATGAACTTCTCCCAGACAGGTCTTATCGAGCCTCAGTGAATGAAGTTGCTTCATCTAGGTTATGTAAGTCTGTAGCATGGGTTTAAGTTATGTATCATAATTAATGAAAACACTTGTAATTCTAAAGCCTACATGCAATGCAGTCTGGTTCTCATTTAACCATTGTGTTAATTACTCAAATGGTTTTCTCTCCCTGGGCTTAAATCTTTACCTCATTAACTATATGCTAACTATTAGCATAAATTAAGCCTAATTAGTCAACATTGATTAATAAAACATAATTTAACCAGTCTTTATCTATATATAGGAAACACACAGTAGTATATGCAAAATACACATGCAAAGCTTAAGTGTCCTTTGTAAATCCTTAAAGTAGATAAATATAGATATTTGTCTATATTTGTGATTTGTGTGTCAAACGTCTGCAATTTGCCAAAACGTTGAGTTCATGTACCATAAGGTAATATATACAAGATGCTAAATGTTGCACTCCCTCCCCCCCATTGTGTTCTCAGAAAGGTGTTGAGCAATGCTAATCTTAACTGGGTAAGAGAGAGACCCATGTGCACTGACATGCACTAACATGAACATGACCAGCTACTAAAACCAAGAACACTGAAGTTCAGATAACAACAAACAAAGACGAAACCATCTTTAAACAGAAAAGTGTAATTGATTGCTATATTAATGTATAACATCTTGTATGTATAACCTTAAATAGATGTAGTTTGTATAAAGGGTATAAAAGTGGAAAAGGTGATTTACCTACATATGTACTCAAGATGAGAATATTTAATATGACGGTTGGTAATAGATTTTGAGGTTTGGTTTTTTTCCGATTAACTTTATCATAAACTCTTGATGATTGTTGAATATTTCCAAAATTTAAAATGATTACTTATTAAAGGTATCCATGGGGCACCCACTTCCCAGTTCACACCAGTACTGTTCTGTCAATAAAGGTGAAATGAACAAAAAATATCTCTAAAAAAAATGATATAATGTATCAATGAGACTAGTCAAAGTAACTAACCCAAAAATCGCAATCAACAAACCCCCTCAGTTGATCAATTAACATTAAAGTTCTGCCATCACAGAGCTGATTTTGAAAAGCCAGACGGATGTCACCTTTTCCACAATCAGCCTCCTTTCTCTGCATTGAAATTAACGTTCTGTTGATGTCAGTTCTGTTGTTGTTGTTGATGTTGTTTTCATGCTCAATGTTGACACTTAAATTCTTACTGCTATTGTTCTCATTCATGTTATCTGTACGGCCTATCCAACAGCAAATGAGACAATTACGATGATATACCTTTAAAGGGAAAAGCAATACAAAAAACTGAGAAGTGCCAGTGGTGATAATGGCACTGGGCCAGCGGCAGGCAGTGAAGCATCTGCTGGAAATGGTGAGGGGTGCAGACGGTGGTGAGCCATCTGCGGCTGGCAAGCGTTGGTTGAGGAGAAAGTTAGTGGTAAGATGGCGGGCGCTGTGTTACTGCTGCATGGGAAGCACTACCACTGAACAAAGTCGATCGACGAGCAGATGACTTTTTCGGTGCTTTCGGGGGCTGAGATGAAAGTGTGTGAACACTGAGCAGAATTGCTAATGCTAATTGTTTAAATGGCCTCTTACAATGATCCCACAGCTCAGCAAGAGTGGATTTAACAGTGAGATTGCTTGTACAAATGCTAATTACATTTTATGCACGAATAAGTTCTGTCTATAGCGCATCGTACAACAATTTAATGGTCATAATGGTAAAATAAGAAATGCTTTAGTCTTCTGTTCTGCAGAGATTAGTACAGCACTGGGTAAATTAATTTATTTCTATGACTTACAGGTTGGATATCAGCAGTTTATTGTTTCTCCACTTTTGTCTGTCACGTACTGCGTTTTGTGTGTGTGTGAGTAACCTCTTAATGCATTGTCGCTTGCCTTATTCAATTCAGGATGAGTCGGTGCTTTGAGGTTCTTGAGTTAACAACTGCAGAACCAAACGGGTTCTTGATACCACAATTGCATATTTTGAGGATGGAAACAGTCGGACTGACCTCGGAGGATGACCATGCTCTAACGCAGTTTCTTCACATTGAAGGCTGAATTCACGTTAAATAGACAAAATGATTGTTCATTTCCACTGACCACGGCTCGGTCAGTCCTAAATGAGGTATTATCTCACGGTGCATGTTTCTTTAAATAGTAACACTCATCTGAACGCCTCGCTAGGACATTCTTATGAGCTGTGCAAGGATAACAACTCTGCAGACTTTCAAGTTGAAGAAGGACAAACACGACAATCAAGCTACAGACCAAACAAGAAATCTTCCTCAAGTATAAAATACTTGCGAAATGCCCTCTTCTTTTTAGATCCCTGAGAAACTTTGATGATATAATCTCTTCAAATGTGTTTTTTTTTTTACATCAAACCTACATTTAAAACATGTATTTTATAGTTACATTATAAAATACATGCTACAACGTGACAAACTGATGATTGTTTAAAAAATGAGGTAAGTGTGTACACACTTGGATTAAATCCAAATGTGTATATTCTTCATTAACCCAATATAAGAACGAATATAGTCCTTGTAACTAAAGGCACGATTACAAAAACCTGAAACAGCTGAGGAGCAACAGCTTGTTCAGATGCAAGCTGCAGCTGTGGGATATGTGCATTGGCTAACTTGCCTGGTTGATCAATCCTCAGATCCAGGAGTTCACTTTCATGCTGGGCTCTCGGACTGCAAAGCCATTATCGGAGAAGCAGCAGAGCTGGAGTGCAAAGTGAGCCGTGAGGAGTGTCAGGGAATCTGGTTCAAAGATGGAGATGAGGTTAGCCCAAAGTCAAAAGAAGTCACAATCTACATGTTATTACATAAATATGGCAAAAGAGGTATTGATGATTATCATATATTTGTAGGAGTCAGAGCCTTCGTCAAGATTTTATGTCTGTTGTGTCATATTTGTTTTGTTTTTGAAGATTCAAACATCGGAGGGTATAACCATTTCAAAAGATGGAACCTTCCACAGGCTGAAAATTCACAAAGTAACTGAGGAATTCGCTGGAACATATAAATTTGAAGCAGATGGACGTAAAACAGAGGCCCTCATTGTTGTTGAAGGTAAAAGACTTGAATCATTCATTAGTGTGTCCATGCATGTCAATGTCAAGATGGAAATCAAAATTTAAGTGTGCTGCATATCAATGTAATGTTTATATAATGCATTTACGTATATGCACACATGACACTGCTTGAAATATGAGTCTTTCTGATTTTTTAGATCCACCGAGGTTTGATGCTGAGGAACTGGAAGTGTTTAGAACTCCTGTCTCAGTGAAAAAGGGACAAAAGGCAACCTTCAAATTACCTTATATTGGACGGGATCCTATCAAAGTCCAATGGTACCTCGAGGGTGAAGAGCTAGCGGATGAGTCAAACATCAAGATTGAGCACACAGAGGGGTGCAGCCGCCTGCTTCTCACCAAGCTGCAGCGCAAAGACAGTGGTGAAATCAAGATCAAACTCAAAAACGAGTTTGGCACTGTTGAGGCCTTAAGCCAGCTTCTTGTACTGGGTAAGATACGAGAGAAAATACCTACAGGCTTTGCTCTGTCGTTGTTTTGCATGCAGCAACACAGAAAGTTGTGTAGTTAGGTAAAGCATCAGGCAAAGAGTAATGTTGTGTATGCTATGCATGTTGTTTTTTTAAAGATAAACCCACTCCCCCAATGGGACCTCTGGAGATCGTTGAGGCGTGCTCCTCCTCTATTGAATTCAAGTGGAGACCCCCAAAGGACAGTGGCGGCTGCAAGATTGGAAACTACATCCTTGAACGGCAGCAAGTCGGACGCAACACCTGGAAGAAGGTGGGGCCGATTGGGGCGGAGGCCACTTACAAGGACACTGATGTAGACCATGGCAGAAGGTACTGCTATCGCCTGAGAGTGGAGACTGAAATGGGAACCAGTGAGCTGATGGAAACAGAAGACATTCAAGCTGGTACAAAAGGTAAAACTTCAAATTTGTAAATTTAAGTTGTGTCATCTGTAAAATGATCATTTTAATACAAAGGACAAGTTAAACCTACATTAAGAAACACAAAAGATGCTTTGGCAGCAATTGAAACAACAAATTGTTCACCAACTAGTTTATAGAACGTTATAAATTCCATTGAAGTTACAAACAAATGTCTCAAGATCTATTTGATAGACAGTATTAATCCATCACTTTACTCATCCAACTTCACAATGCATTTCCCCACATTGCTTGAAAACAATCCGACTAAGCGACCAATTTTAGACATAGGCCTGGTCACAGATCCCAATTCCTTGTGTGCACAGCGTACCCTGCTCCTCCATCTGCACCGAAGGTTGTCAGCGCCTTTAAGAACTGCATCAACCTCACCTGGACTCCTCCCTCCGACACCGGAGGAACTAATATCCTGGGATACAACGTTGAGAAACGCAAGAAGGGCAGCAACCTGTGGGGCCAAGTCAACCCAGCCGATGAAATGATCAGAGGTGACTCTGATGATTTGCAGATGTCATTCCTGAATTGTATGCCTCTGGGGTGTGATGTAGTATTTTTCTTTTTTCTATACAGCCAAGGTCTATGGTGCTAAAGACGTAAATGAGGGCATGGAGTACGAATTCCGTGTGGCAGCAATTAATGACTCTGGAGCGGGTGAATACAGTTCACCATCTGAGTTTGTGTTTGCCAGAGACCCTAAAAGTAGGTGGACATCGATACAATATTATGACAGTCGTGATTTTGTCCTCATGCTTCATACAACCCACACATCTCAGCACTCACTGTGAATCGTGTGTTGCAGAGCCTCCTGGTAACGTCATTGACTTTAAAGTGACAGACTCCACCTACACAACCCTGTGCCTGTCTTGGACCAAACCCAAGGAGATAGAGGGGGTTGAGGATGAAGCCAAGGGATATTTTGTGGAGATCAGACCTGCAGAAAACACTGAGTGGGATCGCTGCAATTCAAACCAAATCACCATGACTTCCTACACGGTGAAAGGCATGAAGTCAATGGCCATGTACTGGGTGAGAGTACATGCTACCAATGATGGAGGAGACGGACCGTATAAGGAACTCGACAACTACATCCTCGCTATGCCTCCTCCTGGTAAGAGAGCACTTAGTACACAACTTAAATTGATGCAAAGAGAGTAATTAAGTTTAAAATTTTTCTTCAATGACAAACTAGGATTGTGGATAACAATTGTTAAACACCCTGGCAAAACGTTGACTTTCTTTGAGTATTTTAGTTATAAGTATATATCATTAAACATAGGTGCCAATGGATTAAAATGCTTATATGGTTAAACCTCGATATGTGTACGTTTGCAACGAGATAAAACAAAACACCAAAACAAAAATATCCATTAAGGCTCAAATAACACAACTACTGTATGTTTATTTTTCATGGCTTTGTAGTGAGATTGATTTTTTTTTCTGATTTGCTGCTTATCATTCAAAAAGCAATTGTCAATATCGAAAACAATTCCAGCTAATGACCTTACTTCCATCCTGCCGTTCACCCAGTGAGGCCACGATTCACAGATGCAAAAATCAAGAGCTTCATGGTGGTGAGAGCCGGAAACTCCGCCCGAATCAACATCAACTTTGAGGTAATCCAGGCAGTGATTAAAACAACTAATATCCACGCGTGTGCATACAGTATATAGTGAACTAATGTCCTCTTCTGATGAATCTGACAATGTGATTTGTTTTGTAGGCCTCCCCTCGGCCTGATGTCATCTGGTTGAAAGACGGCATGCCCGTGTCTAAGAAAGTGACCGTCAGCAACGCAGAGGCCATGTCCCAGCTCCTGATTCCGTCCTCCGAGCGCGCAGACACCGGAATCTACACAATTGTCGTCAAGAACATTGTCGGGCAAGAGACATTCAGCATAGAAATGAGAGTCACAGGTGAAACTGGCAAAATACTGTCCCTTCTTTTTAAATAAATAATTCTTATTCCACACACAGCAACTAAAAAGACGGGGAAACCTTTTGTGTTTCTACTCCAGATGAACCGAAGCCGCCAGGTCCCCTGGAGCTGGATGAAAACGTGCCCGGCACCGTGACGCTTTCATGGGACGCGTCTCCAGATGAGAAACGTGACGACAGGCTGCACTACATGGTGATGAAGCGGGATTCGAACAAAAGAGCCTGGCACACCATCGCAGATCACATCTTCAACAACAAGTTCACGGCCTGCAACATCCTGCCAGGCCGGGAATACCAGTACAGGGTCTATGCCAAGAACGACATGGGCTCGTCCAAACCGTCTGAATCCACAAAGTGGGTGATTCATGCCAAGAAAGGTAAAGACTAATTTTGACCCCCCCCCCCCCTCGACTAATCACCAAGGCTACAAATAAAGTTGAGTTGTCTGTGTGTCTTCTTTCCTTATGCATCTATCATAACGATGTTTGATAAAGAAGCCACATTACTATTTTAATGTTAAAAAGATAAAAGCCATGTATGTTAACTGAGCCATAAGTGTACCACTGCAAGAACAGATTTCCACTGGTGTCAATGTCTTAATTGAAAGTGTTTATTGATTTTAATTCAATTAATCTGGTCAATAATTTGGATTTGAATTTGACACCAAATTAAGTGTTATAAATAAAATTGAACTAAATCAGTGAGATGAGGGCTACCTGTAGAATTGGAAAAAGGAGTGAACTCTATATCTACTGCAACAGCAACTTTCTTTGTAGCACCTTCTTGCCCTAAACAGGAAACTAATTCTGATGCAATGCATTTTATTTCCCTTCACAGAAAAGTTCACCTTGACCATGCCGGAGAGGAAGACCTGTAATCTGCAGTGCGCCCCGAAGGTCATGGTCCCACTGAAACTGCACACCGCTCCTCAAGGGTATGAGTGCTACATGAGCTGCGCGGTGAAAGGAGACCCCACGCCTCATGTGACATGGCTCCGCGACAACATCAGTCTGAATACCAACACTAACTACTTCATCTCCAACACCTGTGGCGTGTGTTCTCTGCTCATACTGAGGGTCGGATCCCAAGACACCGGCGAGTACAAGGTTGTTGCAGAGAGCTCCTTGGGGAGGGCAGAGTCCGCCACTAAACTGACAGTCAGAGGTAAATCTTCGCAAAGTGAACTTGTGCTACAACATTTTTTTCGCGTTTTTGTGTCTTTGGAATCTGAATCCAATAACTCTTGTATTTTTCTTTCAGATTAAAACAACACACTGAAGATGATAGGATTTCTGTAAAACCCCAAACAGGAGCCAGGTTTTTGGGAGATTTACATGAGTTAAGCCTGATCCGTCAATGTGGATTGATAAGAAGTCAGAATAAAGTCTGAACCAAACAATTGTTGCTGAGGAAAAAGCCACTGATGTGTTGTTTGTTTTGATTTCAAATGTGCAACCTAAATAAAATGGAATGAAAGAAATACTAACGTGTAATCTTGCACATTTTAATAAAGTGCGTAGCAGATATTTATTGATTTTTAAATGTGCAATTTAAATTGTTTGCTTAAATTAATAGAACTATCAGGTTCCCTTACTGGCTGCAATTGTGATATTTTTTCCACACGCGTGGATCTTCCGCTGACGTGAAAAACTTGTACGATGCTTATTGTTTGTTATTGCACGTAGGGTGATGTCAGTAAGGTGTGGGTGTTAATGTGTGGGTTTGGTCTGAATAAATATTTTGTACTGCAATCGTGATGTGGAATATTAAATCGACATTTTACTTATAGACACAACTAACCAGTTAAAACTAAAGAGGAATAGAAATGCTATGATAGTATACATGTGTGGCTTTAGCATATATTATGGCTATATGGTTCGAGGTTAAACATAAAGTGTTGCATAAGAGAATTCATCCCACTTGTTCACCTCTGTTAAGTTTTATGAGAGTAATTTATGTTCCGTCTTCTTGTGTTACCGCTCAGAGCAGATCTGTGGGGTCAGGCATTGGTCCCAGTTTAGTGTCACTGAAGAAGAGAGGGTTCAACAGTTGCACTCTGGCCTTAACCATGACTGACCAGTTTAGGATGAACCCACTCAGTGTCAAGGAGAAGTGATTATTACAATGCTAAAATAATTGCTAACTTGTTTATGTTCTGTTTAGGATTTAACCAGGCACTCAAAAATAAGTGTAGCTAATTAGTATCATATTGATGCTTTTTGGTTTTGTCCAAAAACAGAGTCAGGGAACAAGTGAGAAAATGCATGCAAAATGTTTACTTCAGAGAACAGGCGTCCAACATTTGAAAATAATGGTTCATTAACTCTGACATTTGTATAACACACAAAACCAAACACAAATCATTAACGCAATGAGCTAATAAATCTTAATGTAAATGACAGTTAACCCAACTTACTCTTGTTAAATGCTGGGATGAAGATCAGGCAGCCCACAGGTGCAATTAAGCTAATGGTGAGCCACTTCTATGTGTCAGTTCCCATGGGCAGCCGAAAGCACCCTGCTGCAGGAGCAAAGCTTCATTCAAGTTTTGAGGGAGGGATTAGGGAGCTTCGCTGCTGCATTTCCTCTGGTGCCTCGTTTTCAAGAACCTATGGCACCATAGGGCCAAAGTGCACATCAGTAAACCTATACGCACGAGCCACAGTGAAAAAAAGCTGGGGCTCTGCGTGTCTCCGAAAGGTTTTATTGCCTCTTAAAACCGAGAGCCCACACTCTGGAATCAGCTGGAAGCTGGCAACACACCACTCAGACTCAGCAGTTTACTTGGCAAACTAGTAAGTACACATCATCATTATCAACACTGTGATTAAAGATATGAAGATATGAGCAAATCCTCAACATTTTATCGTCTAATGTGTGAAGATAGGTGTGTATTTTATAATCTTATTTGACGGACACACAGTTGACATGTAAAATCAACTTTGTTTTAAATTACATAAGATCTTAGATCGACATTGACACCAATTTATACATTTTCATTTTCTGAAGTTGAACTGTGATGGTGTGAATTAGTTGACCTGCTTTTCACAAACTGTCAGAGTTTATTAATGGAATGCGTTAAAGGGAACAAAAAGCAAAAGTCAGTGCAGATGTAAGACGACCTGGGAAGCTGATGATTGAAGAACAGAGCAGAGCCTTTAAACTCACAGTCTTTAATGTGTTCTGACTGAAAATCACTCCTTAGTATTATATTTAAGCTTTTTACCGCAAGTAAAAAGTCTGTGCCGTTAATAAATGGAGCTCAGAAATTGAATACATGGGCCTGACAGGGTATTCATAAATCAGTTCACTCATAAAACCCTCGGGAAAGCTAAAAATATAGGTCCAGAGCAGTGCACCATGTACAAATCAGTTAACTATGTGGGTACTTGACAGAACTCAGAATATTATACTAATTTTATTATAACTTGATTCATTGTTTAATAAATGCACTGTAATGTTAACAGCTGTATCTCACCCTTTGTTATTTTATCTGTTTTTTAGCCTTGTTGGATGTATAATATGCTTTTGAGTGGGTGGTTCTGCTAGTTTGGTTTTCATGCGTTTGTTTAAGTTAGCTGACAAAGACAAATTCTAAATATTCACGCTGATAAGGCGATAAACCACTGAACCTTGGATCTTATTTGAATTGTTATTAAATTTAATGTGAATAGTTTGAGGGGCCATCAAATATAATCCCAAAACAAAAGGCTCCTGTCAGTGGACTAATGAGATCATCAAAAGTAAGTAAGATTTACACAGACAAGACCGAGTGGTCTCACTACTTTATATTCAGGATACAATAAGATGTTTGCATCAAACCTTCTGTCTGAAGTAGTAATATTTAAACATGGCGTTTTTTTTCTAGGTCAAATTCTACCTCTCTCTCTTATATCTTGGTTATAAATATTCTTAAAAAATACTATAAGCATAAACAAACACAGCTTCTTTCTACATCACACGTCACATTTCAGTATAATATTAGCATTTTCATGTTTTTTAAGATATTCTGTAGATCCAATAATTACATTACTGCTTGCTGATTTATGATAGTATAATTTGTCATGTACACTGCATAAACAATAATGACGATACACAATTTAACGTGATTTAGATGGTCATTAAAATGTTATATAATCTCTACAACTTTGACTTAATGAGACAACTATAAACTATGACTTTCAACCGCCGACAGGAAATCTGCTGATTAATTAACTAATTCCTTCAGAAAGGTGAAAGAGGAAGAGAACAGGTCCGAATACAGAGATGTTTTTGACAAACGTCAGCTGTTTACACCACCTCGACCTACTGCCTGCAAAACTAGGCCAGTCACTCAGGAATGTCAGCTATTCAGTGATCTCAGGAATTCTTACATTTATAGTACAGATCGAATTACTAACTCATGCATCCGCACAAGATTTGCCCAAAATAAGTTCCACTCTCTTAAGCAGCGATGTCTCGTCATAAAACTCACACTGAAATATTTTTTAACCCACTTTCTGTTTTTGGAATAATGAATAAATCGTGTCCCATTACATTTGTGCTGTCTCCTCCAAGAACAGGCTTTACTTAAAAGTGCACTAACATCAGGTTGTTAAAGTAAGCACGCTGCCGTAATCCAATAGTTAAACAGCGGTGAGCGATAGCCAGAGCAGATTCAGACCATCTGTGGGAGATTCAGACAGATGGGAATTCATATGGAGTTTCACAGTGGCCAAGACATTCCATCAGATGAAGATTACCCTGAAATCCCATCATATTGACATGGGAACGAATTAATCTGTAATTGTAGAATTTTCTAAACAAAGACTGATTAATAATGCATACGCAAACTAAACAGTGTTTTGTAATACCTGTGCATTAACAGATAAGCTGTTGTCAAGATGTTTAAGATACGCAAATCCAAGGATGTGGAGCCAACCGCTCCTGGGCAGGGTGAGTAACCGAAGAATTCACATGTCAATTAATTTCCAAATAACAAGTTGCAAGATCATTACATTTGTTGTCAAAGTTCTTAAAGCAATGTGGTTCAATCAAATGATTCTTTAAGTTCTTCATCAATTGTAAGTAATGCCATTCATCTAATTTAATAACAGTGAGAATTAAAAAGAAGTCCAACGTGCCAGGAGTTATGATCACCCAATATGTGGAGGAACTACCAGAAGGGATGAGCACGCCAGATTTCACAAGGAAACCAATCGCTATGACAGTTCAAGAAGGTAAAGTCAAGTAAAATACCACCTCCGATTACGTGCGTTCAACTTCACCTCACTCAACTGTGACAATTTCTCATGATAATATTGTTGCCGATTCTGTAGGAAAACCGTCAATCTTCAGAGCAGTGATTACTGGAAAACCAACACCAACAGTGACCTGGTTGAGAAATAATGGAGAAATTGATGAAGGGTACAATATCTCCTTCGATGCAGGTTCTGGTGAATACCAGCTAAAGGTGAGGTCATGACAATGTGTCACTGTGCTTCTTTCAAATAATAACCACAAAACAAAACTGCAATCAAATTTTCTATCCATGCATTTCATGACAGCTGCCGGATGTATCGGTGGATCAAGCCGACACATACAAGTGCTTAGCGAAAAATGAATTTGGAAAAGCAATTGTCACGGCAACCCTTAATGTTATTGAAGGTGCGTCACTCGCTTCTATTTCAGGATATATTCAATCCAAACCAATTTACTATGATGATATATTACATCTGTTTCACTTGAATGTATTTCTTTCCATTTCAGTTGGCTTCAAAAAGAGCAAAGCTTTGCAACAATCCAGAACAGGTACACACTTAAATTACTTTGTAATAACACAGTCAATCGTGGACTGAATTAAAACTGTAACCGTGTTGCTTGTTGTGTTGCAGCTGTCCGGGAAATACCAGAGGATTTCAAAAAGTCCTTGAAAACAGTGTAAGAACTGATTCAGGGCAAGAGCAAACTTTACTTCGTTTTTTTTCTTGCTATGTATAATCATTACCTTAAAGTAATTTATGCTTTTATCCTTTTGTAGGGTTGACACTGAGCCGAAAGAGGAGGAAAAACCAGTCATGGATGACAAGTTTTGGGAAGAGTTGCTGAGTTCAGACAAGAAAGAGTATGAGGAAATCTGTGCACGGTACGGTATCACTAATTTCCGTTGGATGCTGAAAAAACTAAGTGAGATGAAGGAAGAGAGGGAGCAAGAAGAGGTGAAGGTAAAGTGTATTTCAACAGCATCTTCATGTAAACTGACAGCCTCATAATGAAGCGGCAGAAAATACAAGCATACTAACATTCAGCTAACTTTCTATTGGACAACAGGTTGTTGAAAGACTAAGCCTACTGAAGTCCGTTGAATTGAAACCTGTTGATGATTCAGAGATTGAAGATGAAGCGCCTGTCTGCAAAATCTTCCTATTTAAGGTGAGATATTTCATCTTAAATATGTTCTTACTAGTTAATAGATGAAAGCATACAATGTGACATACATATATATATATATATATATATATAATTTGTATGACCTCATATGTTTGAACAGGATGGAGTTATGATTCCTTTTGATGCTGAAACAGAGGTAAAACACGGATTGAAAACAGTGGGAAAGAAGTTTAGCATGAATGGTGTCGACATGGATGATGCGGGATTGTACCAAGTGGAGATTGATGGAATTAAGATCTTCTCAGCTGATTTGAAGCGTGAGATAATGCATCCTAAGTTATCATTTACAGAATTACATGTATGAAATGTTAGCAGATCTCACATTAACCCGTAATTTTGTGTTTCGTACAGTTCCCCCTATAGAATTCTTGGTGAAAATGCAAGACGTGAAAGCAGAGGAGAGAGAGGACGCCATGTTCGAGTGCCTCATCTCGCAACCAATGAAAAAGATAACTTGGAAGTTTAAAAATACCCCACTGGAGCAAGGGGAAAAATATGACATCCTTGTGTCCGACGACATGCTGATCCACACGTTGGTGGTGAAGGACTGCCAGCCACTGGATAAAGGAATCTATGCAGCAGTGGTTGGACTTGCATCCTCCAGTTCCTGGCTTATAGTGGAAGGTACTGTTTACATTTTTCAAATTGTATCTTTTCATATTGTTCAACACTAGTCAATCAAAAATGAAAAAAAAAGCCCAATACACGTTTAAAAGGTTCTGTTACTTTTTTTCTTCAGTGGACAAAGATCTAAAAGGAAAGAAGAAAGTTCGCAAAACAACCCGGGCAGGTGGTGGTGGTCCTGATCTGTCGTTGATAGCTCAAGAACAAAATGCTAAGGTACAGAAAGAGAGGGATGAGATGATTGCAAAGTTAAAAGTGGAGGCAGAAGCCGCCGCTGCTAAGGCTGCAGCTGAGAGGGCAGAGGCTGCAGCTAGAGCTAAAGCTGAAGCTGAAGCCAAAGCCAAAGCTAAAGCAGAAGCTAAAGCAGAAGCCAAAGCTAAAGCAGAAGCCAAAGCCGAAGCCAATGGGCAGCCAAAAGCAGAGGCAAAGGTTAAGGCAAAGGCAAAGGCAAAACCAAAACCAAAGTCAGAAGAGGGAGAAGGTGCAGAAGCAGTTGTAGAGGAGGAGGATGAAGAGGAAGAAGAGGAAGTGTCCGAAGCAGCTGAATCTACTCCATCAAAACCTGAGAAAAAGGTAGAAGCTGAAGAAAAAGAAGAAGAAGAAGAGCAGCCTAGTCAAGAGAAAAGAAAGAGAGTGAGGGCAGGCCCACTTATTCCTGAAACGGTCATCGGTGAGAGGCATCAGGACATAGTACATTATATAATCTTAAGTACTTTTTCTGTTCCAAATGAAAAGTTTGCCTTCCTTTCAGACCCTGGAGTTTTCTTCACCGGTGGACTTTCTGATGTAAATGCCGTCATCGGCACTGATGCAGAATTGGTGTGCAGACTGAGCAGTGAGGAATGTGATGGAGTCTGGTTCAAAGAAGGGATAGAGGTGAGGGATTTAAGAGATGATGGAGCTGCAGCTTTTACCTTCCAGCTCGTTAGATTTAGGTGTGTTAACATTTGTGCATTTCCGTGCATTACAGATAACAGCTACAGATGACGTCTGTATCGTTAAAGACGGGACTTATCGCAAACTAATTATCAAAAACTGCCAAGAAGAGGATGCTGGGAAGTACCGATGTGAAGCCGATGGGCGTAAAACAGAAGCTGTGCTAATTATTGAAGGTATTGTGATCAGATGCAAAAGATAAAGGCCAAACCACTGGGAAAATGTGTACAATGCTCTTCTCATTTTTCAAAGATGTATGTTTTTCTACTAGATCCTCCAAGAATAAACACAGATGACCTCGCTGTTTTCATAAAACCTGTCACGATCAAATCTGGGAAAGAGGCAGTGTTTAATGTGTCATTTGTTGGCCGAGAGCCGATGAAGATCCAGTGGTACAACGAAGGCGAGGAGCTGTTGGAGGATGACAACATCAAGATTGAAAAATCTTCCTCCAACAGTCGTCTGGTTCTCACCAAGTGCAAACGCAGGACCACAGGAGAAATTAAGATTAAGATCAGAAATGAATTTGGAAAAGCTGAGGCCATTACACAGCTTAATGTCTTAGGTTTGTAAGCTTCACCTTAGACACTGCATGTTCTTAATTTGAATAAAAGTCATGCACATCGGTACAGTTATTCTTTTGTGTTACTATAGACAAACCGACCCCACCCATGGGCCCTGTGGATATAATTGAAAGCTCATCATCTTGCATTGAGTTCACATGGCGGCCTCCAAAAGACAGCGGCGGCTGCCCCATCACTGACTACGTCATGGAACGACAGCAGATCGGCCGAAACAGCTGGAAAAAACTAGGCAAGATTGGCCCGGAGCCCAAATACAGGGACTCTGATGTTGATCATGGCAGAAAGTACTGCTACCATGTCAGAGCTGAAACCGATCATGGCATCAGTGAAATGCTGGAAACAGACGATATTCAGGCCGGGACCAAGGGTAAGTCTCAAATAAATAATGTGTTTTTTGGAATAACCTAATTGAAAAGTTTTTTCCATTTCCTCGTTTCAGCCTACCCTGGTGCTCCTTCTATGCCAAAGATTGTTAGTGCTTTTAAAGACTGCATCAATCTTGCTTGGTCTGAGCCTACTAACACCGGAGGAACCAACATTTCCGGATACAACGTGGAGAAACGCAAAAACGGCAGTAATCTGTGGGGCCTCGTCAACCCGCCTGAGGAGCCCATTAAAGGTTAATTTGAGTCACATTTCACATTCATTGACTATCTCCAGTGATATGGTTGTTAAAGGCTTGATTTTAGATCTGAACTTGTAAAGTTGGACTTTATTTTTTCATCTTAAAATATTGTAATCAAACTGTTTTACATGTCAACAGAGAAAACGTACGCAGTAAAGGATGTTGTTGAGGGCTTCTCGTATGAGTTCCGTGTTTCAGCAATCAACATTTCTGGAGCAGGAGAACCAAGCGCACCCTCCGAATTCGTGTTTGCAAGAGATCCAAAAAGTGAGTAACAGGCCGAAATCCACATTTTTGTTGAATCTACATTCCCAAATGTTCTTACACGTCAACTGAATCTTCCAGAGCCCCCTGGTAAAGTCATTGACTTGAGGGTGACAGACTCCACATACACCACCTTATCTCTGGGCTGGACCAAACCCACCGAGGAGGAAGGGGTCCAGGATGAGGCTAAAGGATACCTTGTGGAGCTTAGACCAGCAGAAAACCCAGAGTGGAGTAGCTGTAACTCCAGTCCAATCATTGTCAACTCTTACACAATTATGGGTCTGAAGTCTATGGCTATGTACTGGGTTAGAGTTGTAGCCACCAATGAGGGTGGAAATGGTGAGCCTCAAGAGTTGGACAACTACATCATTGCGATGCCACCTCCAGGTGAATCGGTGGACACTGAGGCAACAATTAACTATCTACAGTCAAGCGTTGACACATTTTAACTTCGTTAAATTGCTTTTTCTCTAATATTCTCTCCTCCTACATTGTTACAGTGAGACCTCAATTCACTGACAAAAAACTTAAAAACTTCATGGTAATGAGAGCTGGGAATGCTGCTCGAGTCAACTTTAACTTTCAGGTTCAGTATAATAATCATACAAAAGTAGTTTAAGTCAATGTCCAGTCGGAAGATGCAGATTAGACATTTCATGAATAAGTAAAAAAGTATAAACCCAAGTTAAGCTGTGTATCTCCTCTTGTGGACAGGCCTCTCCAGTACCAATAATTAATTGGCTCAAGGACGGCTTGCCTGTGCCCAAACATGTGACGGTGAGCAACACGGACACATCATCACAGCTGATGATCTTCTCATCAGAACGCCAGGACACCGGAATCTACACCATAATTGTGAAGAACGTTGTTGGTCAAGAAACCTCCAGTGTGGAGATAAGAATTACAGGTACAGACCTAAATCCCTCAGATAAAAGTGAAATCTGTAGCTAAGGTTGTGTGGAGCTGAATTTTTTGGGAGTATGTAAAATCATTCAGGTTTCTGAACAAGGCGAAATGATTGTTCACACGTCCGGTGTTTAGTTTTTCCAGTCTGGGCTACTGTAAAAAACATGGCTGCCTCCCTAGAGAGGACCAACTTCTGATGTAAATATAAAGTATGCAAATATAAAAGGCCCATTTTAGGGTAAATAGAACAACATTTATACAATCTAGATGAAACACACTGGTAAAAACATTGCTAGGATTTTTTATATTAAATTTCTTCCAATAAGTCCCTTTCACCTAAATCTTACACACTGAACCTTTAAGCTGTAAGTGATTGAGATTTGTAGTCTTAAATGTATGTTTAATTTATTTATAGATTTATATGCAAAACTATAAACAGTGTATAAAGAAATAAAGGTTTTAACTTTTTCACTATAGTCTGAATTTGCTTTGGATTTAAGCAACATGTGGGGAACATTCAGAAAGAGAACGACTGTGTGTGTGTGTAGGCTTCCCCTCTGTGGCCATTAGAAACTGATGTATACAGATACTAAACATTGGATTCCTTCACGTTTCTAGATGACCCGAAGCCTCCAGGCCCCGTGGAGCTGGATGAGAACGTGTCGGGAACTGTGACAGTCTCCTGGACCCCGTCTCCAGATGAGAAGAAAGACGACAGGCTGCACTATATGATCACCAAGCGGGATTCCGTGAAGCGTACCTGGCAAATCATGGCCGACCATCTCTTCAATAACAAGTTCACTGCCATCAACATCATGCCGGGGAGAGAGTATCAGTTCCGGGTCTACGCCAAGAACGACATGGGGCTTTCCGAAGCCTCCGAGTCAGCAATCTGGGAAGTGAAGAGAGCGAAAGGTAGGTTTAACGTCAGTGTTGCAAAATTGTGTCGTAAAAAATGTTTACTATTAGTTAACTGATTGATCAACACAATATAAAACAAAATTTGTTTTGGACAAGACCAATTTTCCCATTTGCAGCCCTTATTAATCATTCCAGCCTCTAAAAAGTGACGATTTGCTGCGTCTGACCTCATTATTTCGAGAGGTTGTGACGTACACTTCATAGGATTAACAATTTAAATAGAAAAAAAAACAATTGGGAGATGAATCAATACCAAGAGTAACAACGTAAGAGTAATCATTTCAAAGAATAATCAGAAAACTGCCTTTCACCAATTTGTTGCCATTACATTTTTCACATTTTTACTGTACAACAAATTTCAAAGCACCGTTAAAACTAACAACATTTGGTATAAATGTTGCCTCCTCAAATATACACACTGAGTCGAGATGAGTGAATAAGACAATAGCAATGAAAACTGCATTGATCCTTATCAACTGCACTTTTCTCTCTCTTTCTCTTTCTCTCTCTCTTTTACAATCCCAGAAAAATTTACAGTGAACGTCCCTGCCTCTAAGGACTGCAGCTTCGAGACGCCGCCGTTGTTCTCCGTTCCACTGAAGACGCACAACAGTCCGGAGAAGTACGAGTGCTACATGAGTTGTGCAGTGACGGGGAATCCCCGACCCTATATCACCTGGTACAGGAACAACATCAGCCTCAACACCAACACCAACTACCTCATCACCAACACCTGTGGGGTCTGCTCCATGGTGATCCTCAAAGTCGGGCCGAAGGACAGTGGAGATTACATGGTCGTGGCAGAAAATAGTCTGGGCAGAGTGGAGTGCACAACGAAACTAGTTGTTGAAGGTAAAGAAAATACACATCACATTGGAGTATTATTCGGATCCTCTTGCGGAATATGTTGTAACAACGCCCTTCTCTCCCGTTCCACATCAGATTGAAGCTGCGGTCCAGAAACCCTGAAGACGAGTGCTCGAATAAAAAAGGATTTCCCAATTTGAAACCTCCAGTCATCAGTGTTTTTCGTGAACTATTGTATTAATGCATTTAAATAAACTGTGATGACAAAGATAAAGGTTAAAAGACCGTTTTTTGTGTTTGGAAGCTTTAAAAAAACGCTAAATGCTAAATTTATTCTCCACACGCATTGAGGAGATAGTGACGTGACATCTGGGATTCAACATTAGTGACATGTTAATCCGGCATGTTTATTTATGGTCCTATTTTATTCTTGAGCTGTGACAAGGTTCCATCTGCTGTTTCTTCTGAAGCAACTACCTATTGGTAAATTGACAATTTGATCATACAAATTTAGTGGTTTTGTGTGTTCATTCGTAATATTTTCATCATTGAGGATTTTTCAAAAATGTAAATAAACCTGTTCAAAGTGAACTGCCGTGTCTTACTTTAACCTGACTTCAGTCAAGAGTCTGTCAATCAATGTAGAGCAAGATACTCTGAGATACATACTTTTGTCAGCATGCTAAAGAAAATATCACAAATATAAAGCTGAATTTTTTTTAATTGGCCTAAGATAAACTTTTCTTATGTATTTGTATATTTACATTCATCAAGTAATTAAGAATATATTATTTCCTTCCCAAGACTTTACAAGTACTTGACTACATGACATGTTAGTTTGCTGCAGTCACATTCAGTTTGTCACGTAACTGTCGCCCAACTGTGAGGTAAATATATCGTGTCTTTTCATTTTAAAACCTCACGTGAGCCGCCTCCGCTCTGCCAACTGTCACATGGCTTCGAATTTCTCCTTTACTGCGAACATGTGTTCGCACGCTTTCAGAGGATAATGTGAGTCTCTTATAGAAAGTCATAAATGATAAAAATTTCCTTTGCATGACTTGCAAGTGCAACCTTGCAAACAACCGCACACCTTCCTGAGCAAGGGTCCGGCGACAGACTAAAATTATCCATTATACAGTAGCCACTCGGCATCTTGTTATTGACACAGCCCTTCACTGGGAGTTGACTGTACTAAGCTTTGGCTTTTAGAAACAACTAACCACAGGCCAATAGCATATAAAGTAAAAGCAGTATTTCAATTTTCTGCAATGAATAAATAGAAAAATGTAAGTCCGCCGACACAGACACAGATGAGGTTACTGTCGTCCACCCAGCGTTGGGTTATATAACGTTCCTTGTTTTGTCATTGTTTGTATGGTGGAATTCAGAACTCCTGACTTTAGTGACCCTTCGCAATAAAAGCCTCCAAGAACATCAAGCTTCTCATATCAGCTTCCCATGCCTGAGAACAGTCATATTTCCTGTGTCTCGCGTTCACTTCTATTACACTGCTTGAAATATCCACACGCAGACACACACACACGCTGACACACACAAACACACACACACACACACAATCTTGACTAAACTGACCATAGCTCTGTTATTACTAAGACCAATAACAAACAAATAAATGCCCTCAAAGTGTGAAGTAACTAAGTAAAAGTTGTTTTTCTGTGACATGAAAAAAAAAAACTTTTACAGATAAGACAATCATTTCTTTATTTACCCCCTTACTTCAAATGTATTTGTTTCCAGCTGCTATTTATTCTCTCATAAGCCTAGTGTTAAAATAGCTGTGTTACTGTTAGTGTGTTAATGTGGTACATTGTGTTACCGGTGAATCCAACCTTTGAACTAAGAAAGCAAAATTAGTTTAAGAGCAATAAGCAACAATATGTTGGAAGGAGATAATTGTGACTCCTTGGAGAAACTTCCACCCAATCAAACTTACCTTTTAACAATGTTGTTTTAACAATTAATCAATGACATTTACAAGGAAAAGCTGACAGAAGTTGACCCATCGCTGCATATCCAGAATAACTTGGCTTGATATTTTGATAGTGGGAGGACGCAGAAATACGTCAACCATCTTGTATATATAGGTCATGGTTTTTAAGATGTTGAGGTGAAGGTGGCTGCTATCATACCAATCTATGAACTTCTCAACCAGGGTCGTGTATTCCTCCAGTGGAGGAGGATTTGGTGAACAAAAATGGTGAAAAAACAAAATCTATCAAGTATATGTTGAAAGGAATATCTAATTCACTATTATTTTGGGCTTTAATGATTATATCAATCTGTAACAAGTAAATATACTAAGATTAAGATGAAACCTTTATCCCGATTAGATTCAACGACGTCTGTATTTTCTCCAATCAGTTTCCTATTTAGCTTGCCCAGATGGTTCTATGTGACAAACCATCTGGTGTGTGTCAGGTTAAATGTCGTAATGTTAAAAGAACTCCGCTCCAAAGACACGTCTGCAGCCAAATCACGACATGAGATCACACTTATTGCTCATTCTGTCACTGTTGCTATTCAAGGCCGCAATAAACACAAAGTATTTTTAGACAATATGATGCGTTAGCGCGTCTGAACATTCATATGAAGTTGTGTTGTTCTCGTAATTTCTATGTGTCGTCTTATGACGACACTGACTTACATAACGGACACTGACAAATCAGAACAAAGATGAAAAACCCAAATGTGTTTGTGTAAAAAAGTCAAATTTAAAGCTGCATAAACATTTGCCAAGATTTAAGAAGTGAAAGTAATAATCAAAAGTTGTACATGATTAGTTTAAAGGATCAGGATTCCAACCATGAGGAGAGAATATTACAAAACATATCTAAAATTGATTAATTCAATTTTCTTTTCTAGAGGTTGTGCTTTAAACCAAAAACAAAAGAGCATCCCCTTTCTTGGCAGGCACCCAGTCTGACGACGTGGGTGCTGGTCGCGGAGTCATTGGCATTCCTGTAAGGGTTTAATAGGCTTGTAGAGCAAGGAGGCAACACTCCAATATCAGACCGGGCGGCCGTCCACTCAGGAGGATCCCAGGAGAACAGAGGTAAGTTCATCATTCATCTCACACTCAGCACCAGTCTTAGATGGGGGTGTTTTACTCTTGAAAGTTGGCTTCAGTCTTTCACAAAGAACTAATCCTGGGACTTATGCACTCTTAACATCTCGTCCAAGCATTATAAAAAGTTATTTTGGCAAAGTGTTTAAAGTGTCTGCCTATAAACGCAATTAAACTGCCTGGACTGTCAATTGATCTGATGTGTAAAGTGCAGTATTTCTATTGTATATATATTAAAATGTTGTGGCTGTGTACAAATGTAATTTCTTTTAATTCACAGTTTTGAGTTGATGTAAATTAGAATTTAAACCGTTGTCTTGGTGATTTCCTATAATTAAGAAAATGTAACAATACACAAAAGTCATTTTCAAAAGCAGTTTGTGTTGTCACCTGATCGACAACTCAAATTATTTCAATAATATTTATTATATTATATATCTTACGAACATTTAAGGTGTTAAAGTATTACAGTCGTTTCGCAAATTTATGTCTTTTTAATCATATAAAAGCATCTAGGAGCATCCTTTCTCAAACTCTTACCTTAACACAATTGTTTTTGTACTATTCTGTGTCATATTATTCTATATTACTACTGAAAAATATTGATTACAAACCAAAAAAGGCAAGAGGGGCCCTTAACATAACCCAAATTAAGAAAGTATGCCACTGTCAGCGTCTGCACTTCATCAGGGCCATCTCCCTAGATAGCCTCGTGCTTTCGGAACATGCCCTTAGCTGTGTCTTCCTTTTAATCATTTTTACGATGCTCTCAGTCACAGTGCATACCGTCCCGTGCTGTATTTCAGCACCGGTCACATGAAACCCATAAAAATCCGCCCTCACGGCAAGGAGGCTACTACTGTGGGACCGTGTCAGAAGCCAAGCACACGGAGCAAGTTTTAAACCTTGAAAGTGCAACTCAAATGTTTAATGAGCACTAGAATTCGAACTGTCTGTGACCTCTGTTAAAACATTTTTAAACGCATGCAATTTGTAGTCATTGAAAGTGCTCCTCATATTTAACCCAAGTGTAGCTGCAGCCTAATTGGGACAAAACTTTTTTCATCACATTGTAGCGCTGAAAATTATAAAACAATTTTAGCTGTATTGACAAACCGAGTGAGATGCTTATTGAAGCTGACTTATCAAGAGTTTGAGTGTAATTAATATCAATCACATGATGATGTAATGAGCACGAGTCAGCTCTGCACGATCCACTCGTGTCAACAGTGATTTACAAACCTATTAAGATGTTCAGGACGAGATGCTCAACAGTTTTATCTGGCATGTGACCTATCAGATGTCAATCCACTTTTCTCATCTTTCAACAGCCGTTTGCCATCGACACTCTAGTATCACGCGGGTGAACTGGGAGCCGCTGGGTTTGTGAAAACACTCGAGGGGTTCGAGGTGTTTAACGGCTGACAAATCGAAATATTGACGTGTGAATGGTGTCGACACTGTAACAAGTGGTTTGTTGAAAACTATAAATTGGTCCAACAATCTGGTTTAGTTAATGTGCCAGGGAATCTACGTACAGTCGAGTTCTCTAGCTTGAAATCATGTTGGAGACTTACAGCGGGAAGCAACAGACACTCCAGTAGTGACAATACAGCCAGTTGGTCTGTCAGTCAGTCAGTTAGCCTGTAAGAGCATGTGTCTGTTTGTTTGCTTATTTACCTTGAGGCTTTACTGTATATATTACAGTCTGGTTGCTGTACTGCTTTTACAACCTGCTCTCGTATTAGATCAGAGACGCATAACTCTGCCGCTCATGTAAAATGCACAAACCAGAGTTCACTGCCGCCACAAACCCAAACACCTGTCACGGGTTTTCAGTTATAGTTGTAACTGGTCTTGTAGGAGGAGGAATTCATTCAGAGCAAAGAGATCAGACAACGTCAGCAGCATTTAGTTGTGAGGAGAATAAACAGTACAGCGAAGGAACTGCCAGACAATATATTCTAGCTCCAGGCGATTCCCTGCCTATGTTCTCACACTCACCTTCACCACAGAACAACATCTGAACCCACACTGTGATTGAGAAGTAAATTATTGAGTCTTGCCGTAAAGAATAACTTAAAATATGATTAGATGATGTGGATTAAAGTCATTTACTGAAGATAGATGAAGCCAAAGTTTATTTTATTCTAATTTTTCAAATTGTCATCACTGGTTTTAGATGGTTGTGAGGTGGAGTTCTGTTAGAATCTCCTGCTGAATGTCTCTTTGAAGTCTACTATACATTTTCTTTCTTTCAAGAGAAAACATCTTTCCTGCTATCTGATTTGATCAATTGAGCTGCAGCTAATGTACTTTTATTATCTCCATCCTATTTTTGTAGTTGGAGAAATCTCTCAGAAGAAATCTCTAAATCAATCTTGATATCAAAGGAGCCAGGATGTTTAGAAAATCCAAGCTGATGGATGGGACCGCAGCTGGCCAAGGTAAGCATTGAGTGCAAATCTTAATTTCTGCAGGAGTCTTTGAACAAGCTTGTGAAAAGTATATTTTTCGGTCTTTTATCCATTAGCAAACACGAAAGTGACAAGTACCCAAATAAAGCCTTTAATCTGAACATGAAGGTAAAAACAAGAGAATCTTTTAAAATAAATAGTGGATCCAAAAACCTTAAATCTAAAAGGAAACATTTTTAATAATGAGTATAACAACAACAGTTTATACTAACTTCCAACATGTTTATTATTGAGGATCTTAGGATGCAGTTGCAGTTAGAAAAGCCATACTATGTGAATGCAAAATATTATGAATCATATTTCACATCTTCAATTAACATGTCTTAAAATTAGAAGACACATTTTCTGGTCAAAGTCTAACAGATTTGATAGAAGGCTGAAACTGAAGTTACCACATGTCCTCTTCCATGTTTGGAAGGAGAGAGGGAGGTGAGAGGTATTCAGCTGCAACCTGAAACCTCACCACTAGATGTCACTAAATTCTACCCGCTGAACCTTTAATGGACAAATCTAAAGAACATTTTGAAAGATTGACTTGTCATAATTTGTGGAATTATTAATCTGTTTAATGCATCAAACGGTTAATTCTGGTATCAAGGCTCCGACTCTGTAAAAAGCATATACTTTCGGAATTTGTAGTAATATTCAAGTTAGACTCTCTTCAGAAAGTCCATAATTTTTCCATCAGTAATCATTTGACTTCGCATTGTATATTCAAGGCCAAAGGGAGGTTATAAAGTGGGTGAAGGCTAATTGGATAACGATCAAAAGAGTGTTCACTGAACAGCAGAGGGGTTGGAATACTTTACAGCCTTGTGCATATTAGCAAAATGAGCATCAGAACCCAAAAGCACATGCGTTTTTGTGTATTGGCAAATGGCAAGTGACAGTAAACATCAGTGTATACATCCATTCTTCTTTAGCGTTTTCTTGTCTCTCAGTTGAATAACTTCACTTCAATCCATGATCTAATGCTAACACCATGTTAACGTGTGCTGTACATGCTCTTTCCCATGTGCCTTATCAGGTCCAGATGCAGAGAATTCCGATGGTAATCAACAGTAGTTTTTTTTTGCTAGTGAAGGCATGAAAAGCTGATCTGCAGTATGCTGCACATATATTCTGTGCATAGATATGTGGATGCATCACCACATATCTGCTCTCAGGTTGAATATCAGGCATGGATTCCCAAGAAAAAGGTTAAACAGATAAACGTTATAGAAATGTAAATGTAAATGTCGCCTGACACAAGACTCATCTACTGCACCAGAGCCACGTGTGTACCGTTAGGATCCAAGTGAAGATTAACTGAGTAACATGGAACATTCTAATACGTCATGTGTTAGAATGGGTCTCCACATTGTTTATGCGAGTGATGATCCGATTTACAAAAACAACAACAGATTGAAGGCTAGATATAACCATGGTCATTACTTTCGATGTTTTAACTGCCAAATGAATTGTGTCACTGACGCCTCATTTTCCTCTGACAGTGGGGTTCAAGAAGAAATCTCGAGTCCCTGGCGTGATGATTACACAGTTCATTGAGACACTGCCAGAAGGAAAGAACCATCCAGACTTCACCCGCAAGCCAATTGCTCTGACCATCCAAGAGGGTAGGGACTGACTGCTACAGAATCGTTATTAACACAAAATACTCCAAGGTGGAAATTACATGCTTCTGAATAATGGTTTAAATCCATAAATTTGTGTGAAAGGACATTAGCAGCACAGAATTGCAACATCCAAAACCTAAACTCATAAGAGTCAGATAAAGTTTCACCCACACTCACCCTGTTTGAAAACCATTTGGAATAAAACAAGCAACAACAAAGATGTATTTTGTTGTGTTATCATGCCATGAGTTCTATGTTATTAAAGTGAAGGCTATATTACGTATGTGTGTATATAAATAAGAATCACACTAAATTAACATGCATCTGTTTTTCCAGGTGATTTAGAACATGAGGTGACCTTTCCTCTTTCTTTGCAGGAAAATTTGCCTTTTTCAAAGCCATCGTCACCGGAGACCCGGATCCAACTGTAACATGGGGCCGCAATAACGGAGATGTGTCTGATACTTCAAGATACCAAACCAAACACGATACCGTTTCCAATGAGCATACATTTGAGGCAAGTGATATGGGGTTATCAAATCACATTGATACTGTGCAGCAGCATGGAGAAAATTATAGATAAATAGAAAATAGAGGGAGGAAAAAAGGAGATTTGATAACATCAAGGTCATCCTGTCTTCAGACCATCACACTGACTTTTTTGTAACATTCTGAAGGAAGTCAGTCCCATCAACACACACTGGACACATTTAACAACTCACAGAACAATGACAACTTAACCTACTTCATACAATATGGAAGCGGTGTTGAATTCTATATTTATATTTATATTAAACCAACTAACATAGGTATCATTATATCCATTACATTTAGCATGTCTTGGTTCTTTCAGATGCCAAATGTCATGCCGGATCAAGCGGACACCTACAAATGCTTTGCAAAAAATGAATATGGACAAGCCATAGTCACGGTCGTTCTGAATGTTATTGAAGGTAAGGGCTGCTTGCTGGCAATGCAAAGCAATGTAAGAAATATGATAGAAGGTGATTAACACTTTTACCTCAATGTGATACTGCTCTACTGAAAACCCTTTGGTGTTGAGCACTCCTTCCAGTGCTCAACACTCAGCAGGCTGCTTAAAGACACTGTATGATAAACTTAATTCTCCTCCTTTCTGCCTTTAGTTGGTTTCAAAAAGAACAAGAACCCGCAACAGACAGCAGAAGTTACTGAAGAAAACTTTAAGAATGTGCTAAAAAGGAAAAGGTGGGTTTGAGCTACTATATTAACGGTGTCTTCTACAGATTTACAAGACTGTGTGAGCAAATCATCCTATTTTCAATTTCCAGTAAGGTCCGTCCTAAGTCTGAGCGACCCGTGAAAAAAGACGGGGAGATTGATCCGGAGGTTTGGGAACTCTTACTCAGCGCTGATAAGAAAGAGTACGAGAGAATCTGTGCAGAGCATGGAATCACTGATTTCCGACGTATGCTCACGAAACTGAATGAAATGAAGAAGGAGCGGGAGGAGGAACAAGCTCAGGTTTGTGACATTTGCATGACGATTTGCATTTTTCTATGAGACGTTATATGGACTACACATTCTGCAACAACAGTAGGGAAAGTCAGTTCTCTTTCCCCCCTGATACTTACTTCTTATTCCGTTTCTGTCCCAGTTCATCAAGGAACTGAGTAACCTGAGGCCTATTCAAGTCAATGCAGATGGTTCCGCCACCTTTGAGGTCGACATGGATCTTATTGACCCAAGCAGCCACATCTTCCTTTACAAGGTTAGTGTGGAAACACAATTATACGTCCAGACGCCCTTCTACATATAACCGCCTAACAGGTTGGGGAGAGTCACCCCAAAGAAATCAGGAGCAGTCGACCTCAATTTCAACCATGAACCCAGAAGTGAATATTTGTTGTATATTTCCCCTGTAGGATGGTGTCATGGTTCCTTATACAAAGGAGTTGGGAGACAAGATAAAGCACAGCCTCAAGATAGTGGGGAGAAAGTATACTTTCAGTATGAGGGACCTTATGCCAGATGATGCTGGACTGTACCAGTTGGATGTAGAGGATGTGAATATGTTCACTACTGAATTTAAGGGTAAGTTTCATACTTGCATACAGTTCATTATTAAACTTAATTAAAGCAAAGGAAAACAATGTGTTTTTATGTAGATGGTGATAATATTATTGATATAAAACTAATAACTTGTTATTTTTAAGTCCCCACGGTGGAGTTCCTGGTGAAACTGCAGGAGGTGAAGGCAAAGGAGAGAGAAGATGCCGTGTTCGAGTGTGTCCTGTCAAATCCCTTCTCCAAGATTCTGTGGTTCGGCAAGAATCTGCCACTGGAACAAGGGGAGAAGCACGATATCGAGGTTTCAGAGGACAAACTCATTCACAGACTGGTGGTCAAAGACTGCATGGTGGTGGACAAAGGAATTTACTCAGCCTGCGCAGGAATAAAATCCTGTAACGCATGGCTTGTTGTTGAAGGTAAGATTCACTCCATTAAAAGACTGAGTGATTATAATCAACCGTTTGTAATACTGAGAAAAATGTGGCTGATTCCTGTCATATTATGGCATTCTAAAATGTACACACATGGCAAAGCATTTGTTTTTCCTAAATCAGCTGACAAAGAAGCTCCAAAGGGGAAAAAAGCAGCAAGGAAAACAACGAGGGCGGGAGGAGCTGGAGTCGACCTGCAGAAAGTGGCCCAAGAACAACAAGTTAAACTCGTGAAAGAAAGAGAAGAGAGAAAGGAACAGATTCAAGTTGCTAAAGAAGCTGCCGCTGCTGCGCCCCCCCCTGAAGCCCCTCCAGCTCCTGCAGCTGTACCTCAGGCACAAAAAGATCCCGGACCAGGTAAGAAAGATGGCTGTAAGGTGTTTTTAAACAGGATGGTTATTGTGTTTAACCCTATTTAATGTATTTTAGTTCCTAACTTTCTCTTTAAGCAGATTTCTGTAACTATTTTATATATTTTCTTAACTTTACAAACCATAGGAAACATCAAGATTGCTGTATTTCAATGTGTCTAAATAAGCTTATTTAAAGTAGTAAGCCTAAACTATAAGAAAATATATCAGACATGTATTATGTATATACAGTCACTTTATACACAAAACAATATATTAATTAAATAAAGAATTGATTGAGATTTAATCTTTGTTGGATCAATTTAGATGCAATGCTTAATATGAGGATTTGTTGATTATGGTGATCACTAACTAGTTGTAATGTGTGATTGAAACAGTGAGCGAGCCGGCAGCGGCTACACCAGCTGTGGAGGAAGTGATCCCAGGTAAGACATTGTGGAGATAAGCTTTCCGTGCATTTAAAGATGAGTGACAGGATTTAAACAAGAAATTCAGTTTTTTCTAGTTTAGATTTAATTGTTATGATTTGAATTTCCCTCAAACAGAGGAAGGCTCTAGCTTATTACAATATTGGAAGAAGGGAATTGATAAATGCAGACTCATTATCTCCATTCACTCTTTTAATATTAATTCAAGCTTATATCACAGTTACTAGATGAGATGTATGAATGAATAATTGCGAAAAGACTGATAACATATGATTACAAGTGGTTTTAAATGTGTTTAAATATTTTATGCAAAGCACATGAGACTATCCTGAGATCATACCCGAGTGATTTGATCCATCTCATTTAACATCATGTCTGGTCTTGTTGATGCCATTATCACACAAGTGCCGGTGTAAGTGCAGGCTGGTTGGGACAGTTGTAAAACATACATGACCTCAAAATGGATCCTGTATCTCAAGAGTGTGAGTTCATTGCCAGCTGACTTCTAAACACCCCCACAGACAGGTTAAGATGTCTTAAAATAACTCTGTACATTCAAAAGATATTTATTGGACATGGCAATGAAACGTGATTCTGGAAGCAATGTTACAGCCCAATGCCAGACTAACATTAGCACTTTGCCAAAACCTCGACTGAGATGACTTTCATTATCCAAAATATTAAGTAGAGCTGATGTAACACTATGGTTTGTACCTTGATTTCACCAACTCAGCTATTCAAGGACTTTCCAAAAGCTTGAAAAACACACTCAAAAATGTATGACATAATGGCATACTTTGGAAAATGGTCCTTGAAGTGCTAGGGATTTGTAGAAGGTATTATTTATTAATACTTAAAACCCAGATAAATAGACATGTTTACAAACTGTCTTTCAGCTGAACCACCGACAGCAGCGGGAGATTTGGTTGAAGGTAAGAGAGACAGTGGTGAAAACAAAACTGAGGAAGTGGCTTAATAAAGCTCGGTCACGTGACTTACTCTTGTTGTTGCTGTTATCCACTCAGCTGAGGAAGCCATTGGTGGTGATCCACCACAGGCAGTTGCAGGAGGTGGTATGCCCGATATGTACCACTGAACAACAAACAAGAACGCCGATATTAAAAGACTAACGAAAGACTAAAAGATTTAGGCCACTGGGTTTCTGTAAAGGTTTGCAAAACTTGATATTTGTTGCTCGTAATAATTATTCTTGATTTTAAAATTATTAACTCGCCTCTTACGGTCATTTGTATTTAACCTAAACTTATGAACAGAACCGCCTGATCTAATATGTAAACCATGCACTATATTAGCACTGCATACAATATCATTAACCATTTTCTTTGTGCAAAACAACAATGACATTTAGACCCTGACTGATATTGACTCTTGTGCCAATACAGCGGAAACCACTTATAGTGATTACTTTTGTCCCGGGACAAATTGATCACTATAAGAGGTTGATTACTATAACCCAATTGTGTAGCTCCTGCATGATGGTCCCGGAAAGAAAAGGGTAACTTTGTTTCACATTGTCCAGAGCCCGTTATCACCAGTGGCCTCTCGGATAACTACGCTCTTCGTGGAAAGACAGCGAAATTACCAGTGAAGATGAACCTGGAGCGTGATGGTTCCTGGTTCAAAGATGGAGAGCAGGTCAAGTCCATGCATATCTGTTGTTATCATATTTGGTCATTCTTATCTTACAATTTGCAATCCCACACTTTCATTAAGATTAATTGTATCACGAAGACAATCTTTAAACTGTGATATAATTCATCACCAACATCCCACAGTATAAACAATAAATTAACAAATGGTGTCTGGAATGGTGTTCACGAGTATTTCATTAAATTTAAGTTATGCATTACAAAAAAGTTTCAAGGTCTCCCTTTTCCTTTTAATTTGCTAGTTAAACTCAGGTGCTGGGGTCACCATAACCAAAGAGGGAACCTCTCACATGCTGACGATTAAATGCTGCACAGATGTCGACTCCGGACTTTATCGCTTTGTGTCAGGGGAGCAGAGTACACAGGGAAAGGTTACTGTAGGAGGTATGATTTACTTTCCTCCTTTAATTGCAGAACATGCAGGAAATGGCTGCTGCAAAATGCATTAAACTTAATTACTCTCTGCTTTATAGATGTACCGGAGTTTGACCCGGACGACCTTCACAAGTTCGCCAAACCTGTGATAGTAAGAGTGGGGCAGAATGCTGCTTTCAAGATGCCCTACACTCCTCAGGAATCTCTGACGGTCAGTTGGTTCAAGGATGGCACCGAGATCAAAGATGGAGGAGGAGTTAAGATCGTGAAGGAGCCCAATCACAGCCGCCTGCTGCTCAGAGACTGCCTGCGGACAGATGCAGGCGAAATAAAAATACAGCTCAAAAACCCATTTGGTGTTGTGGAGGCCAAATCTCAGCTTATCGTGATTGGTACAAAATTAAAGAATCTAATACAAACCGTGCACCTTACTGGGAACCACTGTGTGAGCTGCATATAAAGTGTTACACTGTGTTGCTCTAACAGATCGCCCAGGCCCACCTGAGGGTCCAGTTGAGACCATGGAAACCACCTCGTCTGTGATCGAGATCGGATGGAACCCGCCAAAGGATGACGGCGGCTCGGCTGTCACCAACTATATCATAGAACGACAGCAGACAGGACAGAGTCTGTGGATGAAACTTGGCGATGTTTCAGCTGACAGGACGTCCTTCAGAGACAGGAACGTGACTCATGGAAAGAAATACAACTACCGCATCTACGCAGAGAACCCCGAGGGCCTCAGTGATGCCCTGGAGACAGCTGACAGCATTATGGCTGGCATAATGAGTGAGTGCAGGAAAGAAGAAGTCTCATTTAGCTTCCCTCAGCAAATCCCATGATAATCTGCCTCAGGTTGTAATAAAAGAAAATGTCTTCAGATAGGTTTTGTGATGGCTTCAGAATGTCTGTCACACGATTCAGCTGTTGTAGAAATCCCACAATAAAAAGAGGTTTATCTCAAAGAGGAATTACTTGTGCAAACCCGGAGTAAAAACATGCAGATGAACTTGATTTATTACATGTTTTTAATGCGCTTACATGATTAATAAGACTTCTCGTCATTTCCTAGTACTCGCTGGTCCACCAGGTGCTCCCAACGTGGTAAGTGCCTCTAAGACGTGTATAAACTTGACGTGGACCCCCCCAGAGGACGACAGAGGAGTACCGATCATCGGTTATCAAGTAGAGAAGCGAAAGAAAGACACGAATGAGTGGATGGCCCTGAATGCACTCAACGAACCTATTGAAGGTGAGAAACAAAGGCATACATATCAGATATGACAGCGAAAAATGCTTATTTTTTCCTGACTTTTGTCCTCGCCGTGCTTTTCATCTTATATCAAGATGCTAAGTTTGCTGTTAAAGATGTTACGGAGGGTGCGGAGTACGAGTTCAGGGTTGCGGCAATCAACGAGTCAGGATCTGGAGATCTAAGCCCTCCTTCTGCCATGGTGTGTGCAAAGAATCCCAACAGTACGTACAAAGGCACATTCACGGTGCATGGTTTAACCTTGTTGTCCCACCACATATTGTCTGCTGCCTTGTCTGCGTTTCATAATTGGTGAGCTTGCGTTTTCCTTTCAGTGAGACCTTGCTTCAAAGATCCAGAGGACTTCATTGTCGTCAGAGCCGGAAATTCTGCCCGGATCAAAATCTGCTATGAGGTATGAATAAATCCAAAATCTGGTTTGCATACAGTGTCCTTGCTGCTCGGTGTAAATCTTAAATCCATCAGTCGGTTCCGGTTGTTGGATTTTATGCCCCAATCCAGCCATGTCATGTCTTGAGTGATGAGTTTACCACATTGTGATGTGACTGCTTATGTCTCACACTTTATCTCATTTATCTGACGTTAATATCTCCAGGCCGAGCCTCCGCCTGAGATCACTTGGCTGAAGGAGGATGAGCCATTATCCCAGTGGATCAATATCATTAATACCGAGGGAATGTCTCAGCTTGTTATTCCCTCATCGAAGCGGTCGGATTCGGCCATCTACACTATTACAGCCAAAAACTCTGTGGGCGAGGCTTCGTTTGACGTTGAGGTTAGAGTCGCAGGTAAGCACAAGTAACACAAGTGGCATTCATGTGCTGCTGGTGGAAGTTGTTTTGTGCTGAAATTAACGACATGTAACTATCACAACCCTCAGGTCTATAAAAAGGAGGATTGTATGTGTTAGAAATAATACTTTTTTTTCAATTGTGTTCCTCTGTTTAGGAACAATAGTTAATGTTTCGTAGTAGGTGGGAAATATTTTATCAATTAAATGCCAAAAACAGCAACTGGGTGTCAAGTGGAAAGTAGACGTTTCCACAAAACACAGGGAAAAAGAGCTCAAATAATACAAAGGTTTAGAAAACAATTCTTTCCTCTCTCAGTAGTACAACCTGCTTCTTATTGCACTTGTTGCTAGATGAACCCAAGACTCCAGGGCCGGTGGAGTTGGAGCAGACGGTGGACGGTAAAGTGGTGATCTCGTGGGCGCCCTCTCCTGACGAGGAGCTCGACAACCGCCTGTACTATTCGGTATCTCGACATGACTCCAACAGCAGAGTGTGGAGGACTGTGGCAGACCGCCTCAGCGCTCACACATACACAGCCAACAACATCCTTCCCGGGATAGAGTATCACTTTCAGATCTATGCCAAGAACGACGTGGGCCTCTCAGATCCGTCTCATTCGCCAACATGGGGCGCCAACAGCAACAGAGGTGGGATGTGTCATCACGTAACAACAGTAACATCTTGCCTTTTAAGTAATAGTCAATTTCTAATTTAAAATTTCTGTTTTTTTTGTCCCCCTTAAAGTTCATGCAAGTTCGAAAGGAGTTAATTCTACAGACTTTTCCCTTGAGAGGCCCCCATCCATCCTGGTCCCTCTCAAAGTCCACGCTCCACCTAAAGGTTATCAGCTGTACATGACGTGCGCTGTCCGGGGAACTCCGACACCCTCGGTATCCTGGTTCCTGAACGACGTGTGCATCAACTCAGACAACAACTACTACCTCACCAACTCATTTGGAGTTTGCTCCATGTATATTCTCCGAGTTCGGACGATGGACAGCGGTGAATATAAGGTGGTTGCGGTCAACTCTCTTGGAAAAGCAGAGTGTTCCACTAAACTTGTTGTTAGAGGTAAGGTTTAAATTAAGAGTTAATTTCGATATTCAGAAGTTCATGATATGATTATTTTTCTAATCCTTATTCCTGCTTTTTCTCCACAGAATAAAATGGCAAAAAAGTTTTATGCAACTTTTCCTCTGACCGAGATTCCGGAAAGAACGAAAATTGAATGTTTTATTGCAACGATTGCATTGAAAGCCTGTGATACATATAGAGAAGGTAAAATCTGATTAAATTATTTAAAAGCTAAATTTATTTATTTTTTTGAAATGCAAATGAATCATAATTGTTACTGTAGTTTACTAATTGTTTAGTAAATAATTGAGACATCTGTCAAATATATGAGCTTCTAACAACAATAAATCAAACAAACTGACTGATCGGTTTCCTGTGCTTTTTTTCAAAAGAGGCTTGACTGTGCAAACATCTTTCACTAAATTCACAGGCAGACAAAATCTCAGTAGTTAAAGCATCACGTTTCCAGCTCGTGTCTGATCCCATGACACCATGCACATGGCAGTAAGTGCATTGAGACCTAAGGAACCAGGTTCACTCTTTTCCATTTATATCCATCTGAGCTGCAAAGTAAACTTATCGATAAGAGGATCCTTGACTGCAAATATTAAAGTAGTTATTTTCATATCAACAGTCAAAAAAACAAAAAAAAGATCTAACCAGCGTCTAACTGCTTTTATAAAATACTCATATAAACAGTATATACCGTTGGGAGGTGGGTCAAAATGTCTGGTCAGAAATAACCTTTAAACCTTAACATTAGAGCTGTCAGTTTAACGCGTTATTAACGGCGTTAACGCAAACCCATTTTAACCAACTCAAATATATATTTTTAAGCTTTTTAGCGTCCCCGCTTACACAGGACACGGAACTTCTTTGTGGCTTAGTAGCTTGTATTATCCTCTACACGAACATGTGCACTTCTCACTCGCACACATCAGCAACACTTCACTTCCTCATTGAGCCCCGATCCCGAAACAACCCCATCCTATTGGTCCAAACAGTCACATGTTCCACCCCGACCCCTTCACTGACCCTCAGACATCAGAACGCTCCTTCAACACAGTGTTTTACTGAACATACGTCAAAACCAAACATAAACATAAACCCAGTCCGTTACACTATTAGGCTGCAGCTATATGGTTTTATTTATTTAAAAATAGGGTACTTCATACATTTTCCACAAATATGGGGAGGACTCAAATAGCCCTACAAAGTTCTGTGTTTAATTTATTTCAAAGTAGGCCGACACTTGCCAGTGTATTTTGTTTGTTTGTTATTTTGTTGCTTGTCTGTTTGAGTAGCTGGCTGAAAGCAAAGAAGTAATACGCTAACCTTTTTTTGGTAACCTAACTGTTATGGTTCATTGTTTCTGAAATAAGAGGCCTGACTGCTATGTTCACAGCAAACTTGAATTTTTTTTAATATTAAGCCATGGTTTAACTGCACTATAGGCTGAGTCCTTGTTTGTGGAATGTGCACTTTATAATTTTATTTTGTACCGCCCTGTTTGGCAATGTTGTTTTTCAATAAAATAAAACATTTGCACAAAGCAAGCCAATCCACTTTTCCATGTTGATAAGAGCATTAAAACGAAAAAGAAATGATGGAAAAAAAGAGACATTTAGAGTAGATAAAAATGTGCGATTAATCGCGAGTTAACCATGACATAAATGCGATTAATCACGATTAAATATTTTAATCGTTTGACAGCACTACTTAACATATATCCAATGCCTACTTATGACATTATTTTCACAACTAAGAGTGGATTGAAGCAAACAATATCGCGGATATTTAGCACAGTTGTTGCTTTATCTCTGAGTACTTTCCTCATTTCCTCGGCCAGGTCAGGGGTGATTTCCGTGTTGATTCTCCTCTGGTGTCATCGGGCTTTTCTTGCAGTTCCTTCCCTTTTATGAGGTAGACGTGACTGTTCAACCTCTGTCCATAAGTTGTGCTTGTTTAACCTTTGACAATGTGAGCCCGAAATCCTGCTCAGAACATTGAGTACAACACAACAACACCATCATCATGAGTAACCATCTTTTTATAATGCCTCCACAATGTGACTCACTGGTTACCAATCGGGTGCCGCGTTCAGAGGCTTATTGGATTATTTTACCAAATAAAATGTCTCGTGTTGATGTGAACTGGCCAATGAAGACCACGGGGAATCGATCGTATTACTGGGACCTTGTTAAGCTGCCAGTCAAAGGCGTTCGGTGGGATGCTTTACTCACGCATGAGGGAGATTTTCACGGTTGTCTTGGATCCACCATTCGCTAAGTCTAGACCGTGAAGGTCAAGTGCAGATATATCCATCAGTAAAAAGATTGATATCAGTGATACTTTGCTAGATTCCATCCCTTTCTGACAGGTGGGGACACTGATATATACAACTATTAATATATGATGATGCAGGCGTTTTTATATTGTCAACAGTCACAGTGGAAAACCTCGACTGGATGTGTCCAATGACAGATTGAATGAACAGTCCCAGTGTATTTACAGTGCCAGCTGCAAAGTGATCCCTTTCATTGGGATAAGAAAGATGAACCTCCGCCTTTTACCATTGCCATAATATGGGTTTTACCAACTACATTTCAGCCATGTATGGGTTTTCAATGCACATCTAAGAACCAGACAAAAAGGGGGTGCCCACTTTGAAATACGGGATAGAGAGAGAGCGAGTGCAAGCTGAAGACTGACAACGGAAGGTAGAAGAACGGAAAGTAAGTCCGATTTTGTTATTCAACAACCGGTGTGGATACTTTTCATCGAATGAGGCAAATATACATCAAGGAGAACATTTTAATGATGAGGTTGGAACCTTCATGCAGGATGGTTCAAGTCAAATGCATTATTCAAACTATGTAGCAGTACAGGTAGGTTTTAGTTAATTTTTTCAGTTTAATCAATTTTGATTTACTGAACTCTCTAGCATAGTGGGGTTAAAATGTGTTGTCAGTATTTAATTCTGCTCAACTACAGACAAAAGCAAAATACCATAATATGTAATACTTTAATGACAAGCATATATTGCTCTTTTTTATATAGCTAGGTCAAAATGATAATTGCTATAACCATCATTAAAAAAAAGAGTCAGAATATTCTGTAGATTAACAGGCAGAGAGAAGCCGCCTACAAGATCATCTCAATCCACTGGGATTTGATTAGACACAAACGAAAAGTATAAATGAAGCTTTTGAGATCATCCTGTAATTCTGACATCAAAGATCTCAACTGTGTGCCATGTTTCAACCAGGGTTACTGTGACTAGCACAGGATTTAGCAGGAGCCTAAGATCAGTTTGCACAAAAGTGTGATACATCAAAACCATTTTTTGTGGAAATGTTCAGGGTCAAATATAATTTTTCTACCAAATGTTCTCTTCCTCTTGAGGTTCTAAAAATTAAACCGCATAAAAAGCCTTATGGTCATAATCTTGATATTCAGACCATTTTGCTCTAATTAACCTCTCGGCTCTGCAGATACAAAAATAATTACCCAACTAACTCAGAGATTAAAAATACTCTGCACAAGCACTTTTTTGGTTATTAGCATCCACTGGCACTTGACCTACAAGTCCTGACACACAAAAGCAGGTCAAAGTCATCTCTTGTTTACTGCCTATAGCTGAGGGCTTGGTTAAATTAAATTATGTATCTAAAACTCCCTGGAATGTTTTTTGTCACTTTTTTAAATAGAGTGAACAATCTATGTTTTTGTCACTTTCAAAAGCAAGAGGAAGCTACAGGTTCTATCAGGAGATTAGTTTGAGTTTCAAGTGTATTGTTTCAGTCGCTTGCTTGTAGCATCCAATTAGAATCATCATGGAAAACAATTTTTAAGAATTTGTGGCATATACAAAATTGACATATATTGCCTTAACAGACTGATGCAAAGACATTCTGCTCCCGTCTATGTTTGGATCATGAGCAGTTAAACTGCTGGCACAGCCACATGACTCCACAGGCAGTCAGGCAGTCAGCCACTAGGTGGGATTTCACATTCCCAATTTACAGTTTCCCAACGCGTCCCCAACTGTCTGCGCGGGTCACGCAGGGCGTCTAGTCACCCCCACTTTGACAGGCTGACGTCATACCTAGACATGGATGATACATGAGGAGAACATCCAGGGCGTGTCCTATCCGGCCCATGACCCCTTTTTGGGTGTCCTTTAGGTTCACATGACCCAACCGGCAAAAGAATGGTGGAGTTTCCATTACAGAGGTTGAGTCATGCAACCTTGACTATACTTGCAAGTGCGTGTCTACAGACTAATAATGTATACTTGTGCACGATCCATTATTCAAGAGTCATCTTGAAGCAAAAGTACATCAAATTTAGTCATATCTATCTTACATAATACATAAATATACATATATATATACATAAACAGAGGGACAGTGAGAAAAATGTAAGAACGGTTACCATCAGAATAGAATTCGTCTGCCTTGACCTTGATTTCTTGAGTCCCTGGAACACTACAGAAAGAATGGAGCAGCCTTTCTAAAAGCTTAGAGAGTTTTATCTCATCTAGTGACTGAAACTCAGAGCATACGATTCACATCATTTCCATACTCATCAAACCATTCATGTTCTTTGTGGAGGCCTCTGAATCTATTCTGGTTTTTCCTGATGCCACCTACATATACATATATTAGATGAAATATCTCTCTGTATTCACATCCATTGCTTGAAATGTAGCTCAGGTGCCTCGTATTGATCATCTTTGAGATGTTTTCTATACTGTGAATGGAGTTGACCTCATTCAATATGACTTGGAGAGGCCTTGATGATTTAGGAACTGTGTGCAGAGCTAAGAGGCAGAATTGTCTCGAGACACTGATCTGGGGAAGGTTATGAAAATATTTCACTCGTTACAAATTAATGTAGAAGTGGTTTAGGGGTCAGGACAACCTGTGAATGTCCTTGAGTGACCGCACAGCCCTGACTTGAACCCAATCACTCATCTCTGGAGGGACCTGAAAAAGGCTGCACACAGACGGCCCCCATTCAAGCTGATCTGAAGTGAGTGAATCTGAATTACAGAAAATAATCCCCCAAAATCCAGGTGTGCAAAGCCTGTGGTGTCATATCAAAGAAGACTTGAGAGGATAATCACTGCAAAGGGAGCTGCAACTACTTACTGAGTAAAGGGTCTGAATAATAAAAACAGTAAATCTGATATTTTAACATTTCTGATGATTTAATTTCCGTTTGACATTAGGGGTTCTTGTGTGTTGAGCAGGAATATAAACATATTTTAGCGTAAGGCTGCAAGGATAACAAAAATGTGAAAAGCTCAAAGGGGTCTCGACACTTTCTGCTGTTTGTGTCGGGGTAGCAGTCAAATTATAGGTTTTTCAGCAGGATAGTCAGTGGTCGATAAACAAGGTCAAGCTCCATTGAAGCGTGCACCCAGAAGACACTCATTTGGATCGTATTAACTCATCAGAGGCTTGTTCAAGTAACTGCAGCCAATGTTCACCTGTGCTTTTAGTCGTGTTGTGATAGGGAGAAAGAAAACTGCACCAGAACTAAGTGAAAGTGTCAGAAGTCAAATTGTTATTCTGGGCAAGGAGCGGCATTCTCAAGAGCCAGATCGCGAGGCAGTGGATTTAAAACCTGAAAGCACTTTGCAGGAACTGGATCAGTTGTATGGAAAGCATGGGTAGGCTGTATAAAAGTATACAAAACCATTAGAAGATCAATATGTCAAGCTTAGCGTCCTGATAAAACCATTATGCAGATGGATGGAAGCTGTTGCCCTAATTTTAAAACCAGTTCATCTCGAAACCAGCAAATAAACAGTTTAAGAACAGTGCTGACACTACAATGGTTTAGAATAGAAATTTGTAAATGTTTATTATTGAAATGTTTGGATACCAAAGGCTTGTAAGGCCAAGGAGAACAAATACATAAATAATAACTTAACATTTAAGCCTTTTTTGGAACTATGCCTATTTGAACAGTTTTATGTGCAATCCTTTATTTCCATGTCTATATATTTGCTCACTTATTTATTACTTAATTACTTTTCTACTGACGTGTCTATATTTTTATCCCTCTGCGGCTGTAACATTTGAATTTGCAGAGTAGTGGTACTAATCATAAAGAAAATCATCTGCTGAGACAATTTTTTATCTTACACGTTCCTCCAGTATCACTTAGTTGTTTTACAGTAACACACTCTTCTGCTATATAAATAAACTGTGGCAATAATAATAACTAATCTACTATTAAGAGAGCCTTGAGGGCTGTGACCCAAAGGTGGAGAAACACCGCCACAGGGCCCACAGAGGGATATGAGGACAGTGAAGCACATAAGTCTTTCCTTCTTTAACATTTTTTGAAAGCCATTTTGATTGTTGTCCTTTATGGATTGATGATAAAGTTTGTGTATCTCACGGGAACGCTTTCATTGTTCAAATGCCTGCCACAGAGAAGTGCAAACAACCATCAACCACAACGCACAGAGCGCTGACAGCTTTTCTTTGTGTTCCAGCCGGGGAGCGATAACGGCTTTTATATGACAAATAACTGACAACGCTGCAATGTTGGATAAAAAGCGGGACCCAAAGGCCGTAGGTAAGTGGCTGTTTATGTGTTACTGTTTAGTGCTGTTATATTTAATTACATAAACAGTTCAGACAAAGTCCTTCCCTCATATGTACGTACATTTACACACAGGTTAAACTGTTATGCATGTGGATACCTTGTTTGTTTGGTCTGAACCTTCCATCTTTTCAGTTTAGTCCGATTGTAAAAAAAAAACAGTTGTGAAAGGTTCCAGCATCCGAATCTACAAACCAATTTAATTGGTCTGGATCAATTGTATCGGTCTAGATCAAGGAAACACCATTTGGATTATTGGAAGTAAGTCAATTTGGAGAGTTCAGACTTTCGGACCGATTGCAGGAAGTTGAGAAAGCATTAAACGTAGAAGTTAGAAAAAGAAGCAGCTCACACGATTTCTTGCAGTCTGCGCCTCTGATGATACAAAGTTTGAAAGATGAGGACATGTTGCACAGCTTAATTCTTAATTATTTTATATGCACGTTATTCAAAAAAAATTGTGAATACAATAGCCTGATTGACAACGAGCCAATGTCTGACGCACAGCCTCCTCAAAACGAATCAATGTCAAGAAAGGTAGACATCAAGTTGCTCATGACAGAAAGTTGTAATGTTCTCCAAACATTCTCTAAATTTCTATTTGAAAACTAATCAGATCAAATGATGCAACAAAGACATGAGCCTTGGATCAGACCATCAGGCGTGAAAACACCCTTTAATACATGAGAAGGCTTTTGTGAGAGTGGATGAATTATGAATGCAACAAAGAAAAATTGAAAAAAACTATTACCTCCAAATAACTATAACCCAAAACGTTGGAACTTCATTTAAAGTCAAAAGTCCCACTTGACTGGAGGGAAGTTTCCTGAGGAGACATATGAAGGACAAGGAGTGAACACCTCTCATTTGCTTCCTCTAAGAAGCACTTTACCACAGTGTTTCTGAAAACCATTCACACTTGGCTCAGAGTGGTTTCATGAAAAAGATGTCAGTTTTATACAGCCCACACAATCTCAGGGAAGATGTGCTCCAGCCTCCACTTCTTCCACGAGCGATTGGTATGCAGAAGCAAATAAGCTACTGCTGTCCTGCCACACTTGGATTATACAGGAATCAATGCTCGAGGAACAAGGTTACGATAATCCTGCCTGCATTCAGACGATATACACCAGTGTTAAACCGGCCCCTTGAGAAATACACATGGAATTTGATGAATATTCAATCCTCCTGAAAAAAGAAGTGACAGAGACTTATCTGAATTCTGCTCACACAGAAAGTGAAATACGAAGCCAGCGCTGGAGTTTAATATTTGGCTGAGTAAATCTTTCACTTCAGATAGGATCTGATTTCCATTTGTTTTGTTTTTTATCCACATTTCTTTTTTGTCGTCTAATTTAAAACCTAAAAGGACTGTGAACGTTCACTTCTATTTTGTTTTTAAGGAGCTATGAAACCTTTAAAAGTTTTAAGTCCCGTTACTGATTTCAGGGAATCACTCAAATTCAAACGTGTGGTTGAGTTGTGTCACAGCCCTGATTCACCAGATTGTGAAAACAAGTGCTACAATACAAACATCCTAATCCTACAAATGAATAATGCATGTGGTTTAAAAAACGGTAAACTATCATGATTACAGGATGCACTCGATTCTGCAAATAGCTGCCTGGTAATTAGTTGTTTGACCTATTTATGAGCCGCGGCGGTGTGTTGAAGTCATCAGGCCCCGAGGAGACTCCAGCAGCGGCTCTGAGTCATAATGAGGTATGATGCTGGAGCAGAAAAAAGACACAGATGGTCAGTTGGAGTTTTGTGATTTTAGCAGCTGTTGGACGAGCTTAGTGTTGAGCTGGGACTCATCCTGCAGTTGAAACGTAAGAGGAGAAAAGGGCCCAAAAATTTGACACCTTCCTCTGTATTGCCGTCCGCCAAACCACAGAGAAGAAGTGTTAATGGCAACAAACGCTAGAGCCTGAGTGCTGCTGCACACTAGAGGATTTACAACTTTTGACCAATCTTAAAAATGTGAGACCACAGACGTAATGACAGATTTAACCCATTTTTAATCTTATAATCTTCCGAACGCACACATTGGACCATTTGGCTAGAACGTCACACCACTCGCATACACTTGTATACCGAAAAAACTTCTCGCAGAAACTTGCGATATCTTCTTATTTTTCAGCTTCTTTACGGCAGTTGGCAAACAACTTTTAGGCTCATTACCGCCACCTACAGAACTGGAGTGTGCAACACTCACGTGACTTTAATTTTGCATATTGCATATACATTTTGCAGCGCGGGCCGAAGGTGAGTCAGAGATGTATTGTTGTGTTTAGTCGCAGCTGCACAATTACACAACAGCCGGTTGGTGACACTTCAGCTCTCTCCCTCGCTCTCTCTCACTTTTGTCACTTTGGCGTCATTATATAAAACACATGTCAATGGAGATAAATACATGATTTAATCCTAAAAACAATTTAATCAGAGCAGTTCACAAAATGTAAAGATCTCATGTCTTGGCTGATGATTGAGATGAAGAGAATGGAAATATTGCCCTCTGGTGAGACACAGCTGTAACTGCAGCTGAATAGTGAAGATGTTACTTGTTCCCATCTGAAGTTACCAAGAAATCATATTAAGTAATTTCCTCTTGTAAATCTTGTAAATAATTTATTTCAAATATTAAAAAAATGTATTTTAATTATTTGGAAAATGGAGTCTTGATTGGTTGGATGATTTTTAAGACATTTTGAACTATATTCAATCCAATGGTTTGGCTCAGGGAAGGTTTATAGTGTGAGTGATGTATATAACCTGTTTAACACATGAAGCATCTATATTTTCATCAATATCTGGTCTTAACAGTGGCCATCAAGAAACAGTCCAGAATTCCTGGGGTTGTTATCACTCAATGTGTCGAGCAAGTGCCTCTGGGGAAGACAACGCCGGACTTCACACGGAAGCCACTGGCCACAACTGTACAAGAGGGTAACAAAAAAGATTCTAATAACAGCTGGATTAGGAATATGTGGCTCACTGTATTTTATTCTTTTTAGGTAAGAAAGCAATTCTAAAAGCTATGGTGAGCGGAGAGCCTGCACCAACGGTCACCTGGAGGCGAAACAACGGGGAAGTTGATGACCTAGAAAAGTACAAGACCCGATATGATGAAAGAGCTCGAGAGCACTATCTAGAGGTAAGAACAGAATAATAAAAATGCAGAACTTACTATATATAAACAAATACTTCCACACTTTCAAAATAAGATGTATATTGCTGTTTGAGTTCAGGACTTTATTTAACTGCTATTATTGAAAAATCAGACAGAAGATGTAATTCTTCCCGACAGTGGGACAGATGTTTCTTCAAACGATTTGTTTCTGTTTTGTCAGATACCCAATGTCAAACTAGACCAAGCTGACACCTACAGGTGCTTCGTCACCAATGAGTATGGAAACGCTGTCTGCGCCACAACACTCAAAGTTACTGAAGGTACAAGACAGATTTACTAGTTACCATCAATAGGAATGGTAATTTAAATTAAACTACAATATTATATACTGTGGCACTGACTATTCCCTTTTACTTTGTTTTTTTCTAGTTGGCTTAAAGAAGAAGGGTCAGGAAGGTAAGACGTTTATAACAGAACTATTCAGAATGTTGGGTTTGTAACTCTGCTTGGTTTCCAGTCCATGATCATTATATTCTTACACTTATTACTTATTTTGATTCCTGCAGGCAAGAACTTAATTAGTTTTGAGCGTAACAATAAAAATGAGCAGTTCAGTGGGTAATAATTAAAGATTCTGCTTTAGTTGAAAAGACCTTTATGGTTTCAAAGAATTATTAAAAAAGTCTTAAAAAAAGTAATTGGTGGTTTGCCTCTCCTATATTCAAAGAAACTCCACTGAACAGAATTGATTAAAAAAATATGATGGTTTCATTTCATATTTTTCAGGTAATGGACAAGCACCACTGGATTTCAGATCAATGCTTAAGAAAACGTGAGTTCCAGTCAAAATTTGGCTGTTAAATGTTTAATGCTCTAAACACACTAATACATTTGACTCTTCAAAGACTCTTCTTTTTTCCACCAGTGTTGTTGTCACCAGAAAAAAACAACTGCCACCAAAGAAAGAGGGAGAAATTGATCCGAAGCTCTGGGAGCTGCTTCTCAGTGCAAAAAGAAAAGACTACGAGAAAATCTGTTTGGACTTTGGAGTGACTGACTTTCGCTGTATGCTGAAGAGACTCAACCAGATGAAAAAAGAGAGAGAAGACGAACAGGCAAAGGTACTGCATGAAGAAGAACAACGATAACAACTGCATATGAATTCATATACTTCTTAGTGAGGTTTCGAGCAATGTGTAAAAATTTGCACAATTTTTGAAGTGAGGGTTTATAACTTTTGCCTTGATTTTAAAAGAGCTGGAATAGAGAATCTGGAGTCTTTTAAGACCAGTCTGTAAAAAAGTATTTTACTGCACTCAGAATAAAACTTTATTTTCACGAAGTGACAAGTTAATCTTTGAAAGTTTTAAGTTTTTGATTTTCATGGTAATCTTTGCCCTGAGGCTCCTTCCGAGTGCATCTTTTCAAGTAAATATCCAAGGCTCTGTTCAAGGCTGCCTGCATTTTAATTTTATGGAGCCAGATCTGAGGATGCATGCTTTAAATTTTTCGCAGGTTGTAGAGAAGCTGGAGGATGTGAAACAGATAGAAGTGAAACCTGGTGGGAGAGCGGAATTCGGCTTCAACATGAAACTTGTGGACCCCAACAGTGCAATTCATGTATACAAGGTGGGTTAAAATTCCACCAGATTCCAAAGTATTTTTTTCAAGATTAATAACAGCTCTAAAACTAAACAAATGTGACTTCCTGTCTCTCAAAAGGATGGGAAATCGGTGGCATATGGTGATGATGAAAATTCAAACCCTCGCCTTAAGAAAATTGGGACAAACTATGTTTTCAGCATTAAGGACCCTCAACCAGAAGATGCTGGATTATACCAGGTTGATGTTGAGGAAGCAAATGTCCTGACAACTGACTTTCAAGGTAAAGCTTAATGTTCTACTGTAAATAAAACAGGATCTCTGTATTAGCAGGCGGTGATACAAACTTTCTACTCCTCTTTTAGTGCCTGATGTGAAGTTCGTAGCCAAGCTCAAGGATGCAAAGGCCGTTGAAAGCGAGGACGCCATCTTTCAGTGCATCTTGTCCACACCGCTCAACAGAATCATTTGGTCAAAACAGGACGTGTCACTCGAACATGGGGACAAATATGAAATCATCGTCTCAGAGGACAAACTCACTCACACATTAAGAGTCAAAGACTGTGCAATGGCAGATACTGGAGCGTTTTATGCCATCGCTGGGATAACTTCCAGCAGTGCCGCTCTCACAGTGGAAGGTGAGTATAACCACTTAGAAAATTATTCTTAAAGGCTTCAAAACAGCTTTAACGAAATAAAGATTCCCTTCTGTCTGTGTTTCAGCTGATCCAGATGGCGGTAAAGGTCGTAAGGGCATCAAATCTGGGGATCAGGGTGATTTGACTAAACAAGCATTGGAACAAGGAACAGACAAACAAGCACAGGATGAAAACGATTCGGCTGATTCAGGAGCTGGTTCTGGTGACGGGTCTAGTGATGGATCGAAAGATGCATCTGGAGTTAAGACTGATGGAGGTAAAGGAGACGAGAACCTCCTTGGAGATGGAGACGATGAAAACAATATGGGAGATGGGGATGATAAGAAAACAAAGCGCTCACAAACTGGTCCTTTGGTTCCCGACACTGTTTCAGGTAAGAGCCTCCAATGCTTTGTGGTAGTTTTAATTCCAGGGCTCTTAAGGCGTCTTACTACTACATATATTGTCAGCTTTGCTCTAAGGGCCTGTTATCCTCGAACCAAACCATTCTGGAACGATTTCTGCAGCACTGGCTTTATTCCTACACAGATATAATAGAAAGACTCTCTGATCCAATCTTTATTTATGATTTTCGAATTCCTCTCCAATTAAATGTTCACTATGACCTGAAGTTCAACAACAGAACACTTTAATTTGACTTCGCCCGTACTGTTGCAGATCGAGGTGTCCAGTTTGTGAGTGGGCTGTCAGATACTGTTGCTAATATTGGTGAACGGGCAGAGCTGAGTTGCAAACTAAGCACTGACGCCTCAGAGGGACGCTGGTACAAAAATGGAAAGCTGGTGAGTCAACCGCTCCAGAGGGATTATGATTGTATAGAACCACATCAATGCATACATGTGAATTACAAACAGTATATACACACAATTCACTTCAGTAAAAATACATATAATCTATTGCATGAATTAATTTGTCTTGTGAATATTACATCTTTTTTTTTGACAAGTTAACCAATGGCGACGGTGTTCAAATCATCAAAGATGGGGCCTGTCACAGGTTGATAATTGATTTCTGTAAAAAGGACGATACAGCAGTCTACCGCTTTGAGGCTGAGGGACGCAAATCAGAAGCGTCACTTAATATTCAAGGTCAGAATCAGAATGAGTCACTTGATTTCATATAATTTAATGATTTGCAATAGATTAAAGGGGTTCAGGGTTTTTGACAATTTATTTTTTACTCTCCGACCAGATCCGCCACAAATAGACAGCGAGGCTCTGCTTAATTTCACAAAGCCAGTTATTATAAAAGCAGGTGAAAGCGCTGAATGGAAGCTGATGTTCTCAGGCGGAGACCCGATGAATATACAGTGGTACAAGAATGATGACGAGCTGTCGCCTGGCCTCAATGTGAAGACTGAGACATCAGCTACTCAAAGCCAACTACGCCTCACGAAGTGCCAAAGGAAAGACAGTGGAGAGGTCAAAATCAAAATCAAAAACGAATTTGGCACAACAGAAGCAACGTCCAGACTTATTGTACTAGGTGAGTTGATTAAAGAGACTTTGTAAATATATAGTTTTGGTATTTTCTTGTAGCACAATATGATTCCTTATCATTTTGTCAATAGACAAACCCACACCCCCACAGGGACCTTCGGACATTTTGGAAAGTGCTGTGACATCTGTGGAGTTCAAATGGAAACCACCTAAAGACAGTGGTGGTTGCCCAGTCACCAGCTACATCATAGAACGCCAACAAGTGGGCCGGAGTAAATGGACGAATCTCGGCGAGATCTGTGGCAGCGATGCAAGTTACAGGGATTCAGGCGTGGACCCCGGAAGAAGATACTGTTACCGGATTCGAGCCAAGACTGCAGAAGGCATCAGTGATTACCTGCAAACAGAGGACATAGCTGCTGGAGTTCTGCGTAAGAATAAGATCAGAACCTAATTCTAGCAATTCCAAAAAGGCAACTTTAGCTACTATCAAATGAAAACATAGCATCTTCTTAAGAAGAGAGTAGGAAACGAGCAAACAATACATTTGTTTTTTTGTCTTTTGAGAAAAGGTAAAACTAAATATAATAAATAAGTTTAAAATTCATGATTGACTCTTATCTTGACATCTGCCTTTAGCCATTAAATATTGATTTCTATACAGGAATTGTATCAGATGTATAGAACAATGGATAACCTCACTAAAGTTGGCAGAATTTCAACTTCCCCCCCAAAGGATATCCAGGAGCCCCATCAGCACCTAAAGTAATCAGTGCCTTTAAAGACTGCATCAACCTGGCATGGAGTCCTCCGTGTGACACTGGAGGAACCAAAATCGTTGGATACAATTTGGAAAGGAACAAGAAAGGCACCAATTACTGGAGCCTGGTAAACCAAGGAGGGCCAATAACAGGTGAGCTTATCAGTGGGAGGGGCTGCCCTGAATCTGTATGTGTGCAGGAGGATGTACATGCACGAATGCAACTTCTATTTTACAGAATGAACTGTCAGATGTAGAATCTCAATATAACCCTTACCCTGTTAGTGAAATTGTGAGATTATCTGATGGGGGATCAACCTACTCAAACTAAGACTAAAAGTCAATACTGCATCCATGAGGATACTGCTCAAAATATTTCTTGAATGGTTTTTCAACTTATATATAAAAAGATTTCCACTGGTTTCACTGTGTGAGTATCAATGCAAATAAATTGATATTTCTAGAGACAGGATAACCACATCTTCCCTTTTCTCCAGATGCAAAGTTTGCCGTGAAAGACGTCTTCGAAGGGGCAGCGTATGAATTCAGAGTGTCTGCTATCAACCTGTCTGGTGCAGGAGATCCTAGTGTTCCCTGTGACACAGTAATTGCAAGAGATCCAATGAGTAAGTCAGTCATATTGAGTTCTTATCTATTTTACTGTGGTTGTCTACAAAATCTAATAATCTAAAGAGAACCTATGTGTGCTGCTCAATACAACAGTGTCTGTAGCTTTTTGTGCTATAAAACCTGATTTTACTAACGTTCCAGAACCTCCAGGCAGAGTCACAGACCTGAAATTAACATCCTCAAACTACACCACGTTTTCACTGGCTTGGACTAAACCTAGAGAAGTGAAAGGGGTTGAGGATGAAGCCCAGGGATACTATGTGGAGATTAGACTGATAGAATGCCTCGAATGGAGCCGCTGCAACGCCGTCCCAATTACTCGAACTTCCTACACTGTGCTTGGCTTGAAGGCGATGGCCACATACTGGGTGAGAGTAATTGCCAACAATTACGGTGGTGATGGAGAACCTCAGGGCTTTGACAATTATGTCATTGCCATGCCCCCTCCCGGTAAGAGGATGTGAAGTTCAAATCAAGACTGTGACACTTTCTTAGAGTTTAGTTTTTAGTTGGAAAATGTGTTTCTTCTTCCAAAATACATCTACACACTAAAATTGTCAAAGATACAGTAGAGCTCTGCACCAAGACAACTGTTTGTGTAAAAGCTATTCTTCATTCTTCTTAGCAAGATACAATATTTACTTTTTCAAAATCTGTGGATGATTGAGTTAAACAGTGGGATTGTGAAAAGACAGGAAAGAACAGGACTTTGGACGTTTTCAACAAGCGTGGTCATTTAAACACATTGTAAAGCATCAAAACACCACGACAATGGAAGGAAACTAGCATCACTGTGGAAAACACATAAGTTCCAGTAACAGAGAGTAATGTGACATTTCTGACAGCTGTTATACGCATTAGCAAAATACATCACAACAAACACATGATCGGAAACTGGTCTAAATTTATAAAGGTGGTAAATGTCATGTGTAATAACTTCCTCTTCTTCCCTCCCCTAAGAAATTATTTCAAGCACAATGAAAAACTACATTTATACTTTCTGCTGAATTGTATAAACACAAGAAGGATCTAAATATTAAAATGTAAATGTTATCGTTGCAGTACGTCCCAAATTTAAAGACAGGAACATGAAGACCTTTGTGGTGGTTAGATCTGGAAACACAGTCCGTCTGAACATCAACTTCGAGGTACTTTGCTTCAGCTTTCCCTCCAAACAGGTTCAGTGGAGAAAATAATTTATTGTTAAAATGTTAAATTAAAATCATGTTAATCTTTACCAATCTATTAATGTGATATTATCTCAATGTCTACAGGCCTCCCCACTGCCAGAGATCATTTGGTTAAAAGATGGTATTCCAGTGGCTAAACATGTGACAATTACCAGCTCTGATAAAGGCTCTCAGCTGTTGATCCCCACATCCGAGCGCTCCGACAGCGGCGTCTACACCATCACCGTCAAGAACCTGGTCGGCCAGGAGAGCTTCAATGTTGAAATCAGAGTTACAGGTACATGGAGCCATTTTTACAATTCTGACTCCAATCAAGAGTAATAATGTGACTTGACTATGATGCCACCAGATTATCCCCTCTAGAATTTTGCCTTTATTGTTTGGCGTTCAAATATGGTTTGTAGAATCAGATGAGCTAGATTAATCTGTCAAAGAAGACCAAATATATGAAAATACTAAAGTATAGTGTATATTTTAACATTTCTGAATATGCCCAACACTCTTATCTGAACCGGCTGTTTCAAATCCCCTGCTTGAAGTTCCCATCTCTTTTTTAGCACTCCACACACCAACTAAGCAAAGGTCAACACAAAGTAAAGATAGCAAAATACTTATCTCACCCAACAATGTTTTTGTTACATCCCACTGCCCCATTATAATAAAAAGTAACCACCATAACCTTATTGGTAGTTTGGTGGAATTCATATTGAAACGAACTGAGACTGTAATGTCAGGACTCTGTATGACTGTGTCTCTACATCTGATTGTAGATGATCCCAGGCCTCCGGGACCAGTGGAACTGGATCAAAACATCCCAGGGACAGTGACTCTGTCCTGGTGTCCCTCTCCAGATGAGAAGAGGGACGACAGGCTACACTACATGGTTTCCCAACGGGACTCCTTCAAGCTCACGTGGAGGACCGTGGCTGACAACCTCTTCAACAACAAGTTCACAGTTGTCAACATTTTGCCCGGATGGGAGTACCACTTCAGGGTGTTTGCTAAAAACGACATGGGCCTTTCAACACCTTCTGAACCCCCTGTGTTTGAGTCCAGAAAGGAAAAAGGTTTGTCAACCACTTCAATCAAAGACATGTTTTCTATTCTACTTAGAAAAGTAGTTCTGTAATCAGTTATATAAACGTACGAAAACCGAAAATCAAAGCAACACAGGCCAAACTATTATTTTAATTTCAATAGAACATGGCTGATAAGAACCTTTTTTCCAGAAAGACAAGAGAAACTCAATAGAGCATGTATCTCTTCCAAGGCTGAATGGGTTCTTTGTTGGCCCGTGTCCCCTTTTCCACCAAGTTTCAATTTTTGCTTAATCCTGCAGACAAATAAAAATTAAAAATAAAACACACAGGGTTGAATAACCTCCTTGGTGGAGGTAAGAAACATTTAAGCAGATATTTCATTGAATTATAGAAGTTAGAAGAACTGAGGCTCGAGTGGATGTCACCAGAACTAAACAGTTATCCATCTAGTTCGGGGAAATGTCTCAGGGACACATGTCCATAATCGTTATTCAACTAACACAATTCTGTGAAGCTTTTATGTATTTCTCTGTTTTTCAGAAAAGTTCATTGTGAACACACCAAAGAAAAAAAGCTTGGACTTCCAGGCAGCTCCTGCATTTATCTTGCCCCTGAAGATGCGTACGGCTCCTCAAGGCTACGAGTGTCACATGAGTTGTGCCGTTAAGGGCGATCCGGCTCCTCGTGTGACGTGGTACCGCGACAACATCAGCCTGAACACAAACACCAACTACCACATCACCAACGTGTGCGGTGTCTGCTCCCTGCTCATACTGAGGGTCGGAGTCAAAGACAACGGGGAATACAAAGTGGTTATTGAGAACAAACTGGGGTCAGCCGAGTGCTCAATGATCCTGAGTGTCAGAGGTAATGTTTACATCACTAATATTACAATTAATTTTAACAGGGTGTAGATGAAACGAGCTAAAAATATGTTTCTTTACAGAGTGAAGACCTGAACCTGCTGAATAACGACTGAACCGGAAGGACCCCGACAGTGTTTTGAATTAATTAGATTACATCTGTTATAGTCTTGTCTTATATTTTAAATAGCTTAGAACAAAAACAAGAACACGCATGTTATACAGTTTATTTTTGTCCTTATCTGCTTACCTTAATCTTCATAAAAGCATATAAAGTATATAAAACGACCTAAAACATCTCAACTCTATAGCATAGACAAATTTAAAGTTACAATTATTTATCCTTGAAGGTATAATTTGGAGTCAATGACCTCTTGTGGCACTATTGAGTAATGCTCTCATGAGAGGGCCCCTGCTCTCTTTGTATTGTATGCATGCTTTTACATTACACTGTGATACATGTGTGCCATTGGTGTAACTTAACAATAAATTGGTTTGAAAAACTAAGTAAGACGAGAACTGTGGTGTGAATGAATTATGAGCCAGTTCCTGCTTGGAATAAAAACATGACAATGACAAACTTAAGTCAACTTTCAAGGGGGGGTCTGATCTGATCTAATCCTTTGGTGTTTTTAACTATTTTACACACACAGTGCTAATAATCGTTAACTGCTGCCACATGTGTTTGTGCACCTTAGTATCACTCGTAACCTGAATTGCTCTGATAGCCCCTTAAAACCCAGCACATATAGTTGCACTAAAAGACTGGAGGTCAGAGGTTTCAGAAAAGTAGACACCTGAGTTAATCCAGTGAAGAAGACTCAGATCTCCAGGTGCGTCCACTTCCTCCTCTGCTGCTGCCATGACACCTCCGTGTGTTGTTGGGAGTTTCCAGGACCACAGTCCAGGAGAAGGATGGAAACTCCGGTGATTCTCCACCTCAGTGACGGTGCCGTTCCACAGTCTCCATTAAACCTCAGCAGGTGACTCAGCAGGTAAATGAGCTCATTTTACAATCACCTGTTTTACACCAGACTTGTATTCTTAACTATAAGAAACTGGAAATAACGGACTTTGTTTATTCCTTTCTTATAAAAACACGAATTTAAATGAAACACCAGCTTCCATAAAGGAGACTTCTGCGCAGACAATTAAGAGTGGGCGGGTCTTTCTTAGAAAGAAGGGGGTAATATCACGGAAGTTACGTCATTGCCTTTCAAAATAAGACCACGGCCGTTGTAATTTGTTTTCAAAATAAGGTTCAAAATGCAAAAAAAAATGAGAAAGTGAAGTGATTAAAATCCTTTAAGTCACTGGCAGTTTGTAGCCTATTCATATTTGTAGCGAAATATTACTCTAGGTAATTTAACATTAGTGATGAAGCCTGTTGTTTTTATTATGTCCCAAACCACAATCTTATTGTCATGTTACACTATCAATCAGCCAAAAAGGTGATTATAATATCTAATATTGTTACTAATTGTCTTTATTACTAATTATTTCTACTAATTATTATAAGATATTTCACTTATATCAATGTTATTAATTATAACGTAGATTAGATTAGAACATACAAGGCGAATTCACCTCCTTTTTCACGTCCTTTTGTAAGTACATTTATTTTGGCTAGTGATTTATTTTGGAAAGTCCAATGTGCCTGTAAATTGATTCAGATTCACCAGGATTTGTTCATTTGACTTTGATTTCCAAAACCAAAACAGAATCTTTGGAACCATTTTTAATGCTACAAATCACTTTTTATTTTTTGTAAAGCCATTTCAACAAACTTACTGTATGGTCCTGAATCGCCCATGGCATTTAGATCATGTAAAAAATTAATTATAGGTTTACATGATTTAAGATTTATTTTATCATGTTAAGTGACAATAAATAATAGGCTAAAATATCAAATGTCCTATTAAATCCTTAAAGCGTGAAGTAAAAAGTACGTGTATATCACCTGCATAGTTATTTATAGCTTATAGTTTGAGTACATACTGTTCCCTTGTCATTAACTTTTTTTGTGAAAAGGTAAAAGTGCTAGTTTCTGCCAGCAGGTGGTGCATGTTTACTGCCACAATAATGAAACACAAGCAACAAATGTGACAGTGGTGGTGAGGGATCTGTTTTATGATTTTTTCATGATGGTAAGTTTTAATTAATATCAAGTTACCAGGATGCAGCTAACTTTAGTTTAGAATTGAATAGAATAATAGAAGAAAGTTTAGGATTGACATATTGTTTTGTACACTTTCCACAACATGAACCCACATTTGCCAGTATTCTTAATCTTCCTTCTACTTTCGGGTGCAGTTTCAGCCACTTGCTTGAACTTTTTAAACAGTCTTAGTTCCTTTTTGTAGAAACATTTTGTTGCCTAATGACAAGTTCCAACACTTCCTTAGCATTGAAATAAATAATCTACTTCCCGTTGCATTAACTAGAAACATGTTCATACACTAATATAATCAAGATCTTCATATTCACTTGAATAGAAGCCTAACATCTTGTTTAAAGTGTCTTACAATGCTTTTCTTTTTCTATTTTTGGTCAAATTACCAAATCCCTTGAGTGCCCATGTGAACAATGCTGCTGTCAAATCCTTGTGTTCACGCGCACACACACACACACACACACACACACACATGCACCACAGCCCGCCTCCTGCTCAGTCCCACCACTTCCTCCAGAGCTCTCACACTTGTGCTGCTCTTTCACTCTCATCAGATATGCAATGTCTCACCATCACATGAAGATCACACTCGAGCTGCTCACTTTGACTATCAGGAAACATCTGACTTCCATATCCGTTGATGATAAATGAATTCATCAATTTCTTATTTTGAGTTTTTTTCTTCTTCTTCTTTTAGTTTAAGAACTTTTTTTAAGTTCTTGTAGTTTGGACCACGTTACATTAGAGCTGCATGTGGCTTCAGCAGCTCGGGAGCGATGTCATCTCTACTTTCTCACAACAAAGATCGGCCGCACATTCGAAAGTCGCTCTCTGACTCTTCCCCGACTTCCTCCGCTGCCACCACCAGGAGCCTGAGGGTAAGGCCTGATCGTCTTTCATCTTGTTGTTTATTGAGCGGAAATGCCAAAGCTGACATAATGCAAACAGCAGCATTAAAGTTTCAGTACTATCAAACAAATGGCTACGTAACAAGCCACACTGGTAGTTTTGTGCCAGAGCGACTCAGGACATGTCTTACTAGATACTACTTTCATTTGTCTTCATGTAGGCGGATTATTTGACCTATAGGATCAATGTGAAGTCTTGACCTCTAGAGACTAAACGACTAATGTTTTCTTATAATCCACTTTACAGTATTTATGATATTATCAGTTCGAGAGGTATAACAGCAGGAGCATCTTTGGTACTTGACAATCACATGGAAATAATTGCAGATGTTTTTGTTGATCAAATTAATCAGTGGATTATTTATCAAATCATTCACTGTTCAAGCTGATCAGATGAAACAGGAGTTTTCAACAACTTTAAACTTTACAAACTTATTCACAGAGACAAATCCCAGAAGTTTCTATGTGCTACTAAAGGCCTGTTTATACTCACATACTAAAATGAAACTGCATGATGTTGTTCAAAACTTTGAAAATGTAATCTAGGCAAAGTTGCAGTTAGCCATATCTTTTTATGTAAACCATAGAATCCACTGGGGAAAGATAAATGGGGAAGCATCGACGTCAGCGTGTGAGAGAGGGGGCGAACAGGAAGAGAGGGAGTAGAAAGAGTGAGAGAAAGAAAGCAGGGGCGAAAGACAGGATGACATAGAACAGAGGGAAGGAGGGATAGAGTGCTCAGGACTGGCTGGGAACTCAGACGCAGTATTTATGGATGTTTATCTCTGCTAGTCCTACGGGAAGCTCACATTTTCCACTCGGGAATGGCTGGTCAGAGGACCAGAAGCTCCCTATGGGATATAGACAGGCTGGAGCACAGCTTAGCGACGGAGACACATGCACATACATTGGACAACGCTTAAAGAAACCCCCTTGCTTTTCCATTAGCATCTGTTTATATGTGATGTCCCTTAATCTAAACCAGAGCTTCTTCAAAGTCTGCTTGCTGTATATCATTAGTGACCGTTTACCCAGCACAACCAAGTGTCCAAAGTGAGAGGGACTCAAAGGAGCTGACATCAGAGTCTGGGGAAGATCCAGAGATCTGTAAATGTCTCAGCAGAGGCACATCACCGTGTTTACACTGTGTGCCTGAAACTTTAATCCCTGCTTCTTCTTTGCAGGAATCCACTTGTCTCTGAGGTTTGTCCAGTGTGTAAATATTCAAGTAGTGGTCACCAGTCTGCTTTGCAATAATCTGGTGATACTAATGTTACAGAAAAGATAAATACTTCTTATAGGTTTAGATGCTGATTGTTTGTAGTGGTGGTTGCAATAAAACGCGAAGAGTGAGTCATATTAGTTTGATTAGTAAAATGAAAATACATTATATTCAAGGAAAACTATAATAAGCTGAGCAAGACAATAAATTCCCACACACTAATTTGCATTGTGTTTAAATCTGGTCTCATTGTCAGTTTTGTGTCTTTTATATAAAGCGTTGAAAAGAATACTGGGCACACAGCTATGCTAGTGGTGCTGTGAGGATGTGCTTAGGCTCAGTGCTTAATGCTAACATCACCATGACAATACTAGCACACAGATGTTAAAGCAGATAATAATTAGCATGTTCTCTATACTGACTTAGGATGTAAGGGCAGGAAGGAAGGAAGAAAAGATTGATAGATAGATAGATGAATGGATGGATGGATGGATGGATGGATGGATGGATGGATGGATGGATGGATGGATGGATGGATGGATGGATGGATGGATGGATGGATGGATGGATGGATAGATAGATAGATAGATAGATAGATAGATAGATAGATAGATAGATAGATAGATAGATAGATAGATAGATAGATAGATAGATAGATAGATAGATAGATAGATAGATAGATAGATAGATAGATAGATAGATAGATAGATAGATAGATAGATAGATAGATAGATAGATAGATAGATAGATAGATGACGATGGCAGCAGATGTTGTGTTCAAATATTTGTATATATTCATTTCTGGCCCAAAGTGGTGGACACATGAACTGACAGAAGGACAAATCCTTTCCAGCACCACTTTGCCTGCCTGGCTGAAAACCTAAACACTTGCATTGTAGCAGAGAATTATTCCCATCACGCCTGGACGGCCTGTCAAACAAACGACGAGGCCAGGCTGTGTGAAGTCAACATTTGTGCAGTAATGAGCATCTACTGAAAACAGACGACAGGGTGATGATGGCCTTGAAGAATGTGTTTATGCCTCGCAAGCTTTAACTTGGTGTTAAGTTCATTTAAGTAATTTTAACCTGGGAAAAAGTGGAGGAGCGACCGACTGATAGACTGTTAGAAAGGCTGAGAACCGAAAAGCTTGTCTTGTAGATTTCACTGTGTTTTTAATCTGTGTTTGCAACCCTTTTTCTCACTGGGACATTGAACTAAGAAACATCTGATTAGCTCCAAAACAGAAGCAAGAAAAGATTCTCAGTTAAAAAACAAACACAAAAACACATCATAGTAACTGTCAGTTACTTTTTGTCCTGCTTAGACAAACAGGTAAGGTGAGGTATAAGACTTTAAGTTGTCATGGTGATTATAATAAGTAGGTTAATGTTTGGAAATTACAGACATGATCGTATTTTAAAAAGAACATGTCATTTGGGGGCAGCTGCCAAAACAACTGACAGTGTTGTTCTTCTGAGGACAGCACTCGTTCTAATTTAATTTAAATGTACTTCAAAAGTCTTTGGAGCAGAGTATCAGCCGGCTGAGTTCACAGACCTGAAATGATGTTTGAAAATCTGTCAGCACACATACCTTTAACTTTAAAAGGCAATAATGAGCAAATTGCGAATGCCACTGCCAGAGCTTTTACCTTTTTTGGATGTGTTTGGTTATCTGTGCTTGTCGGTTTATTTAAGGAATCATTTCCTCTCCCCTATAACTGGACTCTGTGTGCTCCATAAACCTTTTCTAGGAAAACTTGGAATCATTGATTCCTCGTATCACTACTGCACAGTTTTTTGTTTAATACTGACATTGTTCACTTATTAAAATATATCCTGTGGGCAAGTGTACGCTTGTGGTATGTGTTTGTTCAGCAGGACACAAAAAGAAAACTAGTTGTGGATTTGATTCCACATCGTTTAAGAAATCTCAAGTCACAACCAAACAGCCTGTCAAACAAATGATGACGTCAAACTGTGTGAGACACAAACACTTATGCACTTATGGGCATCTGATGGAATCCAGTCTGGGGCCATGATAGTGTTGTCTAATAATACCTTGGTTAAAACAAATCAGGAATATCATTACAAAACCTACTTTATCATTGTTTATTTGCATTTTTGGTCAGAAAAACCTAGTTCTAATGTGTGTCTTCTCTATTTCAGCATGAAAGACTGTCAAGGTAAGTTTCCTCTAATCTAATTCACACAATCATAACATGTAAAGAGAATGTGGTCGTTTGTGTTGAATGCTTTAAACCTGTCTTGTGCTTTCAGATTGAGCTCATCTGGATCCTCGGATGTTTCCAACGACTCGACAAAGAACCCGGCCGAGTCCTACTTTCAGCGCAGAGAGAACCGACTGTCCGCGAGGAAAAAGGCCGTAGAAGAGACAGAAAACAATGACTATAAAAAGGCAGGTGCTGCAGCTGGAATGTTGATGGACACTCAGAAACACAAACATGATCCTCACACTGGTGCTAGATTCAAAAAGACGACTAGAGCCAGTATGATTCACGAGGGCACTGTTGTTATTAATCTAGCTGTGTAGCAAACATCATGGCAATCCATTAAATTGTTGTTAGGATTGTGTATTAGCAACCAAAACTGTTACCTTCATGATGAAAAATGAAAAGAACCATTAAACCAGTGAGAACCTCCACACAAACAGTGTTGATGTCCATGCTTGTTTATCTGTGTACTGTAGTAAAATATTATATAGTATTTCATGCACATATATTCTTTACTTTCTTTTCTTATTTTATTTTATCTTATAGAATACTTTATCCTATTTTTTTTCTATTCTATACTTTATTTTTTTATTCATGTTCTGTGAAATGTATTGATATTGTGGGATCGATAAAGTGGATTTCACCTGATCTTCTCTCATCTTATCTTATCTTGTCTCCTCTTCTGTAATATTTTCTTATCTTATCTTATTTCATTGTATCTCATGTAGTCTTCTCTTGTCTTGTCTTGTCTTGTCTTGTCTTGTCTTGTCTTGTCTTCTCTTCTCTTCTTGTCTCTTCTCTTTAATCAATCAAACTCCTAACAAGTGTGTCTTTTGTAGATGTATGAAAAAGCCCTGTCCACAAATCAAAGGCTCAAATCCAAGTTGGAAACCAGTAAAGAGGAACTGGTCCTGATTCAGGACCAGCTGCAGAAAGTTCAGGTACTGCACATATCTGCTGCTGTCAACAGTTAATCTGCCCCTTTCAGATTCATGGGTCTGGGAAGAGCTAAAGGGAAAGTTTGCTAAAGGTAGACGACTGAGAAAGTAATTTTCTGTGAGTCATAAATTAAATCATCAGTGATTAAAGAAATATCTTCCACATGTTCTAATGAGAAAGGAATCTCAATGTAAGAAATCAGATTCACAATGAAGCTGCAGTGTTATTTCTGTCAGGACTGAATTTGGGAATAGTCACCGCAATCATAATAGTTCCTCTGTGTGTGACTGTAAGTATATTGGATATTTTATTTGATATTTCATACCAGACACATGTGAGATTTAAAATGACACATCAGCTTTAACAAGTTGTGCTATAATCTTTTCTTGTAATCATTTTTCATTGCTGCAGAATGGAAGAGCAGGAGATTGTGGCTCCACTGTGCTGGAGGCAGAAAAGAAGGTATGAACTCAGAATTACACCCAAAGCAAATTGTGTCTTTCTGTGTCTACATTTATTCATCTGAATCGTCTTAATGTTGTTCTTCATAGGAAAGCTGGAGTCTTAAAAAGAGAATAACAGATATGGAAGATCAGTTGAAGGTAAAGCAATGTTTTCAAAAATTACTTTCATCTAGAAATGGTAGCAATTAAGAATTTTCTCAGATTCTTTCACCCGGGGAGAAATCGAAGCTCGTTTGTAATGAGAGAAACAACAAACAATCAAATCAGTGTCTGTGGGACTCGGTGCCAGCTGGGTGTTAGCGGCTCTGTCTACAGCGGTTTCTTTCGTCAACATTATGCCCCGTTGGCTGTGGAATTTTTGAGCACTTTGACACGGCTGCAGTCGAGCCATCACTATTCATCTGCAGTCTAACGTTCACAAATGTCTGCTGTGTCATGCCCAAGAGGACGCAAACAAAAACCCGCTTGTTATCTGTGAATGAGAGCTTTAAACAAACATGGTCTGGAAATTGACGTTCACAACAGAGCAGCACTGTGATGTGTATTCAAATGAGCGACCGTGGTCCAATTGGGTCTGTGCGTCAGGGAAGGCGAGCATGTGCGTGTGTGTGTGTGTTGTTTATTTCTTTTATTATAATAAAACGCTCACATGAAGCTGCTGTAGATGATTTGGACGAGGCCTCAAAACCCTTAAAAAGTGTACTGTTAACCAAATGTAATTCCTTTAATAATCTTTCCCTGTAACATTAAAGTTGAACTGAACAAAATCTTTTATCAATTCAAAGCAGAAATTTGAATGTATCTACTTCATAGTGAATGCAAGAGAAAGCATCGTATTACAGCAGGAATTTAACACATCATGAACCTGATATTGAGATGTTAGATAGGTTGCAACATGTTTTACCATCAACCCTTCATAACTTGATCAAACCTAAAATAAGAATTCACTCAAAATGACATGACAGCTCCCCCAAAGTGAAGCCAAAACATCCTGATCGCCACCTGCTGGCTATCTGTAGAACAGGTCATTAACATTGCCTCCTCTAAGTAATCTGATGGGACATTGGCCAAATTAAAAAAGTCAAAGTTCACGTCAAAAACATGATTTTGAAATATGGTTTGTGTCATTTGCAGTAGTTCTTATCACACTGATGTATATTGAACAGTTTATTTTTCCAGTAAGTTTGGTTTTAATTAGTAGCCGATCGCTACTCTGCCGACTCCAAATGATGTCACCGGCACAAGTTGGCTGTACCAGTATAGGAGATATTTTTGCTTCATTTATTGTTGTAATCATTTTATCTCTCTTCAGGTTAAAGCAGAACTTAAGATGGAGAACCAGAGGCTGAAAGATGAAAATGGAGCTTTAATCCGTGTCATCACTAAACTGTCCAAGTGAGACACGGAGAAGATGGAAGAGGAGAACACGACACCAGAAGCTATATTTAAATGTGTATCAATAAGGAGTATCCCCCGGAAGAATGATTGTCTATATTTATGAGTCATTTTGTAAATGTTAGCCCATTCTTCACCTACATCCAAATGTACTGTATTTAAATAAGTTAGACTGCCTGAAGGAAAATACATTAAATTGCATTTTATACTGTATATTCTTTAAATATTTCTACATAAAGATAAATGTAGCATGACCACGTCTTTTGTTTTTTATTTCTCTGTGTGTGTTGAGGAATAAATGACCCACAGGAAAAGTGGTAAATCTCCACAGTCCTATCAAGAATATTCCTGTTTAAAAAGACAAAGTACTGCAGGTATGGCCACGTAGGTATTGCCATGGAAACTGCAATATTCCCCTCCGCTACCATATGCAGACCCTGAACCCCGTCTCAGTGCTATCAGGTGCAGCAAGTGATGGATGAGCTGTGGTTCTCCGAAACGTGGGAGCGTCGTTTCTGATTCAGACTTTCTCTCTCCCCAACCTGCAACGTGAAAACAATCAGTTGAACAAATTATAGAAAGGTAGAAAAGGAAAAAAAGCCTTGTGTTTGATATACTGTGAGCACTAAGACAGAATCAGACTCAGGTGTTAAATATCAATCTGTTATGAAGTCATGGTCGTTGTTTTTTTGTACTTTTTGAAACAAAAAGATAATAATTGATGAAAAGAACTTACCTCAAATGGGATAGTTCACCCAAAAATGAAAATTCTCTCATTATCTAAGACATTGTGGTGAGTAGATAATGAGTGAATTAAATGTTTGGTGTGAATTATCCCTTTAAGGGCAATTGGAGCTTTTAAACATATAACCGCTGTAGAGGGAGGATGTGTGATTGTTCTGCTGATTTCAAAGTTTAAGAGTTCGAAGCTCAACTTCTAAGGTTAAACCAACATCAATTCAAATGTAACTAGAGTGAATCTGCAGATCCATATTTCCATGACAACTGGGCAAACACCAGCTGAGAGGGATCTAAGAATAATAGTCAAAAATAGACCGATGTAATTTAAATGAGAAACTTGCAGGTGGATTTTTGTTCATTAAATGTATGTGTGAACTTGATAATTGGATGTTTGCCAGATACATACTTTTCTGTTTCTATTTAATTTGTATTATTTATAGATTGCAAAATATTGTATATATAACGAGAATAATTTTCCTCAACTCCCTCAAACATTCTGACATTTTTAGAGATAGGGAACATCTATTTAGATAAATATTCTTCATCTGAACTCACAATTAAACACCCTTCAGTTAAACATCTGAGCTCCTGTAGACGCCCTGTGTTTTACTTTGTCTTCCTCCTTTCGTGATCACATTTGCTGTGTATGATGCCACCAACTGGCCATAAGTGGAAAAGCAGCCTCTGATATCCATTTACACACCACACAGGACAAGGCTACTTAAAATGCCTTTATTTCCTATGATTACATTTTTTACAACACAGATAAGCCCTGACCACTTCCCATGTTTTGGTTCCCTTCAGCTCTACAGAGTGATATATGAGTACAGTAATATTTTTTTTTGTCGTCTTTTTTTGTTTCCCTCCTTTGCTGGAAAACATGGATTTTATAAGGAAATAAATCATGCAGTTCACAAAAAGGGTACAACTACTGACACACGTCTACAACAAGACAAAAAGGGGGAGTCGAGTTCAAGCAGTCTGTGTTGCTCAGTAAGTGAGTGATGACAGTCGTCTCTTTGGATGTTCTGCATCATGGCTACTAAGGAGAGGGACTAGAGAGGAAGCAGCAGGTCGGCAGTATTGCATTGCGAATGTGGTTCTGCACTGAATGGGTCGGCTCGGCGCTCAGGAGAGAACGCGTGAGACCGGGAAGACTGGGATTTTGTTGCCTGCACTGCAGAAAATGGATAAACTCATACAGTCCATTCACTAAATCCCAAACAATTACACCCAACCAACAAACACAAGGTCAAGTGAGTTCTTATTGCAAATACACAAAATACACAAAATGGAGATTATAGATCATGGGTAGATAGACAGGATGAAAGTGAGTATATTGGATGATCCCGAGAAAAGGATTTAAGACAGTACACACACTATAGAAAAGTAATGTCATGAACTTAAATTAATCTTATCGATACTAAAAATGTAAATGTGTCTGCGTGGTTTATTCCTCCTCCAAACCCCGAAGACACATAATACCTTCTTCTCTAAGAGATGGACTGTCACTGTGATTATTCATCTTCAGATCCCAACATCAGAGATGTCATGATTGATACAGCATCCATATCTCACAGAGCATGCACGTTTAGACTGTGTGTTCACTCATACAGTGGCATTTGTAATGAAAAAGATTGTTGATTGCTTAATTATCAGACTGGAGCTATGTCAGATAGGGACATCATTAATATCCAGTAATAATATTTCACACAAATAAAAAAAGAAAAGTAAGATTTGGTTAATTTTAGATGGAAATTACTCATTTCACTCACTACTAATGTGTGACCCGACATCTGGGAGCAGGTTTATTCGAGTGGCGACATGATGAAAAGGTACAATTTAATAACGAATGATAAAAGGAAAAAGAACGGGCCACAAGTCAGTTAAGATGCGACTGTGTATCTACATTGGATTAACTGGGACTTGACACTCATCTGGCAGGAGTAAACGAAGGAAACACTTACGGTACACTGAGATAGAAAATCAAAGAGCCAGCAAATATTCTCCTCTTTTTTTTTGTTCTTTTTGAAATCTGTACAGTTTGCTGGTCAGCGACCGAGACAGACTGAACAACAAGTGCAAGCAGGAATGAACAGTAATCACACGACCTGTAGCCCGAGCACACGGATACACTGGGTTTAGCACAGAGGACACATACAAGCAATGACAGGAAGTTAGACACTCGTGCAGTTTTATGGCAAAATGAAACAGATCTTCACATATGACACATAAAGCAACCCTGCTATAACTCCAGGCTTTAAAGGAGCCCGTGAACCACACATAACATGAATTATCCAGACATGTACATTCAGTCCCATTTAGCAAAAATACATACACTTTGCAGTCAGTGCATACAGGTTTTTTTTACTCTGTTTTATTATCAAAAATGACATAGAACACAAACACACGTACACAATATAATAATGGTTCCTCTTTAAAACATGCTGCTATTTACATCATCTTGTAAATTCATGCTGAAGCCTATTCACAAATCTGCAGCGATGCATGGGGCTGATAGTAATATAGCATAAGTACTGTGGGTGGACCGGTCAGTGTGCTGCTGTTTTCTTTCCTTTACACTGACTTTCATTTCTGGTGGTAATACGGAGGCAAAATGCAGCTGAACACCTTCTTCTTATTTTCATTTACAGACTTTGTGTTGTTTGCTGAGCTTCTAATCTCACATCTTCTCTCACGTGCATCATATGATGATAGAACACATCATGTATTGGACGGAGGATCTCAATGTTTTGATCTCATTGTCAAATGGCTTGTTTATAATTTAAAACACTCTTCAATATATAAAATTTGAAATGGCATGAAATATTTTCGATACATTTTTTCTGTAGGTTTTGTCACCTACAGTTGTCACTGTGGTCTCACAAATAAGTTTTAGATTCTTTGAACGTGTTGTCTCAAGTCCGCCTTTAGGGGATTTCTTCACATTTTGATCAGTTGTCACTTGGATTCAAAGATAAAGTCCTTGGCTTTTAGTGGTTCAAAGTTCAAAGGTTGCAGTGACATAATATGACTGCACTGGTTAGTGGGGGCATACAACTGCAGGGAGGTATTTGTAGTTCTTTTGGTTTCTAAACGAAATTAGCATTATTGTTTTATCCAGAAGTGATAATACTTAAATTCAACTTTTTAAATGTGTGTGTGAAATGTGGAATTGGAAATTGTCAATTGGAAATTTTCCACATAAGTTTAGACACATGGCTCCAAATAAGATCATTTAAATTTGTTATGAATTGGTGACATTTGTATTTTCTCTTTTTCTATTCAAACCCGGTGTTCAGTTGCTCTAAAGCCTTTTTGCTTCCCTGCATATGCACATCACACTAACATAGTAAATCTATGATGAAGTGAGTGTAGCACTTTGGCTTCAGGATTAAAAAGCTTGTGTCGGATCAATGGGATTTAAATAACTACTGTGAGGTGTGTGAGACACGTGCACGATAGTTCGGCTCTATTTGGTTCAAACGAATGCTCCTGGACATGTTTATTGTCTAATGTGTTCGATGCAGCACTTTGAGCCGCGTTGACATTCGCTGTGTAGTTGAATTCCCGTTCTCTTAAAAAGTGCAGTCACATCTTACGTTTCACACTCAGTTTGCTATAAAAACATCTAGAAATGCTCCCTTTGTTTCATCACCGGTTATTTGTGTTTGTGTGTAAACTACGACGTCCGTCACAGAGCGCTGAATGGATGTGAAAATAAAAAGCGAGAGGTGTGTTTCAGAAGCGTCGGCAGAATGCAGAAGCAAAGTCACAACTGTTTTGAACGTCATTGGTAATCCTCCCACGGTGTCCTGACCCTCCCCTGCGGGTAAGTGCGGGTTTTTACATCCAAGCGGTCGACGCAGCTCAAGACACATTTCCGATGGCACATTCACTGTGTCCCTGGCGACTTTTGAACAATAAAAGTCCCCCCCCCCTCACCCACTTCTCCACTAAACGCCGCGTTTCTCAAAGTATCACATGTCAGGGAAAGGCACCCGTGTACTCCCGTCCTACATTACATCTGTCTGAAGACGCAGAGACGCGTGTCGAACCTAAATGCAAAGACGAGGCCTCCATAGCGACACCGAGCGACAGGGATCAGATAGCTGTGGCGTCCCCGGTGCCACACTGAGCACTCATTCACCGTTTGGATCGAATTCACAGTAAATGACCTCCTCCATTCTCAATTAACTCTTTTTTTTTGCATTACTCAAACACACTCTGCGGAAAATAGCCCAATACTACAGTACTCTCTATTGCAAGTTATAGCACACTTATTAGCAGGATACAATACTGGGTGTGGTGTATGCAGAGCAGTGGGCAGGGGGGTAGGTAAAGCATGCTCAACTAAACTAAAGCTTTATTTCCAGTATTGTCTCCACCGAGACTCTCGATCAGTGAACAGCACCCTAAGAATCAGTTTCTATGTTTCTTCGATCGTTCAGGCGCCGGTCACTCAACGGCAACTCTTCTCAGCGTGTGTGAGATGGGATGATTCATTTTTAAAAACTGTTTAATTTTTCCGACTTAACCATAAATGAGCAGGGTTGGAGGGGGGGGGGGGGTATTCTACGACGTCTCTTTTTTGCTGAGCAGATTTCATGACCGTGTGTTAAAGTCATGGGTTTCATGCAAAATCTGGGTGTGGGGGGGGGGGCGGTTGGATTACTGAGTTAGTGCATGAGCTGGTTGGTGGAGCATGTTACTTCTTGGCCGCCAGAGATGCCAGCTGACCGTCGATATCCTCCTCGGGTTGCAATGGATGCCACTGGGCAATGGGACGACGGGGGTTGGTCAGCATGTCGGACCAGTGCTTCAGGCCCAAGCTGGTCGCCTTGCTGCCCATGAAGACCTTCCCGATGGCGTCGTTCTTACCGATCTTGTCATAATCAAACACCGTGACCGCCACCAAGATTTTCTGAGTAGGACATGAGACAGACTCTGTGATTTCTCTGTTACTGAGTCGTCACATTATTAAAATATGAGCATGGATGATTGTAAAGATATTTCTGAAGGAGACAGACTGTATTCTGTTACATATCAGTGGAGTCCAAAAGATGAGATTTGACTTATACTGTACCTGCATCTGTTCTAGAGGGATTTCAAAGCTGAAGGATTCATTGTAATATGGGTTCAAGGTGTTCTTCTTCACCGTGGTCTTCTTCTTCTTCAGACGCTTACCCCCCTGCAGCAGCTGGATCTTCACATAAGGATCTGCAAAGGGCATCGAAATGATCAACAGAGACCATCAAGGGAAGATTTTCATATTTGCTTTGACTTTATTATTTACTAGTGCAGTGTCAGTTCTAAAATCAACAACGTCACTTACGTTGATGAGTCCCAGTCCCCTCCGCTACAGATTGCTAAACGCCTGTATATCATAATTTTATCAAGATTTACAATACTTCATTTCCAAATTGCACCAGTATGGATGGTTCCTGAGATATAAATGATATGCAAAGCAACAAGAAACTGTTTGGGCTTCCCAGGGCAAGATTGGTGCTGGAATGTCCAACAGAGTAAAAGATTACCTGACTTTATCAAAAATAAATAAAGTTAAAGATCACCCATTCATTTAATATTTCAAGTATTAATTCATTCATTTAAGTTTAAAGTTTAAGTTAAATCTATCAACAAAGAGTCCTAATTCTGGTTTGAGGGATATTTTTTTTCATTCCTTTTTGTAAAAAGTCTCAAATTCTGTGAGATTCTTGGGCTGTCTTGGCTCAACAGATTCTCCATGATGCTAAGGTCGATGGGCCGTGAGGGCCAAAGCAAAACCTTCAGCTCTTGTCTCTGTAGGTCGTCCGTTGTGGATCTTGAGTTGTGTCTCAGATCATTATCCAGCTGAACAAGTCTTCCAGTTTTCCTGTTTTTTACAGACAAACCCTAACAGTGTTGCTTGTGGCCACTGGCTGGAACAGAAACCCAAAGCTTGATCGATCCTCCTCAGCAATTGTAATTCTACACCTTTTTTTTTTTTTTACCCACACGCCTTTGCTCATTGCAGCTGAGCAGTTCAATTTTAACTGAATCAGACTGTTGGACTTATTTCTAAAATCGATCAGGCTTAGAGATTAAAACCTCCGACGATGAATTTTGTGGAGAGGTTGCGGGAAAGCTTTTTCCTCCGTGAAGGTCATTTTGTTTGTGGAGGTGTCACTGCACCGTGGAACAGGGAATCTTCCGCTGAATCTGAGCCGTCATGAATAGTTCTCTCTTCAACTTGACCTTCTTTATTATGATGCCTGGTAAGACACCTGAAAACACTCTGCTATCTCCAGAAAACATCCTCCTGCTTTCTGGGAATCAATAACTGTCATTATTGAGATTATTGAGATTATTTTAATACAGTTTCTGTGTTTGGCAGCTGCTCATGAGAGCTCATGGCTGCTCATTGTTTTAAGTTGTAAGGAGTTTATAAATGTTTAAAATATGCATCTCTCGACCTTTTGTAATATTGATCGTGAACAAGTTGTAGCCCTAAGAAGCCAAATAAGCCCCGAGACATGTAGAGGAAGAAATCTTAAAACCCGACCCTGTACACTAATTTTCCTTAAAATGCTGAGGGATATGTTTCATCTGTAATTTCAGATCTTCTGCAGATCGGTATATCTTATACTCATGTTAAGATTCACAGTAACACATGTTTTGACCACATGTGTCCAAACAGTTTCATGCCACATGTATTTACATAATTTGAAGCTTTCTATATTAATTAGTTTGCTGTATGTTTGGGCAGGGGAGATGCGATTGTGACTGTGACAAAGGAAAGCCATATTTTATTTGATGCTTGATTTGAAGCTAAGCTTGCAAAACTGGATTTTTCAGCTTTGTTTTGTGATTATAAATATTTAGTTCAACACAATTGTTTTAAATAAACAAAAACTAAAGACTAAACTCTTCTCACTAGCATAATATAAATTCTGTTCACAGCATCTGCAGTGAATGTTATATTTCTCTACCAGATAATCCGCAGGCATCCATCTTCTTCAGGTTCTTTGCCTCCAGGATGCAGACGGTGAGTTTTCCAGCCGTGGGGACGTAACGAAGGGAGATGCAGATGTCTCCGAGTTTTTCAGGCTGAGCCGAGAGAAGAGACAGAAATGACAAGTACATGCTGAAGTAAAATCTTAAATTGCACTTGTAGGATAGTTCTGAAAATCCCATTATTCACTTAGATGAGTGTGATGAAGTTAACAAAGATATTGGGAGAAACTAAACTATACTTTATATTATATCGATATGATAAGAGAACATTTCGGTTATTAAAACACTTATTTTACTACTGTAAAACAAAATTCTCTGTTAATTGATTAATTGACCAAATTATCCCTATTAAAGATGGAGTTGCTCCATATATTTTTCTTGGCAACAAATCCCATGAAAAGACTGAATCCAACAATGTGTAAGTGTGTTTGCTCTGTTCACATCAATCTTTTCTTAGGATTTGTTGACAGAGAAAAGCATGAAGGACATCAACAGACTCAACACTCATTTTCAGTCAGTGTGGCTCTTCGCTGCACCTCCTCCTGGTCGGCGCTCTCCAGATCCTTCCACTCCTCGATCGGCCGTCCAAGGTCGATGGTGTTCATGGGAATCTTCACCTCCCCAATAACGTCATGTTTGGAGAATCGGTCGTAGTCGAAAACCGACAGTGTCAGTGTCTTCCCGCCGAGTTCCTCGTAGGGCACCTGATCCACAAATACAGATTTACAGACTGTTTTAGAACTTGATGCCTTATTTTCTCAATTAGCGATAATACAGTTTGACTAAAAGCTAAAAGTCACAATGTCAAAAAACTGACCATTTGAAATGCATTTTATATATTCACCACATTTCCACATGATTTTGTTCTCGTTGAACCAGTTTTCTTTTTTAAAAATTGGTTAAAAACAGAAGATTAATTAACCATAATGTTAATATATGTTTGTGGTGTTTATAACCAACTCCTTTTTAGAGTCAAGTAGTATTTCTTACAATATAAATCAAATCACTCTGATTCAATCATTTTGAAAAAGATATTTAAGTTATGCTCCAGCTGACTAAAACTCTCCCAAATAAAGCTGAGGGAAATAAATCTCACAGTGAAACAATAACCGTGACTGTGAACGTGTCTGAGCCTGAGGGGAGGGAGAGGATTTGTTTTTCTGCAGACAGGCAGAGCTTCCAGCGCGGCTCAGAGCCTCAAGTGAGGTCTCTGCGGACCTTATTAGCCAGGACAGGAGAGAGCAGCGTGTCGGCTGCACAGGCCACTGACAACACACTCACATCCACATAAAGCTGACAGGACGCAGTGTCACAGCTATTACACTGACACAGCATTAGGGACAAGGAGTCAGGGGGTTAAGATGTTTGCTCACAATCACATAAATGTTTCATCAATGTTTCTCCTTGTGTCTTGTAGTTTTAATGTGTCGGGAAGAAAACTCGCCTTGAATACAAACGTCTCATTGAAGACGGGGTTCAGCGTCTTCTTGTGCACTTTGGTCTTGTGCACCTTGGTCTTGTCGGGGAAGAGCAGGACTCGAACGTAAGGATCTGAGGTTCCTCCCGAGTCCATGGACAAGAGGTCTGCAGCTTGTAGGATGCCAACCGTGACCTGCATGCGGAGAAGAGAGTGGGCGTGGAGTAGTAGGGAATCATTCAAGGCATACATTTTACCAGACAAAAATAAAATCCTTTAACTTCACCTCTAGTCTCTGCTCTGTTTTCAAAGCATTTAGGAATGTATTCATAGCCTAAACACTGCTGAGACCATTACAGCTGTATTTTCTGTTTTTTCCGTACCTGGAATTGTTGCATATCTAATCCTCTTAGTATAATTCAGTCTCGCTGTGAAAAAGGATCATTGTCTTGCTCTGCTGAGGTTTTACAAAGAAACTGTTGCCAGGATCAGCTCTTACAGGAATAGGGCGACATTTTGGGAAACACACCGATTTGCGTTTTTTTTGCTGTGAGTTAGACGGGAGGATCAATACTTCTCTAATGTCTGTCTGGTCAATATAAAGCTAGAGACAGCAGCCGGTTAGCTTAGCTTAGCATACAGACCGGAAAAAGGGGGAAACACCGAGCCTGAACTCTGTCCGAAGAAAACACAATCTGTTCACCTTGTAAAGTTATAGTAAGTCTTGAATGTCAAACTATTGCTGATAATGTAGGAGAATCTCAGGCTGATGGAACAAAATTAATACAATCTATACAATAACATATATGCAATACTATAACATATGTAGTTATACCAGATTTTTTACTCACAAAACAAACAACTACGCCTCTTTAAATGTCTAAAGTTTTTCTAAAGCGTTTACATGTGACAACCACAGACCTTTGTGTTCTCAAAGTCATAATCTATTGAGTACTGCAGCTTCCCCAGTTTCTCTGGTTCTTTCTCCTCTTCCTCTTTGTCTTCCTCCGTCAATCCGGTCTCTCCCTCGTCATCGTCATCGTCCTGGTGTATCTGTGGTTTGAAGGTAGCAAAACAAGACCCAATGTTAAAGGTCAGGGACTCAGGATTCGATAGAGGGCTTCCTATAGCAGCCAGCATGCCACAGACACTGGAAGTCCAGCAGTTTTAATTATTTACATGGGAGATACATGTTTTGGTCACTGCTTACCTGCACAGCACCTGATGATAATAACATTTACAAGGGGAGAAATCCCTGCTGGTAACACATATATACATGTTCATACTTGGGGATAACTGTGCACACCTCTGTCTTCAGAACTTTTGGGATCACTGGGTATTTCTTTTGACATGCTTGTGCAGTTCGGTGACAGCCAGTCAGTGGAGGCATTGCATGCTAGTTCCACTAGGAGGGTTTTTTCCGTGATATCAGATATTAGCAACGCTTGCTTGTTTTTCAAACTGCTAATTTTAGGGTTAGGCGATGAACAAGGCGATGAATGTTAGGCTGAAAACCCCTAAGGAACTAGCTCTCTACAGCAAATGCCAATGCATATTAAATGGTAAATATATTATTCCGTGAAAGGAGATGACTTTGGAGTAACCTTATCTTTTAGCTGGATTGAAATTTGCTGTTTTATTAAACCTCACTACTTTCATAGTTCCTGCACTTTTTTCATCTGCATTCCTTGTTTCACCTCTAAATGTATGAGGAAGAAATGTCTTCTCAGCTCAACATCATTACAATAAATGTTCCATCAGGATCAGAGGGCACAGACAGCTATTTGAATAATGTAGCGTCTTATTGTTGTTTCGTCCCTTATTCCTGCAGTTAAGTAAAAGCGTCACTGCTGAGGTGACCTTGACTTTACAGTGTTTTTCCTCATTTTTATTCAGGCCATCCAGTGTCTCCACGTTCGGCCCCCTCATTGAGTTTTACAATCAAAGTTTTTTTTGGGGCTCTTCATGCAGTTTTATCATCGTTTCCATGTCTCCCAAACAACCAACCATGCCCTTTACCGCATGCACAGATTAATAGTGTTAAAAGTGTCTTGCATATCATCTCTTAGTCCAATACTTTCATATTGGCATGAGTTACAGTTACATTGTCCCAGGAACAATGTGTTAGACTCTCCTCTTTGGGGTTTATGGAGCACATCATAGCTTTCCATTGTTACATTCTCAAGCTGTCTCAATTCAAAAAAGTGAAAATAAGACTCAAAACAAAATTAAAAATGCAAAAGGAAGCTACGACTTTCATTCCATGAAACCCGCCTCCGCCCTGGGGGAGGGGCCACAGAGCATCAACGTGAGCTATCCACCTACCGTAGAGCGGGAGTCCACCACAGTCAAGAAACACGAGGCACACACAAGACGGACACAAAGCGGAAAAAAGAAAGGAGGAGGGCAGAGAAAGGAAGAGATTCAACTCACCAGACACCAAACACATTACAAAAAGAGAGGCAGTCAACAACACCACCAACACAGCTATGATGAGAAATGACACCCGAGTTTTTTTTTTCTTGTTTTAACATGGTGGACACAAGTTGATGTTTGTCTTAATTAACTGTCACCGGAGCACGAGGCAATCTGTGGTGATGTCAGCCGCTTTGACCCTAAATTAATAATTGGATTTACTATTTTTTCTTAATTTCCCAACATTTTCGGCAGTTTGAATAAAAAAAATGTCTTCCTGCAGGTCTCGTGCTTTCATCCGCCGTGAAATGCAGCATTTTGTGCTTGGCGACTGGTCAAATGAAACTTTCCAGCCTCACGGTTCTCATTATTCTTTGCCACCTGGTAACAAAGCGTGTCATTTTTCACCACGGGCCACAATGGAATACATCACACAATTAAACAACAACAACAACATCAAATGAAAGTAGGGGAAGGGAGCTCTCCTTGTGTCCTCTACAGCCTGGCCTAAAACAGCTGCTGGTGAAAGATCAAATTTGGTTAATGAATATAAAAACTCATCAATAACTGTCATAAATGATGAAAAACATGTGAGTCAATAATTGAATGTAGCACAGTGGAAGAGAAGAGGTAAAGCATCATCCAATCATTTTCCTGTTACGCGGACATTTCAGCACGAGGGGACATACCTCGCCATCCTGCATGTTCTTCATGTTGAAGCCGTCCTTGCCCTTCTTCCCTTTCTTGTTCTTCTTCTTCTTGCAGCAGCATTTTTTGATTATGCAGAAGCAGCAGGTGAGGAGGAGCAACGCGGCCACCACAGCGATGGCAATCAGGGCCCAGGGAGGCACTGCCGGTGTCAGAACAGCAGAGGGACAGTTTAAATTGAATGGTAGCTATGGTGTTTTCGCTTCCAAAAAAAACTGTAACTTTTGCACCTGAGAAGGAATTGTGAAATCAAGGTGAGATTGCTTACATGGGATTTTATCAATTTCATTCAAGAATTTACTCTTGATTTCCTCAAACATGTCATTCTTGCTGATCTCTGTGTTGTTGGAGCCAGACATGTCCAGGGCGGTGGTGGAGATAACGGCTGGGCTGGGGGCCATGGTCACGGTGGTGGTGGAACCGGTGGGCTCCTCGGCCGCCACGGCCTGTGTTCTGAACAAGTTAAACTTCATTGTCAAAGACTAGGTGCAGCGTCCCTGAGACACACAGAGATCAGACAGAGAGGGAGAATGAAAGTCAGCGCACAATCTCAAAAACAGTTTGATTTGGTTCAGTTTATAAGAACAGAAGTGAAGACTGGAATGAAGTCTTAGAGAAAGATTATTGTTACATTTTGCTAGAATCTAGAAGAATAAATTAATTCAAGGATGGTGTAGCACAGAAACAATCATTCATTTGGAAGACTCAATGTTTGTGGACGTAAAGAAAACTGGACCATAATCTTGATTTGTTTGATGTTTTCCGATTTGTGTCATTATAACTTTAATATATCTGTAGGTTTTGAGTCAATTACGATACAATACGATACAATTCGAGTAGATATGATGCAATATAAAACGATACATTACGATATGTTACGATACATTTTGAGAAGACACAAAACAATTATGTAAGATAATATAAGATTAGATGCAATTTGATACTTTAAGATCATTCATATTTTCAGCAGTTTTTCAGGATATATAAACTAAATCTCTAATTTATCAACTGATATAAGGAGAGGAACGATGTAAACTCCAGTTTCAGTCCAACATAAATGCTTTACATATGAACCTGCAGATTTTTAACCACTGAATGAATAAAAAACCTTGCAGAGAAACAGGGAAAATTTGAATACCCACAACTCTGCAAACTCAAACTGACAATGACGATCGTGTGAAGCTCCAGAACAGATACTAACTGGTTCTTTTGGTGATATTGTTGTCTCAGCTCTTCACGTTCAGTCTTAATACATCATAGCTCCTCCACTAAGACACTAATGGATAACAATGATCCCATTTTCTTGAGCGATGTTGAGATCAACAGCAGCAAATAAGGCTACTGTGAAACACAGGAATGGATTTTAAATCATTCCGCCGTCACATCAGCCACAAGCAAAGTCACGAGTCATGTGAATGAACACACATCAACTCAAATGAGAAAATATTACAGGAAATAAAAGCCCACGAGACTAAACACATCCACAATGCAGATGACGTGATGATTTACTGGTGGAGGCCCGGAGAGAGTTAAGGATGTTCATCTTGAAAGAAACTGATTGTAATTCTAAAGGTAAAGTTTGACATCTTTGGATATATGCTAATCTCCTCTCTTGCAGACTGTTAGCTTAGCTAGCTAGTTAGTTAGCCTGACCAAAGGATAAGAAAATGCACAAACATATTTCACCTGTTTATTATCGAGCTTTAGAGGTTCTGGTTGGCAGATGATACTTCAAGGTAAAGTTAATGGCACCTAGCCATAACTCATAGTGACATGACGGAGGTACGATTTTTTTTTTCAAACTCTCAGCGACAAGGAACAACTGTCAAACCTTTCCTTGGATTCCTGACATTGTGGAGATAACATGTTCTCCCTTGTGGGTAACTTGGTTATACAACACATATTTTAGAGTTATTTGGAAAATAAATAAATCATTTTACCCAAAAAATATTTGACTCCCTGAAACTGAAAAATCAATTTGTCTTTTATGCGTTTTTTTCTGTCTTAGCAGTTGTAAGCATTTTGAGGTTTTTACCGTGTAATACAAAGGAAACTTGGATGCTCATCGACCTCTGTAATATGTTATCATTTTATAGCCCAGATGGTGAAGTCATTAGTGGAGAAAACAAATGGCAGGTCAATCAATAATAGAAATACTCATTAGTTGAGGTAGAAGAGGTGGAATAAACTCAAATCCATGCAGCAATTAAAGCTGCAGCGTGAATTCTTCTCACCACAAATCAGAGACTAATACAACAAGTGTTTCCTCACAACTCTTTGTATATTTATTTATTTTTTAGCCTCCGGAAATTTAATCCACCGCAAACAGCCGACAAAATCAATTTACCCCTCAGCCTCGAGTGAGCATTACAATTTATTCTCTGTCTGCTCTTTTGCATTAAGACGAGTGACACCAACACACTATTAGCATTTACTGCCGAGCGCCAAGGTGTCATTACACTGGTCCAAATAAGGCCTGCGCCTCTTTTTTCTTAACCCTCGAAACATAAAGAAAATCATATGCTTCTGATAACTAGAAGCACTTGACAACTTTAAATCAATTTACTTTGGATTAAATTGGAATCGTTATGTGTTGGTGCAAAGAGAGAGAATTATTTTCTTCGAGTGCTCAGTTATTTGATTACTGAAAATAGACAGTAATGGGGATATTTAAAGCACAGTTCATCTGTTTAAAGTCTATGAGAAAGAGTATTTTTTATTGTAGTGTGATGCATTTCCGGGAAATTCTAGTCTGACTGAACATTGTGATGGTGTCATGCTCCCCCGTTTCTGAGTTAATTTACGTTTGCGTCAGAGTGAAAAGCCCAAAGGAGAAAAGTGTTTTAGTGGAAAAGGTTAGGCTTTCTTTTTTATTTATTGCAACTAGAGAAAAGTGAGTGATTCAGTCTCACTTGTATAAATCATCACCATGACTAGTTCAAGTACAATGTGGAGGTAGATGGACACAAAAAGAGAAAGTAAAAGACAACTTGAAAGTGTAGATAACATTTTTTGTGGGTGTGTGCGCACATGTCTATCAATAGTTATGACTTCCAATTTTTGGTTCAATACCATCATTGTGAGGACATTTTGACATTGTGAGGACATTTATGTTGGTCCCCACAACGTCAAAGGCTTGTTTGAGGGTCAAGATTTGGTTTTAGTGTTACAATTAGGTTAAGGTTAGGGTAAGGGTTAGGGTTAGGCATTAAGTAGTCATGGTTAAGATTAAGATAAGGGATAAGGGAATGCATTAAGAGCGGCCTCACTAAGAGAGGGCTGTGTGAGTGTGTGTTCTTGTACAGATATCTATGTGGGGACCATGTTAAACCCACAACCTATTGAGGACATTTTTGTCCTCACGTTTTGAACCACATTCAATGGGCTGTTTGAGAATTAAGACTTGGGTTTAGGGTTATAATAAGATATACGTAAGGGTTAGGCATTTAGTTGTGATGGTTAAGGTTAGGGTGGGGGGCTCGGGAAGGTATTTTGTCGATGAGTGTCCTCACTAAGATAGATGTACAAACAAGGACAATAAATAATTCTCAGATCCAAACACAAAAGTTTACGTTTCAAATTAAAATAATACAGTGAATCTTTAGCAATAGAGAAAACATGTGTCCTTATACGCTTACAGTGTGTGTGTGAGGATGTCTGTATCATAACATGTCAGTGAGCCAGCAGCGTTCTGACTTTGTGGCCTAACAGTCTTAATTTAACATCGTCTCCATCGACTCACAGGCCACAGATCAATAAATATTTGATTCAAACATGTGGATTCTACTGATTCTCTCATTCTAACAGGTTGGGTTTTGTGGTCAGAAGCCTGCTGTTCACTCTCGGCACAGTAGAGGCCTGTGTGCTGCGGGCCAGCACATCTTTGTTGCTAAGCAATCTTGATAGTGTCTATCAGCTACACACAGAACTGCCCGCATAAACCTGCCTATAGCCGAGGTGACCAGCCAATCAAATAACCAATTGGCTCAAGGCCAGTGTCAATTCATTGCCTGAGCAGTGGGTACACGCTCACGATGTGAACGCCGCCCTGCTGTGATGTGTGATGATTATGATTAAAGTTTGAGCTGCAGCAGGGGTCCCTCCTAGATATGCGACGTGGTTTAGTGTCTGTATCATCACTCGGAGAATCATCAACTACAATCAGCCCTGATGAAACATGTCAGGAGCCATGAGAAACACAGGGAGAAATAACTAGAGTCCCTAACTTCCATGGCTCAGCATGTTCTCCTTGTGACGAGAACAGACGCTGAATGCAAAGACACTGAAACACAGTCATATGTTTGAGCCTGAGTGTTTAGCTATGTGCCATTAGCGCTCTGTCCCTATCTGTCTTTGATTTCTGCAGCTCATCCCTGTAGCATCAAAACGAGGCTCAGACACAATGTTCAGATTCAGAGCTGTGCGGTCACAATGCTACAGTTTATCACCACTGACTTAGTTTTGAACGTGCAGAGCCGATCATCTCTCACAGCCATGTTCTGCACCTGCTGGGCGGTTTTGAATCCCTGCATGTCAAATATCTAATGTTAAAAATATCCCCCCAAAAGCAGAAGCTCACCGGTCCGATGAGGTGTTCCCCTTCACCAGGCGGCCCCTCCAATCTCAGTCACTGCTCGGGCTCCGGCTCCTCAGAGCTGTGGCAACATAGTCTGATCTCTCCCATAAACAGAGACTGCAGTCTCCTCTCACTTCTCTCCACTGCAGCACTACACCCCTCCTCCTCCTCCGCCTCCTCCTCCTCCAACGCACACCATCTCCCCCCCACCCACTCTCCCCTGTCACACACCTCCCTACTCCCCCTCTGTCTCTCCCTCAATGCAATGCGTGCAGCCTCTCAACCCATTTCTCCCTAAGCACCCCCCCCCCCCCCCCCCAAACCTCATTTATGATGCTGCTCACACAACTGATTGCAGCATGGCACTCTTTGGTCGTGCATCGGAGGGCAGTTGTGAAAGATCAATATGCACAATCCTCGGGGTCGGGGTGTGTTTGTGTGTGGGGGTGGGGGGGTGGGGGTGGGGGTTGCATTTGAATAAAATCGTAGTTACCCCAGATCAGAGATGCATTATGTAGGAGAGATATAGTAGGACAGCAGAGCAACTCTTCGGGGGGTGCTGGCTCCACAGATGCCATCTCGCCGAGCTCGTGCAATTAATTGGATTGCAACAATTGATCTCAGAAGTGCGGTGTAACGCTCCGGAGGGATCCTCACTGGTTAAAGCCTTATCAGAAAACGAACAAGTGAACCCGAGGATGATTAGGTCAACTTGTCTGCCTTTCACCAATCTCCCAGGAGGCTCGTCAGGCATGATTGGAATTGAGCAGATTGCAAAGCAACAAATGCCACCCCACAACATTGAGTTTAAAACCATTACATCATGGAAACAACTGATGTGTGGACAAAGACTCAATGCAAACACAGTGTGTGTGAAAGCTTTGAAATGAAACTCCGGGTATTTGAATGGAAGACCTTGCAGCCCGGCCTTGCTTTACCTCTGCATGACACACTGCTCTAAAATCTACAAATGCCTTAAAATGCCCCTCAGGTTGTTACTTCTGTAATATTTAAACCGGTTTTCAATCCCAGCGTTCAGTCTTTTCCCCTGGTTTTCTCCTGAAACCCTCCTTTCCTCTGCACTCTCCTTGGGGAAATACCTTTCTGTGTGCTCATTTTCATCCAGCAGCTGTCAGGAGCCGCTGTGAGAGGTAGCTCCTCTCCCTCCACTCTACCCTGCAATGAGCTGCTCCGGCCAGAGGGGGGCAGGAATCTCATACAAAACTGCTGCATCACAGGGCAGCATCCTTACCCCCTCTCTCCCTCTTTCTCTCGCTCTCTTTCCACTAGTGTACTGCAAAGGTTTGCCCAGAGATATTTGTATTTAATGATTTCACCAAACCTGGCTTCATATATTGAAAATGATTTTTCAACAATAAAAGTGACTCATGCATTTGACAGAAAGAATCACCAAGGTCTTTTGCTTTAATTGAACTGGATCTTTTCACCTCCTTCTCTTTATTTTTCGTCTTATGTGATTCTTCAATTTGTCATATTCTCTTTTCTGAGACCGAAATGAAATGACCTTGCCATCTATGTGAGAACGAAATTGCACAAGTGAGAAGTTTAAAGTGGATTCGTGGGCTGAGGTAGGAGTGAGGAGACAACATATAAAAATGAAAAGTATTTCGTGTGAAAGAACTGCAGTAGCGAGGTGAGTAGAATTTATGGCCCCAGGAGAGAGATACCTGAAGTTAAAGATGAACGTGAGATGGAATTAGGATTTTTTTATATCAGTTAAAGTGAATTGAAAACTTAATTTAAAACAGTTTGACGTTTTATGAAATAGTGAGTTAGAGGTGAAAATGTATGCCCCACTTATATTTGTTTGTATCAAAGATTTATGACAGATCACCACTTCCTCCCATTGAAGAAAAAAGTAAGCAAAAATATCCTGGATATGGTTGCCGACATTTATCAGAAACACAAACACCTAAAAAGGTAGAAACCATCTACGGAAAATGTATTTTGACTTTTTAAATTTGGTCCAAGTTCGTCTGCTAACATGCAGGGGGCGGGGTTTATGACCTATTCTGCAGCCAGCCACCAGGGGTTGATCAATATGATTTGCCTTCACTCTTGGGAATTGTCATTTCATCCACCCTCATATCCAGTCTATATATTTTAGAAAATGAGGCTTAAAGCAGTCACCATTGCTTAATATACAGACTTCAGACAGGGGTAAACAAATGCCTGGTTTGACCAACAACTACAAAATCTATCAACAGCAACAAATCCTCCACGTTATTCAGGCGAGAGGTGGAGGCATAAAGTGATACATTCATTCTGTAGCTCTCTGTCAGTAAGCTCTTATCACAACAAACTCTGCAAAAATCCTAAGCATGTTAGAACATCTTGTGCATCAATGCCCCCCCACTCCCTATGAATCCATCTATGAATCTATGATCCCCTGTGTTCTCTCAAAGATTTCTATTACGAGTTAGCCAGGTGGATAAAGACTGCAGATGAACCCGAAGCCTCTCACTCTGACTTTTTGCATTCACACATGTTCACCCACCCTGCAGGATCCACGGAGTTCAGGGCATGTCTGACAGCAGCTTCAAAAAGAAACTCCATTTCCCCAATGAATTTGTAGAATTTTACTTTTACTTTCCGTCTGACTTTCTTTTAATTGGTTCTACATTATTTAACAGAGAGAGAGACAGTAAAACACAAGAAGAGATGAAGTGGTTGGAACTCGTGCAGTGCTCACCATTCATTGTGCTGCCTCCATGGAAACTTACAGTCGGTAATTATAAAGTGGTATTTAATTCTAATGTATACAGCAGCACTCACTTTAAATCTGCATTGTCAGAGAAATCTACTTGGCAACAGCAATAACTTAATTCCCTCAAAGGTGGATTGTGAAATAAATTGCAAACAGGGAAAATGAATAAAATGTAGATGGCGGACGGCCAAACCAAGCAGCCCATTCTTCAATGGCAACAGAAATCCAATACATATCAGAGAGGAGGCAAATAACCACGTCATTCTAAGTGAAATAAAATTTTACCAAGGCTGCATAATTACTGGTTTACAATGAATATTTGTTTTTTGGTCCAAAATAAATCTAAATATAAGATATACATAATCTAAATTCTGAGATTTCAGTTCAATTAATCTAAACTAATTACTTTATTAATCTAAACCTTCACCAAATAGAAAAACTACAGGATATAAACATGTGTAAAAAACCCTGAAATATTGCTGTGTTTAATGCTCCAATGAAATAACAGTCAGTTGTTTTTCTTCACAGAACCTTAACATCAGTGTATTATATTTTATATTCTACTGATCTGTGTTATTAGCTGGTGCAATGATGCAATTTTTCACACTAGAGGGAAATTTATGGTTTCACACCTAAAAATATAAAGATACATAAAACTCGGCTGAATCTGTGAAACCTTAGTATCTTTAAAACAACTATTTTCATCCCTTTAAATCTGCTATAATTTATATTTCTTTAACATGGCAAATGACAGCAAAAGAAAAAGAAAGAAAGACAAATACAGTATTCAACCATCTGCCCGCACCTTAACTTGTTTTAGTTCACTCATTGCTGTCACAGAGGTGTTATCATCCAAAGAAATGAACTGTTGTCAATAAGAAAAGCCCCTGTGCTGGACCTGATCCAAACCAGATGCCAACAGACCCAGAGCCAGACATTCACCTCAGGAGTTAATAGTGAGCTAAAAAACTGTAAGTGGAGGTTCATTGACCTGGTGGTAAACTGAACCTGACAATGTTGCTTAGGAACTATTGAATGAGTGGATAAGCTCCCATTTGTTGATGAGTTCACAATTTAGTTTGGTGATGACGTCAATATCCATTCACATTATCCATACTGCTTTTCCTCTGAGGGTCATTACAGGGCTGGAGCAAATCTCCAGCTAGTGTTGGGCGAGAGCTGGGATACACCCTGGACCGATGGCCAGTGTAGCACAGGCCCAACATATAGAGACAAACAACCATTCACACCTACACTCAAGCTGGAGTACCTGAGGAAAACCCACACAGGGAGAAAATGCAAACTCCACACAGGTTACAAACTGGTCATGAACAAGATGAGGATGAAAGGATCATTATAAATGGAAACAATATTTAATAGCAGGCAGATACTAAGTTTGTTAGAGGAATGGTATTTCATTCTCCTGTATGTGCTCAGTGGATCAGTTTATGTCCCTGACCTGGTTTGATAATTCACCACCTGACTTCCTGACTCAGCAGCTTTAATAGTTTAGTGCAAGGTCACAACGCAGTTTCAGCATCAACCAAAGCACTAACTCTTAGACACCCAGTGCATTGTGAGATACTCCAGTGCATTTGAATGACTGAACCTCTCCCCTCCGCTCAAATAGTCATTCTCTTCACGGAGAGGATGAGTCAGGACAGTGCTGCACTGGGACGTCGATCAGAGCAACAGCACAACTATCAAAGAGCCTGATTACCAACACGCACAAAGACGACAGCTGGTCCCGACGTGCGCCGCTGCCGAGTTGTGCCGGGACGACTTGGTCAGAGTGATTTGTCTCCTGTGAGGCAGCACGGAGGATGTGGAAAAGACTGCACCCTGCGAGCTCCTGCAGGGAGTGCTGCAATGCAGGGGTGTCACGGAGAAATGCAAAGCTGGAAGGCAGTTTGTCCAACAGTCAGCCGCTCGCACTCTTCCTCCATCTCCTGCCATGCCTCACTCCTTCCTCTGCTGTCATGCTTTCATCTTTTCTGTTTCTTCTATTATTCTTTATTATTCTATATATATCTCTCTGGAATCTGATGCCGTTCCTCTATCCAAACACACGCACACACACCCGTACATGAGGTCATTCATTGGCATAATGCATGTCTTATCCCCTTACCCTAACCTAAACCATCAAAACTAACTGCCTAACCCTTAACCATACCTAATTCTAACGCTTAAACCAAGTCATAACCCTGAAACAGCCATTAAAAACAGGTCAGAGCTAAAATGTCCCTACTTTCCCCAAATGTCCTCACTTTGTATGTTGTAGGCTCAAAAGGCTCCACAAAGATATCTGCAAAAATACACACACACACAGAGACACACACACATACACACACTCACACAGAGAGAGACACACACACAGGCCAGATATTACTGCAGCATAAACAGTGGTAAACAGAGAGCAGCATATGGTCAGAATTGGCTCTGTTGCAGCAGTGACTGGGTGTTAAGGAAGTAAGCGTGTGTTTGTGTGTGTTTGTGCGTGTGTGTGTGTGCGTGTATGAGTGGATAGATGGCTGTCTGATCTAACTGTTGTGCTTCGACAGCAGCTTTTCCCTGTAACCGAGTTACGGCCATGACGATACCACAGTGTCAGTCTCCTCAGTGAAGGACGGGGAAATAGAATCAAGAAGTTATCAACTGAACCATCGTCCATCTCATTGTCCCATTATATCACTGTCCACTTCGTGATCTGGTTTCCTGTCCTCCATTAAAACCTAATGAGACAGCATCCTGTACTTTTATTAATAAAACCATATTAGGCAGCAAACTTTGTTCATATCATATTTGCTCCACTCGATGTCTCTCCACTGCTTGGAACTTTTTTTTGCCCTGGTAATGTAGAAACCTTCAAAAAATGGTCATTGGATAAGTTTATCCGGGATTTCATCTCTCAAAATAAAGATTTTGCAGTTGCTACTCCTAAACCTTACCTAAACTCCTAATCCTTAATTTTGTAAACTTGAATTGTGGCCAGGTTTAACTCTGGGGACTTCCTGGTTAAATATAGGATAAATCTAATGAAATCATACACTCTCCCAGGTCCCTAAAATCCCACAAATCCATTGAAATGCAGCCTTCATTGATGGAATCGATTGCACCTGCTGTCTGCCGTAGATAAGGTCCTTCAAAGCCACCGTGTTGATTTATTCAAACTGAACTTGAAGGATGAGGCTGATGAAATTATAAAAAAAAAATCTAATTAAAGGCCAAAACCTACAACAAATTCTTCTCTCTCAGAATCAGCTTATGATTTGTGATCCAGAGTTTATCCCTTTGTGATGTGGAGCTCCACTGTTTCTCCAACCAGGATTAACAAAACATGAATGATCCACACCCCGGCTCTGACTCATCCTGGTGCAACCACACACACTGGATCACAAAATATGTAAAAAATACATGACTGAAAATAGTCTCCAACAAATGTAGAATTTTTTAATAATTAATCAATATAATTGACACTTTTTGTGAAAGCGAATTGGTTTGTGTCTGAATGCCACCGACAGGATCAGGACTCGCTAATGAGGGACTGAGTCAAACGCACACACACACATTTATCTTTAAACACAGCTCAACAACTCAATGTGTGAATAAGCAGCTTCAGCATCGGAAGAACCAGACCTGTGTGGGAGAAGATGCTGTGTGAGCTGAAGGTCCATCCTCAGGGTGGAGGCTGACCAGGTGCTGCCTCAGCGGACGAGTCGCCTGAGTCAGACATGTGATCTGAACTTCACCATGGTGACGAGGTGTAGCACAGCAGGAGATGTGTCACCCTAATGTCAGCTTTTCAAACTGGCTGTGAGAATATGACCAGAAACAAAAACTAAAAGTGTTCAAAAGTTGAACGTTCAATCCGAACACTCTCCTGGGTCCCTCAGCAGGACGTTTCCATTTAGGTTTATTACCGCTAGTTTGCATGATGAAGGAAGAGGAAAACAGTTCTGATCACAGGAGTAAAACTAACAACTGTAATTAACTGCATAATGTCTTTTCTCTTAATTTCCCCTGCGAGTTCATCAACACCCGTTTGCTAAAAAGCAAAATATGACGCCCACAGCTATTTTCCCTTTGGTGCAAGGCGAAAACTATCACTGAGACAATCACATCAAAGAGTTTCCTTGGACAGAGAGTTGGACAGTTCACTACACAATCCGACAAAGTGTCTTTGTGCTCGTCATGTTACAAAAACCCACAATGATCGTTCCTTGTTGCGCAACATAAATAAACAGTTGTAAGCCGCCATTCAATAGACTTTATATAAAGATGGACAACATGACAGTTCCACCTGGTGGCTGGCTGCAGTACAAACCCCACCTCCACAATGTTAGTGGTTGGGACATGGGCAAAGATAAAAAAGAAAAATGAACACTAATAAAAAATGTTCCCCCCCCCAACGATGGTATCTGTCACTTTAAGGAGTTCTTATCACACTAATGTATGTTCAGGTATTTATGTTTTTATAAGTTTGGTTTTAATTATGTATTTGATGCATAAAAACAGGGTGAAACCTCATAATTGTCAGATGAAACTGACTTGCGATTGGTCAAGGACGTGCATCGGAGGGTTTTCCATCCCCGGATGACACTACGCAGATCCTAGCCCCACATGCACAAGATGGCGTTTTTTTAAAGTACAAGATATTTTGGCCTAATTGTGGGAGGAGACGCTTGAACTATCTTTAAATACACGAGAGAGTAATAGTATAAAGACAAATAAACAAAGTACACAAGATGTGTTTGTCTACACACACATTTTTCCTCCTGCTGGTGCTGAAAATAGCCAGACTCACTAGCGCTAGATATTTGGTGCATTTAGGCGGAGGAGCAGAAGGGAGTGAGAGAGAGAGAGAGGGAGAGAGAGAGACAATCAGATAGGGAGAAGGAGGTAAAGAAGAGGGAGCGGATACATCTCCCCACTAATGGAGGATGCGTTGCCCAGTGGCACAGATCTAGGGCAACATGACAGAGTAGGTCTGGGTGAAGAGAAGCCAGAGGGGCCATAAGTTCAGTCAGTAATTATCTGATCCTTCTGTCCCAACTTTCTACATTTCCTCTTCTTTTTTCGGAAATTGGACAGATTTCCAATCAGGTTTATTACAGACTTTTGTTAATTAATTGGTTATCTTCATTTTCTCATTACTTTGTGTGAATACAAGAGCTGGCTGTGTCGCTTTTTTTGCTGTTGTTGTAAATGATAAGAAATTTCATTTTGAATTTTGTTTATTTCACAAGTACATGGAGATAATGTTCCTTTAATGTTAATATAATTCCTGGTCAACAAGCCTCTGAATTCAGCCAGCTCAGTTGCAGGACTAGTACTGATCAGTAGGGAGCACTGTTCATAATGCCTTTAATTTACAGAGACACAGAAATAGAGATGTGCAAAATTACTTGTAGTAATATTACTTTTGATAATTTAAGTAGATTTGTTGGCAATAACAATGTACTTGTATCACTCCATAAGTATTAAGTACTCTGACATTGTTATAATATTGATATTTTTCTTAAAACACTGTTTCCTAAGCTTAAACCTTACAGACTCACCCTCTGGTGGAAATAGTACTTAAAAATATTAATTTACTCCTGAAGCACTCAGCATTGATCTGCCGAGGAGTAATGATCAATCTCTGCAGTGGTCGGACTGAAACAGGCACAAGAGACACGAGCATCGTCTCCACCGAGGCAACTGGAAACATATTAAGTAAATAAAGCACAAGACAAATCAATGTAAAAAGGTACTATGTCATATAATATTGGATTTTGTAATTATGGAAATTTTATTAATCATTTATCTTTCTCTCAATATGAAAGAAAGTTAAATTCTTCACCAGCTAGTTGCAAACTTTTAGATTGTTAACAATACGTTTATCTAAAGATGAGCGATGTGTCTCCACCTCCTCCAACAATCCATAAATTAAGCTTAAATATTCTAGCTACAGAAACTGCCATCTTGAGCCTGTACAGTCGTGGTCCGGGGGTGGAGCCGAGGTAGCAATACACATGCTCCACCAATCACAAGGCAGTCTCAGCTGTCAATCTTGACGTTTCAACACAATTCTATTAATTAATACCAAACTAACCTGAAAACTTGAACATATATACAATTACTAAGAATCTATCCTACATTTATTTTGACTTTTTAGTCCACGTCCAATCCACTAATTTTGCAGAGGCAGGGTTAATGAAGTGAGCAGCCACCAGGTGGCGTTGAGATGCTTTGGCTTCACTGTAGGGGAGCCATCAGCTCGCCCATCTTTAAATACAGTGTGTAAAAACTTAAATATGTGAGCTGTAAGAACAAAACAATGAGCTGAACGATGCTTAAACGAGAGGACCAGCCCTTTATGAAACAGTCACATGATCCAAAATATTGTTAAAGTGCAGCTTCAATTCAATAAGCTTTTCTCCATGTCCCTGCATGTCTCCAGTCTTTCTCTCTTCATCCTGGACCGCTCATATATTTTACCTCGACAGTTTATAAAGTCAAACATATTTTGTCCCAGTTGTTACGACCCTCTCTCTCTCTGTTGTTGGATGTGTCCTGCTGCATCTTCTCCACTCATTCATAATTTTATTGAGACACTGGCTCACCACAAAAATCTCAGTCCTGCCAACGGTTGAAGATTTGTTCCCCTTGTTCTTCTTCGTCTGAATGCACTTTAGACCGAGAGGGACAGAAGTGGATACGCTTCTCTTTTCACGGAGGGTCGGGCATCAAATCGCCTCTACTCCACCGTACCCTCGGGCGGAGAGGTGCTGTGCTAATGGCGTTCCACGGATAGAAAATGCACTGCAGCACTAGCACAATATATTGGTTCAGCAATTTGCAGGGCCCATCAAAGTCCACAGGTACTCTCCTATAACATCACAGCTATCAACAATGTCTCCCATCACAAAAACCTCATTAAATCCCATCCATCCCACTGTAGTACTACTAGTGATGATGCGGACGTCGTGTGTACAGTCTGAATGAAAAACATCTTCAGCGTGCTTCGTGTATGATGATGCACCTGACAGCCCGTGAATGAGGATCTCAGTTTAGTCAGGACAGGATTATAGGCTGCAGTAGCAGAATCCCATTTCATGAGCCATCGAGCATCAGAAGAGTTGGGGGGGGGGGGCACACCTCTCTTCTGCTGTAATGTGGAAACTCAAAGGGGCTGAAGCGAGGCGTCCTGACGACTGCAACAACCGACAACAGCAAGGAAAACATTATTGCTGCTGCAGACTCGGTGAACGGACTGGGATGATTAGGGATACAGAATGTACAGTATATGGACAGATGTGGACCCCTGGAGGGTTTAGCAGGATGTTACCAAGCGAACATATATTTTATTCAACATGGAGATGTTGTGTGGTGATATACAGAAACTAATACATTTCAATGAATGACAAATATAATAATTTCACACGAGAGACCAAACTGGCTTCAGAAAGTGTTCAGACCTTTGCTTTTCCATTTTATCATGTTATAGATTTATTTGTAAAAGGATAAAAATGCACCTGATCTCGTTTTGCGGTATAAAGAGGGTCTGAACATATTCGTTTCAATAAATAAGGAACAAAAATAAAGAATCTATAAACATGTTTTCACTTTGTCACTACTGGTTATTGAGAGTGGATTAGTGGGCAAAAAGTACGAAATAGAAAGATTTTATCAATCTAAAATTGAATCAAAAACATAATCAATATCATAATAAAGTTCTATAGATTGTATGTAAAGATGCACAACATGACATCTCCCTAACTGGGAAGCGAAAGCATCTCAATTGCCCCCTGGTGGCTGGCTACGGTTCAGGTTATAAACCCAGGCTCCTCTATGTAACGAATGAGACACAGGCCAAATTAAAATGTCAAAGCAGAAGACGTCAAATAAAATCCTCTCTGGGATGATCTTGTATTTTCAGGTAGTTCCTATCACAATGATGCATGTTCAAGTTTTTCTGGTAAATTCGGTTTTAGTTGGTATTTATGACATGGGTGAAACGTCATGATGACCGCTGAGACTGACTCACGATTGGTCGAGTGGGTGTATTGGCAGGAACGAACTCTGAATGACGTCACTGGAGCAAGACGCCAGTGACGTCATCCATCTTTATTTACAGTCTACGGTAAACTACAGTGGTGCATTAAGCTAAATGCTGACGTCAACATCCTTAGCCTACAATGGAAATACGTACATGCTGATGTTAGCAATTAGGCTAACATTCACCCAGTTCAACAATAAAAGAAAAGGGTTTGAAAGAAAGGGAGAGCGGTGAGACTCGTGACTTTCCTGTAATGTTTCCTGGAACCTTGATTTCTGCTGATGAGCTGGCCACCATTTTGCTGATCAGTAAGTGAGACCGAGGCCAATGGGAATATCAGCCTCTGGTAATAAACCAACATCTCCACAGACAAAGAGTCAGCGAGGATTAAAAGACGTGTGCTCGCATATTTTTATGACTCCAGAGGCGCAGGCGGTAAAACTGAGATCCTGTCTCATTGAACAAATTCAGCAGAAAAAAACAAAGACTTATTTAAAATGACATTTACCCTCTTTGTTGATGTATATTGTAACCAAGACAATTTTAAAATACTTTATCCTTTGCACTTTGGGATTTTGCTTCGAACCTTTGCAATTAATATCTTGCCTTATGTCTTTTTTGATTGGCCATATCAGTAGCAGACTTACTTACCACTTAATAAAAGAGGTAAGTGATTAAATAATTGACATTTATAGAGCATATTGATTAATGCACCTTACCCTGCACTCGTATTACATTACTAGGTCACACGTGCACTTCATATTCACTGTACTATCTGCTATTTGAAGGTGTCTCACTTTTAACCTGAAAAAAAAAACATACTGCAGCATAAAAAATGCACCAAGGCAAGTGCACACATTACAGTACAGAGGAGTGTGTGAGACATAATGCAGCAACACACACACACATGCCTTGTTTCACCTCTGCTGAAGCTAAAAGGAAGTCCTCATTTGGTGCATGCACACGCACACACACACACTCTCACGCACGCACACAAGCACGCACACACTTAGGAGTATCCCAGCCATGTACTCATTACGTCCCCAGGGACAGGAAACCACTGCATCACCTGATCTCGTCTCACCACTGCATCATAATCAGCCGGGTAACCTCCAGTACCAACATGCACATCTGTTTCTGTGGTAACATTTCTTCATCAACAGGAAAAACAGAAAGAGACGAGGACGACGTGCTTTTCAAACACGACAAGACAAAGTAGGTAATCAGTGTCCATCACAGGCCGTAATGCGCCATATTTCCATGCACATTATTAAAAGCCTTCTGCAAACATCTTCCATGGCGGTGAACTATAGGAATATTTGCTCACAAAGCATTTAGAGATAAGGAACCTACATTAATCGAGCGGTTTACTGCTGATGAGACAACACAGACCAATGAGAGCACAGCGAGCTCTGCAGGCTCTTTAACGTGGGCCCTTCACTCCTGCTGGCTCAGCACATTTATACTTTGCAACACACTCCCTCAGAGCTGTTACTGTGGAGCAGTGAGCCCACTCTCATCATCCATCTGCACACTGACACACTGGAGAGAGAACAGTAAAGAAAGACTGGAAGAAAAATGATAACATGCCAACATGAGGGAGCTTATCTTCCATATATATCTCTTTTTTGTTCATTAACACATTTAGTTCTATGTATGAATAAAAAAAAAAACGATCGGAATGTGTAATCACCTATAATAAACCAATGAAAATAGTTATACTAATAAATTGCCATCCTAAGTTCTACCCGCACACACGCACACACACACACACACATTTGTTTTATTATGTAACATGATACTGCAGCACTACATGATGCTACGCAGCATGTGGACTTACCGGCATGCTGTAAAAGTTCCACTCTCTGCACAAAAATGAGAAGGCGACTGGCAGAACGCTCACACACCGTCTGCTCTAATTAACCCCTGAGCCATTTATTCTCTCTCTCTCTCTTTCCCTCTCTCTCTCTCTGCAGAGCTTTCTGCAGAGCAGCATGTGTGTAATGAGGCTAGGTGCCTCTGTGACAACCTGGCACACAGCAACGCCTGAGTTACTGATGGAGCTGTTCTGGAAAAGAAGAGGAGGAGGAGAGAGGAGGAGAAACAAAAAGGATGCATCTTACCTTGAACAGAGATGTGCTGCCTCCCCTGGAAACAGAGAAAAGGAGCTGGAGAGATTCTTGACAGGAGGAACGAGCAGAGGAGAATCTCAACAAGCTGCACTTTGGTTGATCCCACTCTCAAAAGACATAGCAGAACTCCCTCCTGTGGGGTCTGTTCCTGTCCGCGAGCCCCCCTCCCCTCCTCTGACACTCACACACAGGACTTCTCTGGGCTCAGGCTGCGGCTGAGGTGCATTCACACCGGGCACGGACCAGAAATCAAGACACACTCACACAGATTAACATTGTTCTGACTCTGAAATCAGCACAAGCATCAGAGCCAGTGCACTTCCACTGCTGTATTTCCCGGCACTGTTCCCTTATTGGCTGAGGAGCAGCTCAATAAAAACCCTCCTTGTCATCAATTGGGCAAAGGAGGAGGGGGGGCTAGGTTTTCTGTGGCGCACTAACAACGCTGCTCCTCCTCTCCTCTTCTTTGCTCTATCAGTTTTTCACCCCCAGCACCGGCACACATGCAGGGAGTGCTGAGCTTTGAGAAAGAGACGCAGGAGGAAAGGAAAGGGAGGAAAAAGAGAGAGGGAGTGAGGGGATGGAGAGAAGTGCAAGGGGAGGGGAGGGAGGGGGAATCGATGAGTGGTGAGAGGAGAGGTACAGATGGCAACAAGCAGGCTGCAGCAGCTCTCACAGATTTTTTTAGATTTGAGGTCCCTGTGCCTCTCGTCTGCTGCAGGGACCTGAGTGCAATGAGGTGTAAGGACCAGAGAAGATAGGAGGATAAGAGGAGAGGAGGAGAGGAGAGGAGGAGAGGAGAAGAGAGCAGAGGAGGAGAGGAGAAGAGAGCAGAGCAGGGTTGTTACTGCTCGGGCTGGTTTTGCTGCAGTACAGGAGCAGGCAGAAAGCAGATGGGAAGTTGTCAGTGCTTTTCTCCAGCAGCAGTAAAATGTCAAGTTACACACAAAAAAGAAACTACCACCCGTTCCTCTTTTTCCTGTTAATGTGCATGAACGTGTGAGTGGTGAATGATTTAAAAGAGGAGCTGCAGGAGCGACACGGATCACTGCTCCTGCATCATCAGGGGACGCGCAGATTATAAAGTCACCTAATTAACCGTGAGGTGTAAAAGTCAAAGAGTCACCGTGTGCGGTAGTAAGATGTGCAATGTGTTTAATGTAGCGGAGAAAGGATTCAGTTCAGCGAGTTGATATACTTCATGTTTCTTTCAAGGATTCTTCATGTGCGATGATGCATAAGAAGAATAAGGATGTAATCTCAGCAGAGTTTAAAACACACATGTTTTTTTTCCACCATCACATCAATCCTGTACCTCAATTTTAATTAAATAGACTTCACAGCATCTCATTGTGGAATCAATGGAGGAGCTGACTTCCTCCAGTCCAGTGGACAGCTGAGCAGAGCTGCATCACACTGCTGCTGCTGCAGGCTCCTCCGGGGAAATCCACACACAGGTTGTGCTGGTCTGTGAGAATCACATACAGCCACTGTGAGGCAGCATGGAACACACAGAGCCATAGTTTGAAGGTGAGTGCATGAAATATGTGGGATTAAACAAATATCTAAAGCATCTGAATGGTTACAAAACACGAGAAAAACGCCCCAATCTCCATCGTAACTTTCAGTGAATGAAAAAGTGCCTTCAGAGCTTCCACCCAGCTGATTCAGCAGTGCAACATTTGCATTAATGAAAAGCCACAACAGTGCCAGTTCCACCATTACACTTATTAAACCTTCAGGGAACGTTGCCAAAGACTCTGCAGTGCACAGCTCCCTTCGAGAAGGACGCACCATTTCATTACCTTTGGCGTTACCCTTGACGGAGCAGCCACCACATTACACTCAGTGCATTACCAACGATTAAAGCAACACCAGCACCACGAGGCAGAGATGCTGCATCACCACAGCACGTTGAGGTTTTTCTATAAATGAACTTTCCATCCGGTTCTGTTCCATCTGCAGGAGGAGGGTGCAACAGAGAGAACAACTTTTGATAGGATCTAATTATTCAGCCGGAGGATATTTTGTGATGATCACCCTGTTGTGGACTTCGCAGCAATAAATCATAATAGACGGGACAGAGACGCCGAGGTGATTCATTCATGGGGATGAGAGGCGGAGTATGAGCCTGAAGCAGCTGTATGGTTCCATAAAGGGGAAACTCGGAGTCTAATGAGCCTCGAACACAAAATGAAGACGGAGGAGACAAACCACGGGAACACAGCTGAAGGCCGCAGCAGCTCTGTGAGGCTGAACGTGAAGAAGAACCAGGACTCTGAGCAGGTGTGGTCACCATCTGAGTTCAGGGTGTTGGTAGGAAAACTTGAAATAGCATATACATGTGCCCATCCCACTTAAATTCAGTCAAACACCATTAAACTGTGCAACATCCAAAGTCCCTTACACAGGCCTGATTTAAAAAAATTCATGAAAATACTCCCTCAAAAATCTATGAAAATATTTTAAAAAAGAGTCTTTAAATGTTAAAGAAAGTGATCAAATTTCCTTGATCTGCCTCTTTGTCGAGATCCAAGCCAAAGTTTAATGGCGTCTTTCTTGGCCCCGTGCTACGTCCTCTCACGACAGACACACCGTCATCAGGCTTCAGGTTTTCTCTCATTAACTAAAGTGTCTGATGAAATCTTAGTTTTGCTCCGTCAGTGGTAAAGGCCCGAAGATCCAGGAGATCCCCACAGTGTTTACATGTTGTAATGGAATCTAACTTACCGGCTCTGAGACGTTTCACTCAAAACCACACGTTTCGGCCTGATGGTGGCAGTAGAGGAGAAGTCAGGGGATCACCAAAGTTATCACAGCTTCATCCTCTGGGAAACATGAACGTTTAAAAGTTTGACCTACAGGTGGCGCTGACAGAAGAGTCAGGGGAGCGACATCTTTGTGATGTTGGACCATTACAACCATCTAAAGAATAACTAATCATATAAACACCAACTCTCTCATGTACACACACACCACCATCAAACTGAATTATACGATTCAAACATTACTTGAATGTATGATACCATGCTTGAATATATCATGAGCGGTTCAATTCTGTGTCGTTTTTATTTTTGTGGTTTTCATTGGAGGTTTGAAACCTTTTTTGGGAGCAAGACCTAAATTAGACAGGAAGTCTCTGGCTCTGTGACCTTGTTGCAGCGTGTCAGCATCCAGGGACCCAGCAGAAGTAGGCCTGAGACCCAGTGTGGCTCCGAGCCGGAGGGTTGAATCTGCACAGAGCGGCTCAAAGTGACACGAAGGGAACAGTTCATCCGTATTAAAACACTGTAAATCAAATGGACAGTTGGCCGTGCCGTTGATCTCTGCAGGGAACATCCTCGTGTTTTGGATTTTTAAAGCAGCAGGGTCTGAATGTTGTTGACGTGCGACATTGACTCTTAATTCTCGCCCTCTTTGAGAGGCTGCACACGTTGCTGCTTGATTGTGACAGTAGATGGAGCCACCCTGAAGGAGATGGATAATGAGTTTTTCTTCCTCATGGCTTCAAATGCAGAGTTGGGTCATTCAAACCTTTATGTTTGCACACAGTTATATAATTGGGGTCTTTTATTCTCGTACTGAACAAACTTCAGGGTCGTGTGAGTTAAATTTTCATCCTTCTGAATTAAATTATACAAACAGCACTATCTCCCTTTTCATTTAGTTTTGTCTCCGCTTAATTTATGGATTCCATTTAACCGATTCCTTTTTTAAGGTAATGTTAAAGCACATTTTGGCAGACGATCCACTTCCTAAAATAACCCGGGTACGATGGAGCCCTGCAGCTAATTTTATCAGCCTCCGTGTGAACCCATGTGTCTGTGAAACCTGGACGGCTCTGGCATCCGGCCCCTTATCACTATGCCACGAACTCCGGGACCAGATAGCTACAAGATCAGTCTTATAGACTGGTATGATTATTATTGAAGTGCTGGCATGCTGCTGTAAACTCCTGGGTCTGTTCGAGCCAAGTGAATTGTGTTGCTGTCATCCAGGTTCTCAGGGGGCCGCTGCCAAGAGGGGCTTCGGAAATTCAGCCGGCTAGTCCAACTGTGGTGGGAAATAATTAAATCAATCTGCAGCTACAGAAGCTTCTAGGCCTGTAGGAAGAGTTTTATAATTCTTTGTCATTTTATTCTGTAAAGGTCACACCGGAGCCTTTAACTAAACTATTTTACAAAATCTAATGTCATTCCATCAGTGTATTTTAATAATTTACACATTTCTAACTATTTTATACAAATTATTTTACTCCTTAAATGCATTTATTATTAGATTTAAGTGACCTGTTCTACAGTGACCACCAGTTGGAGTCTATATTTCCTACTGACACAGATCTTTCTATAAAAATTACAAATGTGTTAAATAAAGTCTAAAATTCTCTTCTTTCACCTTCTTCAATAAATCTCCTGAAATATGTCCAATCAAACCAAAACTATGTAATACAAAATTTGAATAAACTCGAGCTGAACTGTCCCTTCTTTATGGATGAAATTATTGATAATAACGATAAAAGCTTTCAAATAATCCTGCTGTAGATTTTGATTTACTGAAGAAACCTTTTGGAAAAAAACAAAACCAGAAATTAAATTATTTATTGATAAAAACACGTCGATGTTACATGTAGATCTCCAATGAGGAACAGTGACTTCATGCTGTGATAATCTCGCCTAGTTCCTCTGACGGGGTGGGAAACCAGGGGGGGGGGGCTGATAGTGGACATGGATGTGGACTTGATAACGTAGAGAAAAGGCACAAAGCGACAACAAACGTCCATTACAACATCGGGCAACACTTGTCAAGAGGTCACAGGCAACAACCCTCCTTCAGCGTGGTCACCAGCCATATGTACATGTTCTGCCAGGAATCCAGCACCGTCCTGTGAGAGAAAAGGAAAATCGTTGGCTCTTTTATTCGTCGCCGATGAGGAAGACGGTTTTAGAAACGCTAAAAGGGTCACGCACCTTATGCTGCAAAGGCCTCATTCCTTCTGCTCCTAATTTGGGATCGCGACAGACGCACAAATAACAGCAACAGCAGGTGTTACAAACAGTCAGAGGTGCAGTCGCTTCAGTGGCAGCAATTCAGAATCACACGAGAGGAAAAAACTAAGACTACGCAAACATGCTTTCTTCAATTTGTAAAAATGTGCTTTAGAAAATAAATCAATAAAAAGTTATTCAAGGTTTTCTCGTGTTCAGAGAGTAACCTGCAGATGAAAAACTTAAAGGAGGTTGCTGCTGCTGCTGCTGCTGAGTCGATGAAATGTGATGAAGTCTCCGACCCAAGTTCAGGAGGAGCCATCAGGGATGTAATTTACGGGCGCTACCTCCCGCACCCTTTAAGAGGCAGAGGCCACCATTTCCCAGTTTAGTGCCTTCCATGTATGGAAAGCAAGTCACGCAGGAGGCACATGTCACCTCAGGACTCATTTAGACCGGCCGACCCGATGCAAACTTTTACGACGCACATACTCAGCGTATAACTGTTTGTTTATAAGGTTAATCACGGTTTAAAAGGTTGATACTTTAACTAGATGATGGGTTTTTAGATTCATCAATGCAGTATTTATTGGTGTACTTTGTAAATATAGTGATACAAATAGGATCTTAATGATTTCTCACCTGTAATGATGAGAACGTTGACCTATTTCTTCTCTTTATCTGCATCAGGAACCGCTGCCTCTGTTTAACAGAAAAGTTGTTTGTGTTCAGACTTAAAGCAAAAACTGATGTTTACAGACATAAACAAACTGAGGATGATTGTTTGGATTTGAAAGATCCTGACTTACGTTTGACCTCCAGTTTGCAGGCGACTATTGCCTCTCCGTGCTTGTTTATGGCTTTGCAGGAGTACACGCCACCGTCATAGTTACCGGGCTTGCGGATCTCCAGAGAGCAGATGCCCTGGACGCAGATCTGCCTGTACTTAGGGTCGTCTCCAAGAATCATCTTGTTCTTCATCCACTGAACTTTGGGCTGGGGAAAAACATTTATTCCAGCAATTATTTGAGGGCATTTAATCAAGAAATAAGGGTTGTTTCTATTTATGTTTGTGCCACTTGGCAACAAATGCTCGGTTGATTGAAGGGGACATGCAGCGCACGCCACACTGTGGGAGTTTTAATGACCCGGACATGGTGAGGACCCCCTGGGGCCCTGCTGGGAATTTCAGACATGTGACCGCGCTTCACAGCTGACCCTCACGGCCTCGTCTTCTCCCATCCCTGCTTCAAACAACCAGAATACCAGCTCTGGCCTTCTAATCACAACCATCTATCTATCCCACTGTCCTGCCGGGGACCTGGTGGGATTAGGAGGATGAAGAGGAGGTGAGAGGCTCAGACGTGAGGCCTGCAGGGTCAGATGAAGATCCCACTGACAGTGATGGAGCGGAGGGGTTTGTTAGAAGCTCTTCATAAGTCCAGGCTCAACCTTATTACCATCACTAAGCTGCTGACAAGAAGGGAGAGTGAGGATTGGCTTGTTGGCACCACTGGTGTTACTGTTGATCCTGCCAACAGTTAAGGCATTTAAACAGTTTAAACATGTCAACGGCCGCTGGTTTGGTAGATTCTATTAGTTACAAAACTACCGGACATATTTTAAAGATTCAGTTTCTTTTTAAAAATACATTTATTAGTCTGGCATTTATTGTTTAATGTCTTTCGTCGGATTTTAAACTATTTTTCTGTAAATTCATTCAACTTGTACAATGATGTACAATTATGATAAAGGCTTTCTTTTATATTCCATTCTATTATACTCTATTTCTACTTTTCAGGGAGCCATTGGTTTGCAAAGTGCATGCATATCAATTTGAAAAGACTTAGTCAAACCATTATATTGCACATCTGTAATTCAAATATTAAAATTCTGAAAGTGAAAGTTATTTTTGTGTCAGTTGTTACATGCAAAGTTTGAGATTTGAAAGTTAAATTTTTTCTAAAACTGGACGTCAGACTTTAAGACACAGGGTTAAAACATGCAAAACAATCAGAGACAATACAGTTCATTGGTCTTCACTGCTCAGGTAATGGAGTTAATATTTAGTCTGAACTGAAGGCGTCACATTGTTCAGGTATAAAAAAACAGAATCTTTGTACCCTTGGTTCTCCCCTGACGGAGCAGAGCAGCTTGGTGCTGTAGCCCACAGTGGTGGCACGGTCGCTCAGGGCCGTGGTGAACTTGGGAGCCTCGGTGAAGTCGTGCTCCTGGTATTTAGGAGGTTTGTAGTCGATATCTGCAGGAAGGAGCAGAAACACAACCCAGTTTACAACTGCTTCTGCAAGGCTCAGCTGATGTGTGTCAGCTGGTCTTTTGTTGGTTATTTTTATCTCCTCCAAAAAGGAGGTTATGTTATCAGCCCCTGTTTGTTTGTGTGACTGCAGGAAACTGCAAAAACTACCGAACGGATTTCCATGAACTTAAGTTAAGGACGGGACATGAGCCACAACACATTCAACTTTGATTCGGATCTGGACAAAGGAACGGATACAGAAACAGTTCTTTATCCCTTTATTAACCATTTGAACTGTTTTCTCACGGAATAATTCTTGGACCTTGATTAAAAAATAATAAATAAATGTCTGTTGCAGTGAAAACAGCTAAATGATACAATTCTTTTAAAATAAAATTTGTCAAATTCATATTGAAAAAAAACTTTTGGAGCTTTTTTTTTACTGCGTTTCGTGGCATTTTTAAAGTGAACTATGTTTTTAAAATCAACTTTTTTCGAAAGGATAAGAATCAGTTAAAAAGAAGGACCGATGAACACATGGCTTCAGAGGGGACTTCAGTACACCACAGCTGATTGAATGAAGGACTAAATGGCGTCCTGATGTGGGACCTGAGGAGCGGTGACGGAGAGACGTACCTGTCTTCAGGATGACGGCCTCTCCCTTTGTGAGGGCGGCTTCCTCGCTCAGTCCACACTTGTTCTCTGAGAACACTCTGAACTTGTAGGTGTTGCCCATGATGAGGTCAGAGATGGTGGCATTCAGTCTGTTGTAATGTTCCAGCACAGTGAACCAGTCCTGTGACACACACACACACACACACACACACACCGACACACACAGCGATGAATAAGGTGCAGAGGATTTAAAGTGTGGGATTGATCAACACATTACAGCAGAACAGGTCTTACTCCAGTCTTCTTGTCGGCCTTCTGCACTGTGTAGCCTTTAATGTCGGTGTTGCCACTGTCTTTAGGTGCAGTCCACTCCAGGGCCACGTTGAAGCCCCAGGTATCGATAATCTTCATGGTGGCGGGAGGTCCTGGCAGCTCTGTGGAGACAAAGCACTGATCCTAGTATCCAAGCTCACAGTTTAAAACTATGATCTCCCCATGATATGCGGGAAACATTTTCCTCACCGACAATCTGAAGGGTGAGCAACGCCTTGTCCTCGAAGTCGTCCACCTTCACGCACATCTCGTACACGCCGGAGTCTTCCCTCTCGGTCGTGCGGATGAACAGGATGCTGTCTCTGTCGCTGTTGCGGATGTTCACCCTCTTGGCGTCCAGGGGCTGTCCGTCCTTTGTCCAGGTGACCACAGGTTTGGGTTTGCCCTTGAAGGGGAGGGGGCAGACACGTGTGTTTCAAGGAGGCAAGGGAGCTTTGTTAATCCTGCAGGAACAAAGAGATGCAGTGGTCTTACTGTGAAGGGGATGGTCAGGTTGATCTTGTTTCCGACCTGGGTGACGTATCTCTGCCTGAGGAAGCGAGGCAGACGAACCTTGGGGCGATCTAGAGAGAAAAACACAGGGTGAGACAACCAGTTAGTTAGTGAATGAGTCTTTTCGAGGTTCTTGGATCTTCTGCTTCCACATCTCATCTGTGAACGAAGCCGGACGAGGTTTTTGTTCAAAGATCTGTGGAGTGAAAGTGAAGGATTTCAGATCTGTTCGATGAACATGCTGAGCTGAACTGAGTCCGTCTGATTCAGGGAACTTTCACTGGTGTCATCAGGGGCTTTCTGTGGTTTAACTGGCTTTAAAAGCAGCAGTTTGTCTTACGAGTCCCACTCAGTGTAACAGACCTTTTGAATATTGTCCAGACAGTTTGTCCCAACCTAGCAGGAGTTCTCATGAACGTTTACTGTCCTGGCTAAGTTGGTCGATATATAATTATCTTGAATACCTGCAAAATGCCTGTTGCATGTCCCAGACCCTCAGCTGCCAACCCCCCCCCCCCCCTCCCCACTGTGTATTAGCTTGTGAAAAGCCAAAAATAGCCCATAAAAAAAGGAAATTAGCCACTGAGACGTGTGAAATGATACTGAAGCCTTTAGGAGCCTTTAGGACTCTAAATAAAGCAGCTTCAGTATATCAGCCCCCCTTCGAGACGCCTGTGATGAACCCCCCCTACCTCACATCACAACACATTCAGGCCACAGTAACATCAGAACTGTGAATGTAAAACTTGATCGATAAAGGTCACACAGTGCACATACGTCAAATTGTAAATATCATATTTTTTTCTTGCTAACACACCACAGCAACTTATATTTGGAAAGACTATGCTGCCATTTTCCCTTTTAAAAAAGAATAGAAAAGAAAATGTACTAAAGTAAAGTGCAACTCTATATGAGAGTACATCCAGCTCATGTTCAGTCTTATCGCTTCATGTGGATCAGTCTCAAGAGAAAACTGCACCTGTAAAGTCTCTGGCATGTTTCAAAATAAACATGAAACCTCTGGACATGTCATTAGATCCAGTGTGACCTGAGAAGCTGGATCTCACCCCCCCCCCTTCCCTCCCCTCCCTTCAGGGACAGGATGCTCTGGAATTTGCCATCCACCCCTTCCACTCCCCCCCACCTGCTCGCCACAGTCTATCTTCTGGAACAGGATTCTGACACCCCCCACCCCCTCACTCCCCCCTCAAGATGAATCCTGGCAGGGATCACGAAGCGAAGCAGAATAGTCGCTGCTAACATCGGGGTCATCCAAGATATTTTTTCCTGCACCTTCGTGGTCATTTTGCACGAAACCATTCACAGGTCTAAATGTGGACGATGTGGAGCCGAGCAGCTGGAACATGAAGCTGAATGTTGAAATGTTTCCAGTCCAGCAGGGATCGAGTTTCCCGCCCGACTCTCCGTTACGCACAACCAACGATTTGTGCCAAAGTAACGCAGCTCCCTTCATTTAAAGTCCTCAGGGTCCAATCATAATTTTTACCACAAATCACTTCTGATAACACTGCAAGGGCCGAACCCAATCGAGTAAAACCATCTACTTAGGTGTGGAGTTATCGCACTGTCCCCACCGGGTGGATCAGGGTTCCAGCTCAAAGGGGAAACGAGAGAGAAGACCAGGGTTTGTGCCAACAGGACACGGACAGCTGAGAGGAACACATAGCTGAGATGTTCCCGTTTGACTCCAGCACTTTACAGCTTTCCAGTGATAAACGGCCCCATAAAGTTTAAACCAGGGGCCTCAGTCGAATGGCGTGACTCATATTTGTTGTGCTGTTGTTTAACTGTTATTTTACAGCTGGATTAAAGTGGTCATCATCACATTAACCTCGGTTTGTTATGAGTTTTGTCTTTCTCCTCAACCTGTGGTTGCATTTTAAATTTAAAATGTATTTTTCCATTACAGTTAGATCTGTTGGGGTTTGATTATAATTGTCATCATGTGGGAGGTAAAACCAGACCCATGTTGTACTTTTTGAGGAGGAAATTGAAACGATTTTACAGAGAAAATGGACAAATATTGACTTTTACAGCCCGATTTCCTTGTGTCACAGTACACATAATTAGGTATATAATATTAGTACCTTATACTAGTATTCCAGTGCTTCATGATGTAAACAGCTGTATTTGTGTACATATTTAGCATGGAAACTTATTTCTCTTCTAGACTTGACATATTTTTTCTATTCCTATTATCACTAACTCATATAAAAGTCCTTTTTCCTGTCTTTCCTGAATCTTATCTCGTTAATACTCAACATGTGTAGCCTATTTAATGCAATTTATAACACGTGTATGTGATGCATCTGCTCGTCTCTCTCATTTTGCTTCTGCCCACTTCAGTTTCATTGTGTGAGACCAACAAGATGAAGGTGTCTGGTTAAATAACAACACAAATATTACATTTTCTCTAATCCCTAAAACATTTCTTACCAGCGACCTCCTTCACCACGATGGCCTCGGGGAGGGCGCAGGGGGGGGAGCGGCCGCCGACGTTCACAGCCACCACGCGGATCTTCAGCCGGTCACCGGTGGTCTGGTTCTTGATGATGTAGCGGCAGGACTTCTGCAAGTCCTCGTTGACAGCTTTCCAGTCCTCAGCTGAATAAGAAGGTTAAACACAGAGAAGTCAGACGTCTGCAAAGCTGGAGTTCGTCTCTTTATTGATTTTAATTGTGCAGAAATAGTGGGAAAAGATTTTGATTCATACAGATCAGGGCTTGAGAACAAACTAATTAAGACACTCTTCGCAGCTTTGTGAAGAGTAAAGTTATTATGCATCGTTAAAGTAACGATATAAAACAATTTTCTCGCACTAGACGTGAAAATTGCTGTTCTGTGGTATTTGTTGTAACATTCCCCCCCCGTCTGCTAAATCCAGCTCTCACTGACCCGCTGCTGATATTAGCATAGGGCCGGTCTAAAAGCAGGACCTCCAGTGAGACCACGGCAGCTCCTGAAACGCCTCTCTCCTTGTAGGGAGAAGGTTGGTAGCTCAGGATATAACTCTGCCAGTGACACTTCAGGGACAGCTGCAACCGATATACTGCTGACCCACATTAAACCAGCAATTAAACATGTTCCAGAGTACAGTTAAAATGCCAAGGTGCCAAGCATTCAAACTTCATAATGATATAATGTAAAAAAGGTAAAAATTGTTTCAAAATAAAAACTTAAAACTAAAATAACAAGGACCGCTGGTAAACTTTGTACTAATATCTGACTCTTTCTGTTCTCAGTGCACCTGATCAACAGTTCCACTCACTTCCATCCTTGCAGGTTTCAATGGTGTATCCGTCCAGACCAGACAGCCCGACGGTCTCCGGCTGGCTCCACATGATGGTCACAGACGTGTCATTCTTGTCCTCGATAAACAGCTCAACTGGAGCGCTGGTGGGCTCTGCAGGAAACCGTGGAAACAAAGAATTATTCCACTGATACCTGCGAGTGACAGAAAAGTCCCAAAACAATCAGAAGTCAATTCAGGGCAGGAGCTGAGAAGAGGAGGATGGTGCAGCTCTATATCTTTACACTGAAATAAAAGAAAGGGAAGAAACAATGGAGGGGAAAATCACACTGCGACGGAGTTCTTCCTCTGTATGGAGCGTTACCTTTGGGTGGAGGTGGTGGGGGGGTGGGTTCTCTAGGCTCCTCTGGTGCAGGCGCCTCAGCAGCTTCAGCTGATGTTAAATAAGCATTATTGTTATTATTGGAAGCATGTGACGAGCAAAGCAAAGCAACAGGATACATGTCTTATGGATTCATGGATTTATCTTATCAGAGGATTGTTTATCCTATTCAGGTGAAACGGCAGAACCAGAATAGGAATAGGAACACATGTTGAAAGTTGGGTTTTACCATCAGCAGGTGCTTCAGCAGCAGGAGCAGCTTCGTCTGTGGCTGGAGCAGCGGCTGCTGTTAAATGTTAGATATTAATCATCTGTGCATTGAGCAGATTGGACAAGTGGAACGATGTGATGTGTGACTGAGTTTGATGTGTTAGAAAGGAAGCCGTACGTGTTGTTAGATTTACTCTAAGAGATGAAGGGTCAAACTTTAGTAATACTCTATGGCATCAGATCTGTTGTGGCTCATGTGATCTTCATCGTTTTTACCATCAGCAGGAGCCTCAGCGGCGTCTGTGGCAGCGGGTTCCTCTGCAGCAGCAGCAGGTGCAGCAGCTGCTATTAGAGGTTAGGAGATGTCAGTAGATATATAACATTTTGAAAGGGTTGTATTGACATTTCAAAACGTTATAAAAAGCAATTAAATATGTTTAAATAAATATATAGTATGATGGTCACATCATACCATCAGCAGCGGGTTCCTCTGCAACAGCAGCAGCAGCAGCTGGTATAAGAGGTTAGATAATGTCAGTATATATATATATATATATATATATATATATATATATATATATATAATATATATAACATTTTGAAAGTATTTTAATGTCATTTCAAAACGTTATAAGTAGAATTAAATCTGTTTAAATAATCATAATGATTGAGTCAGGGGTTGAAGAGACAGAGAGAGAGAGAGACCCTCTGAGGGTCACACCATACCATCGGCAGCAGGTTCCTCTGCAACAGCAGGCGCAGCAGCAGCTGATATTAGAAGTTAGAGAATGTCAGTACATGTTGAAAGGATCCGATGTAATTTCAAACGTTATAAGTAGAATTAAATCTGTTTAAATAATCATAATGATTGAGTCAGGGGTTGACAAGAGAGAGAGAGGCCCTCTGAGGGTCACATCCTACCATCAGCAGCTGGTTCCTGTGCAGCAGCAGGAGCAGCAGCTGGTACAAGAGGTTAGAGAATGTCAGTATGTAACATTTTGAAAAGCTTTGATTGAGATTTCAAAGTGTTACAAAGAAGAATTTAATCTGTTGAATGTGAAATTGGCCATTTTTTAAACTTCAAATGGGAAATATGTGAATCATGGATGGATGAAGAGAGAGAGAGAGGCCCTCTGAGGGTCACATCCTACCATCGACGACAGGTTCCTCTGCAGCAGCAGGAGCAGCAGCTGATATAAGAGGTTAGAGAATGTCAGTAGATATATAACATCTTGAAAGGGCTTTGATTACATTTTCAAAATGTTATAAATAGAATTATATCTGTTCAAATAATCAGAATGAGCAGAAGAGAGAGTATGTGAGAGAGAGAGAGAGATATCATACCATCGGCAGCAGGTTCTTCTACAGCAACAGGAGCAGCAGCTGATATTAGAAGTTAGATGTCAGTATATTACATGTTTGAAGGAGTTTTAATGTCATTTCCATATTTTATAAAAGGGATTAAATGATAAAAACATGGAGAGAAGAAGTTAAAAGTGGCAGAAATGTGAGTCAGGGGTTAAGAGAGCCTCTGAGGGTCATGTTATACCTTGGGCGGGGGGTTCTTCTGCAGCAACTGGGGCGACAGCTGATACAAGAGGTTAGGAGATGTCAGCACACACATGACACGTTGCAATGGTTTTAAAAACATTTCAAGATGTTATAAAAGTGGATTTAATATTTCATAAATTATTAAAGTAAAATCGGCAATTTTATCACTACAATTAAAAAATATATATTTCAAAAATGGAAATATGTGAGTCAGGGAGTGGTGAAGAGAGAGAGAGACCCACTGAGGGTCCTGACATACCATCTGCAGTGGGTTCATCTGCAGCAGCAGGACCAGCAGCTGACATAAGAGGTTAGGAGATGTTAGTAAAAATATGACTTGAATCAAGAGAAAATAGTTAATTTGGAAATTTTAGAATTTTAGAATCTGAATTTTAAAATTAGAAATCTGTGAGTCAAGGAGAAGGGTCCTGACATACCATCGGCAGCGGGTTCATCTGCATCAGCTAAGATAAGAAGTTAGGAGATGTTAGTAAAAATATGACTTGAATCAAAAGAAAAGAGTTAATTTGGAAATTTTAGAATCTGAATTTTAGAATTAGAAATCTGTGAGTCAAGGAGAAGGGTCCTGACATACCAGCTGCGGCGGGTTCCTCTGCAGCAGCAGCAGGAGCAGCAGCTTCTTCAGTTGGAGCAGCTGATATAAATGTTAGATGTTCGACACGTTACAGATTCAATGTGCACTGACATGTTAGAAACAGAGTTAAACAGCGGAGCAGGTTGTTGTTTTTGTCATGAAACAGTTGTTGTCACACATCGGTTTGTAACGTGAGCACAACAAGTGTTTCACTGCTCGTTGGTAAATCCAGGCTGGTTAATATTTACTTTCTATCACGGAGGGAACAGGTCGCACAGACAGTAGAGGAAAGCTGCGCGTCCATGAAGCGTAAAAGCGCGTCAGTGACCGAGAGACTTTCACATCTGATTCAGTCTGAAGAGTCCAGGCATGCGGATGATGCAGGAACATGCAGCTTTATCTTTGTATTGTGGTTTATCACGATGGCTGCAGCTACGGCACTTACCGCCTTTACGCACGAGCGCAAGTGCGTAATGGACAACCTGTCACCGAGTTTACCGAGAGCTGAGCTGACGACTGAGGCTCAGGAGTTCAACTACGCAACCAGCGTAAATTAAACACTAAACCAGAAATATAACGGTGGATGTGGTTTATAAACTCTGGTTCATTTACCATCAGCGGGTGGAGGAGGTGTGGCGGGTTTGGGCTCCTCAGCTGCCGGGGCCGCGGGGGCCTCCTCGGCAGGGGCGGCCTCGCCCTCAGCGGGGGCCGGGGCTGCCGCAGCTGGGGCTGCCTCCTCAGCTGGGGGGGCCTCCACCGGTGCGGGCTCCGGTGCGGGCTCCGGTGCAGGTTCCGGCTCTGGAGCCTTCACCTCCTCCTTCTTGGCCGGCTCTTTCTTGGCCGCCTTCTTGATGGGGGCAGGCTTGGACGGCATGTTGAAGGTTGCAGCTAATTCCCAACTGAGGTAAGTCCGAAAAAGTGATTCCAATTCCACCGCGGCTGCAGGGGGGGGACTCTCTTATAGGGCTGAGCCGGTGCAAGCTCCGCCCCTGCTGCACCACATGTACTAGATATAGGCCCCTGAACACAGGACACCATGTATGACTCAGTCTGTTCGTCCCACTCATCAACTCTCAGTGCTTCATTAACTACTTCTTTACATTCACTTCACAGCTTTATTAAATATATATGTAAAAACATGTATCTATATATAATACAATCCTAAGATATAGACTTTACTTTTTTTAATTTATGCTTTTATGTTAATGGTGACCAAACATTCCTGGACTTTTAAAGAAATTATTTTATAATATTATTAATATTAACCCATGATCCATAACATGTAAGTTAGCGTTAAGCACTAATTAAGCTTAAAAAAAATTCAATAAAGCTGTTAGAGCTGCAGCCCCATGATGAGGCTGTACGCTTCTGCAGCGCACAGGGTTCAATTCCGGCCTGCGGCTCCCAACTAACACCACTCTGTCCTGTCTTATAAAGGCCCCAAAAATACATTTATATTTTTAAATTTAATTGTATACACTAAGGATGAAAGGATTATAACTTTCTAGGTCGATCGTGGTAAAATTCATGACTTGTGTCCTAATTAAATATATATGAGCAAAAATATACATCATTACAATATAGATATGTATTATACGATATAAATTGTGAATATTATATAGACATATCTATATGTAGTAGACATATCTATATAGCCTAATATATATATACATTACATATATACATATATATATATTTATAGCCTGTATCTACAAATAAGTGTGCATTATTGACTTTTATAAAGCTTGTATTTGTTACGTCATTTATTTTCTTTAATTGTGTCATGTATATATATATATATATATATGTTTATACGCCACAGTTTCAAATCGACACACAGGAAGCTGCAGAATAAATATAACATGAATTTTATTGATTCCAACAAACAGTGATAGGTGGATGAAAGTCTTCAGACAAACAAGCCTTATCCATGTATTGGACCCAACTCTGAAGAAATAAACCTTTCTGTCAGTGATATTCTTTTTTCTCCTCCTCAATGATTGTTGCCGCATCCAGAACGCCGACCTATTTACAATCTTTACAATGATGCCCTGTACAAAATAGAGAAATTAAGTTTTACAAAGGAGTCTTTAGAAAAAAAAGAAAGAAAAAAAGAAAGAAATATCAAATATCTGAGTATTAAAAAGGAAAACATCATCTGGAGTGATTTTCCTAAACAATACGTCAATTCTAACATTTTATTTTCCTCATCACACAGCAGGTTTACATGCATTTACAACACTTAGAAACCCCTAACATTTGCACGTCAGTGACATAAGATACCGCATAACAGCTTTTTTTTGGAATCATAGGTAAGTCCACAACAAGCTTTGCAAAAATATGACTATTCAGCAACCTGTATTGGCCGAAGATATTAGATTTACGTAATTATCAGGTTTGATTCTACTTGAAATCAACTCACTGTGATGAGCAGATTCAGTTTGCCAACTACGTCAGGCTCAATGTTTGATTTTTCGATTTCTTTATCGTCATCTGACCAGTTGCATTCAATTTCTTTTCATTCATAAAGACGGAACACATTAAACCAACTTCCAAACAGCTGATTCTTTGATACCAAAACAAATCCTCCTCCATTTGTAAAGGCTCAGTATTACGCTCCCCACTTCTATCCCATGGTGCACTTTGGTCCAAATCAAGAACCCAAAGACAGCCCGGATGGAAACACGCCCGCGTTCAGACATTCGCCGACCGCCAACACCAGTAGAAGTTGCTGCATAGTCCCGATGCACTAGTAAGCAAACACAAATCACAGCTACACCGCTACAAAAGCAACAGGCACAACAACCAGTGAATGAGATGAGAAGCACAGGCGGACGATGGCGTTTGCTGACCTGTGGAAACAGATCGGTGGGGGGGTGACGCTGTCTGCGACCTGGAATATTTACACTAACGGAAATGATTCTAAAACGGCATCATTTGGCATCTTTTCTTTTTTCTGTAATGCATTTCATTCATTCATTTGTATTTGTTTTTGGCAGCCAATCAGAGCTGCAGATTAGTGTGAAGTTTTTTTCAGCTTAATTCTAACTGTGCATTTATTTTGAAAAAAAAGCGATCTGCAGCTCAGACACAATTCAAAGTTTGAAACTTTCTCATCGAGCTGTCTTAAAAGTGGTCTGACATTCATTTACAGGGTTGATGTGTAGTTTGTGATGAACAGATGAATCATTTCGACGCCACAACCATAAGCTTTATCTGTCATTTACCCAATAACGTTTTCTTTACAAAAAAATCTACAAAGTGTCTAAATCTTGCTCTTTTAACTCTTTAAACTTTTTTTGTTTCTGTGTTGTGCTCCCAGAATGTTCTTGAATATGCACGACATCAACATGGGCGTGCACACCACACAATGCGTCACACGACTTCAACACTTAGTCACCATAGAAAAAACGATCATCCGGATCAAACTCACCAGCGTTTCACTGATCTAAGACACGAAAACTCTTTGCTAAGCTACCCTGAAAGTCTACATAACCTTTATTTGACATTGAAACAGTCCGGGACGTTGAGCACCGTACGAACCTAAATGATGAGAGAAGCATGAGTGAGTGACGAGTGTGTGAACGGCTGCACATGAAACTCTTCTCAGCCATTTGTTTTGCAGAGGAGCTTTGTATTAAGGCGTCCTTTAAAAGCACCTACTGGAGGATGAATACTGTTTTTTATAGTTCAACTTAAACCCTTTATTCGACAATCAATATGCATGATTAAAGTACAGTATTTGGTTCAGTATATTAGATATTTGCACCAAGTAATGGTAGATAAAATAACTGTGATGTCTGATTGTATGTACATTATATATTTATACAGTTACTACTCTGATACATGAGGGGAAAGATTTGAATCAAACACACACTCAATACTCTTTCTGTAAGAAATCTGAATTGGATTCAAATAGCATTTTCTCAATCGGGCATTTGTTATGTAATGTATTTGTATTATCCCTGTGTAATTAGTATCTAATACCTGATATATATGGCAACATTGGTGACAACTTGTTTAAACATAAAGCAATTAAATAGAAACTAAATTAAGAAGTTGGAATGGAACGACAATCCCACGAACCCACATCGCAAATAAATAATAGTTTTTGTGTAAAAGAGTATGACAGCAAGTTTAACTTCCAAACTTAGAAACCTGAAAGGCAGATGTTAAAATGTGTGTCAACTTAAAGAATAATCCAACGTTACTGTTTATATATGTTTCTTTCTGTAAAATAAAAGTGATAATTTGAAATAAATAAAGCATATAGTCGAGGAGATAACTATCAGCCGGGATGATATAGATGAAAGCACCAGTTTACTCTGCTGAAGTCGGGCCGACGCTGATGTCTTTTTATTTTTAAGGCATTTTATCTGTGTCACCTGCTTGGGCTGTGAAGTTCAGGATTGCATATATAAGTTTGGCCTTCAGAGACTTTAACGCTAGATATGTACCAGAGCACTTTACACAAACAGGAGCTCCTGACAAGCTGTCATACTCTTTTTTGTCTTTCTTTTCTAAATGAGTGACCGTTGAATGAGAAACAGCGCTTGTGAACAGGAACACCGTATCCCATGATGCACTTGGTCACAATACAGGATGATTCGTGTGTGTGTGCTGCTGCAGAAATCACCTGAAGTTTAAGTGCTGAGACGATGAGAGTCCTGGTGATCTATTAGCACCGATCTGACACGACGGAGGGCTAATGAAGGGTTAAATATGGAATGAAGTAATAGAATATATAAGTTTTCATTCAACGCTTGAACAGTTTTTGAAAATACTGCACATATTAAAAGGATCTGTAATAACCCATTTTCACTGTTAACCTAGTGTGAAGACAAGAGTTTAAATCCCCACCCCCCACCCCCCGCCCCAACAACCACTTTCTGAGGGTTCACACGTTCCTGAATGTGCACTGAGTCCGTGCAGCGTACAGAAAAGTAAGATCCGAAGTGCTGAGTGTTTGATTTGGGGCTTTGTGTTCAAAGTTTGGGCAGACTAGGATCTTCTCTGTCTGGGGATTCAATGTAATTGGCAGCCTCTTGCAGTTTCAAAAGCATTGCCATCTACAACAGAGAAGAGAAGAGTTTGAGAAATCAGAAACCCTCAAGGATCTTTGAGTCAAATAATTCTGACGACACTCCTAAAGATTATCACGAAACGCGCGAGATTCTTACCAGCGGATCGGATTCCATGGAGCTGGGCGGAGTCTCCTTGTGGGGCCTCTCCTCGAGGGTTTGACCGGGGCTGCTGGAGCCGATGCTGGGGGGGGGGAGATGGAACAGCTTGGCCTGGTCTTGCTGGGCAGCCGGCCAAGGCAGAGTGCCCCTCACCCACTCCACCGGGTCCTCCCACTCCGCCTTCTGGCCGTGCACCTTAGATGTCACAACATGCCACAACAGTAAAATTAGAGCGCACCATTTCCTGTGAAAGGGAAGCCAGCCACTCTCCCTGAGGACAGAGTTCCGATGCCACCTGGGGACAGTTCTCTGGATTTGCTACCTCTGGTTACTCACCTTGATGCCGTCCTTGGCCCCCTCCTGCAGGTATGGGATAATAGAGTGGTTCCAAAGATCAATAAACCATGATCGAAACTCATCCACTGTGACCGGACATGACAGGAAAAAACACGGACCTGAGGACACAAGGGAGGGGGGGGGGGGACAGAGGTGAAGTGAGGACACAGGGAATCACACCACTCACAGATATAAAGTTTGAGCGACCCTGTCCAGCCCTGAGGTCGTGTTTCATACCGATGAGGAAGTCTGATGTGCTGTGCTTCTCCAGGAAGGCGTGCAGGTGATACCAGAGTTTGGGGACCCAGTCCAACACCTTGATCAGGTCCTCGTTGGTCAGGTTCCTCTCGTTCTCCGACTCCATCATCTTCCTGTGCAAGTATCGCACCAGGAAGCCGTTGGCTGGTTCCACGTTGTTGGAGAAGGTCACCATCCTGAGAAAATGAGAGTTAACACTCAAAAAGTCATATAAACTCCTACAGCATTAGATCGCTTTTATCCCTCACATCAACAGTTCACACTTTCACGACCGCGTGAAGCTATTCAAAAATCCCTTTCTGAGTTTGTCACACCACAGAACAAATAGTTATTAACCACCCAAGCAAATTGGATTGCCATTTCAGAATCATGAAAACCAAGGAATGCTGTAAAACGGTTAAACTTCACACTTCAGAACAATGTTCTTCCCTTTTCCTTCACATGTTTTCAATAATAACTTTCTGACATTCATAGCATGTTTAGAGATGAATTACTGACTAATCTTTACACACTCTTTAAGTTAAAGTCCTAGGGAGGGACTGGTTAAAGACTGGTACACCTAAGAAAGGTATCTGCCATACTGTGACAGAATTCAAACTTCACTAATAAACATAAACACATTAACGCAAACTTTGTTACCGTCTAGATTAAAGAGGCTTTTATTGTATCGACTGGTTTATTCTACAGTCAGCTTCAAATCTAATCTCAGTTTAATCAAGAGGAATTTATCCACAGACCATAACAAACCAATAAAACAGTACAGGAGAAGAATTCCACAGCTGCTTCTTTCACCAACCTGAAGCTGAGGTGAAGTCCATGGTTCGCAATCATCTTCACTGGCTGGTTGCTTGTTCCAATAATGTAAGGACTGAAAGGAGAGAGGCACAGAAAATTGTATTAATCCACAATTATCTATAAATATGTCTTTATTCATATTTTTCGAGTCATTTTCGGATTTGGAGGTTACCATTTATGATATTTGCAGGTGAGAGCACCGTTGACAAGTTCGCTGATGGAGGCAGGATTGTGAACATCATCCAGAATGATCACCAGCGGAATGTCTGAGGTGCTGGTTTCACGATCAATCTGATTGGCCAGGTTGGAAAGGTAAAGCTGCAGATCCTAGAGGAGAGAAAGCGAGAGATGACAAACAGATGTCAGACGACACAAGACCACCTGAACCTCAGGTTGTACAGATTCTGAAGAGATGTAAGTTTCCAGTCACCTTGCACGACTGGCGGTGCATGTTAAAAGTGACCACGATGCCACTGGTGACTTCGCGGGCGCTGCGGTCCACCAGGTACTCGGCCAGCCGGGAGGCGAGGTAGGACTTCCCCGTGCCGCTGGGCCCGGACAGGATGAGGCGGCGGTGTTTGAGCAGCAGACTGATGTAGTGCTGCATCATTGGTTTGGGAATGAGCGTTTCAAATACCAGGCTGTCCACACACTTCTCCTTTAAACCTGGACATAGTGAGGGCGAAAGTGAGAATGGCCGGCGCGGTAATAAGCAATGAAGCTGATGACTACCTGCTAACTACCCAGGACATATTAAGGTTGGTGATGAAGTCCAGTTTGACACTTGATATTTAACTGCTTGGTCAGATTTATCTTAATATCCATGTTAAAGAATATACACTACATACAGGAAGAGCCACGGCAGGAAGATGTTGTGAAAACGGATCGATATCACCCCCCGTGTCCTTCATGAGCAACATGGAGCTCAAGGCTTTTGCTCTGAAAATAACTTTGCGTGTTTGTGTGAGTGTGTGCAGCCTGCGCCGCCTTAACATCTTTGGGGCCCGTGTGTCTAAGAGTTGGTCGGCCAGCTGGGCTCGGCTACACTGGGATCGTGTTACCCAGAGCTCCGTCTGTGTTGCCGCTGCTTTCCCAGCTCTCCTAGCACTTCGCTCCTCGCATTCCTGCGTGCCAAGGTGCGGAGGGGGGGCGGCTGCCGAGCCCCCCCCTCACTGACCACAGCTCGGGTTTAGAATCAGTGATGGGCTCCACATATGTGCGCCTCACAAATCAAAACACTGCTGTTACTGTGGCGAATATCGTCTATAATCTACATTTATCTCTCCTGGTAGTGTTACAACAGAATGCATAATAGAACCACATTTATTTAACTACCTAATATATCTTTTTCCAGAAAAACCTATTTTTAAGTCGTTGAATTAATGAGTTTATCAGCTGCTGCAGGGTAATTTGAGTTTCGGCTACACATTTCTATTATATTGCTCAATGCACTTAAACACATACCGACATAAATATAAAAAGAGTTGTAAAGTAATACTGAACGTGACGTACAGACGGCAGCAGTTGCTGTGGTAAACAAACACACATGAGGATTTGCATAAACACTGCACTAAGCAGCTGATGCAGACGTTCTGATCGTTGACTGTAAATACAGATGGCCGACCGGTGTCTAATTCCTCCCACTAATCAAAGATGAAGCCAAAAATATCCCACATCTTATGAATTTGGAGTAACACCTTGCACAATAGCGTTCGGGGGGGATGGAGCCGCCGTGGCAAGGTCTTGCGAGGTCGTGCAGAACCGCGCGTCGACCAATCGTAAGCCAGTCTCACCTGTCAATCAAGACTTTTCGCCTTGTTTTTATAGCATCAAAAAACGAATTAAAACCAAGGTCTGTGGAGAGTTAACACTTAAACATCAATGTGATGAGAAGTGAATCTGTGAGAATATTTGTTGCACCATTATTAGAGAGGTGACACTGGACTCGCACCAGGCTGTTACCTGGTGAGACCCCTCAACTTCTAACCTCTCATAACATTACATTACATTACATTACATTTCATTTAGCTGACGCTTCTATCCAAAGCGACTTACAATAAGTGCATTCAACCTCGAGGGTACAAACCCAGAACAACTAGAATCAAGAAAGTACAATTTCTTCCAAAATAAGGCAAAACTACAAAATGCTATAAGTAAGTGCCATTTAAGTGCTACAAAATTTGTTAGTAATTTAGTATTTTTATTTTTTATATTTTGTATTTTTATTCAAGGTTTTTACAGTCCTGGAAGTGTAAATACCAGATTCCAGAATAGTACACATGTCCAACCTGTCCATTAAACACTCCATACATAGATTTAGAATAGATGGTCACCAAGTGTATTTTTTTTTCATACTCTGCATTTTGGGTTTGTGTATTCCTTCTTCAATCTTGAATCATAACTACATGAAATAAAGCGTCAGTCCTAAATCCAGTCAGATTGCACGTGTCCCATGTCTTCACAAACCTTTCAGAGACACAGTGATGCTGCTGGGGCCTCGGGACATGCAGCGAGAGGGTTGCGTTTCAGGGGCGTCTCCTCCGAGCACCCTCTTGATGTGGCCCATACTGTAGCTGTAAATGGACTCGGTGGAGAGGCCCAGGCTGGAGGTGGGATCAACTTTGGTGATGTACACCTGGAAGGAAAAAGGGCAGAAAAGAGAACAGAGAAAAACTGTATCAGCAGCATGTGGTGGTTTAAGATTTATCTAGAAAATTAAGAATTCATATAAATTCACAATAAAACACAACATCATGACAAATGTGACGTTTCAGAGCTTTAATAGGTCCCCAAGGAGAAACATGGTCTGTGCATGAGGTTTACAAGCTCCTGCTCCTGAGCCCTTTGGGTTTATTGGGTCCCATACACACTATGAAATGAAACTCACTGGAAAGACATGAGCCTTGTAAATAAGATTCTTTACGGTCACGGTAAATCCAAATACTTTTTAAACTATCTTTGTCCGTTTTATAACAACCAGAAGTTGCGTGGTACTGTAAAGTAGTTAGGGGAAGATGCTATTTCTGCATCTTAGCTCTCACCACTGCCCAGTTGTTGGATATGCTAAAATTAACGTGACAGCTGAAGCATAAATGTGAACAAGCTTGATACAAACTGTACATTGAGTTCCTGGACAGATCTAACTGAACCGAGTGGTCAGAGGTGGAGTCTCACCTTAAAAGCCTGACTGACGGCTGAGTCCAGCATGGTCCAGTCCATCCTGCCGTTCACCCGCACAGTGCCCGCGAAGAAATCCTGTTGTTTCACCTCCTGTTGGTCCAGAAATGGGGATGAAGATGTTTGAAATCATGTTTATTATGAGTCTGACGAGGGTGAGGAAGAACAAGACTTACATCTTTGAAGACGTGCAGGTCCGCGACACAAACCACCACCCGGACCCGGTGATCGTCCCTCTGTGAGGAAAGGCTGAGGGACTCTGCCGCGTGGACGTCTAACCAGGAGAAAACCAAAGAGGATTCGTAGGATGTCTAACATTTAAAATAGAAGCTTAGCATTCCAAATTATGTGATTGTCACGTAAAAATTGAACAGATCAATAACTGGTATTAGAAAAATGGTTAAAATGCAACCAAATGTCTGTTTTTACTAATCTATATAAACAGATTCTGGGTGTGAAGACTTTAAATATCTACATACAGTTACTTGTTGTCCTGTGTGTGTAAGTACCATTTACCACAGTGTCTTCATGTTTACCACACTGCTAAAAACAATGCACGTCTACATTTTCGGAGATTTAACTTTACCTGAGCTCCCTTCACTCAGCCCTCTGCTGAAGCTTTTTGGCATTTGCAAGGCCACCGACTGTCGCGGCGAGGAACCTTCAAACATGGCAAGACCTGAGGACTGGGACACGGAGCTGGAGGGTCCGGGGGACGGACAGGGGGACAAAGTACCCGTCTTCAGGTGGTCGTTCTCAGCCTTCAGGTTCTCCACTGTCTTCTACAGAGAAAATCACAACTGTTACAGCAATGTTCATACATCACCTTACCATCTCTATCAAATGATTAAAAACAATTACAGCAATAAAGGCCATAAATGATGAGTTTCACATATAATCCATCATGAAATCTAAATTCTAAAATACAATACAGGAACCATACATTTTGCCCACAGTAGAGTATTCAAAATGTCTTCCTATTCAGCACAGAACCATGTCATATCAATTATCTCAAAATAAAAATATTGCAAAAGGAAGCTATGCCACTTGCCTGCATGCCGTTCATGGCCTCCTGCAGCTGCTCCAGCTGATGAGCAGAGCTCAGAGCTTCAAGGCGGATGTCTGTCAGTTTCAGCTCCTTCTGCCACAGCTCTGAACGCAGCCCTGTCACGACCTTGTCATCCGCCTCCTCATCGCCTCCTTCACACAGTCTGCACACATTCAGTTCACACCAGAACACATTACAGATCTGCGGAGGCAGCGAGGAGCAGCAGACTGACAGATGAGAAATAATTCATTTCAAGAGTTTTCAGCTCCAACAAATGAACACAGAAGTCATTTACTGACAATGAAACATGGTAACCTCCTGTTCTAACAAGTTTTAAAGCAAATCACTGCAGTTAAAGGTTTACCCGGATGATGCTGCAGAGGTCGAGGATCTTATCGTGGCTGAGGGATCATCACTAATATGGTGGACCTTAGGGGAGGAAGGTGCAGAGGATTCTGGGGTGGCGATCTCCTCGATGTCGGCGTACGGCCCCGACGGCTTTGAACCCTTCTTACTGAAGGCCTTGTTGAAGGAGCTGCGCAACTGTTCAGAGAAGGGTGAGGTTACATTCAGGAATATAGCTGGAAATTTTAACACACGAGAATTGGTGTTGAGCTGCTTCTATCAGATGAGTCATCAACATTTGTTTCCTCGTAACTTTCTGGTTCACCTTGTATTATTAAAGTTCAATTGTTTCTTTATGCAACCACTTAGTTTTAAACAATTTTCAAACTAGGTATTATTGAGGCATTTCACTTTAAAGCACAGATGCACGAGATGTGTGAATGAAATGAGAGCTACACAACAAAACTATGAAAACCATCTCAATGTAAAGACCTTCAACAGAAATGCTCATCTTCATTGAACCACCTACACGATGTTTAAATGACATGCTGGTTAAATCGATTCTCGGTTCATGTTTGATGAATTCAGAGCACATCACAGAGTAAGTTGATGAATCACGTTTAAAAAGACACCTATGACAGAAAGTATGACTCATAAAGTGCGTGCTGGCTGCAGACAGGGGGGGAGAAGGGATGGGGGGTGCTGATGGGGGGACTAGCAGCTTTATTTGCTGGAGCAACATCACTCACTCACCTCAAAGACCTAAAATAAAAAAGCAGGGCAGCATGAGGGAAAGACCAGAGTCATACTTAATAACAGATCGGGAACCAGATAGGAGGAGAATCACACATGTGCGCATGCAGGAGCACGAAGTAGGACAGCAGCTGACTGAGGGTCTCACATCAAATGCCTCCACTGAGCTACACTGCTCACAGAAAAGGTCAGAAGACATCTCAGCTTCATGATACATCAGTGAAAACATTTTACTACTAAAATTTCATACATTTATATATTTGTTTTTGCCAAAAAAGGATTCCACATTAGCCTTTATAGAGAGAAAACTGTGCCATTATGGATTTTACTGCACATATTGATCATGTGAATAGTTTAACCTCTGTAACGTAGTGCTAATCAAGACTGTTACTACATTTATTACTCTTGATTAGTGCTGATTAATTTGTTGGTCAAATACAAATGGATTGCCATGAAAATCTGATCTAACATGAACAAACTCCACAGGATGAATTTCTGTAAAAAAAATCTGCAAAACAAATACCCACTGGCATTTGTTGTACTTTGCAATAAGTGCTTTTTACAAGGATACACAGCCCCATAAAGTGCTTGATACGGTCATAATAATCAAGATAAAGCATAATTTGAAGTCAATGTCATTAATAACCACGATATAAGTCAGATGATTATTTCCTTAATGTTTAAAGGCTGATTGTTGCTCCTCAGTGAAGGTTGTGGTTTTATGAGCAGAGAACACTTGATAAACAAATCTGATCAAATGTTATCCCCCTCACTGTGTTAACACAATATAAAAGCAGAATTTATCTATTTAAGTTGAAATGTTTTATTGCTATTGATACTATTATTATAAGAGATGTTTTCAATCGTCCAACAAGAAGAATCACTCTATAAAATGTGTCCCACCACTTTCATCCCTTTCTGTGATGAGAAAAACATGTGATTCATCAACCGCTGCAAATTGTTGGTTCAATTTATGACTTCCAGCATTTGTGAGAAGTTTTGCAGAACACATTTCGCTGACTCCTGCTGTGGTAAACCCCCGAATCCGCTGGCGCGCCAAACAAACCCAATGTCTAACCAAACTCTGAAGTGTTTCTAATCAGTGTGACCGCCACTTGTGTGTCTGGCTGTGAGTCCTCACCCAGCTCTTCTTCTTCTTCTTCTTGGCCTCCTGCTCTTTCAGACTCCCCATGCTGGAGTGACTGGTGGTGCTGGCCAGGCTCGAGATGCTCTCTGACGAGTTCTGCCGATTGATCACCAGCTCTGAAAAACAAGAGGAAATTGAATATTGGGTGGAAAGTTTTTGAAATGTCCAATCACACCCTTCCTCCTCAGCATGTCATGTACCTTTGGGCGTGATGTCTGCATCACTGAGAGCCCCGTGAAGGATTTCTTGGTTCTCTGTGTTTTGAGTCTTCAGAATGTCGATGGTCTCCTTGAGCTCGGTGAGCTCCGAGTCCTGAAGAGTAGAAACATCGATGTGACCTCCTGTCAGCTCATAGAAGGGCAGCTGGACCAAGATGCTTCGGAGGTGGGGATTCGTGGAAGGGCTCTCTGCGCTCGACTGGCCGGTTGGGCTGAGTGGCTGGGGACAACATGGAAGTTACCACACTGTGCAAACCTTTGACCTCAACAAATACACACTGAATTGCTAGAGATCTTAAAACAATGTTAAAATATGGTAAAATATATAAACTGAATTGTAAGCTGGCCGAATAATAATAATAATAATAATAAAACTGTTATGCTATGACGACAAGCAAAGAAGATGACTGGAGAGGAGAGGAGAGGAGAAAAGAGAGGAGAGATGACTGGAGAGGAGGTTCGTGTTGGATCAATCAAAACCAATTTGCTGACCCTTTTGCTTAAATAACTGTACTTGTCTTCATAGATCTATAGCAGGGGTAGGCAACCTTTACTATCAAAAGAGCCATTTTGCCCCCTCTTCCCCCAAATAAAAATTGTCTGGAGCCGCAAAACATATCTGATACCACAGCTTATAAAGTTGTATGTATATATAAGAACTATAGTTTGTTGCATTTATGAAATTATAGAACGACAATAAAGAAAACAGTTGACATTTTATTGCAAGAACAAAATACAGGGGCATGTGTAGGCCTATTTTGAAATATATTAAGAACAGAACTATGCAGGCCAATTTGAATCCTCCCCATATTTGTGGTAAATGTATAAAATAAGAAGTAGCCCACTATGAAATAAATAAAACATTTAGCTGCAGCCTAATAGCTTAAAAAGAGTAAACATAAAAAATAGGCCAGTTTGTATTTAATTATGACTAAAGTCCGTTTCAGTGTGCTGTCAACAGCAATCAACCATCGCACCTGAACATAAAACACAACTACATCAGCTCAGTGTCTGAAATAAATATTTTTTAGCAAAATAATAGCCTATTAAATTATAGTGTTCTCACATGTTTAATGTGATTTCTGTGTCTGAACATCACTGCAGATCTTCTCTATATCAGGGCTGTAAGATGTGACCTTGATCTTCACACAGGACTGCAGGCTGTCATCTGTTAGGCGGGAGCGATACTTGGATTTTATGTAGTTCATGCTTGAGAAAACCTGCTCGCATAAGTATGTTGATCCAAAGATGGACAGGACTCCAAATGCATACTTCTTCATGTTTATATAAGTGTCGGGAATGGCATTCCATGTTTCGAACACAAATTTGTCGGTCTTGGGGAGGTTTCAATTTCGCTCCATTTGTGCTCTTGAGCGAGAATGGCCTTCTGACGGGCGACATTTTCGAGATCAGCTGTCAGGCTTTTGAACTTGGACACCCACAAGTCTTTATCAGCTATGTCGGCCAGTTCAATTTCCAGATCTGGTTGGCTTACTCCTGTGAATGCGGACATGTTCAGCAGGGATGGGTCGATGTCCAGGGGTGAAACAGGGAAGGATAATGTGTTTTTTTCCTTTCTGAAGTCGCTGAATCTTTCCCCAAATGCAGCTTGCATTACAATTATTGCACGCTGTAAATACTCACAATTTATGTGATTGCCTTCTTCTTTGAACTTTCCCAGGGAGGGGAAGTGAGAGAGCGTACCTCTCTGTACATCTCTGGCAAACACTGTCATCTTGCGCTCAAACGCCAAAACATCCTCCAGCATCTGCAGGGCCGTTCTTCCGTTTCCCTGGAGGCTTTTGTTCAGCATGTTTAAGTGACTTGTCATATCCACCATGAAGTGCAACTTTTCCAGCCAATCTAGATCTTCCAGCTCGGGATAGGTGAGGCCTTTGCTTTCCAGGAAGGCTTTCACATGGTCCAGACAAGCAGCAAACCGTTTCAGCACATCTCCCCTGGACAGCCACCGGACTTTGTTATGCATCAGTAGATCCGAATATGTGCTGTCGACTTCATCTAACAATGAACAGAATTGTCGGTGGTTTAACCCTTTTGCCATTATTTTGTTAACTATCTGAATAGCAAGGTTCATCACCTCCATACATTCGGGGGGAAATGTTTGTGCGCACAGTGCTTCTTGGTGCAAGATGCAGTGAAACGTCAGCAGCTTTCGATCTAGCGACTTCTGAAGTAAAGTCACAAAGCCCTTATGTGCTCCTCTCATACTAGGTGCCCCATCAGTAGCCACTGACACCATGTGAGTGGTTTTTATTTCTTTGGCTTTTAAACAATTCACAACAGCCTCACAAATGTCCTCCCCCCGTGTTTGGCCTTTAAGTGGTATCAACTCAATGATTTCTTCCTGCGGCCCATCAGAGTTCACATATCTACATAACAGCGCTGTCTGTTCAATATCGTTTACATCACTTGACTCATCACAGGCTATTGAGTATGCTTGAGCTGAATTGATGTCCTCAATTTGCTGTCTGGTGATGTTTGTTGCCATTTTGATGGCCCTGTCCTTGACGGTCTTTGCAGAGAGAGACGTATCTCTAATTTTCTGAATAATTTCACCTTTGTTTTTGAAGTCCGAAAAAAGATGCTCTGATATTTTAATGAATGATTCTTTCATGTATTCTCCATCTGTGAACGGCTTTCCACGCCTTACTATCTCATGAGCGGCCACAAAACTAGCAGTAGTAGTTGAGTTTACAGACTTGGTCCACTTCTTGAAAGCATATTTGGGTTAGGGTTAGGGTTAGTTCAGAAATCGCTCTTTTTCTCTCATCTCCAGCTTTGTACTTTTCAGCAAATGCTGTGTGCTTATTAAGGAAATGTCTTTCAACATTGCATTTTTTGTTGTTTGCGAATTTATCCTGACAAATCAAACACACAGGTAGGCCAGCATCGTTGGCAGTGAAAGCAAATGTATCAGTCCATGCAGAATTAAATTCTCTATTTTCCTCTGCGACTTTTCTTTTTTTGGATTTATCCATTGTTAGCTTACCTAGACCGGTGGTCAGACACTCTAGATTAGCCACCTGCAGGGATAAGGGCCGGGCCGTATACGTAATAGGATGTGACGCATATTTTAGTGGACGAAACATTAAAAAAAAAAATGTGAGCAGGTCAGACTGGAGCCGTCACAGACACTGAAGCTCGGAACAAACTAACTGCAGCTTCTGCTCTGCTATAAAAGCTGCGGAGCTGATCTCTGAGCAGCTGTGACCGCAGAAACTCTTTGTTTTCACTGTTTCCAGTGATAAGAAGCCGCCGGTGAGTCTGTGAGCGGCTGCTTTTCACGTGAACGAGCTCAGATCTCACCGCGGCTCTCAGAGCGAGTGAGCCGGGCGGGGGGCGGAGCCCCGGGGCCTGTCTGTGTGCGCGCTGCCTGGGAGCACACAGACACACTGACACACACACTCGCCCGCTCCTGGTATTTCATGATGGCCTGATACGATGATGATTTAAAAACGTCACTCACATCCATCGTGACGTTCACTCACGTTCACGTTCATCATATGAAAACTGATTCGTTGAGTTCACCGTTCGCGGAAAATATGCGCAACATGCACAACACTACAGGGAGCCACTGCAGGGGGGCCAAAGAGCCGCATGCGGCTCCGGAGCCGCAGGTTGCCGACCCCTGATCTATAGCAATGCATATTTCTGTTCATTGTTTAAAAAACAATACAATAAAATATTAAACATTGTGAGCCCTAATGTGTTTGCTGTCTTATATCTGGAGTCTAATGTATACACGCTAACTTAAAGATGTATATGTATATGTTATATAATTTGATTTATTTATAAAAAATATAAAGCACACATTAGACTTACAATAAACTATTAAACATTGTTTTAAATAACAAAATACACACAAATGAATCTTGTGTGTTAATAATGACTTGTGAGATTTTGTTCCCACCCACTCTCAAATGTATTTTTTTTGACATATAAAAAGGAAAGAGTCCTGGATGAAACAGGCAGCACATCAACCATCAGCATCATGATATCAGAGAGATACCTTTTGGTCCGACGAGACGGACAGAGTCTCCAGGCGCGCCGTCATCAGCGCCAGGCTCTGCTCGAACGCTGCCACCAGATTGGCCTTTAAGGGAAAGAGACAGGCGGTGAGAAAGAGACAGATAGGGGCGTTTGAGAGAGGAAACAGGTATGAGTCACCGGTTGAATAAAAATCACTCTGCAGTCTCGCACTCAAAAGCACATCACACTAATGGCTTGTCTCTGTCTGCGGGGAGGAGAGGGGGGGGGGGGGGGTGGAGTGGCGGACAGCTGTGGATGATGTCAGAGATGAAAGAGGAGGTTAGGGTAATGGTGGTGAAGGAGGCGCAGAGTGGAACAGTCAGACAATCCACTTCAACCTCCTGGAGCATGTTTGACCTTTAGACTAAGATGTCTCACACCAACGCTGACGATGATGATGCCGTGTTTTTTTATTTTAGGTCTTTGGTTCAGCATCTTCTTTTTAGCTTTGCATGCATATCAGTTTGTGTGTTTATATGTTCGTGATTAAGTTTACACCCCCACAAAGTTGGTGGAAAACAAATCAAAAGTCTTTGGAGACTGATATTTATGAGTGTGTGCAATTTGTTCTACAGAATGTTAATGTGGTTTCATTAGGAGACTGTTGGGCCTTGGGAGAGTTATGAGTCTCCTTTCAATTTGGTTTTATATCTATTTATGTCTTCTTTTATTTTGGTAATTTAATGAAATCACCTCTTTTTAATACACTTAAATGTACCCTGCCTGTCATTCTCTTCCGCCCTCCTTCCTCATATTTATCTTCAGTTAAAAATAGAATCAAAATTGTTCATCTGCATTTCCTTGATTGAATTTGTTTGGTGTTTTATGCCAACGAACCATTGTAAGACTTTTGGCACGTAGACCAGACAAAACAGACCAAATAAATAACGGACAAATTACTGATTAATGAGAATAATCATTCACTCTAGCCCTCGTCAACATGCTTCCAGGTAGGATTGAGGCTCGACTGTGTCACACTGTCAGCCTCAGCAGAGATGTGTGACAGCAACCTGTCAGCCTGACGTCCAATCAGAATCACGCAGGGGAAGCAACAGAAAGCTCTGAAGGCAGCGGTCCAACAAACCTGGCCAAGCTGCTTCACCCAGCATCCAGAGGAGCGGGTCAGCGGGAGGGGGCGCGGGGGGCAGCAGCGAGTCCAGCAGTCAATACAGCCACGAGGGTAAAAGAGAGGGACAGGGGCGTTAGGCGTGTGATAAGGCTTCTCATTAAAAACATTCAAAAATACACACACACACGAAGATAAACTTCATTAATGTGTTCAAATCATACACAGGTTAGTCGGAAGCTATGCAAAGGCAGTGAGTAAAATGTGCAGCAAGATGAGAGAAATAGAAAAAGGAGGAGCAGGATATTTGGTGCGTATAGCTGATGAGTATCCATCAAAATATAAGGGATAAAAGATTTTAGTAAAAGTGGCCAGAGGTGACAGGCAGCGAGACGACAGGAGGCCAGGCTGTGACACTCGAGATGATGGATCCTAAATATTTTGCGATTCCATGGAATCTTCAGCACATGTACATAAGCAGCTGGACTTGCTTGTGTTTCTTTAAGACGTTTCATGTCTCGTTCAAAAGGCTTCTTCAGTTCTCAGAGTTTCCAGAAACACCAGTGAGTCCAGTTGCTTGTGTGGATCTGCACAACTCCTGAAGTTACCAAGAAGCCCTTGGCCGTTCCTCCTTCCTTCCAAATGTCCTCTGACGTTAAATTCTGACTCTAAGGACATTTAATTTACATTTTGGATTCATACCACTCGGATAAAAAGCTCGTCCAAGTCACTTAAAAAAAGTCCTACTTACGTTGGCAGAGAGCTGCATTGTCAAGTTGGCAACCTTTTCCTGGGAGGACTCCAGCTCGCGTCTCAGCTTCCGGATTTGCTGCAGACAAACTTCCAAAGTTAGTCTGAGCAGTTTGAGCATTGAGATGATATTAAACAGTAGCTTGATGTGCTGGAAACGTTAACATGGGTTTAAGGGTGATAATGGAATGTGTTACATGTGTTTGTTGGTGAAAAAAAACACACAAATACACAAACTATGGAAGATATCGCTCCTCATTAAAAAACTGGAATGATTCAAAAACAAGTTAAACACATTCACAACCAAATCAAAATGTTACGATCATGGGGTGTTGATGGATTGTCCTCATGCGCTGAGAATTTTTAAGAGGTCTGAAAATTACTTCATTAAATGTTAGCGGCTGGTGCTGAAGGACAAAGAATATGAGACGTAAAACAGAAAGAACTGAGTTATGAGCTCCGGAGATAAAGATCGGCGGTCACAGCGCTGATGACATCACGTGATGGATGGACCTGGTTCAACCGGAAATGATTGACAGATGACGCAGAGGAAAAGCAGTGTGGGTGATAGAGTGGTGGCACGTTTGCCTTACCTCCCCTTGTATCCTCTCCTCATTCTAATGAAGGCATGGTAAACAATGAAGAGAGTTCATTTTAGTACGTTTACTACTTACCCACTGTGAGAAGGACAATACTGAAGTTTTATAGAGATCACAACAGTGAAATACAGGCTTGAAATAGGTAATATAAACCAATTGGCAACCAACCGGAGGCTGAAGATTAATTAATTTAATAACATATAAGCTGTAGTAGACACATTTTCAAATAGAAGGCAACAGGGCATAAAACATAATGGAAAGTGGCAATAAGAAATCTCTGAGCATATCCGAAACTGAGATTGGGGCCAGAGACATGACCATGACAACCATAACAACAGTAAGAAGAACATAGACAATAAGATTACATAGAGTTTCTTCTTACCGAGGAATAGTTGGATGAAGCATTGGATGCCAAAGACAGCACAGAGCCATGTACTGTAAGAAAGTTAAGATAAACATTGATATCATGATATGATTTCTAATATAAATAAGTTCCTTTTTAAGCACAATACAAAATGTAAACAGACATTTGGTAAATTATCAACTTTGTCTCAGAAAAATAAGTTTGACGTCATTCAATTTCTAAGTAGCTGATGGGTGGTTTGCTGTTATGGTTACATGTGAATCACAGATTAGGTCATTGAGTAACTCCCTTTTAATCTAAAACGATGACACACAGACTCCTCTCCACTTAAAATAAATCATATTCTGATGTTTGGCTTGTGTGCTAAGCTTTATTTCATGTTCGGCCATGTTGGGCGACTCCCCTGGTGGGAGGCCACTCGAGGAAAACTCACCATCATCCCCTGGTTCACGGAAAGACCCCGACCGCATCATGCTTTTTGGCCGGTCAGCCAGCGACAGACTGCTGCCCAGGGGGGAGGTTCCGAACAGATCGCAGGCTGAGTCACCGGGGGGGCCGATGCTGTTCGAGCGCGAGATCCTCGGAGATCCGATGGAAATTGGGGCAACTACCGACAAAAGAGACAGATTTGGTAAGATGGAGAAACAAATTCAAACTGGAGGATGCAGAGCTGCAGAGAAACACATACACACAGATTCTTACACCTAGGTATGGCAGCCTTATTCTGATGACTCGGAGAAAGGCAACTCCCTGGTTCCACAACATTCAAAGAGCTAAATATACACCGACTTGCCCCCCCCCCACTGCATCTATTTCCTACATAATTCAGACTTTAAGTTAAGTCCAGTCACAGGATCATCATCTTCACAGGGTTGCATGTGATGTTAAACTATTAGGTCATCACTTCACCACTTGGATTTGACAGATTGTTGTGTCAACATTTCTTAACTTCAGAAAACTTATCTGGACGGCCCCCCCGAGTGTGAACTCAGTACCTCTCTGCTGGGTAATTATCGACGATAAGATGGATGGCTTATCAAAGATCTCAGGTCTCATTAGTTTTCAGAGCTCGGGTGTTTTTAGAACTTGGCAGCCAGAGTGAAGAAGCAGGCGGACTCACCCACGTTGGTGAGAGGAGCCTTGCCCGAGGAGGGGTGGAGCAAGCGGGTGGGAGAGGGCAGCTGGGGGGGGCTGTCGCTCTCCGTCATGCCAGCGATGGTGTGGGAGTGGCGCCTGCCCGGTTTGCTTCCATCGCTGTCCGACAGGCTTGAGCCGTAGCGTCTGAGAGGAGAGAGGTGACTTTAATTTAAAACCATTGAAGACACGTCACAGTGTGAGATATTAGAAATGTGAAGTGTTTGGGACGTACTCTAAGCCTTTCTTCGGCAAGGTGTTCCTGTCCGCTTGCAAGCTGTAAAGATAGAAACATAATTGACAGAGAAAGAAAGCGTTAAAATCATGTTTATTTGTCATAAGACCTGCAGAAATCTCAGGGCTTTTTAAACCTTCCTGTAAATCTAGTCCATGTGGCGCACTGGGCACTTTCACACAGAATGCGTGGGCACACTTCTTTGGCAGGAAATCATTTGGGCCATCTTGACAAACTCAGTCCTTCAGTGGCTACAAACCTTCATCCTGTAAACGACAGCTCAGACTTTCTGTTCCCAGAACAGGCACAAAAAATATGGGTGGATGTCTGTGAACTGCCAAGAATCTAAAAGCTTGACGCTGAAACACTGGCTGTTGTCCATTAACGTGAAGATGACAGATCCAAGGTGCGTTTATTTATGTAATTAATGTAGTTTTTTTTTCAATTCTGAAGGATTACGATTAAGAGTTTCTTGGACAAAGTGGATTTTTCTCCTTGAGTTGTTAAGTTGTACAACAAAAGAAAACGTCTCCTGTGCAGGTCGAGTGATTTAGAACTTGTTACGTTCCAAAATGTTCCAAAGTGGTTTTGACCTGTCATTGAAGTCTTAAGTGCTCTCTACATATTGTGTGGTAATGCAGTAAACCAGGAGAAATTGTACTATAATTGATGGGATTATTGGGTTTACACACGTCATTTACCCACTTTTCTGAAAATAGAAGCATTTATTGAATCTTACGTGTAGTGTTTAACCAAACTGACCATACAAACACATGGGGAAATTTAGGATAAGAAGACAAATGTGTTCTTGCATTAGGCTCAAAATGCTTATTTGTGATCATACCACATATAAAAAGTACAATAAAACAAGAAATGCCAGAATCACATTTTCTTTCTTCTGAGACTTGCCTATCAGTGAGGTTGAGGGAGGTTCTGCTCCCGGCCCCCCAGGTCCCCGTGGTCCTCTCCTGCTTGTCGTGCCTCTCAGCAGTGAGAAACCTCGAGCTGCAGGGGACGCTCATGGTCAGCGGCAGGGACTCCATGCTGCGGTGCATCAGCTTGGGATAGAGCAGTGGGGACCCGCTCCGGCTCAGGCTGTCACTGGTGTAGGAGCTGGGGGAGTCGAGGTGGAGGATGGGCGCCGGGCTCGGGGTGAGGTGGCCAGCGGTGTGGGAACCAGCCAGGTCCTGAAGCTTGGAGTATGGGGGGACTTTGGGGGGGAGGTCATGAATGGTCATGCAGGAGTCAAGGCTGTTCGAGTTAACCTTGTCCAGGTGAGCCAGGCTGGGGGGGCGACCCAGAGTTTTCGTGTGCAGCATTCTAGGAAACAGACAGAAGAGACAAGATGTCAAAAACAGAAACTAAGGTGATGTTCATAACAAAGTCATAACTTGACTCGTGCATGTGTGTGATGTGTATTATTGATTTCTTTTTTTTGGTCATTTTATAGTGTCTTTGACCCAGATCACAGAAATCTAATTTCCTAACTTCGACTCCTACATGCCGAGGTAGCCAGTTGTGTTTGTATTTTTTGACATCTGAATCCAAGATGTCTGCCTGTAAATTTAAGAGCAGCATAAGATATTATTTTGGACTGTTACTTTAGAAAGTAGTTCCAGTAAAAATACAGACAGTGAGTTCACTGGATTGTTTAGACTAACTGTCTCTCGGAAGACAAATCGCTGTTGAAAATGTTAGAACTAATAATGTCCCACAACGCAAGACACCACAAGAGGTCAGCGAGACAATGTGCTTTTTTGTGACTCAGGTGAAATGGCCCTTTAGAGCTGAATGTAAATGAGAGACCTTGGTGTGGTGGGTGATGACAGCTCAGGGTATCTGCCGCTGCTGGTCCGTCTCAGGCCGTGGAGTTTGACAGTGGACTCCCCTGCCGTCCCGGACCGAGCGTCCTCTCCCTTCAGAGAGCAGCAGTCCATGTCAGCGCCCACCGCCTTCGCCTTGGCCCTCTCCTTCTCCTTCTCCCGGTCGGTCTGGTTCACCGGGCCTGTGCTGGTTCGAGTGGACATCTTACTGCCGCAGCTACTCAGCTCTTTGACCCTGGGTCCCGAAGAGGCCATGGGCACGGGCTTCAAACTCAACAGGCCGGGGTCAATGGTGCCGCTGACAGGCCGACCTGACTGGCGACCGATCACACTAAACGTGCTGGACTTGGCCGGTCGAGGCAGACTGCGGTACTGAAGGCTGTTTCGGGCGATCGGCCCCGGGAAGCTCTGCTCGCTGCTGGCATCAAAACTGTTCTTCCGACCTGTTGGTATCCCTCCTCCCACGGGCTTCATGGGGATGCCGGAGCACTTGGGCATTTTCCCCACGGTAGCGGAGCCACTGGAGATGGTGGTGCCCCCTGCTGTCATAACAGTGGCGGTGCCGGTGGCTATTGGTGGCTTCTTATACCCAAAGGAGGCTCCAGCAGAGGGTTTAACTAAACCTGATGGAGGCTTGCGGTGCTCTCCGAGGTGATCCCGGCCAGCGTCGGAGCGAGACCGTTGCAGACCAGCAGTTTTAATGGACATCTTGGATTTGTCGAGTGGCCTCTCACTTTTAGGTACTGCATAAAGAAAGAACAAAGCTGCCTGGTTAAGTAACAACATTACAGCAAATTTATTTACAATTTCAATGAGGATAAATTGCACCAAGCTTCTTTCATGTGTTAAGAGCATTCAACAACTTCAAGACACCTTTGTTATTATTATTTGCATATTAACACAGAGCAAACAAAGAGTAACAGCTGTGACATGCGTATAAACAAATAATTTACGCATACAAGTTAATCATAAAAACGTCTGAACTTCACTTTAAAAGCTAATTGTTAGATATGTAAAATGATATAAATTGGTTTTGAAGTGATGACGTCAGCAACTCCGCAACCACATTTTTCTTGCCAACTTTCCAAGTTGTTGTTTTGATTTGACGTTGTGCTCCCATGAATTTTCTCGGTCACAAACTAATTTTTGTGATTATTCTTAGGCCACATGAATGCATCATTAGCTACTCAATGAAAGATATCCTCGAATCGATAGATTCAATGTGTATACTTGATGTGTGAACCAGGTGAATGACAACGAACTAACTAAATGACTGAGACTGAAAGACTCATACATTTCTAAAACGTTAGAGCTGGATAAGACTTTAAAAGATGAGAGAAAGAGGGTCAATAATGTTGTTGTTTATTTTAAGTTTAAAAAATAAAGTAAATACAACACATCTGACGTCTTATGTGAATCTGTTAACTAAGCATTTGCCTAAAAAAATCCATCCACTAAGTACATTTTCCCTTTATCCTGCTGCCAAAATACATACAATCAGAAATAATTATATAATCACTTGTTTTTAAAGCTTAAATTAAGCAAAAAGAAGGTCAAGAAAAATGTTGATATTGGATCTCAATTTAAACCCCTTTATTTAATCAAGCACTGTTTTCTTGAGGATTAGAGGACATTAAAATAAATGTAGTTGATGCAGACAGCAGACTCAGTGTCTCTGTACAGTCACTGGCTTTTGCAGGCCTCGAAAGAAAAATGGCTTTGGGCCATGCTGGGATTTTTTCCACAATAAAATGTTTTTTTCATGGAGAATTGTTTTCATCAGTATACTGCAGCGTGTTACAAATCAAAACCTGGCTTGAGCTTCAGGGTTCACTTCTCTATTCATCTTGACACCGAGCAGACATCCGGTTTGGCTGCTCTACAAACAGACTCTGTTTCATGTTTGGATTCATTACACAAAGACATGATGGATGACATAGATTGCATAGATAAAACAAGTTAACGGTGGCAGTGATCCACCAGGAAAGTGAATATGACGGGAACATCAGATAAAAAAGACAGAGAAATAAACATGGAGATGAAAAGTGAAAACATGTTATCACGAGATCTCACCTGCGACTTTGAGCATGCACTGAGATGTGTGGGTGATGGGGGAGGTGACGCCCACAGGGGGATTACGACCCTTCCTGAAACTCCCTGGTTGACCCAAACTTTGCGGTTTCTTCAGTTCACCCCTACTCCCTGGATCTTCACTGAGGCTTGGAGGCTTCTTCCTCCACTTGCTCGGTGCCTCTGTCTTGAGACTGCCCGTTTCATAGCTGCAGCTCTCCAGCTTGTGGATGACTTTGCCATCCTCGCTGAACCAAGACAGTCCGCTTTCCACCATGGAGCGCTTCTCTGCATCAGTGCGGAGCTGCACAGAGAGAAGGGGGGGGGGGGGGGGTGGATAACCTTCAGTTATGGTCCGTGTTATCTGTGGAATTGGCTGTGCTCTGTAATCTTTTGTTTCATCTGAGCCGCATTCCAGTGGGAAGGAGTAAGATAGATTCACATACCCAGAACGGATTCAAGAAAAACACAGACAAAGGAAAGAAAGCAAACAAAGGAAAACATAACAAAAAAAGTGTATTGTTTCAAAACTTTCTGAGATAAATCAGTTTGTTGGGGGATAAAACTGAGAAATTTTAAATAGAGTAAAAGTCGAGCCTATTTTTTTTTATGTGTTTCTGTGCAGAAGACAAAATAAAAGCAGGCTGCACTATAAGAGAAAGATCCTGTGGTGCGTTGAAGAGGTAACATCGGGGACAAAACTGGACATGCTGCTTCTTGGCACAATATGATTGTGATCCAGAGCGACAGATGGCTCATTGAGTCCCAGTAACGTTCATTTCTTCCCAGTGAGCAAACTGCAAGTAAGCACACATTCCTGTAATAACCTGGGAGAAAGGTAGAAGCCACAAACGCTGTTGCAAAACTAAATCTAAACCAAATGTTAAGATCTCCCCCAGACATGTTTTAGAGTTTCTTGTGGTTTCTTCACATAGAAAGTTCATGCACATAGCCAAGTTAAAAGTCAAAATATTTAATTACATATTTTTCTCCCTTATTAAACAAACAATCTATAACTACAGTCTCCACCCTGCGGTTGTGTGCGTCTGCCAGTGCAGTTTCTATCTACATGTTTTTTCCCCCCAAACTCATGAGGTCACGGTGACCTCTGACCTCTGAAATCTGATCAGTTCCTCTTTGAGTCCAAATGACAACTGATCACATTCTTAAGGAAAAACTCTAAAGGACCTTGAGATATTATGTTCAAGGTAAAAATATGTTTTGTGAGGACCTTGTGACCTTAAAATCAAATCGAATCAGTTTATTTGAAATTCCCTCAAGGTGTTTATAAGACCAAAAATGTGATTTGTAAGATCACAGTGACCTTGACCTTTGACCTTTAACCACCAAGTTCTAATAAGTTCATCGTTGACTCCAACTGAACTTTTGTACAAAATTTTAAGAAATTCCATTGAGGGGTTCTTGAGATGTTGTGTTCACAAGAGTGGAACGGACAAACAACCCGTAAACAAAATACTTCCTGCCACTGGGTGTCGCCCTCGTGGAGCCTTAAATAATTAGCTATTGTTCTTTTAGAGTAAATCTACTGACACCAAAATGTCTCTTACTTCCGTTTCTGTGTTTGTGCAGTGGATGTTTTGAACTGTGACAGATTGTGTGTCTCTGTGGTTCCAGCGTAATGACAGAGGTAAGGTTGTGTGGCTGCTTCCTGTGGCCCTTTTTCAACTCACATTTAACACGCAGCACAACGCAGATCACTTTCTTTAGCTACCGCTTTTTCCAAACAAAACAAGGCGAAGGAAAAGGAAAACGTCACCACACGGTTGTCGGGGCGACAGTATTTCAGCTCACCATGACAGAGGAGTTGCGTCTGGAGCCCAGGGGCGTGTTGGGGAGGGAGTTGAGCGAGGAGCTGGCGTTGAACTCCTCTGAACTGAGGTTGTCCGAACCATCGCCGTCGCTGAGGCCGCTGCTGATGGAGCTGCTCTCGTCCCAGCTGAAACCACACATTGACGACAAGTTAGCAAAGAAAAATCTAATAATTGACAACCAGGTGAATGTGCAGTAGGTAAAGCTTCAGAAATGTGTTTGGAGGGATTAAATAAAGCTGGTTGCAGCAGTGATACGTCCATCTGTCGGCAATGAGTCATCTCTGGAGGAGGCCACGTGCTCAAACAAGAATTTGGAACTCATACATCAGAGCTTCAGGACGTATGGTGAATAACCCTTCAGGAGTGGACACTTCAGTTTGAATGAAATAAACCATACGTCTATTTTATTTTAACGTCTCGTTTATCAGCCAACTGTCTCATCATAACAGCTGATGACAAAAAACGTAATTTGTATTTGTCTGAACATCCTATTTGAATCGTTAATGAGCTGCATTATGGGAGGAGGAAGATATAATATTCTTTGCGTATTTTCTCGAGCTTTAACGATTTATCGATTGGCCAGTAAACTTGTCCGATATGAGCCTATAACAGATACATTGGTATTTATGAAAACTTATTTCACAAAATAAACAATGCAGAAAAGATGCATTTATGTTTGCATTATTTAATAAAACGTTTATCATTCAAGTTCTATAAAACCCAACCTCTTGCCCACTAAACTGTAAAATATAAAGCATCAATGGTCTTTGTCATAAGTGTTTGATTGGGATATCTAAGGAATCATTGCCAATTACTCTTCTATATCTGTGTTGAAAAATCCATATCCACCCCAAACATCTATATAAGGTGTGGTTCAGGTTTTTCTAACATTTTTATCTAAGATTGTTTAGAGAATCCTTCTTCAATGTTGCCGTGTTTAAACAAAGTCAAACAACGGCCACCTTAACTGTAGCTTCAAAAGAATCTTTACAGGATGTGCAGATAAATCATGATGAGTAAAAAAAGTATCTGTTCTGACAGTTCAGGGTTTAGAAAGAGTCTGCTGGTCTCTAAAGATGCATGGGATCAGAGTGACAGGCTCCTGTGCGCTCCCTGACCCTCACATCCACTCTGAATCACCCAAAATCGCCTATCAGATGCTGCAATGAGCGGCCTGCTGCAGAAGGAAAGCAGGGACAGATAGTCCTGGCACAGTAGAAACCAAACTGCTCAATGGGCATCAGATATCTCCAAGCACTTATACTGGAAGATGAATGCGGACTTGGAGCTGCAGCCTCTAAGTCAACCGAAACATTACAGCTCAGAGTCCAAGGGGAGTTTGAAATGAACCAGTAAAACATGTTTATGCGCTTTGGAAGAGCAATAATGCCTCGTTGGGTTTAGAAATTATATCTCCTGTGAGATAAATGCACGTCCAGTTTTTGAGTTTTTGTGTAACTATGTTCCCCCATCATTTCTTCTGGCAACCACAGGTGGTAATCAAATTTGTGTTGGCGCACAAAAACGCAACACAGTGGAAAAAGGTACATTAATAAAACCCTTAAAATGCAAAGTCGCTGCTCGAGCTGGATCGGTTCCTTTTTCCCCTTTTTCCTCACTTCCCCCCCCACTGAAATGAAAATGCTCCTTGTGGCTGTGCAGGCTGTAATTAGCAGAGGCACGGAACACGGAGCTACACAGCAAAATACAGGGAGACAAAAATGGCCCGTCCACATTCAGAACTGGATTTAATCACACGGCTGGATTTGAGTTGTAGTCGCGTATACGCTGACACTTCACACTGGCTTTGAAAACTCTGATATATATTAAAGATTTGCGGCCACAGATACATGAGCTCGGTGGGAAAGTTTGACATGAGGAAAGGGAAAAAGAAAAACCTAAAATAAATGTTTGATTTTAAATCTGTTTCTTAAATATTTTCACATACCATGAATACGGAGAATAAGGTTTGATTTACATTGAGTGCAGATGTTCGTGGTATGTTTGAACAATACCACCTCTGTCAGGAGCCACGGAGCGGCCATGAATAACCCCCCCACAGGGATGTCAGCGCGAGAGGAGGCAGGAGGGCTGTCGGCGCTACGAGCCAAACTGTCAGCTCTCGGGGGGGAAATCCAGACAGCGAGAGAGGGTGGGAGTGCACCGGCAGAGTGCATACTTCATGCATAGGGTGGCAATTAAAATTCTTGTTTTCGGTGGCATTACTCCAACGTCTCTCTGACTTGTGTGCGTCCACATTGTTATTTGAGTTGGGCTGCAATCAAAAAATGTTGTGATTTAAGAAGAATCTGGAGATGATTGGTGGGGGGGAGCAGGTCGGAGACGATGCAATCAGCATCAGTGAAAACACACACACACACACAGACACACACAGACACACAAAGGCTGGCTGCCACTATGGCAAGAATCACTGCATTGTTGTTTTTACAGATATATCCCCATATTGTATTTGATTTACTTATTGAATCATCAACTTACTAACTTTGGTAGAACTTTTTATCTGTGGTTTTACTTACTCTTGCATTTCATTATTTTATTTTCATTTGAGCTTTATCCCTTTTATTTATTTTTCTCGTCTATTTTAGGATTTCACTATTTTACTCTTACAAGCCTTTATGACCACTCAAAGAGTTTCACCTTTCACACAGTGAATCTATACAGCACTTTCTCTATCGTCATAATCCAGCCCAAAGACACTTCCTAAGCCAGAGCTCTTCATCATTTATGACATTCACATTTTCTTGGCTTCGTTAAAAAGTTCCTTATCAAATTGTCTTATGGAGGTATGTGGATGGCTGGGAGTTATTCTACACGAAAAGTATTTTGTATGGAAAGTCTGTCTCAAATCTGTCGGGGTGAACTGAGGACACACAACAAAGATGGAGCAAGCAGCAGAATAAAGACAAGTTGAAACCACATCAGTATTAATCTATAAAAGCAGATTAAATCATGTCAGAGTGCACAGAAGGATTCAGTATGACGTTCAGTTCTGGCTCTGGGTTTATTTCCTGTGTATCAAGACCATGAGGACAAGGTTAATGCACATTCATGTCTATGGCTAATTGAATGTTGGAGACATCCACTATTATACGGATCCATGAAATCTGTCAGCACAGATATATAGATTATATATACAGTTCTAAGCCAGTGTCAACAAGGGTGTTGACATATACATATCATTCAACTTTAGCAGCCTCATGTCATTATTTAAACACCTTAAAATAACCCGAATTAATCTATTTGTCCTTAATTAACCTGCCGGTGTTACTTGACTTAAAAGTAAATATTCAAAACAACTCCACTATAAAATGTAAGTATTACAGTTTAATGTGGTTATTCAAACACTAAAAACACAGTAAATCAAGCCGAATTAATCTTCAATCTATTTAAATAGTTACTTTACTAGAATGTAAAAAGAGACAAGACTCCACTGTAAAATAAGATAATTAACTAATTAAATAAGTGTAACGTCGTTATTAAAACACCAAAAATGTTGTAAAACAAGCCGAATTAATCCTCTACTTACGTTTATATAATCGGCTAATGTTACTTTATTATAACGTTAAAAACCACGTGTTGTTTGATTAATACCAGACAAATGTATAAATCGCCGCCATGAACTATCGGATCCGTTAGAAAAAGCCGCTGAATCATATCGACCCGCAGCTGTAAAACCTCCTCGTTACCTGGACGTGAAGAGCAAAGTCCTCCTCGCTGCTGACGCCTTCAACGGGAAAACACCACCGCTCATTAGACAGAGAACTTAACTTCCCCGGATCGTCAGTGAGCAGCGGACATTTAAATTCACATCCTCCGCTGCCAGAGACCGAGACCCTCAGTGCTTTCACCCGGAGAGCAGAGGGAGGCAGCCGGCCACTGGGCAGACAACACGCCCCTCCCGTGACAGCAGGGGGAAGAAAGGGGGCAGAAGAAGAGGATGAAGAGGGGGAAGAGGAAAAATAAGAAGAATAAAAAAGAAGAGGAAGAGGAAGAAGAGGAAGAAGGAGAAGAAGATTAAAAGGGGGAAGAAGAAGAAAAAATAGAAGAAGAAGTTGTAGATGAAAATGAAGAAGAAGATCAAGAGGAACAGGATGAAGAGGAAGAAGGGGAAGAGGAATACGAGGAATAAGAGGAATAAGAGGAATAAGAGGAAGAGGGAGAAGGAGAAGATGAATAAAAAAGATGAGCAAGATGAAGAAGATGAAGAAGATGAATAAGAGGAAGATGAAGATGAACGGACTGAAGTGACCTCAAATATAAAAAGCTGTCACGATCATCCATGGTGATGTAATCCGATTACCCAGCAACGGTTAATCTATCAAGTTTATGATGACTTTGCATAAATGATTCCCCTACAAACAAATAAATCGATACGTTTATTGTCTTTATCAAACTGTTTGCACATTTCGATCAGCAGGAGTTTTTCAAGGGAATTTGGGGCCCCAGGCAAAGGGGACCTGAGGGGGGGGGCCCTACATCGAAGACACACAGCCCCAGAAACTCTCCCTCGACTCAGACACATCTATACGCACTACTGTGAATGCACTTCCTGGTCAGCTATAGCTCTAATTTGCTTTTGAGTCAATCGGTGGCATCAAGATTATTTTGTAAACTCAACAAATCGGGTCCTTAAGTAGTAAACTTTTCCACTTCAGCCAAAAGCTCTGGGCCGATATTAACGGATATTAAGAGCTACTTTCTCCAAGGTTGTTTGGCATTTTCTCTTTCTCTTCTTGTTGTTTTTAAGTATGAGTCACTAAAACTCACCGAAATCCAATATAAACAGTGTCGGGTCCGTCTCAAGCTGAACAAAAAATAAATCTCAGAGATTAAAATAGCTTTGGCTGTTTGTCAAGTAAGGATTTGTTGGGTCATTTTCAAGGATTTAAACTTCAAGAAGACACATTTAAAAGCTCATAAAAAGACCTTACAAGCATCAGACTTCCTTTTATGTTTAAGAGACGATGACCATAATTGATGTCCCTAAAAATAAAAAAAAACGTGCTCTTTCTTCACACATTGCCTTCTGTGGCCGAGCTGGAAAAACTCGGTTGAAGGTAAAGTCTGAATCACTGCAAAGGCAACCACGAAACCACACATGACACGAGGACCTCCAGTGAGGCATGAGTAGCCTTGGAAACCGCCCCCCCCCCCTTCTCATTAGCAGTGGAACAGACCCACGGTGATGACCTCACCAGAGTCTCCGCTCTGTAAACTCCAGGAGGTAAAAGCCTCCGTGGGCCAAAAGAGATCCCACACACCCAGCACACGTCTTCAATCACAGTCAGCTCAGGGTGAGTCCAGCTGGAATTATTTGGGTTTGAAACGTAGGAAGAAAGATCGTACATAACCTAAAACTTGTTTCATTTTACAGAGCCATTCCCCAAAAAGTCGAAGATACTGAAATCTAGAAGGGTTCTCTTACCTCTGCCAAGGCCAAAAAGTCCACTTCTTATGAAACCACATTTAAATTCAAATCATTGGACTTGTTTTTAAGTCAAGATCAATAAATTATTGAATGAAATCAACAAAAATGTTGAAAAATCGCAAGGTTAAAGAAAAAGCCTGTTCCCTCCAACAAGTTTCGTGACTGTCTGTCAAGTAGTTTTTGCATAATTCTACTTTCAAACAAACAAACAAACCATAAAGGAGATTCTATATCTCAGCTCACAACCACCCTTACCAGCCTACACCAAATGTCACACACTCATAGATATCAGTTACCTTATGGGTCTCAATTTTTTCCATCAAGATCAATGCAACAGTCAAAATGTCAAAAAACAAACAAAGAGAAAAAGCCCCACCTCACAATGTTAAAGTGAAAAAAAATCCTGGATCCACCTTCAAATTCTGGTTCTGCACCAAAACGTAACGGGTTCTTTACCGACCAGATCACTCCACCAAGTTTTGTGGAAATCTGTCCAGTAGTTCTTTCGTACTCTTGTTTACAAACAAACCGACTATAGCACGGCACTTAGTGGAGTGGAAAGCTCGGCCGAGGCCCAACGGAACCCTGACATTCATTCAAGCTGAACCAAATTTCACACAATCAGAGAAATCTGTTTCCTACACATGTTTTTTCCATCCGGACCCATGAATTATTCACTGGAAAATCAACAAAAAATGTGGAAAAATGCTCATTTGGACCCACGCATCCTTTCCACTAAGTTCAGTGGTAATTTGTTGAGGTTTGTTTTTTGTGTGTATTCTTCCTTTCAAACTACAAACACACAAACAAAAGGGACATGGGTTAAAACCACCTCCTTGGCAGAGGCAACAACAAAAGCACTTTTGAACAGAACAAACTTATTTTCAGCCTCACAGTTTTCTCTCGGCTTTTCCACATCAAGCCACATTTTGTGATACAAATGCAGAGTCAGCATAAACGGAGTTTCAGATGAGTGTGGTTTTTACTTTTTGTGAAAATCAAACAGCTGTTTTGCAGTTGGTGTTTGTACGAGATTCGCACACAAACAAATTCCTCCCACGTCTCTTGAAGAGACTGAGATGATGGTTTGATGCAGTCTTGTTGTGTCTGCCTCTACTTTTCTCTTCTGATCAAAATCAGAGACCGAGCTTTGCTTCTTTCTTTTTTTTTACTCAGACATTTCTGCTTAAACACCACCTGGCTACTTCCAAACTGTATTTTCTAATAGTGAAACATAAACTTGGACGCTCATTCATTTTTCCAATAGAGATGACTGAAATAAACAGTTTACAGTACAAAAGGAAAGGAACCCTGTTTTTTCACGTGTCCTGTTTATCTCAGCCGAGCCGCGAAGATGCTAAACACACTTTTATCTAAAAAAGGCTTGAAGTCATGTTTGTGCTGTATAGCAACAGCTGTTCTAAACTGATAACCACACGACTTGTGTCAGTAACATCCCATATGTTTGCTCAGGTCGTTGACTTGTGTGTCCGTGCATCACCAGGTCTCAGTATTTACTCTGTGTAAAAACAGTGATTTGAGCCCATCAGGGCGGAGTTAAAACACCGTGAGGACCTTCACTGTGTTTACTGAAGGCACCAGTAAACTATGATGCAATACAAGAGTCTAAAATTGATTTTAAATATATATTGTAGGAAATAAGCATACATGAAATCTCAAGTTCTCTTAAGGTCCTTTAAAAATATATGTTTTCGATTTTCTTTTGTGCAAAAGCCCAAGACAAGAGTCCATTTTCAACAGTGAGCAGGATGAAAAGATTTGTTTTATAAATAGGAGGCCTAAAGTATGTTGCCATGTGAACAATGAGGCCTAGGACTGTTGACAATCTCTTAACATGAAACATGAATATAAACTGGATTGTGCGTGTACGGGGAGAAATGTCATGTGGAAAAAAAAAGAAAAGAAAAGCTTTCGTCAAACTGTTCAAACAAAGTTTTGGGCATGTTCTGAGATTCACTGCAGCATTAGGATTTATCTTGCTTGGATCAGAGAGGCTTAGTTTGCACTGTGAAAACAGCCTGAGGTCAGAAGAAGACGAAGAAGAAGAAGAAAAAGTTGGGTGGAACCAATAGCTCTTAATGCTAAAGTTTCCAATATGAGTCATGAAATAGGAATTCAGTATCCAAATACAAAAGTGTAAATCTTACAGGAGGTTAAAATAAGGTGGTGAATCTGGATTTGATCTGTGCTGTAGTTCCTATGTGGTGTCATGACATCAGATATCCAGCAGGAGGCTCTGTGAGTTAAAGTTGGGCCTCTATGCTCTGGAAGAAAATGGCACTTTTCAACCCATTGATACTCAGAAGGAGACATTCCTCTACTTTAGTTCAGTGGAACAGGAAGAGTTTCAGATGTCCACTTCCGTGCACGACCACACCCGGGTGAATAGGACTGGGCAGCAGAGTTAAATCATTCCAGTAAAAAGCTCTAAGAGGCCGCGTCCGGGACCGACCGACCCATCCATCTCCACAAGAGCCTGGGAAATGGACCCGTCTTCTGATTATCGAACTGGAAAAAATAAATGCACATGCAGTCTCCCTCGACCTCAGACAGAACCTCCCCCCCCATCACAGATGTTGCCCAAAAAACAGCTGATGCAAAAAATCCTCCTGAGACCAGCAGTCAGACACATTTACAGCCCGATAGTCTGGAATATTGTGCTGTTCTTGCATAATGGTGTATTATTTCGTTTTTTTTTCACCTCAGCTCCCCTCAGACAGATTCAAAACTTGATTGATATTGGACTTAAATATTGGATTTTGAACCGTTCGCTGTCTGAGTCGTGCAGTGTCAGATAACGCAGAGTTGAAGCAGAGCCAAGTTCAACACAAAGCAACAACTAATCGGAAAAGCTCAGACCCGCACATGCAGTCACACTTTAAGCAGATAATCTGATATTCCTGTACCAACTCCAACAAACACAGATATGAAAGGGCAACGTTGGATTAAGCAGGTTCCGTATGATTTATGTTTTAAAACATAACATTGTAGGAAAAAAAAACTGCAGCTGTGTCATATTTTCCACCCGGGGCTGAGTATTATACACTGGTGGAATCCAGACTGCACAACCTGGTGACCACACGCAGACATGATACAGGCATGATTCACAAACCCCGGGGGTGCAGCTGTAATGGTCCATTATGCACGTGGCGGAGGATGCAAGTAGAGGGTGGGGTTAGGTTTGGTGTGTTGGGGGTGGATGACGGTGAGGTTATGTGTGGATCTAGTATTTTCTCCCAACCTTTCTTGGGGAGGGAGAGCTCCACGTTAACCCCAGATGTGCTCCAGATGATGACCTTGGGGGATCTGTGTGTAACAGTAACTCACAGCTGGATCTAGTGGAGATGCTTTTTACTTTTGCCTAGTGGTCTACGGCGTTGAAACGTCAGCTCCAAGGAAACATTGGCAATAATTTGAGCACATACCTCTGCAAAGACGAATCCTGTTATGAACCCACATTTTAGTCGGTTCTGCACCAAATCTCACACAATAATAAAGATTTGTTCTCTAAATATGCTGTTTTCATAAGTCATTCTCTGAGAAATTAACAAAAAGTTTAAATAGATCCTTGATCTGCCCCCTGATCCAGATCCACACCAACAAATATTGGGGTTCTTTCCCTGACCGATACCATCCATCAATGTGATTAGCTGTATAGCAACTGTTGCGTTACCCTGCCAACAATCAAACAAACTACAATGTCCCTCCATAGAATGCATAACTCTTTCAAGTTCCCTAAAATTCAAAGAAGCCACAGCAAATTTCACAAAGTCATAGATATCAGTTTCCGAAATATATCATTTTCATCAAGATCGATGAATTAGTCCCAGGGAGATAAACAGAAATGTTGAACAATCTCGCAATATTAAACAAAGTAAACTAAAATAATTCCTGGATCCTTCCTCAGAACCGAGTCCGCATCAGAATATATTCAATTCATCTTAAGGGGAAATCAGCGAAAAATCTCACAAACAGCCAAACAAAGACAAAAACATCATCTCCTCATCTGAGGTAATAATGTGTGTCCCCTCCTATGAGTGTGCATCGAATTCAGAGGCCAGAAAAACCACATCCCCTTCTAACTGAGCCACAGCCCATGAAGGACGGCGCCCAAGTCTCAGTGAAGTGGACCAGGGAGGCCACAGCCCAGTTCGTGTACAGATGAGTATAAATGGGTCAGAACACGTGTGGGGTTTCATCAGTCATGGTCGCCCCCGGTGACTGAACACAGGTCTAACACAAGCAGGAAGAGGAAATTAAATGCAGACAGCCAGAGGCACAGATCCAAGATCAGATGACTGCACCAATGCATTTCTGTGCTTTACTGAACCCGTTTGTCGATAAGTACAGTTTCCATGATAGAGGCTGTAAAGTAATCCAATATTTGTATTTTTAAATCATGCACACGGTCACACTCTACACGCTGAGCACTTTAACACATCCACTCACTACAAAGCTTTGTTGTTGTTACCATGGAAACGACATTGCCCGAAGAGAAATCTAAGTCAAGGGCTTATCCACAATATACAGTAATGTAGAGAAAGAGAGCACTGCAGTGCTTGTGAGGACAGTAAATTTCGTAATAGATTTCCGGAAAAGAATTGGTTGATGTAAATCATTTTCCACAAGCAGAGCTACTGTTAATCCAGGAAATAACAAGACACAAATGGACATGAAAACAATAGCTTGTCAGGCAGACGGTTCACCCCCACAATGACAATTACACAACAATGTAATTAGGTGGTTTGCATGCCGGCTTCACACCAGTCTCTCTCTGCATCAATCCATCAGTGTCCTTCTGTCTCCCTCTCATTTTCTATTTGTTTTATTTATATTTCTTCTGAGCGAGCGATGTACACATACACACACACATCCTCCACACATCCTCCACACATCCTCCACACATGCACTCGTTCAAAAGCTATCACACTGACACACAAGGCAGCCCATCACTGGGTCAGTGGAAGCCGGTTGCCATGGCAGCACATCCCGAGCCATGTTGCCGCATGATCAGAGGTGTGATGCTGCCGAGCGGGGCTCCTCTCTCTCTCTGCACTGCATTGCTGCCTGTGTGCTGCAATAGAGAAACGGTACAGTCCACATCCCCAGATACGTGTTAGTCCTCTACCTCAAACCCCCCCGGTTACCCAGAGGACAACAGGACAGCAAACGAGCCATTTTGTTTCACCTTCACCATTTCTTTTTCCCACAGTGTCTCATCTGTATGCAGCAGCTGTGATGGAACTGTGCTTTGTTCTCCGTCAGGCGACGAGCAGCATATGGTTGCAGTTAGGGGATCGAGGGAAAAATAATATTCTCCATCATATCGATAGCATAGGCAATATCCATCCATTTCATTCATCCGTTATCCATACTGCTTATCCGTTGAGGGTTGCAGGGGGAGCTGGAGCCAGTAATTCTATATTTATATTTTATATTATGACAAAATATCTCCTTACAATAGCAACATATACATTAGAGAGAAGACACAATGGCCTGGCTCTGGCAAATTAGATGTTTAAATGTAGAGACTGAATGTAAAGATGGAGGATGTCTCTTCACTTCCTCCCACTGTCCATTAATGAAGCTCAAATATCTCAGATATGAAGCGATCAGAGGACGGAGCCGTGGTATCGAGGTCCCATTAAATACCACCATCCACTAACATAGAGGTGGCAGGGTTTATGACCTTTAGGGGGCGATATAGACAGTTTGGCTTCACATTTGGGCAGTCATGTCGTCCATCTTTTTAAACAGTGATAATGGCCTGAAGTTCCCCCCATTTTAGCTCCTTTCTGTGAGTTGTTTTGATTTAAGAGCGCTGACCCGTTATGGATTATTCTGTCATAACGATACTGAGTGTTAGTGTTCTAGTGTTTCAGGTACTGAGAGTGATTGATGAAATAAAAACGTTTTTGTGGAATAAAAGCTGAAGTAAAGCAGCTCTTGAGCTGTGTAAGAGGCTCTCGGTCATCAGTAGCTCTCTAATTCAGGAAAGCCCCAATCGCTGCTTCCATCCTCAGTCAAGAGTTTGGATCTAAACCAAACGCTGACAGGTATCTGCCTGTTTTTCATTCATATCTTCCAATATCTCACACTTACTCACCTGCCAAGATAAACCATAAATATGTCAGATGCATATTGGTCCTCCCGTGAAATTATTGTGTTCTGTTACAAACATTAAGGCTAGAGTTCATCCCACCAACTGAATGACACTATGGAAAAAACAAGTAGCTTTGCCAGGGAACATCTGTATTAGACATAGGAAATCAACCGGAACCAAACTTCTTACTCAATCTACAGCGGAGTGCCTGTAAAGAATCAACCATGATTGACCGACCACCACAGAAATGACACTGCACACTAAATAGGAGTCATAATTCGTACGCCAGAGATGGAAAAAGTCAACCATACACCAATAATAAAATGTTATTACCGGTCCACTCTTAAACCAGCACTTGAAGTATGGCTGGCAGTTGGATGATATCATATGACTGATGGTTGACCTTTGCCAGTACGGTGTGTGGAATGTAGCCACAGGAAACGGTTATGATTCTTGGCGTGGTCAGACGTGTTGGGAGCTAAATGAGAAGCCATCTCGACATTCCTCCGACACGTGGATCTCACTCGCTGAGAAGGAGGAGGTCTCATCAAAATTTGTGACACTAGATAAAGAAAACTCCAGTTCATTAAATGCCAGCCAGTGATTCAAGCAGACAGGCTAATGAGGGAGATGCAGAATGATGAAGAATTGTAATAATATACTGGAAATGTCAGTTCTCCACGACAGGAAACTGCTAATCGACCGTATAGCAACCGCTGTGCGTAGTGCAATTTAATACAACTGGCCTACAACAACAAACATGTTGAATGTGATTTATTAAAATTTTAATAGTGTTACAGAGGCAGTGATACAACTCAATGGTAGTATAATGGATGTCGTTATATTGTAGGATTCATCAGTGAGGTGGACAAAACCTAACAAAACCCTTTTTCTTGCACTATTTGCATTACAATGCACAGCCACAAAGAAAACTCATTTTTAGGGCTTCGTCAATGCAAAAAGTGAATCAATATCTATTGAAGGTTTGTTACAATCCCTGGAATCACTGACAAATACACTCTGCAGCTCTACTAGATCTAAGCCTCTTTCAGCTCATTGGTCGAAGCCAGAATGAGCTGAACTGATCAACAGAAATCTCTACAGAGGCAGCAATTTGTGGCTATTTGAGCCGTTTTGGATTAAATTTGATTTTAAAGTTGTGTCTGATACGTTTGCCACTGAGTGTATCAGGCCCCTATTGGTGAAAAATCAAGTAATAGTGTTCAAGTTCAATATGTGTAAAGGGGGGTTTAAATAAGGTTTTATTTATCTCAGGTATTTATGGTTTATAATGTCACAACACTTTACAATGATAATAACTGGTAACAGATCAATTCTAACAGAAGGGCTATAAATATATGGCCTCGTTAATAATGTCTCCTTTAACTGGGATGAACCAATAGTCTGTGTGTCGCTGTGGAGCTGAGACTATTGTTCCCCGATGAAAACTGGGATGTATGTGGCCTCAGGTTATTGACGAGGCAGACACACAGCAGCAGTGATTACTGTCAGCGTGAATACATTTAGCCTTAGCTATAGCCAGTGCCGTCTGCTGGGGGTTAATCAATATCCATTAGACGACGGGTGATGTGCTGCTGTAACATTCAACCGTCTCATGTGAAAAGAGGCAATCAACAACATTATTATTATTATTATTATTATTATTATTTCACCGTGGCTTTTTTAAGACTGTTTGAGCTGTTTGACAATCCGAGCTTAATAGACTGAAAACAATCCCACTCTACTTATATTAATTATGCTAGGGGCTAATTAGAGATAATTAAATCCAATGAAATGTATGAGAATTTAAAAGTGGGGCTGTAGTAAAACAGGGAGCCGATTTCTCACCTCTCTCTAACAGCCTATTTCCAACTGGTTTCCATGGTTACGCAGGAGGAGCCTGATCTATTTTCCGAGAGCTCGTAACTAATGGTTCTCAATGAGCCGAGCTGTGAATGTGTGACAGGGGATGTACAGTAGGAATGCAAATGTCTCACCACACTTTGCAGGAGCTGTTGGGTTTGCTTTATAAAATAAAAAAATAAAAAGATTAGCTCATCATCTACACCAAAAGGATTTATGAGGTGGGATTAACTCTTGATATATAGGATTCCAGCATTCTTGCAAAAATGAAAAGGAATACCTTCCACTGCAACTCATTCTAATAGTAAAGCACAAAAGATCTGTTTTATCCTGAAAGAAAAAGCAAGCAACCTGCACAAGTCACAGAGAAAATAGCGGTATTTCTGTATCTCTGTCAATTTTGGCCTGGTTATTTTTTATGGCATATGCATCCTAACACACCCATAATCCTCTTGTTGCAAATGGTGGTAATCTCATGTTGGGATCAGCCGTAACAATCAGGGAGTCTTGGGACGGCCGACACTGGCGGCAAACTCTGAGCATGACAAGGCATTTCTAAAAATAAATAAATAAACTGGTTACGTAAAAATGATTAGCATCTCTGGTGCCCGTGGTGTTGTAAAGCAGGGGGGTGGGGGGGTTGAACGTTCACCTCACACACATGAATTTGAATCAAAGCAGAGCGGCGGCGGCGGCGGGGAACAGGACAAAATACAGGTCAGATTTAAGTGGATTTCGGGTTCGTGGATGTAACTCGAGCAGGAACAGACCCATAATAACAAAATCCTCATTTAATCCCGAACATATCAGAGTTGATCCTTTTCACTTCTCTGCTCCCAAAAAGATAAACCTGTACACATGGAGGTAATCGTCCATTTCTATTCGATATGTCTCTCTATTCTTTCAAGCTAGTGCAGTGCCTGGTGTAAACCTGCCTGTTTGTTTGGCCTGTGGTAATGTTGGTTGCAGCTTTCTATCAAACTATTAAAGCAGCAATAGAGCTGTGGCAAGAAAATACCTGCAGCAGGACTCAGTTCACAGATCCCTGATCCGCCACTGCTGTTTTCTGTTTATTCAAAGTTCAGTGGAGCTTGACTGAGTAGAGAATCAGTTGTCCTTAGCAACAACGTCACTTGTGTTGAGGAGTCCAAGCCGCCCCTACTGCAGAGCGCTGGTCACCTGCTAATCCAGAATTGATCAATATGGAACATATATGTCCAAATTGCACCAAATCCAACTTCCCTGGGCTGTGAACAAAACACATGACCAAGTGTGACGCTGATAAAATGAAGAGATTTAAAAAAATCATTCGATATATAGGACTCTTCTTATTTCTCATTCATTCCTTCCTTCCTTTATCCTCCCAGTTGTTTCAGCCCTTTGCTTAAACTGACCCACCTCATTTCAACACTTTTTCTTCATTGCTCTAATTTTTTCTAGTGTAAAATGTGTCATCTTAATTTTTTTCTTCTTATTACTGCGCTCTGTAGTAAGAACGTGACCTGGCTTGCAGGCCCTAGTGAGCACTCTGGGGGCTGAGCCTAAATCCCACTGCATGTGCAACAGAGATAACGCTGCTAAACCACACCAGAGAACTGTCCTGGACAGTCTTTTTCTCCATCCCTCTCTCTCTCTCTCTCTCTTTCTCTCTCTCTCTCTGACGCTCGCTGTCAGTTGTCAACTTCAGAGAGGGAATTAGATAAAGACGCACAAAAGATTGTAAGAGGAGGCTGGAAAGGGTGAAGGCAGAGAGCAGGGAGGAGAGGCGCAAAAGAAGAGAGCAACTGCAAGATGTGGCACGAAAAATACACAATATTGTCAGACGTCTGATCTAAACTTTTTGTTGCTTCCGTACCTGTTGACAAAGTCGTCACAAGATTCAGACGCAGTCAAGAGGCAAGAGGGCGGTTATTGCAAAACCTACAACGGAGTATCAGGCCCACTTAAAGGAAAAATAATAAAGTTGTAAACTTACAAGAAAAAGTCAGACATTTATGAGAAGTCATATTAGAGTGGGGATATCAGAGGATCAGCCTGTATGAGGCATAGGTGGCGTGGTAACTGTGGATCATGGGATAGAGCCGGTCATCCTCTAACCAGAAGGTTGTTCTTTCGGTTCCAGTCTTCCTCTGATGGCCTGATGCTAAACGCACCTCGAGGAATTTGCCTCTTTTGTGTGTCGGAGTAAATGCTTGATTGCATCAGTTTTATTCAAATGGGGTTTCAAAGTTTCTCAAAAGAATCAATCAATGAGACTTTGGATCCAGAAGGAAGAAGGAGCGAACCGAATATTACATTTCATTTTTGTAATTTAGTAATTTTTGCAACTTTCTTGTCGCAATGTTATGACAATATTCTTGAAATCTATGATTTTCTTTTTCTTAATATGGCCTTAATACTCCTTTGTATAAACCTGTATAATTCTCTCCTCAGTAAAAAAAAAAAAACTTCGGGTGGCATCCAGGCAGAGTCAGCAAAAAAAAAGCTGCCTCTGTCATGAGCACTTTGAGAAATCCTTAAAGAACCACACTGAAGATGAAAGCTCTTTGATGATTCTGCCAAGTGCAACAAGTCAGATGTCAAAGACAAAGCAGGAACCCACCATGATAGAATAATATAATTCTCTACACTGACAGTTGTTGGCACCAGTTGAATGATAAAAAAGAGATTGAGAAATGTGGCATGACACAATATCCAGCAGAAACAGCAGGAGGTCAATCAGCTTGACTCCCGAGAGCCAAATGAAATTTGACAACAACTGCCCGCTGACCTTTTCAAAGTCACAAGGTAGAGGCTGGGAGGACAAACTGGCATCCAGCCGCCCTGCAGTCCCTACCTGGCTCATGTCGTCATGGTTACACAAGGCTCAAACCCACGTTTATCCTCACACAGTCTTACCCGTTAGCCAGGTTGTCGTCATCGTCATCCGGCAGGCTCTTCCCCAGAAGGTCACTGTCGCTCAGATAACCAGACTTAAGGTCGGTGTCATCCAGGCTTTCGATGAGCTCGATGCGTGAGGCGCTGCTGAGGCGGCCGGGGGTGCGAGCGGGCATCGTGTGGGCCGTGTACTGGGAGGCGGCCTTACTCCCCTGGTATCCTCCACCTGTTGCGGACGGGGCGTCGCCCGCCTGGAGACGGGGGCTGGACTGGCCGTGGCGCCAGGAGAGAGGGGACGAGCGGTTGGACATGCTGGACATGCTGCGGGCGTTGGTCTCGTCACTGTCATATCCCACGTTACTGCTTTCCAGGCAGCTGGAGAGAGACATGGCGGGAGGACCAGGGTTACCTTTGCATGTTTGAGGCATTTAGACGATATAAACATCAAGCCCTTAAACATGTCTGATTTTTATTATCGAGATCCAGGAATTATTCTCTAAGAAATTAAGGAAAATGTCCTCGAATCATCCATCTCATGATCCGCCCCCTGATTCGGGCCTGAACCAACATTTTTGGGTTCTTACATCACATCCTTCCACCATGTTTCATCCGTCCAACAGACAAACAAAAAACCACAGACCAAAACTTCTTGGCGATATTATAAATGTAACAGGATGAGACCAGAGAAAAAAACATGTCTCTTTCTCCGTCAGAAACACTTTAGAGGCTGTTCAGTCTGACACAGCAGTTGCCATATTGTGTCCAGGGCCTGAAGCTAGAAATGTGACATCTCAGAACCCAAAGACAAAGACGACCTGATATCTGTCTTTACATGGCATCTGTGTCACAATCACAAGCAGACACCGAGGACTTTCACTTTACGTGTCCGCAGTCCTTATAGATGCTGCAAATACCAACACCACTATAACCATTGGCCATTATCGTGCATCCCAGTTTTCCCAATTCTCTCCAGTAAGTGGGTCAGGGTCAGGGTTAGAGATGTCCTCCAAATGGCTGGAAGCGTCTTCTGGGTCTGCCGATTACATAATGTACCAACTCACCCAAATAAATATTGCAAGAGCTACGACCATGTGGGTATTTTTGTCCATTGTTGATGGATAATTCATCCATATGGAGGCCAAGTGGTGCCAGTACTGAGGCTGACAGGGGAGAATTTTACATTTGTTGTTTAATCGTTGATTGAATGATCAAATATTGTCTATCTCAATGATTACTACTGCTCTTTATGAGGGTCTTCTCAAGCATTTATTAACATTATGTATGTATGAAGTATTTCAAAGCAATTGAAAGAGACGATTCCATGGTTGCCAATATTATACATACATTTAAAAAGATCTGTTTTACTGTATTTATTTTACTGAATGTCATTAAAGAAGTGATTAATAAGAATCTCTGGGAGACAGATACATTACGGTGACACTCAAAACTTATCTTTGACAGATTTGGACCACGCTGTGTGAACAAAGTCTGTTTCAAATCACAGATATAACTGATTGGGGGTTAGTGTAGAAATACTCTGGAATGTGAGATAACATCCATATATGCACATCAATTTACCCCATTCTTATTTTTTAAACAAAGCATTTTTCATTCCAAGGTTAAACGTCCAAATGAAATAAAGACTTGTTCTCTGCCAGTGTCTGATTATGTTGTGGTCATTGCAACACATGGATGCCCGGGAGGGGGGGGGCTCTTTCGCCTGCGAGAGCCAAACAGATAAATGCTTTGGAATGAGGTCACGACCAAGAAAAAGAGGCTGTTTGAGAAGGATGGAAGCCAGATGGCAACAGGTGGCAAGTCTCCAAGCGTCTGTTTACACATGAGTGCGTTATGTATCGATCCAACGAGCCAGCTCACGATTGAGTTTGTTTCCTTTCAGGTTAAATCATACACAGCATTCTGTTCTATTGTTTTAACCTAAGATCTTATCAACAGAAAATGCACTGCTGTGGTTTAAACCTGATATTAACCAGGGAGGTGGGACGCAACATTAAGGAGCAATACAACATATTCAAATGCAGATGGTTACCTGTGGCTGAGCTGGGACCCCCGCAGGCTCGACATGGTGTCCTCCAAATTCTGGCGAAGGTCGAGGACATTCTGCACCGTCCGTTTCCTCTGAGACTCCGGGTCTGGGGGTCAGTCATGCACAGCAAACGTTTATTAAAGATTCAGCCTTGCTTGGTTTTACTCTGTGTGTGTGTGTGTGTGTGTGTGTGTGTGTGTGTGTGTGTGTGTGTGTGTGTGTGTGTGTGTGTGTGTTTTAGGAGAGGTCATGCGGAAAACACAGGTTTATTGGCTGCACATGCTCGTATTATTCGTGTCTGGACTGATGTGACAGGTGTCTTCCTTGTAAAAGCGCAGCCAAAGTACATCCACATCATTAGGCAGATTAATCCCACTCCATGGGCCGCTTCACTCCGGCTCTACCCCCCTCTGCTCTGACATGGTACATCCTGAAAATGAAATATTGAAAGGTGGACTGCGACTTACTCGACCGCCAGGGGGATGTATTCATGCCACACCAGGATCTCTTTTGAGGTATTTGTCCACTGTCAGGTACAGTGCTTTATTTTTCTGATGTGAAGAGTGTGATGTCAGAGCAATAAGAGCCATTTCCCCACACCTCAGCTGTGTGCAATGTAAAGTGTCCAGTCATGGGGTCGTGACCAAATCACCTCAATAACACAGGACAATTAGGAGTGTTGTTGTGTCAGCTGCAGATAGTGAGACAATCGGAGAGGAGGTGGGGTTTTCCCCCTGAAGCGTGTGGAGACTAAACCCCTTCAGGCAGAGACATTACATGTGGTGCATTAAACTGAAAAAGCTGCAGAAGAGGCGAGGATGTCAGGGGAGTGTATGTCAAATAATGTGGTGTTATCATAAGAGGCTGCTGGAATAATTAGAGGGTGTGAACTGTGAGCGTCACACACACAATAAACAGATTCAAACCACATGCATGACCCCTTATGCAAACTAGAAGTAGACATGTGGGGCCCAGTGTGTAAAGAAACTTGGGCTTGTTCATTCCAGCACTGTATATAAACAGATTTTAATAGTATAAACTCCAAAGACTCAAATTTATGGTTTCAGACAGAGAAGAAACTATCAATTAGGTCTATTGGAAGCATGTGCATCTTAATATAATACAATATGGTTGTGTATTGTACATATACAATATTGACAAGCACAGTCATTTATGATTTATGAGTCTGAGCTGGACAGAAGCAAACACTATTAAACTGTAACTCTGAGATTATTGAACCCGTGCTCTTCCCCCATGTTGAAATTGTTTTACGGAACAGAAATCTTTGCTAATTGATTCACTAGTGCACAAGAACAACAGGTCAGGTCAGGTTCAAAGATCTTGAAATTATCATGAGAAAGATCCACCAATCGAATTATATCAGTGGCTGTGTCAAGAACCACTTTACTCTATTCACTACTCCTGATAACAGAAAGATCAGTTGATGGTGTAACAAGCATGAAGTTAAAAATGAATGAATAAATCATAATTTCGCAAAATAACTAACAAATGTTGCATTATGGGATTATTAGCAGAAATAATAAGTGATTTTGGACACTAACAGGGTTTTGATGTCATTCCATGATCAGTGTCATCCACAGTATTTCTCAGCAACATCCTTCAATCAAATCCATAAAACATTTTTTCCACGTATTTTTCACAATGCGATTGAATAAATGATAAACAGTAAATATGTGAGATCTGCTCAATGGTCGTCGAGGGTGGTTGATCTGGTTTAATTGTGAGATTCTTAACTGTTATTGAGAGTTAATTTAGTGTCTCCTCCCCCGACAACGTTCAACTAGAAATTAGGTTTATGATGTTTATATTTCTTATTTGCTGACTTATATATGTTTACCCACAAGTTCTTTCTACAAGCATTGTGACGTGTGCTTTAACTCACCAAAACTATGGTATTTCATTTACTGAACTATTATAGGGACAATATAATCATGTTATAATGGCTGCAATCAAATATTGGGAAAAAAATCTTTGACTCGATCACATCACAGCCACGTATTCACATTCTTATTCTGTAATGCTGCTTATTCTATTCAGGGAAGAATAGCTACATCTGTATTGGATATATTTAGCAGTATATCCTGTATTCAATGTGCTTCCTGTGCAGTGAATGACAGTCCTCTGGCAGACTGCATTGCAGTGATGCCTCAAATACAGAGTCAGGAAAAGCCTGGACAGAATACTGAAGCAGATCTAAAGCGGGAAAGACCCATGAATGATGCAACACCACAGGAAGTGCTCCATATTTACACAGAGCAGAGGCAGAAGAAAGTCGGGCAGTATTAATTCTCAAATTTGTCAGAGGCCCTCGATAATTAACCTCAGAAAAGCATTATATGTTCTTGATGTTGGGCCAATTCAATCTTTACAATAGCATAATTTTCATGATTAAACAAGATGATCAGGGAAACACAGATTTACTTTATCACAGTCTGTTGTAAGGCTTATTTCGCTGAGGAACAGAACAGAAAACAAACGAGAGACTGCTTCAGAGGAGGATGAAGTTTTTGTAGCTGAGAGTTTTTCACAACAGCAGGTGAAACAGTGGAAACTAGTGTGTGGGTTGGGATAAGAGGAAACATTCAGAGGTTCACAAAGGAGCAAAAAGTGGGCGGTTTCTTTTTTTAAATTCCCCTCTCATACAGTTCATATTCAAAATAGAATTTAAAATAAATTGTTTCAGCTTAATGACTGCAGACAAAGTGGCTCACTGGTCCATGTTGTGTTGTGCTGTTGTGTTGCAGCATTGGCTAAAGTTTTATTTGAAAGTAGTAGCATCAAATCATTTCAGATTTTGTATTCATTTGTTATTTTGATAGGGAATATTGAGATGAAATTGTACACGTTTGTAGGATAGGAAAGGATATGTAGCCAAGGCTTATTTTGAATCCCTGTCCCTAATTAGGCTATTTTAATCTCAAACAAGTACATTGTTACAAAGACAATATAACATAACCCAACACACACACACACACATTATAAAGCATGTTTGCAGCTGCATGATCAGTGACTGCAGGTTTGGTTTGGTTTGAGAAGGCATTTATCCTCTTTATCTAAATGTTTTCATATCAGTTTGTGTTTTTATCTGTGTTGCTGATCATAAAGACAAGACTACAGTCTACGTGCTCCTGTTCCATCTCACCCAAACTTCTCTCTCTTGCATAACATTTCTTACAAGTAATAAGAAGCAAAGAGAGAGACACAGGAATTAACAATTTAGATCTGAGGCTGCATGTCGTTTCCTCCATGTGATCCAATTTATACATAATCCAAAAATTCTTAACAATGACCTCTCGCTCGGACTTTTGAGAGTCAACATTGTGACCTTGCACGCCTGCAGAGCTCTATGATTATTTCTTGTCCTGCAGGAGGAGTGTGTTTTCCTCTGTGAGTCTATATACAGTCTCTGAGGTCCAGCGCTTTGCTTGTGGACATCTTGCATGACAGATCACATACAATTACATTGAAATGAGGTTTGCTCGTTTCCTCATTGTCTAGAGAAAAGAAGAGGAAAAAAGAGCGTTTCCATGAGTACTGCTGCCTGCACCACTTAAATCTACTGCTGTCTCAGTGGATATGACTCTTTCTGATAACATCCTAATAACCTGACGTATATTTGTCATAGTAAGTTCATCATTGAAAAAAAACATGGAAAGTGATTTGATTTATTCCCGGTGCAAACTCCACTGCTCCACATGAATGGGAGGAGTTAAACAGAAGTTTCTGCACAATAAAGCGTGAACACTTCGACTTATATCTCAAAAAAGAGGTGGATTTGTTTTTATTAAAGGGACTCTTACCTTTGTTGCATTTGTACACTTTTTTTGGATAAGGTTAAATTGGTATTAATAAGGTAATGACACTCTAAAATGCAAGACAGACCCACCAGGAGTAAAAACAAACAATTATTTCACTCTCATAATATTTAGTGAAAACTTCAACCAATAAAATTCTTCGGACCGAAGGACCTTATTGGCCGACAGCCTGTCTGTTTGCTGCATGGACATGCAGGTTTTCCGTCTGCTTCTTGTGGCGCATTCGGGCCCGTCATCATATGTGAATGTAAATGTATATAACTTACTGGTGCTTCTGAATCCCAATCCATTGCTTTGGTAAACAAAAACTCACGTGCGTGCGCGGAGGCAGTAGGTTGTAAGTCTGCTTGTAAATAAAGTTTCTTCAAAAAAACACCGCGGATGGGAACGAGGGGGTGGGGCATTGGAGGAAGGCGGGATGATTTGAATGTGCTGTAATTCTCAAATGCAACAAAGGTAAGAGTCCCTTTAAACATCTGGAGGCGAGTCTTGTGATGAGGCAGCGTTCCGGTGTTGTATGACATCAATGGTGCACAAACTTAGCAAAGTTTAATAAAGGAGCCTGTTAGGAACGTTGACCATTCTTGATGTCATGTCGGTAAACCAACAGAGCCTCTATTTATAGATATAAAGGCATCCTTTCAGTAAGCTCAAAATGAGATGTACTGCAGGAGCAGAGGTCGACATTCAGCATTAACTTGGCCTAAATATACAGCAGCGTATGAATAAAAAGATCTATTTGCAGTGACAGGCATGCCCACTGTACGAGTACAGTCAGCACATGCATGGAGACGTCGACTCTAATATAATAACAGCTTTCATCTCTGTACTGCATGCTTCACTGAATACATAACATAGCTATTATTAAAATAAAAGATATATGTGTCTCCATCCCTTGTCAATAATCAGTGCTGCCATTCTCTTTCCCTCAAAATGTTCTCTTTCCATAGTCTTCCTTCTTTCAGGGGCACAAAGCACTTGACTTGTGTCAAAGGCCCAAGCGGGATTATCATCGTAAATGATGATAAATTATTCAGTAGGATGATGAACGCGCGTTTTTGGGAAATAATGGCTTTCAATTGATTTGGGGGAGACAACATGGAGCTCAATGCAATACATAGAGCGGAATAGATGTGACGGCCTGAGGCATTCGGCTGCAAATTTTGTACAATTATAGGTGAATAAAGCAGATGTGGGCGTGGCACAGAAATATGCATGGCTCCTGGAAATTTGGGTTTGTGGTTTTGAATGAAATCACAAAGAAACACGACCAATGATTCCATGCTGATGCCAATGGTGTCTTGTAGCGTTTAAACATCTCGCTTGGCTTTGACTGTGACTAAAGTGAGTGATAGATGTTCATATAGGCTAACGAAGCATGGATAACAGATTAGATCACAGATGTGTCCATTAAAATGCAACAGGGAACATGCACTCCTGATGATGCTGAAGCTATGGAATGACACATTTTTTAATTGGTACATGAAATGCTGCTTGTTGTTATATGACATGTTTGAGGCATAATTGTGATGAGTGATATGAACATGAATTAGTGCAAAGTGTTTCAGTTCTTTATGTTTTAAAAGCATCTGTGTCTTTAGACACCAGAGCCATGAAGTTTATGAATCAGCCATCCGTATTTAAATAGTCGGGAAAATATAAATAGAATCTGAGGTGTAAAATAACCAATAACCAATAATAAGGAAAGCTGAGAAGAAAACTGGCTTGAAGCTTGAAACATCATTCTGATAATCTCTACAAACTGCATGTGAATATAAGGAATCTGTAGGGACAAGATGTTGGTGCCAGAAGCTTCTGGTTTCTGTTTTTAGTTTGACCAATCGAGTTTGAGCAGACTTTGGTTGACTGCAGGTCAACAGTCCATGTAGTCCAAAATGTCATGTAAATAGCAAGAGGGGTTGAAGATATTGGAAAAATGCATTCGCTATCAGCATTCGCTATCAGCTTATCTTCATTCATTAGAAGGTAGCTGTTGATATACATAATCCATAATATTGTCTGAGCCTAAAACACTGTTTGCGTTTTGTGTGGAGAAACATTCGACTCATATGATAAAAGAAAATAGTCTGTTAACAGTTTACAGCGAACAGAAGATGGACTATTGGCCCGGATATCAACATATTGACATTTGATTGTCATTTGGTTAAAACCTTAGGTTTCGAAAGACAAAGTAGCATATATAATGCTTTGATATGCAAAGGAAATAACGAAACATAAAATGTGATGAAATCAAGTCGTATTCATAAAGTCTTATTGGGGTCTAGGTCAGGTTCATCAGAGAGAAAGCCATTTTCTTTTGCACCCTTGCAGTATATAGGGTGTAAACCCTAGGAGCGAGCTCTACAGATGAATGGAGCTGGGAGGAGGCTGAACATGTGTATGTGTGCCTGAAATGAATTCAATATGGCATGCCGTGTTTCAATTCTCCTTCTAGAAGCATGCGTGGAGCAGCGGATGGACCCTTGAGTGCATCGGCACATGTTGCAACAAACGAGCGCTTTGAAAAGATCAGTCGCTGGTGATTATTCACGACCCTTCAGGATTTCTTTCATGCAATCAGACAGTAATGTTTTGAGAGCAAGCACATTGAACCTATTCCATTCCACCACAGCCTCAGACACCTGAGTGACATCCTGCTGGAATAAGAACAATGGAGCATTATTGTAGCGTTGGTATTCAACTACCCATTGAGCATTCATTGAAAAGGCCAAGCTGAGGAAGAATTAGATCAAATAAAAAGAGGAAAGCATGCTCTGCAAGCACAATGAGGACATCTTCCTGTTTTTTTCCCCCCACGGTCGTTCAGCTGCATAAAATCCGTTCCTTGGGAATTGTGGGTCTGCAGCAGCAAGCAGGTGCTGTGTGGTGGCTGGGTTAAAGGGGGCGTGATGCCGACTCTGAGAAGCACTGGGAAGCAGTGGCATTGGCTTTGTAGCACATACTATGACGGTGGTAGTATCAAGACTGCTGTGCTGTACTCACCTAACATTTGACTGAAGAGCAGCTGTTCCAGGTCGCCCAGCACTGTCACCACCAGCTCTGGGTCCACCTTCAGGAAGGCTTTGTCTCCCCCTTCCTCCCCCTGGCCTTTGGAGCCGGACTCCCCTCCGGCTCCAGCTCCCTGTTTCTTAGCGTTGGCCTTTGCTTTGCTGGAGAGGATCTCATCATCTGACTTTCCATCCTCAGGTGCTTTGCTCAGGGGCTTCACCTCGGCATAAGGACCACGAGGTATGCGGCTCTGCTTGCCCAGGGCAGAGGGAGCAGCCAGAGGGCTGAAGGGCTTGGGTTTGCCCTGGAACAGAGAATGTTCCGACTTGGATAGGTTTCGAGAGAGAGGGGAAACCCCTCCGGCACCGGGGCCGCCTCCTGCTGTCTTTGGCTTGCCCATCTTGGTCTGCCCTGCTCCAGGTTTGGCCATGTCATCGCACCACTTTGGCTCATAGAGATGCAACTTCTTCTCGGCATCGGTCAGCACAGCCAGGTTTGTCATGGACCTCTGCTTGCGGAGGTTGGATGGCACCGGTATCCTGCCCTCGGAGCTGCCCACCCGGTAAACCTTCAGTTCACCCCGCTGCGTGCTCTGGGGCACTCCAGACTTTGCCCTCTTCGCTGCCATACCAACTCCTTTGCCATCTGCTTGGCCGTATGCCTTTGTGCTATCCGTCCTTTCCATTTTCAAATCTCCTTCTCTGCCTCTCACACTATTTCCAAGCATGCCCCCTGCATGAGACCATATAGAAAAGCATGAGTGGGGAGAAATAAGGCTTCCTCACACAAACCCTTCTTCCTATGCAAAAAAAAATATGTTTCCTTCAAGGCAATCCTGCAGTCTCTCTTTCTTCCCTCTGCCTCCTTTCCCTCCGACAGGCTGCTGCGGCTGCAGCTGTTGCAGTGCTGCCCAGGCGCTCCCTTTCTCTCCTTCTCCCCTGTTCTCCTTTCCTCAGTTTTTCCACACTCCTCCTCCCTTCAGCACACCCTCCTGCCGTCGAACCGCGCAGCAGCAGAATGACAGCACCGGCAGACGCAACCACGCTCCCTCCTCCCTGTGCTCTCTGCTGCCTCTCCCTCGCCTCCTACTTCCCCTCCCATCCTCCCTCCTCCTTCCCACATTCTTTTTTCCTCCTTCTCTTAGGGATGCTTTGCTGCATCTCAGCAGAATATATGAAGTGCAGGGGGGGCGATCAGAAAATGGATCAATCTGTGGCTTTTAAAACCAGCCACTGTTCTTCCTCTAACACACCATGTTTTCCCACCATCTCCTCCGAGTCCTTTGTTCTTCCCCTCCCCCTCCATCACCTCCAGTGCTCGCTGTTCAATACGCTCAACATGATGCATGATTTGTGATGTGGAGGAGTTATTAATGCTTGAATGGATACACATTAAGACATGGAATGACAGAGCAAAGCATGCAGTATTGGTAGTATCACTGCAGCCACTGGAGCATCCAGATTATCTCTTCATCCTCTCTGAGCTTTCTTACCATATCAATTCCAGATTTACGGCTGGATAAATCATACATTAAAACATTAGCAGGGTGCTACCCTGCTTTAAACGGATAACTGTGTTCTCCTCGTATAATACCACCAATGATGACATCAATATTCACGTACATAATGTGACGTTAATGAAAACTGAAGCATGAGTTTTGACTGTAGCTTGAAAAAGAGAGTAATGAAAACTTGGCAAGAGTAGAGGCCAAACGAGTGACTTCACTCCAGCAGACTGAGCGAGTGACAAGATGTGCTAGCGTAACACACCCAAAACCACACGTTGGAAATGTCTTCAAGTCAGGGAGAGACACAGACACAGAGAGAGACACACATGTGACTGTGTTAAATTGAGAATCCAGTCAGACTGATTTGTGCAGGGTCTTCTGCGGACATATGAGTGTCATCATCTTTTTAAGCCAGTTCCACGCAGCCGCCTCTCAGGAGGATGGACGAGTCTCGGCAGCGCCCGCATGCAGAGCTGCTCCATGGAAACCACTCCTCTCTCATCGCCTGCACTCCTGCACCAGACCTCACTGCTCTGCACTAACACAGCTGCCACAGACACATTAACCTTTTCCATAAACTAATGCGATACAGCTCACATGTTATCATGGATGTATGAAAAGGAATTTATTTTGTTAAATATCCCAACGCCAGTGTTTCTGGATGCGTTTCTCTAGTATCTTTATGAAGCAAAAGTTGTCTGAGTGAATGGGGGCAAGCTGGATGGTGCAAATCCACTAGATATGATTGACCTGTTACCTACAATGCCAGGAGGGGAGCCCTCCCACACTCCTGCAGTGGGCTCTGCATCACACTCCGCTGCCTTTTTTTATTTGGCTTTAAAGGCACCTGGGGTGGCTCATGGACCAGTGAGAATGCTCGATACGGCAATTTGTTTTCTGGTAACAATGTCATGTCTTGTTTCTCCTCATCACGAGGTCCTAGGCTCCCCTGCTGACTCCAGATCGCTGACCTTAGCCCCATGAGGCACTGAATAGCTCATTTGTTTTGGGAAGTGAACATTTCTAAAAGAGTCACATGGTAACAAATCCGGACATGCCCAATTCCCTGCATGTTTTAAGAATGGCATCTATACATAAAGTTAATATCATACATAATTGAAACAAGCATCTCAGGAGTTTCATATTACAGCGATGAAATTCTGAAGGCTCAATAATCTGTATCCCTCTGTATCTCTCTAATCATGTAAGTGGTTCCAGACCTGATTCTTTTCCTTTTTTTGTTGTTGTTAATTGTGTCAACTACTATTTGATGGATTGCCATTCACTTCTATAAAGATTGATACATTGGCCTCACTTGACTTTTCAACTAGAACCATCATCCGTTCTCTTTTGACCAAATACCGGCCAAAGTAATTCCAAGCAGACATAACCACACTTTGTCTATAAACAAGTGTTAGCATGCTAACATCTCAAACTTGACCAAATGGAGGAAACATTTATTCAGACATAAACTAGAGAATGAAGTGTTTCATGTAATTCCAATCACCCATTGCTGTGTTAGCTTGCGAACCCCTCAAACTAAGATAGTGAACATGCTAAACATGCCTGCTAAAGATCTGCACAGTCCTGCCTCTACAGCTTCCTCAGTGTTTGTCCATAATTTAATCCAAAGAGGGTTTTTTTCTGAATCAATTGTTGTTTCCATTCTGCAGAAACATTCAACCACCATCAGGTCTCAGGAGAGACGAGGGTGGAGCTGCATCTTTCATTTGGTTGCTTTCACATCTGGGGCTGATCCTGACTCTCCAACTGGTCATCTGAGTAATCCTATACGTGTGTGTGTGTGTGTGTGTGTGTTTGTGTGTGTGTGTGTGTGTGTTTGTGTGTGTGTGTGTGTTTGTGTGTGTGTGTGTGTGTGTTTGTGTGTGTGTGTGTGTGTTTGTGTCTGTGTGTGTGTGTGTGTTTGGGACATGTCTTATATGTCTGGTTCAAAAGCTTTGTTGTGAAGAGATTTTAGACAGTTCTCACAAACTCAAAGGCCTGAGGATCAAGACTTGGCTTTGGTTAGGGGTAAGGTTTTGGAGAGTGTGTGTGTGTGTGTACTTTATATTTTATAACATAAGTCATCACATTTTAAGGGGATGCCTAAAAGATTGAGATCATGTTCAGGTTAGGTTTAGATAAGGGTGACGGTTAAGTGGCTAGGCAAGTAGTATTTATGGTTCAGGTTAGAGCAAGTCTCCAAAAAAATCAATGCAATAAACGTTATGTTCTCTGAAGTCATGGAGACTGTGTGTGTGTGTGTGTGTGTGTGTGTCTGTGTTGCACAGCTGTGTGTTATGAATTTTCCCTGGACAGCGCATGTAATCACTTTGGATCTGCTCAGCTGCAAATGATGCAATGGTTTTGAAAACATCGAGACGACCTCCACGTGTGCTCAGAGCCGACGCACAAGGAGAACAACCCTGTAAACGTGCCACATGAACTGAGAGCTGAGCAAAGTATTGAAAGCACATTTGAAGTTTTCGCATGCTGTTTGATTTCATGTGGTAATCAAAAGCCTCTGAATCGTGATCTAATGGGATCAATGTGCTGGCTGGAATGTGAGCAGCTCGAGGGATGAAGAAAGTGTTTTAATTTCAATCAAATCCCTCTGTCTGTTTTGGGTTTTTGTTTTTTAAATCAAGCTGCACAAAACTAGAAGGTAAACCCAACTTCTCTGACTGTAACTGCTTGAATGATTCGTTTGCTCTCTTGCATTAATCCTGGCAAATAATTCCCTTTTTTCTGAAACCGTAGTCGTTTTAAAGCCAGATTTCTCCCCACAGACCCCGACTGAACTGTTGTTTGTGCAGATGTTTCTCCTGAGTGGAACTGTCATTTCAACAACCTATAATTTTCCAGCTAACTTGTTGTTGAAGCCGGATGACAGCTCCCGAAGACACATCTCTCCGCCCTGTTGTCAAAACCTGAATTTAAGCGCCCCTGAGGTCCGCCCGGCGGGAGCGAGGGGAACTCCCAGACAGGAGGTGAAAGCTGATCCTCCCATCAAACCACTCAGTCTCTCAGCGTCTGTCCACCCTCCGCCAAGGACCACTCAGTCTCTGGTCTCTCTCTCTCTCTCCCTGAGGAGGCTGGCCGGGAGGCGCTCGCCCCTCACAGTCATTAAGATAATTAAGAAGCCAGTTAGAGGGCTATATAACAGCCTGGTGCATTTATATGAGCTCATTTTTTAAATTAGGGACGATAAATAAGCACTAATTTCTGAGATGCAGTGTTTTAGTGTTGCTGAATTTACGTCAAACCACAATTTAATTAGATTTTTCATGTTTTCCTTGTATGATAGCAGCTCTGGGGATGTCCATCTGAAAGATCTCATTAAGAATGTAAAGACGAACACTAGTGCATTTGGGGTTTGACTATGAGGTCTGACATTAAGTTGTTTTTTTCTCAAACAGCAAGTTTAAACATTAAATCAACAAAGCCTTCGGATAAATATCTGCTAATCTCTTGAAGTGAACTCAAGCAACAAACATGTTTAAGTATTAACCTGGTTTCGCGGTCACAGCTGTTACCACTGAGGCAACAGTGTGTACTTGCTTACCTAAATCAATACTACTTATCTACAATACATCGTTAATTATGTAATCGCCCCCTAATTGGACTTAATTGATTGGGACCCTGTGGTTGTATCTTCTGCTGACGGAGAAGTAGCTTTACTGACAAGTTGAGTTTAGCTAATGACATACTGACAAGGAAAATATATTGAGTGTGTGTGAGTGTGTGTGTGTGTGTGGACGTTGCGTCTCCATCTCAGCCATGACATAATTTGGAGCCAGAATCTGTGCAACAGCGATCAGGGGTTGGAGCCGTGGTCCTGCCAATACCTGAGCTTGACCAATCACGAGTCAGTCCCAGCTGTCAATCATTATGCTTCAACCCGTTTTTATGGCATGATACAACCAATGATGAGCATTTGAACTGACAGAAGAGCGATAGCAACTAAATAAAATGACAGAAACCATCTTTGAGAAAAATTCTAATAATTTGTTCCATGTACCATCCACTAACATGGAGATACAGCACTCAGCCACCGGGGGGTGATAGAGACACCTTTGGATAGATGTTATTATATACAGTGGTTTCTATATGTCATGTTTGTATGAGTTTCTAAGACCCACGGTGTATGAGGGACAGGATTGTTGCAGCCATCGAAACAAACCAAACTTTAGACTTTTAATGTTTTATAAAGCTCTGACAATTAATAACATAAATCTGATTCTGAAGCTGCAGCCGAGACACAGAAACAATGAGGAGGCAGCGCAGGGTTAACGGCGCGGATGTGTGATTTGAGAGACGTGCCCTGTGCCAAGAATCTTGTGTTTTCCCACATGCACATAAAGAAAGAAGTGAAGTACGTCAGGAAGTCCTGATGCACATAACAGGTGGTAGGTACAGTGCAGAGCTCTGGTTGGGAGCTGGCAGCCGCTGTGGTGAGAACAACTGTCACGCTGAACAGAGCCCAGTGTCAACGTTCAGCCGGATCACAGCTCGGCCGTTACAGGATGCAATTCAATACAGTTGGAAAGAAAAAAACGTGTTTTGCACAACTGGTTGAACCCTGTGAACCGTGTGAAGAAGTTTGCTCTGATATAACTACACTGCAGCAGGACAAGAACTTTTGAAAGGACTTTAGAGCAAAAAAAATAACATTGTAAGTCGACAAAGTGATTAAACATTATGAACTGCCCGCTATTTAAATTTAAGATCCTAGATGATCACCTCTACATTTCACTACCCGGTTTACGGCAGCGGTTCTCAACCTGTCAGGCTTGTGAACCCTTAATGAAGGAATGAAGCCATGCATGTGAGTGACCTTTCATCTCTCCTTCTGAGCTGTCAACACTTTATGTCTTTACTGGATATCTGACAGAAACTAGGAAGTAAGGGAGTGCCGTACATTGAACATCCCAGACTGGACACGGATCACCAGTCGCGGTTTATGCTTGGCGTCTTTAAGAATTGATTATTCTCTAACTAACTGGGCTCCAGATGAAATATTTGGCTTTCTCACATAGTTTTCCTGTTACACAGGAAGAGGTCGTCTCCAAAAACTATGTTTCCAGGCCTTTAACGCCTAAGCTGCTTTCAGACCTCAGGGCAATGTTCTGAAATTATCCAGAGAGGCTTTGTACGTGAGAACGCAAATATCCAAGTCAGTTACTCTATTTTTCCTGACAACCCCTAAATAAAAATGAATATAAATGTCCCTGTGAGTCCATGTGAGAACACAGCTGGTTAATGTCTGAAGAATTCACCACAAGCGAAAAAAACTAAAAGAATACAAATCTCTCAGGATCAAATAGAGATGCCATAAATGTAGAAGATGCTAACGAGGATGTCAAGTTGGAAAGAAAGCGTAAGATTTGAGAGCTTTTTACAATAAGAGCCGACACCGGTGTCGATGTGCTAGAAAACATAAACATGTGATTCTAGAAGTGTTATTCACACGACATGTCTTGGCTCCTGCTACTCTACCCAGACGCCATCTCTCACCTGAACACTCCAGAGATTTCCTTTTGTGAAAGTGTCTGACCCGGACAATCTCATGCTGCGTTCTTCATAGGTGAAAGTCCGAAGAATGTCCAGACCCAGTTGTCCGGACTTGTTCTGGACTTCATATCTCACAACAGCTTAAGTAAGGAACTTCAACCAAAGTTTTCGTTCTCAGAATATTTAATGTGAACAATTTCTACAGGCCGAAAAATAATACTTTTCAGTATTTCACAAGGCAAAGACTACAAGACAATAACCTGACTCTAAACTACAAAGAAACTATGAACATGTTGTTGTTTTTCTCAGACATCTTGCTAACCAATGGAGCAGGTTGGAAAACCACTAGTTTACAGCCACACGTGTGTCTGTTGTCCCAATATGAAAAGATCAACAGTATCAAATTCAAACCAACTTACCAAGATCGTCGCAGCAGACCTCCATGGAGTCAGAGGAGCAGTCACTCAGGTTGTCCAGGGAGGCGTCTGTGTCTTCGTGGACCTGAAACCTGCAGAACAGACACACACACAAACCTTTCATGGATAATAGAGGAACAAAAGACAGACTGGATTGTGATCAAGTGGCAGTAAAAGTGGAAAAATAAAACAGATGGCGACATAAAAGAAAAAGGCATGGGATGACCCGAGGCTGCATTGTATTCAGTGTGTCCTAAAATAAACTGCCCTCTGTGCAGCAGAGCTTATCCTCCCGTTGTGAAAAAAGGCGAAACACTGCCCTCACCTGAACCTAAAGGGAGCCACAGCCGCCATGTTGACCTTCCCCGGCTCACTCCCTCGGCGTGGCATGTTGAATGTCTGATGATAAGACTTTGATTTGTCACTTGACAGGTGTCCCTCACAAGCTTCAACCGCCTTATTGGAAATGTTTCTCATGTCCTTCTGGAAGTATCCCCTCCCACCAGGAGAGACTCCTGATATCTCATTCCCATTCGCACCTTGAGTGCAAAGGTGACGTCCTCGTCGGCATGAGGAGGAATCATTCACGTCTGTGTTGTCCACATTCCTCAAACGACAATGTCCAAAGGTCCAATTCTTGTTGGCGTGTCGTCTTAACTGGAGGTCGCGCATTGCCTTCTGGGAGAGCGTGGTGGCGCGGAGGTCCAGCGTGTCTTTGGAGCGCGGGACCTCTCTCCTCGGGGTCTGAGGGCTGCTGTATGCCGAGCACGTCCCGTCCGTCCGCTCTGTAGACGCTGGGCTTCTGTGAGAAAACATGCTGCTGTTCTGCTGCAGCAGCAGATGGTTCTTTAAAGCTGCACCTCTCAGCAGTTCTGCAGGACCGGGAGATACCGAGGACGACGAGTAGGAAGGTCGTCTCTTGTCGACGTGCTGATAGTGCAGGGTTGGATTGGGGAGGCCGCCGCCGCTGTGCCGTTTGGGATCCATCTTGGAGAGTGGCATCATGCTTCTGGGTAAACGGAGACTGGAGCTGACATCTGCGTCACTCTGGCTCTGGGATGTGACTTTGATGTTCACTCCACCGCTCATGGTTGGTGAGCTTCACTGGACTGAGGTCTGGAAAAGAGAGCAGGGAAATCAAAGAGGATGCTGCAACAGTTTCAAATACACAGTTCTCATTCATATGTACACACACACACACACACACATACTTGTATAAAAGTGAGGACACTCACTGGCATAATGCATTCCCTATAGCCCTTTACCCCAACTTTAACCATCACAACTAAAAGCGTAACCCTTATCATAATCATAATCTAAATCTAATCCTAACACTAAAGTCGTGAACTTTAAACAGCCCTTTAAAAAAGTTAGGAGTGGTCGAAATGTCTTCTCCCTGCGAGGTCGATGCCCTGAGCTAAACGGTTAAGAAAAACCCTTCAAACAAAACAGAAAAAGAAATGGTTTCCAAAAGAGCCACTGCAGAATCATGTTCATCTGTTAATAAAACTAAATTGCATAAGATTAATTTGACCCTTTTTAAACCAGAAGGACAGTATTGAGGATAAGAATTGTTCAGAGGTGTTAGGAGGAGCAGCAGATACACTGTATACCAGGGGTGCTTTACGATTGTGAACTTACTGTAACATACAAAACTTTACGCTAAGTTTGTTTCTTGCTTTGAAATCGATAATCAGGAAGTTACAAAAACCAATAACATCTCCGCTAGTTGGAAGCTACGCCACTTAGCTTGCTAGTTGTAGCTTCATATTAAGCAGTTCAAGTACGAGAGTGGCATCAATTTCCTCACTTTTAGCAAGAAAGAAAAAATAGGCTAATTTGTAAAATAAAAATCTAATGGTGTATTTTCTGCTAAATCCAAAAATCTGAAAAACAATGCAAATATCTGTGGTGATTAAATGTTAATTGTAGTAACCCTGTCTGTATATAAATCACCTTCTTATGGGAGGCTGCAGACATCTATTCATGTTGTATTTTGCATTATGGATAACAAGCTGTCATTTGCAGATTTCCATTGTGTAAAATACTGTAAAACAGCTGTGGACCCCCGGGTGTGTGCCTCACGCAGAGAGGGTTTCTAACCACACCCCCGACTGACTGGATGTGAGTATGAATGAGTGGGAAAGAGGAAAGAGGAGAAGATGGTTTGAGGGGAAGGAGCATTGTACTACTGTGCATCATCAACATCAAAGTAGCGTCAAAGTCTGAGAACCAGTTCAAGTTTCTCTAAATGGCACAAACACTGGGGTCAGAAAAGTGAGTGAAACTTTACTGTCAAACATTGTAAAAGTCCCCTTGAGGGACTTAAGCCAGTGAGAAAAAACTAATTCACAGGTTAAATAAGGACAACAAGAGAAATTCATTTAAATCTTAGGTTGAAAGTGAGATTAGGAATCAAACGGCGTAGCAGAAAATCAATGAAAGCATCAGCAGCATCTTAAAAAGCAGCATATGTCTCAACAGCTTTGCCTAATCTGTCCCTGGTCCTCTAGCCACAACCTCCAGTGTGAAACGTGCTGTGAAAGCTAGTGACAGACTGACACCACTTGGCACAGGCAGCGGGAGAATGGCTCCTTTCAGGCCCTGCCAACACCGGCTGTCGTTCCCCCCCCCCCCCCCCCCGTGCACCGACAAGCACACGTCCAGACTGATGGTGGGACAGAGCTCCACAAGCCCAGCCACGCCTCCATTCCTCAGTAATCCCACATCCCACAGAGAACTACAAGCTGACCATGACCGAAAGTATCTATTCTTATTCAATTTGGGGGTGATGATTTTAGATTAAAAGGAATCCAGGATAAAAAATTATTCATACTGTATAAATTCAAAATGTATAGCTCTTCAACAAATCCAATTTTACCCTGAAAGTATTTGTTCAAATTGGTCTACACTCTAAACATACTTGTTGTATATAGTCCTGAATTTAATAGTGTAGGCCTATAAAAAAATAATTATGTATGTATACAAACATACATATATATATGTATAGATATACATTATATTTACACAAAAATAATGCAATTGCAGATTAAGTAATGAAATTAATATTCTGTGGCAATATATCGCTTCTGAGCAACCTGATACTCACAAAATAGTAAAATATGACTGAAATGTGTCTGTGGATCTAAAGCTGAGATGAGTGCAGATGGTATTTTGTCTTACCTGAATGAATAAACTAGCTTCATTAGTCATCTTCAGCACAGCAAGGACATGAGGAGAACCACTATACACTAACTTCCTCTCCACTGAAATGAGCTATACCAGCATGGTGCAGTTTACAGTGATTCAGAGACATATCAGTGACCGGTGTGTCCTTGTTTCTCTGGTGACATCATGCTTCGTTTGCCCCCCCCCCCCCCCCCCCGAGGCTAATTTCTCCGTCACAGTGTGACTTTGAGCCTCTTTTGTCACAAGCCATCATCAGAAGTCTTGTGTTACTAGGAGCTACAGCTGACCCCAGATCTCATAATGAGGGCCTGACTGAGGATGCTCATTCAGACCAACAGCCTGTAAACGCAGGATCAATTCCACTCTGGAGAAGTCTCCACTCTGCCGAGACAAATGCTCCGATAATGCACTGGAACGACAGCAGGAGAGACAGTTTCATAAACACTATAACACCACTTTGAAATGAAAAACAAGACAGTCTAAATCTGGAAAGCATCATCATAAAGTCGATGACTTTCAGGCTTCATTTTGCTGATGTAATTGTTTTGTCACCTCAAGAAAAGATGGTTAAAACTTAATTTCACTTGCAGACACAAAACTTGATTCTGACTCTTCCTTGTGCTCCACTTTCTCTCCATCCTAGCCGAAGATAAAAGGAGGTGAACAAGTGCATTGTCGTCTACATAACTCAATTTTCTCAAGAGTGTCGGACTTTCTAGTTTTACAAGAGACCTGATCTAATTTGTATATATAGCACCGAGTCCCAGATTCCTCATTTTCAATCCTTCCTCCCGTGGCCCAGCTTCACTGCAGAGGATTTTTTTGTTGAGGACAAATATTAACTAAGGGCGTTGCACACTGTGTGAAATATACACACATGTACACACATACACACACACACACACACACTGTCAACAGATGAGTACCTAAGTGGACACAAGTAAAGCTTGGCTCCTCTTACATTTGAGTGGCTGAAGGCACACTTCCTTTGAGGTGACACCAGTTCAGGCTTTGTGTTGCTTTTGTGTTTTGACGCATTAAACCTGCACTTTTGTGATTCAGCCGCTTCTCCAGCAACACTAGTTTTCGGCTGTGTGTTTAACTTGGACCACACAACAGCTGGAAACTCAAAGCTACAGATGTTTTCCCCGTGTTTATTGGCTTATTGGTTTGTTTATTTGTTATTTAAGCAAGATAATTCAAAAGCTACAGTCGGGTCTTCAATGCGACTTGAACAACCCAATGAAATTTAGTATCGGGAGGCAGATCCAGGTTTTTCTTTCCAATTTCTTTACCACCTCATGATGTGGAAGAGAATATTAATGGTAATTAATAAAAGGCAAACAAAACTACAGATGTAGTGAATTAAAATGTGTTGTTTCATTACGGAACTCAACTGAGACTACATTAAGACATTTACAACCATTAAAACACTTTAACACACTTTTTAACAAACCTTTATACAAGAAACCTCCTTTTTCTGTTCTTAATAGAACCCAAAATGTATATACACGTCCATTTTTGTTGTAATCTGATTACAGTAATGATTAATTCTCCCCCACCACCTGGCTACAGATTACATTACAGCAAATCTAAAGTGAATCAACGAGCTGCACTCTTGTTTTTCCCTGACACACAAACACTGAAAGCTGTTTTTCTAAATGATTGACATTCCGGAGCTGTAACATGTTGGGGGTGTTTGTACATGTTGGAGGATTCCAGTTATAGAATGAAATATTTCTCATAATCACGTTAAACGTCTCTCTAACATCGATAATAGTCGGACAGAACCTGTTCAATACATCAGACATTCTAATGTAATTACAGCACTCAGCCACACCACTGCTTTGTGTGTGTGTGTGTGTGTGTGTGTGTGTGTGTGTGTGTGTGTGTGTGCGTGTATGTTTACAGACTTAAAGTAAATCATATTTATCTGTCCTGTCATCTCCTTCCGTCATGTCCCATCATTCATTTTCAAATTTCTGCTGATCAACACTATTTGAGAGATTAATATAAAACCATTAAACACTAACACATTGTAGTTTTAATTAAAGCCTATTGTACTGAGTGAAGCACCCAAGATTAGAGTGGGCGTTTAGTGTAGTGAGTTAATCTGTCGGCTCATTACAGGGACTTAAACCTCATAAGTCACTTTATGTGATTAACTGTGGTCAGTAAGGCCGTTAGAGGAGAGACAGATTCAGGCACCAGTGACCGAGTGATACAGTTTGAAAACATTACACTTAAAAAGATCAACTCTGTGCTAAACATGTGGCCAGTTGTCCATTCTCCCCTTTTCCCCCAGTGACCCAAGATAATTGGATTCAGGTTAGAAATCACTAATGATCGAAGACCTGAGAAGCAAAAGATTTTATTGATTTTATAATGGATCACAACAACGATCAATAAATACCAAAAACCTTCTTGCTGTGCTAACCACTGATCCTCCCTCACAAGAGCAGATTACTGCAGCATTTTCCTCTCATCATTCTTTGTGGATTCACAATTTTAGATATGATTCCCAACCCTCTGGACCTGGACCCCTCCTACTTTTAATAATTAATATAAATCCTTACATCTGATCACCAAAGACAAAACATAACGTGCAATAAACCAGGTGCAGCCTGGAGAGCAGATAACCCATAAAAACACACAAACAGGGAACTACACTCAACTTTTCAGCGGCAACATTTGGTCATAAACATAAACTGCACATGGCTATTTACCACTCCAAGCTGTGACACTTAAAACATTTCAATCTGCAGTGACTCGATTTTCTTTAAAAGAAACATAAGCCTCTGAAAAGCTCCCATCACCAATTTACTTCTGAATTTTTGTTCACTGTCCCAAACTGAACCTTTCTTAACTTGCAGAGTCTTTTTCACAGGGTCAACGAGGCTGTTTCACATATTAAAAATACATATATCCCAGGTTACATTTCTGCTTTGACATAAATAATTTCTTTCAACCTGAAACTAAATTAGACATTCCCCCTGAAGGATCAGACAGAGGATGAGAAGCTGTGCAGCGGATGTTGCATTGTGAAATCCCACATGCAAACTGAAACAACCTGCCGCTGCCGCTCTGCTCCTCTTATGCAACTGACACAGTTCTGTGACGTGAACCAAGGCTGGTGTGGGAAAAGGAAAGACATGTAATACAGCAGGCTGCAGCGCTGTGATGAGTCTGTCAGTGTGGGCTGCTGTCTGATAAAACATCAGTCTGAACTGGGTCATTAGAACAGGTAGGAAAAGAGAAGTGCATTTGAAAATGGAAATAGAATTGAAAATCCTGCAAACAGCAGCAACAACTACAAAAATAGTACAAGTGACGAAGTTAATGCATAAGCAAATAAAACAAGATTTTTCACTCTCTGGCTTTAGCAAGTGTGTGTGAGAAGAACACACACACACTTGCTAAAAAATAGCAACAATGACATGTGGGAGAAAAGCAAATAACGGAAATAATGAGCTAATCATTAAGATGTCCCACAGATTGTGTGAACAAAACCTCTTCATCAGTTCTGCTCTTCTGGGGTTCACAGGGGTTTATGTTGTGAATATAAAGGATATCATGGGCTTTAAATAAAGATGGAGAACTTCTGTCTCATCTTCTGTTCTTCTTGTCCCTGCTGCTGACGTCACTGACAGCTCATCTCCAGATCTCCACTGAGGCGACTGACAGAATAAACACAGGCTTTTTCCTCATAGAAATATGGAAAACACAATTGTATGCCACACTGATGCAGAATTTGACTCTGAATCTGTGTGCTATGACATGTAGGTAACTTTCATTTCAAAGTCTAATGCATCTTACTACAGTGATGTTTACACACATTTTTAGCCAGAAACTAATTAGTGGAAGCAGTTCTAATGGTTGGAGTGAAAACCTGGAAGCATATGGCTCCATATGGTTCACACAGTGAAACCACTGAGCTCATTTAACACCACGGAATCAGAAGTGACCGACTGAAATGTTGACCTTTTCCATCTGTCTCTCACACACACACACACACACACAGAGACACACACAGACACACACACCTTCTTCAGAAGCATATTATCTCCAGTGGAGTCATGTTGAATCAGCATTTATTCCAGGTTCAGTCACTTGGAACAAACCTCTTGCACGATCTGTCATCTTCAGCACTGTCCAAATCTCACCATGTTTACAGCTACACTGCGTCTGCCTGTAATTACACTGACACTGTCACTCTGTGTTTGATAAATGTGTTTTCCCTTCACAAAGTTTGGGTGGGATGTATAAAGATGTAAATGTAAGGGCACTTGGAGAGTGTAAAACTCGACTAAAGAAAACTTTGTATCCTGCCATCTTCAGGAAAGTGAAAAAGAAAAATCATTATTCCACTTGTGTATCTAGGATCTCTTCAATAATTCACTGGGCTCCTACTTGTCATGTCTCCCCCATCAAAGGCTGATAACTACAACATCACGACTGTTTCTTTGCCTTAACCAACGTTAGGAAAAGAAAAATGAGTTAAAAACTGTAGGAAGAACTGTAGCTTTGGGAAATCAAAATTTGGCCAAATTTGGTTACACTGTGGGTAACAGCTGTTCTGTTATTGGGGATAAGAATCACCTTATGAAATCCCTTATTCAGCATTTTCCCTGACTCGAGGACTCCAAGTGAGTGAGTGAGCGTATTTGGTTTTCACAGGAATGTGGGATCAAATTCAGTGGAGCTCAAATCAGATCTACAAAGTGCTTTAGGAACTTGGAACAAGTTAAATAGCTATACAGAGCAAAACATAAGATGTTTCCATCATGCACGAACATACAAAAACAAGACTAGGAGAACTCTACATTCTCATCTGCATCCAAATATTCCACAGAAAACAACTAAAAGGAAATCTGTGCTCTTGTCACATCTACAATTATCTCTCTATTTTGTTGCGTAGCTTTCGAGTCGTCTCTCATCTCAGCACCAACGTCCCCACCCGGGTTTCAGAGATTGTCTTCCTCCTCCCGTGAAGCCGGTGACACCGTTTAACTCAACACACAGTTGACTGTTTCGGGAACATTCCAGCAGCGGAGGGCCTCCACTGCGGCTGTCAGATGTTGAAATACATTTTTTTTCGGTATGTGGTTGAGCTCAGCTTCTGCTCACTGGGGGAGAAGCTAAGCCGGAATGTCAGTTCTCCGGGGGAAACGCAGCGACTTCAACATGTCACTCAACAACTGACAAGATGTTCGCTGTGACACAAATTGTAACCTGAAGACTGAGTTCAAGTCAAATGATTTATATATTTTTATCCAACTGCACTCCTAGCAAAAACAAATAAAAGGGAGTTATATATTTATCAAAAAGGAGCCACTCACAAAATCGTTTGCCACAGTTTATTTGTATTTCACGACGGAGTATTTTGTACCATTTAAAGAATAATGTCGTAATATTTGTAAAATTAAGCTGTGATTGATAGGAAGGTTTCAATATGAGAAAAAATTGAATCTAATCACAATAAAGACGATTGCTCCACTTTCCTCATTTTAAGGCCTCCTATGACTTTTCTTCTCATTTATTGCAGATTTGTTCATGTAAAGTTGCAGCTTTATTCCCATAAAATTATGACTTTATTTCAAATTTATTCACGCAATAGTACACTTTCACTTTAACCTCTTAATATCACAACTTTATTCTTAAATCTTAGATGTTTCTTAAGTGGCCCCTGACATTCTCCCTTCATGTCTCATCTTATATCTGATTTCTGACAAAGTTTTCATCTGAAAGTTCAATAATGTAGAACAGCTTTAAATGGAAGAAATAAAATATGGATCGGGTTTTCCAAGGACGGCACTCATGTCATTTTGGGTTAGCCAAGGTGGAACGTGTCTGCTACTTGGACCATTCTTCCAAACCGCACACACACTCCTACAGACACACACACACACACACACACAAAGACACACACAGTGGAATTCAGGACACACTGAGACGTGGCATTTGCGTGGAGAGAAAAATAAAACTCTCTTTGAACATGATGCCCTCCAGTTATGTGAAACATCCTATTATAACATGGCAGTGCATGCACACGCTGTTATATCACAATCATCGTAATCACTCTGATTATAGTTCCCATTTGAAATTGGCCATGTGTTCAAAGTGCAGGAGCTCGGTTTCAAAAACAAGCAAACAAAGAATTGAAGCAGTCGTGAAAGTGTCGTGGGAAAAGACAACATGATGCCCTCAGCAGTTTTTTCTCACCACAGGACACTGAATCCGTGTTGTTGCATTGAATCCACAGCAACACTGAAGTGAGTTAAGTTCAAAAGGTCAGCTAGTCGCAGTTGCACTGTACACACATTTTTATTGGCAGTGACATCACCCACCATTAGTGGTATTCCCAGAGCCAGGCATGGACTCCCTGTGTAGAATTGAATTACTGGATGGTCTGTGTTGTGTGCATTAGTGCATGTGTGGGTTGAGCTGTAGCATAAACTGAAATGAATGCATCAGGAGCCGAGCTCAGAGTAAATGACAGTGAATGCCAGTTTGAAAACCCTTCTTTCCTCATTAATCCAGTGAAATATCATGAATATCATTAATATCTATATGACACAACACCGACTTTAGTGATCCCCTAATTTTTATCGACTGCCACCACTAGTTCAAAACTTGCATTCAAGCAGCCCTCTGGTTTATAAGAGGCCAAGGAATCAATAAATTAAGCTTTCCATCCATCCATCCATCCATCCATTATCTATACCTCATGTATTTTAAAGGTTTTTTTGGGGGGGGGGGCTGGAGCTAATCAATCATAAAGAGAAAAACAACCTTTCCCTCTCACGTTCAATCCTACTGTCAACTTACAGACTCCAGCCTAACCCCTGTCTGCATGTCTTTGGACTGTGGGAGGAAGTTGGAGTACACACAGAAAACCAGAAAACCCACACATGATGGGAGAGCACAAGCGCCACACCACCAGTCAGCCAGTGAAGCTCAGTATGCAGCTTTGTTTTTTTAAATAAGTAAAATGTTGCCTACTGATGGAAAACAAATTCATAAAAACATAGACCCTAACACTTTTGACAAAGAACTGAAACTGAGGTTCAATGTTTTAAAGTTTCCCCATAAACTTTATCATTAATAAAAATAAAACACAAATTCAGCCCAATATATACAACTGGAAAATAAAATAAATACGTTGTTTGTAAAATCTAAACATAATTGTACATCATTCATTTCTGTATTGTTTATAATGTAAAATTAAGTTTTCATGTCGGTAAATAACGCTGATACTGATATCGATTCAGGTAACAGTTTTAAATAATTGACCTTTGACAATTTGGGCATAAAAACATTTGTGTTAAATTGTGTGGTATCGAGTTATGGCCAAAAAATGTGATTTGTGAGCTAACGGTGACCTTCATCTTTTGACCTTTAACCTCTTAAGTCAACAAGTTCTTCCTGGAGTCCAACTGAACGTTTGTGTCAAATCTAAAAGGGAACTTCCTCAGGATCGAGATAGTGATCTTTCCCATTAACGTGTATGTGGCAGACGAAACAGATTAAAACATTTTTCTTCTGAGACATGTCAAATGATTCCACCGACAAAACGGATTTGGGATGGAAGATTGTGATCATCTGAATCATCTTTTCACAAAACAAACATCACTGGAAACCGCATATTTCAAGAGGAATTAATTGCTTCCAGCAGTGAGTGAACAACTCGTGTTGATTCAGGACTTTGATAAGAACATCAAACACAGGAATAATCACAGTCGACTGTATCTCAGTCTGATGTGTGAGTGTGAGTGTGAGTGTGAGTGTGAGTGAGTGTGTGAGTGTGTGAGTGTGAGCCTGCTGCAGCGGCAGCCTCTGGTATGAGTCAGCAGCATATCCCAGACAATTAGTGGGCACATGACTCCTCGTCCCAGGCAGGACAATAAAAGTCTCTGCAGGAATTAGTTCAGCAGCTCGAGTGTGTCCCCCCCGCTCCCTTCAGGCCTTCTCCCTCCGCCTGCAGCCAATTCACATGATAGAAATACTCCGTCGACCACAAGACACGGTGTTTGGACTGTGTCGCCCGGCAGCTCACATGCTCAACAAATACTACAGTGTGGAAGGGGGGAGCAGAAAGTTAAGATCAATAAAAAAACATTAAAATCCAATTTTTTACAGTTGTAAAACAAACTGCAGCAGACAAATTGTTGAATGATGGCGCCTTACCAGAATATTATTCATCCACAGCACTGAGGAAGAAACTCAAACTTACCCAGAGGAAGCTTGAGGAAACTTAAGTGAGTGCAATGGAAGCTGGGAGACCATTGAGTGCTAAAAGGCCGAGCTGAAGGATGAGCAGTATCTTCAAGTGTCCATCAGTCCGTCCCGACTCTGCAGCGGCTGCAGGACACGTGTGTCTCTACTGGGCCATGTGCAAACACAGAGATGGGACAGTGAGCAGCAGCCTCCAGCTCAGGCAGCACAGAGTACCTGAGCATCCCTGCCTCTGTCCGACGCCTGGTTCCAAGTGGGGCTGCTCCCTTCCTGCTTGCATAACAATGCTCCAACACAGATCCTCTGCTGCAGTTGCTGCCTGTGGATCAGACTACTTTGCTCTCTCTCTCTCTCTGACTTGCAAATGGACCATTCCATCGAGGCCGAGTGTCTCTGAACAAAAGTGCTGAGCTCAAACTGGGCCATAAACCTGGTGAGAAGCTCATAAACCGCATCACACGCTGCTCTCTCTCTCTCTCTCTCTCCCGCTCTCTCTCTCTCTTGCTTCGTCCTCATCCCTCTCTTTGCTCGTCACAGTTCCAGCTTTGCATCTTTTTTTTCCGCCCGGCGCTCAAAATGTCCTGAGTCACAGCCAGAGCCAGTGAAGTGGACTGATTTGAATTGTCACTGCCTGTTTATCGTTCGGCTGCCTGCAGGGCACAGTGCTCGCTCGGCTCGGCTCGGCCCTCGTTGTAGATCTGGGCCAAAGCGAGAGAACTCCACAGGGTGTCAGCACACGGAAAAAAGAGTGACAGGAGCTGGGATGTGGTGACAGCATGGGATCACATACACACACATGCTTTTTCCTAGTGTAATCTTTGAGTTTGGGGATTACAAACTGTGACTAAGAACCCCCCCCCCCCGTGGCGACGTGGGGCCAAATATCACCGAAACTGACCCAGACAATCAACATGTAAGGCAGGATCAGTGCAGGCCGAGGACATGTGGCAGATCCAGACCAAATTACGCGCGTGCCATGAACACTGCAGCAACTGTTAGCATGCTGGTGTGAAGATAGGAGGCCGGTGGACGTGATGAAGGGTTACTTGGTATCCCCTCTTGCACATTTGGGCAAATTGCTTCTGGCTGGAAGTTAAAGCTCTCTGCAGGAGGACTACAGTTGAGGAGGAGAGATTAAAGACTGAGGCCGTTTGGAAATTGGAGCCCTCCATCCTGTGTGTTGAGGCGCAGACAGGAGATAAGTGAGGATTACAGTGAGAGACGTTGGACGGGCCGGACATGGAAATACTCAGAAATGTGTAATTCATCTGCATACACACAGAGACACACACACACATGCACACAAACACACAAACACACACACACACACACACACACACACACACACACAGCGGCTGACCTTGACAGATACAAACTTCTATCTCCAGATGAGATCCCTTTGCACAGGCTGAACATAATCACATCTTAATTAAAAGGTGCTGAGATAAAGCATCAGCTACACAGGTACAAACAGCCCGGGTGAAATGAGTGGATAGCAAAGACCTTCCTCCGTCAGCTCTATTCCCACAGCTGATTAAACGTGCACTTCCCACAGCTGATTAAACGTGCACTTCCCACTCTGACGCCTGCACGTCCTGCTCCAGCTAATAAACCTATTCACCCTCTTTGCATCAGAGCGGCTTACAGAGAGTAATACACACCAGAGCACAGCAAGGCAGAGAAACCAGGGTGTGTCTCATCCTCGCTCCGGTGAAATGTTTGCATGGCTGTGACCTCTACTGACTAATTCATGAAACTGCAAGTCTCCACCTCTCGTTGTGGCCACAGTGCAGAGCGTGCTGCAGGGCAGGAGTCATCAGGAAGCACATGAACCTCCGTCTAACTGCTGCTTGATGAATCAGGGTCATTCAGCTCAGACATGCAGAGAAACTCCCTCAGCCGCATAACACGATTAAACCATTTACCCTCAGAAATTGGGTTTATCGAAAGGTTATTTTTATATCATCAACCCAGTTCATTGAAATATTAAAACACTTTTGGCTACTTGTGTAAGAGAAGCTTGCTTTTGGCTTGGATAGGACTCTAGAAGAGTGCTTTCCTCTACAGTCGTCTAAAATTAAATCAAGCTGCACCAAGCTGCACACACTCATAGATATATACACATCCCCTAAATGCTGGGTTTTCTTTCATCAAAATATCTGTATCATTCATTTAGATATTCACACAAATGATGATAAATGCCTCATCTCATAATGTCAAAGAAAGTGTAAAAAGATTCCTGGATCCGCACTCAAATCAATGGATTCTTCCCCATCGGCATGCTTCCACCACGTTTTGTGTAATCGTGCTAACAAACCCCAAAACACCATCTCCTTGTTGGCGGTAACAAGACCTTCATTGCTAAAATGCCGATTTTAAAACATAGGTGTCACTTAATAAATTCCTTAACACCGTGGAGAAAAACCCAATTCAATCTAATTTTGTTCCATTTATTTTACTTTGGTTTGCAGACCAAATACTGTACATACATAGTGAAATAGAGGGCTGCAACTTATAGGTATTATTTTAATTGTCACAGAATTTATAGACTATTTTCTTAATTAAACTGAGCATTTGCCCATCCATGTTTCTCAGAATTCAAGCCGACATATAAAAATGTTTTGTTCTACTCCAAAACCCAAATATGCACATCGTTAAAAAAACACTCAACTGTTTTAATGTTGTTGTTTTAATGCAATTTATGTCATTTAATAACTAAGTTACCTAACTGAGAAAATTAACCAATGTTTACCTAAGAGAAGGTAGAATTTATAACTCAAATGGGTTAAATGATTCAGCAGTCACTAAAATAGCAGCTAAGTAATTAATAGTTAATGAACAGATTTTTTTCCAGCTCCACATTAAAGTTAAAAAAAACAACATGCATCCTCAAACTGCTTAATGAGGCCACATGAGGTTATTTTGGCTGAAATCGCCTGAACGGCAGCAAAAGGCATGGCCGTCAGCCACCGTGGATTTAAGACTAAACACCGGCTCACATTCTGACAGCAGAGTTGAAAACACATCCTCGGTGTGAAGTCCTCTCACCTCTCCCAGCTCTTCCTCCTCACCTGACAACTTGGCAAAGCTTCTGTGGAGAACACTGCCAAGTGGAGAGCATCGCCCTCGGGAGGAGTCCTGGCTTCAAGGCAGGTCAAAAATATAAAAAGAGACGATGCCGAATTCCTTCATGAGACTCCCACCAGCCGCCAGCACTCGTGCATACACACTGATGGATGGACCAGAGCCCAGCCCAGCCCCTGCCTCTTATCAGGCTTTGCCTCTTATCCTCTCCTCTCTCCTCTGGATTAAATCCACTGAGTCTCCGTCACTCCTCTCTCTCTCTCCCTCTCTCTCTCTCTCCCCCCTCTCTCTCTCATGAGCATAATCACATGTGCACATATACTACACTACTAGCCAAGGCGGATGTCCACCGAGCAGAGACAGAGGGCTACTGTTGGCCAAACGATGGGCTATAAATAGTCTTCTTGAGTTCATCATTGTCTCTTCCTATGATGGTGAAGAGCCTGCAGGGTTTGGAGAGAGCGAGGCAGGCGGACCGAGCAGCATCACTCTCTCATGGCGTTTCCTTCCCGCCTGCTATCGACTACACGCTATCAGTTTCACATTTCCTGATTCCAATCTCATGTGGGGAGATATCTGAGCCGAGCTGGAGGTGCAAACGTCCACTATTATACTATTATACCACTATTATTATGTCAACTTCTCCGAATCACATGAGACTCTGGTTTGTATTGGAGAGCAGCAGTGAGCACCCATCCGTCCAGAATCCCAGAAAGGTCACATGCGTGATGAAAGTGTGAAAGACAGGGAGCCTGAACCCGTGCAATCGTTGAATGTCAACGGGTAAAAGATCAGCAGAAAAATGCCAAAGATGCCCTCAGTGAGAGTAGTAGTAGTATTCCACATCCACAGTATATGCACCAGACACCAGGAATTACAAATGAACATTAAGTAAGAAAGGAAACAGTTTTTTAACATTACATTGCCAAAGATTAACAACAAAATGCTACAAGTGGTTGTAGGCCTCCTTCAATCGTTTTTCCCAGACTCGAATGAGGTCACTGTGACCTTTGACTACCGAAATCTAAATGATTGATGTGAAAGTCCAAGTTAAAACTGGACAAAACAAACACAAACATGTTTTGCCACCATGACCTCTGACCACCCAAATAGAATTATTCAAATTTGAAGGGATTCCCTAGACATGTTCCTGAGGTGTCCCAATTCAAACGATGCGATTTGTGAGGTCACAGCCACCTTGACCAGCAAAATCACTTCATCCTCGATGAAACTGAACATTTGCACCAAATTTTAAGAAATTCCCTCAGGTTGTTCTTGAGATATTGTTTTCGAAAAAAGGGAGGGAGGGATAGACAGCCCAAGAAACATCATTCCTGCAGCCACTGGCTCTGAACAGTTTGCAGTTATACATCAGGAAGAGGGACAGGTATAAAATACCACTCAAGCACATACTTTCACATACTTTTTTTATAATCATCCAGCCAGAGGATGACATAAGATATTGGGGACAACTTTAACTTTCATAAGTACACACACTATAAATAATATTGAAAGCAATAAAGCCTCTAAACCGAGATGATGATCAAAGTTACCTGTTTTCATATAAGAGGAATCAAACCAAAGGCAAAGATCTGTGTGCATGGATGGTTTTTACCTTCTTGTTAAATTCGTCTCACATAAGGTTGAAGAATATCATCTTGTTTTTATGAGACTACAGTTGTAATTTAAGGTTTTTACAAAACATCCACTGACAATCTTTCCTTTTTTGAATGTGCTGTAGGTTGCAGATGCTTGTCGAGGGTTAATAGCAGAAGATCTCGCACCTTGATAAGCCCTATGAGGCAAATTGGGATTTGTGAATATGGATAAAAGTAAAATGTTATTGATTGACTAACATTTCAATGAAATCTGAATAGAAACATTATAAATTAGAAAATATTTTATGAAATATCCCAATTGAACATATGAAGACACTTTCACAGTAAAAAGTAATGGTTTATTGTGGGGCAGTTTATGGAAACTTCCGTTCAATGCAAACGTTGACTCCAGTGCAGTCGGACAGATGACTACAGCTACGTCAGACAAAAACATGCAAAATATGTGTCAAGTAAACAGTGTCTGTTTGACCTGACCTCTCTGAAACCCAACACCAATATGGAGTGGACTGTCTGGACACAGTTTCTCACTGAGTCCAAATAGACATCTAATTTCCTTGTAAGGCAGCAGCCAGTGAGTTTATTCAATTTTCCTTTTGGACAGATTTACAGCCGGTAAATTCTAGACATCACTGCTGCTCGTACTTTCTCCTTTATTTATGGTCGTTGGACACGGAGGAGCATCAGTAGAGAATAGATGCGTCTTAACACAACGTCCCAGGGTGGTTTCACGAGGACAAAGCCTTTGTATTAACCCTCAGACAAACAGAAAATACACAACTGCAGGAAATACCATTAGAAAATGTCACATGTGGTTAAAGGCAGCCATCACTTACAAATATACTCGTATCAAGCTGGCTCCACGCTGAACAGAACATGCTTTTTATTCCAACCCCTCGATGACTAGGAGGTGTAGCTTTTCTTATTTAAGGTTGTTCCAGGTCGTTTACAACCATATTTGGTGAGAACTGTAGGAAGTGTGGTTCTCTTTTCAACAAAGTCACACAAATGTTAACACAACACAGCAGGACAAGAGGGGTTTCTGGTGCCAAACGGTGAAATACTCTTGACTTGCCAAATCAGTCATCTGACCTCAATTCCAACTGATCATGTGTTTAACTTGCTAAAAACCAGACGGATAGAAGAAAAAAGGAAAAGAAAAATCCCTGAAGCAAGAAGCTTCAAGTAGGAAAAAACATCACCGGGGGGGGGGGGTCAAAGACCGCAGATTAAAACCTTGAGTGATGCCTGTGGCCACACGGGTGCAGCACAAACATTAGTTAAAGATAATGTTGACATTTGTTCACCTTTGAACTTGATATCGGGAGTTGGACGGAGACGACATGCAACATTAACACATATTTGGAGTTGTGTTTCTGGCCACTTGATGGATTTAAGTCTAATATTAACTCTGCTTTGATTTGATCTCCACCAACTCCTGAGGGAAATAACAGCTAGAAACAGTCAGAGTGGAATCCTCTGGGTTCATTACTCCAACCAGACTCATAACTCTGCACGAAGCCATTTGCTCCATTTTCAATGAAAGACATTGATTAAAGAGTTTAAAAATTTATATTCATTTGCAGCGTTAGTTCGTCCTCTAAATTAAGACGCCTTTTGACTTAAAAATAACAACTTTGAAAAGTATATAAACTGGTAATGTAATGTCGATGTAGACACATTCAATTAAAGATGAAATAAGAGAAAAAATATCAAGCGCTACTTAAAACAAGAGGAACCAGCAGAGTTTCACACACAGATCTAAGTGATCGCCCGGGTGCATATGGGGGTTAAAATATTGAATATCATTCATATTTCAAATCAACAGCTGTTACTGTCTCCTTGTATTTTATTAATATATTTTTTAAGATATTTCTGGGCCCTTTATTGAGAGGACAGGATGCAGGAGGACTCCAGCCTCCATACACTGGATGGACAGATGCTGTTTAATATGCAACAGGGTCTCGGGGCCACCTGTGAGCTAGCCCCAAATTTCTCCTTGCATATTAAACTGCATCTGGCAATAAGTCCTGATTTTCTAATAATTCCTTAAGCTGCTATAAAAGAGAACGTTGCCTTGTGGTTTCTAGAACAGACTGTGGCTGCGGCAATCTGAGCTGAACAGTTTCCTCGATATTTTCCAGAGCAGTCGTCCTTGGCCGAATCAGAAATACTCCTGCTACAAAAACTTTCAGATTTAAATATAAACAGCAGTTACTTTGACAGAGGAGGATGTTGTTAAAAGTTAATTCTGCACAGTGACGTTCCTGAACCTCTCTCCTTCCCTCCCCACCCATTTGTGACTCCTCTCACCAACCTTCTCCTCCTTTTCCTTCCCACATCTCACTCCCTCCGTCGGACTCCTCCCTCAGTGCAGCCTGTGCGTGTCCATTCTGCCTCTGTCTCACTTCTCGTCATCACACAAGTGTCTGGTCTCTCGTTATCACTCAACGGTCACAGAGAGGAACCCGCAGACTTTCGCCTCACTTCAGGTAAGAGTCCAGTTTACATTTGTAAGGATCCAGAACAACTTATCATAGAACCACAAATATCTCCATACTTATAGTCACAGGATCTAATCTGAGGTGTGTGTGTTTAAAATCTCACTTAATGAGCTCACTTGAAAAATGAATGACCTTGAAGTTGGAAAATATATCCTGTTATTGTCTTGGAGCACAGGCTGCAAACTTTGTTCCAAGCATCAACAGGAAAGTGATCAGACAGGAAACAACCATTGAAAAGATGCCTCTGCTCTGCTAAGGAGGATTTTGAATAGAAAAGTACAACCTTGAACTTTTTAATCACCATATCAATCCTTAAAGCACATTTTACTTACCACTGTTTTTAAAGGTTTGTTTGAAGAAGCATAATAAAACTCATCAGATCTGTCTGGAGCCTGTTGGTTTGTCTGAGTTCAGAATTGTTCGATTACTAAATAAAATTAAGGGAAATTTCCTGTTTATCCAAAGCAATGTAGTATATCAATGAATATATATGTGGATGACAACTGCCGGCTGAGCTACATGACTTCATCTCCATATACAAACATTAACTTAAACTGCAAATTTGAATCAATGGATGTCGTCATATTCCCTGTTCGAAGTTGTTCAGATATATCTAAGCTATACTGTTACTTTGCATTTTACAATCAGGTTTGAATAGTTGAGTTCAGGTGATGTCAGGAGGCTGCAGGGAGGAAACGTGTTCTGTATCATAGCAAACGGATGCTTCTCCTTTTATAGGAATTGTTGTGTGTAGCCTCGAGTGCCGCAGATGGCCTCAGTCTGCCGAGCAACACTATACACAGTGACTGAGAACGTGTACACAACTCTCCTCCCTGCTCACAGACATGCCTTTCGGAGGAGGAAGCAAATGCGGCTGCTGCCAGAAAACCGTCTACTTTGCTGAGGAAGTGCAGTGCGAGGGCAAGAGCTGGCACAAATCCTGTTTTCTGTGCAGTAAGTATCTTCAGTTCGCAGGTATAATCCGCTTTGTTAGTCCACTGCTTCCTCTTCACCACTGTGGAATCACAAGAGGTGGCAGGCAGGAATGTCGGGTATTTGGCACGCTGGAAGGAAAGTGAGCATCCACAGGTTTTCCCTCACACATCTTTGTCCTTATTTGGATCCACCGCAGCATGTGACAGAGGCTTGGTCGTCCTTATATGGCAGAGGAAGGTAGAAGTGCTCCCTCCCTCTCCAGCACTGCACAAGCATTAATCTGAGGCACAGCACATAGTGGTTATGCCTTATTCCTCTTTAAATATGTCATGCATAGTTTGTGGTGAAGAAACATCTGTGGAGTTAAGTCATGGATTGCTTTTCTTTGCTGCACGGTGGAAACTCATGGGCTCAAGTGTGGGAAGGGATAATCATAGATTTACACATATAAACTATGCTTTTCGCCCCCCCTTTCTCTTTGTGTGAAGTGGTCTGTAAGAAGAACTTGGATAGCACCACAGTGGCTGTCCATGTGGACGAGATCTACTGCAAGTCCTGCTACGGCAAGAAATATGGGCCAAAAGGCTACGGCTTCGGTGGTGGAGCCGGCGTGCTGAGCATGGACACAGGAGAGGGATTTGGAATCAAACCTGAAGTGTGAGCAAAACATCACTTCTCCCCAATTAGTGTTAATAACAGAGAACAGTAACTTTTTAATATATTTATCGAAAAGAAAACAGCATCTACAGGTGCTGGATCAAAAGTTTAATTTAGAGCCTGATAGATGTGGATTTGTCCTAATTATTGAAATGGACCCGATGCTGACATTAAGGAGTAAATGTATGATGCCATGGCAGATTATACATATTTTTTTGAATAGCAATGTTTAATAAGATTTTATCAAACTCTTGATCTCCTGATAAGGAATTGTAATTAAGGTTTTAAAATGTTACAGTGTAACCATAAACTTTATCATAAATAGCTATAAATTAAAACAAAATACAAATATTACTTAATAAGGTCCATAGAACTTGAATTAAGAAAATTAACATCATTCTTTTTACATAAAATATAAACAAATGCACATCTTTTCTGCATTTTTATTTCATTCTGAAAAGTTTTCACATCTGCAAACAAAAACACAGACACCAATAACAAAGGCTGATAGAATGGGGCTTCAATTATATTGGCTCTAGTTTCAAAGGAGGAATGAAACACTGATTTTGGTTCTGGAATGTAATGAAGCTGATGTTTTGCAGCTGTTCTGTTTCCGTTCATTAAAAGCTCTGATTTCTGTGGCCAGACAAACGTCTTTCCGCCCGACAAACAACCCCAACACCTCCAAGTTCGCCCAGAAAACAGGCGGCTCAGACGTGTGTCCCCGATGCGGCAAAACAGTGTACGCAGCGGAGAAGGTTATCGGAGGAGGCAACGTAAGAAAGATCTGATAAGCTTTCCTTCTGAAGACGAGGAGGATTCGATCGTTCTCTATTTATTTTCTATTTAAATCTCATTCTTTGCTTTCTACTCAGTCCTGGCATAAAGGATGCTTTCGCTGTGCCAAGTGTGGCAAAGGGCTGGAGTCCACGACCGTCGCTGACCGAGACGGCGAGGTCTACTGTAAAGGTCTGTGTGGAGCAACTAGAGCTGAAGAGATTGGTGAATCATTCAATTAGCCTGGATGATGGGCAGAAAATAAAGTGGCAATTATCTTGATGAGAAGTTATTCATGTCTCATCTAAAATCTGGATGGATGTGTGATTGATTTTCTTTGTCTTATGGGATAGTCAAATAAAAATCTTTGGGTGTTGGACAGTTACATTTGTTAAGAAAATTCAATGTTACCACTAGGCCATGATATTTATATATGTATAACATTATATGGAAATCTAAAAATTATTTTCCCATAAACACAATTTTACAATCTGCAGTTTTTTACACTTATGCAGAACTTTTTTCTCGTATGATCCTTTAAGAAAAATCAAGATATGACTTTAATATCCGCCTCAGTTTTTGCAGAGACACTTGCTTTCAATTATTTAAAGGTTCAGTGTGTAGGATTTAGTGACATCTAGTGGTAAAGTTGCATGTTGCACCAATCAGGGGGTACAATCAGCCAACAGGCATCAACACCAACCTTGAGATTCTCTCCAAACTGAGGTTTACTACTGAGTAAAGCTTCATCTATGTTCTCAGTAGTGTTTAATTGAGATGTCAGTCTGTGTTATTATCCACAGTTTTTCTCATTCATCCTCTTTTCATTCACAGGCTGCTACGCAAAGAACTTTGGTCCCAAGGGCTTCGGCTTCGGTCAGGGTGCAGGAGCTCTGGCTCACTCCCAGTGAAGCCTGAAGCCTCGTCTCCCACCATCAACTTGTGGCGTGTTTCTATACCATCGCTTCCAGGATTCTTCGCCCCTGTCTGTCTTTATTTCACACTGCACTTTCACTCCAGCTACAGAAGGAACAACAGAGGCACAAAAGCCAATACGAAGCTGTTGTTGTTCACCAGCTCTTTACTGTGTGTTGCTATAGAACATAGTCTAATTTAGTAGGTTAAAATAGAAACAGACTGAAATGTAACTCTGTTGGGATGTGCTTATTCTGTATATTTACTGTCTTTAACAGCAAATAACCCTGCTCCATCTTAGAATAGAAAATGGTCATAAAGAGACACTCACATGGTATTAACACAGGGTTTCTGCAGTTTTCAACGAGTTTAAAACTTTAGGATCGTTTCAAGACCCTGTTAAGACCTTAATTAATTAAATTTAAGGCCCATGTCAAGTTCAAAAGATGTGAGAGAATATCTGTGTCCCAGAAATGTTTTAGCTTTCCTTTGATTGAAGTTGAGGTGAAGAAGCCTCGTAGAGAATAACCCTCAAAATGCTACGTTATCTCTCAAACTACAGTCAGAGTCCCCAAGTATCTTTGTCCCAGTTCAGAGGCCACACACTTCAGTGGATGTGGTCCACATGACCCACAAAGGAGTCGGCACCATTACATCTATAAAAAATAGTGTCATACAAGGAGGATCAACCACGAACCTTTGTTTCTCTGGGATGAAAGGGCACGTTTGAAAGAGCCTTCAAAATGAAACAGTATTGTTGTGACGCAATTGGTCTTTAAATGCAGCCAATGAAGGATGTGGCCTCTGAAATGAGTCGCAGCTCAAGATTCACGCATCACTTTCATCATAGCGTGGAATATTTTTATATATTTGACACTATTAAAACTCAGATAATTAAATGCTAGACTTTTCTAGATGCCTTGGAAACCCTGTAACAGAACTGAACAATTACTGAGATTGACTAATACCTGAAAGAGTTTGTGTCTGTGAGTGGGAACAGACACGTCTCAGGACCGACCAACGGACCAGCAGCCTCACGTCTTGCTTCAATCACAGATACAAATATTTCCCCCTTACTGCCTTACATGCCAAATAATGTAGATACTCTCTTCTAATATGCATTGTTTCTGAGGCACAAAATAAATATCTGGAAAAAACAACAACAAGGCTCTAATTCCCTGTGATGGCCTCCTTCACACAATTGCTCTTGTTGCTGATCTGAGGGGATGAAATCAGTTTGTGTTCATTCATGTGGTGTCGGGCCCGTTTGTTATTTTTATCTAATCACCATCATCATCATCACTCAGAGCAAAATGCCAGCTGTTGTGGCGAACAAGGGAGTTGCAGTACTCGGCCCCGTCTCCGCCTGAGCCGAGGAGTTGGCATGCTGACCGGAGTACCAGGCAGCTGCGGTGGTGGTGGTGTTGGAGAAGGAGGAGGAGGAGGAGGAGGAGGAGGAGGAGGAGGAGGAGGAGGAGGAGGAGGAGGAGGAGGAGGAGGAGGAGGAGGAGGAGGAGGAGGAGGAGGGTCGGCTGTTTGATTTGGCACAGAGTGCAACATGAGTCTCATCAACATCAAAACAAAGTCTGAGCTCTATGCAGAGTTGAACAGTATTAGTCCAACCAGGGGTAGTAATGGATTACATGTTAAGAGGATTACATATAGGGTACAGCACCAATCAGCCCAGATTACATTTGTAATGCAGTAATAGTTACAGTGTTAATGATTAGATTGTGATTATGGCTGGATCATGTTTTAATTCTTTGTCATGATAAGACAAGTGCTCCACCTTGTGGCTTTCAATCAAGAGTTTAGGTTCAGGCAGCAGCAGTTCCTCTAAATACTTATAATAGAAAACAGAAATCTAAAGGAATGATTAAAGTTTTGAAAAACATATGTAAATCATATTGCATTTATGAACATATGAAGCTGTGTTATTACATTTGTCAGTGGGTTTTCAAAAGGTGACCCTAGGCAGAAGCTAAAGCTATCTGGTATTCTAGACTATAAGGTTCAATATTTTCATTGTTTTACTTTCAATTAATCCAAAGGTTTTCAGATTAGATTACATGTGACTGAACCTGCTGGGTATCACACTCAATACCTCAGATCTGTTGTTCCAGAGCTTCCATGTTCTTAGACTGTAAATAAGTGGAACAAAAATAGTTTTTCGTCTCTGACCTTGTACACATCCTCAAATAATGGCATAATGTTTTCATTAAACGTCCTGGTATCAATATCAACCCACCAAGGGCAGATAAGTGATAAAGCCTTTGAGCCTTTTACCCACCAGAGGGCAATAAAGAGAACTGTGTGTCTGATCTAATATAAGCTTCAAATGTTGCCCTGCCTCAGCTCCCCATAGTAACACACAGTTACTTCAAGTAGGTACTTCATACTACACTATATTAGAATATCCACTGTGTTGTACTACAGCAACTTTGATATAATAGGTCAGCTGTTATATTAGCTGCAGCATTATAGCTCCAGCAGTTCTTTGAAAAAAAAAACTTAATGCAGCAAGAGACAACAAAATCCATCCGAGAGAATCTGTTCAAGTTGGGATGACTTTGCCGTAAGAATATTGTATTGTATTGTTGTATTGTTCTTTAATTACAGTGTGTACACATGGTAAATCTGTTTTAAAAGCCATATAGCTTATTAATTAGATTATAAAGGGCATTTGATTTAAATAGTAATATTTTGCAAACCTGTAATCAAACCTGAAACTAGTCAGACCATCTACTTCATAGGGTTCATCGGTCATAATCATTACACCCCAACATGATTCAACTGACGTACGCATCGTCAGTTGAATCATGCTGGACTTAAATAAAACACTTTCCAGCAAACTCTCACATATAAGGTACACCGCCCTGCAAACTGCTTTATAAACCTCAGGCATCTGCATGTACGAGTTAGTTTCTATAGAGACAGTCCAGCAAACCCTGGTGTTAATCCTGCTGCCATATATACAGTGGAATTTCAATCAGCTGCCGTGAGCCAACAGCCTGGATCTCAGCGTCATAAATCAAATCCGTATATGAGGGAGATTAAAGTCCTGACTCAGCGAGAGAACTTTTACTGCAAATTTCAACCACCTAACTTATACCTATAAAAGAAAAATGAGACAGTCAGTGTAAAAAACAATCTTATCCACTGATTTATTTCACCGCAGAGATTGTTGGTCTGTATTTCCCATGGAACAGCACAGTGACACACTGTAAATATGAAACTGTGCTGAAAAGCAGGTTTAGCAGTTCAGCAGTGCGCCGCTTAGTCTCATGGAGCTGCAATGCGTCCTCTGTCAGCAGGAGGCGCTGCAGCATACATCGATAGGCAAAACATAATAATGGAGACAGCACTGCACACACCAAGGTCCACATGTGCAAGATGGTGCTGTTAGCATCTGGGATATTAAGTGAGAGGAGGTGGAGACATGTCGTCCATCTTGATAAACAGTCTACACAAATCGGTCGGACGACTGCTTTGATTGCGTTGATCAAACTTGCTGTGTCATTACGAAGGTTACCGCGTGTACAGCATGTGAGCGACTTTGAAAGCGCTGCGCACAAGTTAGTCTTTAACACAAACATCAGGTGATTTTGTGGATTATTTCAGGGACGTATTGACCTTGCATGATGGACATATGTTCACGAGAGGCGCTAATGAAGGACGATATTTCGGTTTGTACGTACTCAGAGTGGCAGCATCACATGTTGATGCACTTTGTCTATGTTTAGTTGCGCCGCCGTAGCCAAATGTGCACTGGAAACTGCATTCCTGCCTTAAAACCATGGCTTAGCATTGTCTGCAGCTATTATCCTAATCAGACCAAGGGGCCCCTGCAGTCTCAGGGGGGGGGAACGGAGTCCGTCTCCAATATTTCTCTCAGTAGCCAAAGGAAATCCCAGAAAATCATTCCAGTGACAGAACAGGCCGCTCGCCTTCGGCTGCTTGAAGTTTGCTTCGACGGAGAGGAAAAACAAAGAGGGCTTTCACTTGAACTTTCTGTAAACACAGCGGGAGCGTGTTGGCAAGAACAAACGGTTGAGATGATCCTACCAAGAGCTTTAAATAGTTCCGCCATGTAAAAGATGAAAATCAGATTAACAACTGCCTGAAAATTAGGTGATAGCTGATGAGATAGAAGTTTATCCCGAACCTGGCACCAATAAAAGTTCACACACGTTATCATAATGACGCAGAAAGCAGTGATTTGTCAACACAACACGAGCATCACAATCACTGTAATCCTGAGACCACCCTCTACCATGGTGTGCGTGTGTGTCTGTGTGTGTGTCTGTGTAGTGTCTATTTTGATCTCCTTCTGATTGAGAGGAGGGACAAGTGGGATTAATATTCAGCCGTGCTCTTTTCTCCATCACTTTGTGTTAGTCTGCAGCATCATCACAAGAAGGTAAGACCAAGTATCTCTGCGGCACTACGTCTATCAAACTCTAGTTATTACCTCTAAGATGTGAAGTTGTAGTATGATGAGTGTGTACTTGTGTAATCAAGTGTGTGGGCTTTTACTTTTTCTTTGATCAATTTGATAAGACAACAAATCAAAAAGGAGAAACTAGCTACAACTTTTTTACTTTTGCTTTAATCTACAAAATCATGTTTCACATTTTTGCTTAAAAAAGTACTTTCACTATTTATCAATTATCGTTATAGTTTTTTGCCAATTCATTTAAATATTTTAAATGTTTATCAAATTTCTACAACTATGACTGGCTTTAAATCCCTGCTGTCTTGATTGAATATCACATGATAAAGTGATTTAACTGCAGAATAATGGGGGGTGAAAATGGGTAAAAAGTTATATCGGCATAGTAAATTGTATAAAATAACCAGAAAGAAAAATCATCACTTATAGTACAATTTAGGACTGAATTAATCAATAAAAAAATTAACTGAAGAATAAATGGCAAAAGGTTTAATAATAGATTACTTCAATATGATAAAATCAAGTAAACGTTAGAATAAGTGTTAGATAAGTGGAATAAGTTACAGCAAACTTATATTGTAGCTTATATTGTCAATATCGTCAAAATATAAGTAGATATTTTCCTTTTTCCTCTCTCTACTTTTTGATCAAGGGGTCAGTTTCTTGGAAAAGTCCGAAGTACTTTAAAAACATTAGGCAGGTCAGATCTGTTCCGAGAATTGAGGGAGTCGGCCTATATTTGTTTTTATCCAGTAGAGAAGTGGGGGTTAAGGTGGGAAACGTTATCTATCGAGAGTAGCTGCCATGTTGGGTGCCTTGCATGCGTCTCCCCGTCTGCCACCACTCAGTCCTCTGGCAGGGGTTTGCACCATCAACACTCTGGGAGGTGACTGGCTGATTGTGTCCAGCAGGCTCCATGAGGAGGATGTAACAATGACAGATAAACAAAACAACACATGGGAAAGGTCACGTCCATCATTTCATCCATCCATCAACAATCAATCAGAGAAAATCCTTAAAATATCAATTCACGTCTATAAATATACTGCAGGTTTTCTTCCTGGTAACAGTATAGGACTGACTGTGTAATGGCATGTATGTGTAGTGGAGTGAAAGTGGAAACCATGGAAAAGGACCATTGGGGCTCTGGACCCCAATGGTGCCAACTGTCGAGCACTTCAAATACAAAAAGGTTTTATTTTTGTCTTCAGGGGGAATTCAAATAGTCAAGATGCCTGAGAAAGCGTAAGTGTCAAGTGTCTGTTATTCTTTCCATTTACAATGAGAGTATCAGTTTCATTCACCAGATTTATCTATGGAAACACATAATTAAAGACAACAATGATGAGATACAAGTTTCTTTTTTTGCTAACGCGTTGTTTCTGTGTCTGTCACGTTCCGTCTTTATTCCGGACCCACAGACCAGAGGTAAGTCTTCAAAGACCCTGCTGACTCAGACATCTAATACTTTGATACCAGCATTAATTTCAAGATTATCTCTAGGACAACGAAATGTCAGACTAAAAATAAAATCCTCCTTTTTGCAGAGGAAATCTAAAATCTCAGCCTCACGCAAGCTCATGCTGAAGGTGAGTCCTCGGTCACGTTTGCACAGAAACACAACCAGAGTGTTGGATTTAGATCTTGAATGTGGGCGATGTTTCAGAGCATGATGGTGGCCAGGGCGAAGGAGGAGCTGGAGCAGGAGATGGAGGAGAAAGAGGAAGAGAAGCTAAAGTACCTGGAGGAGAAAGCCCCTCCGATGCAGATCAGTTGCATGTCCTTGGCAGAGCTGGAGGTAGAACTTCCTATTTAACAACTAAAGAAATTATAAACTATACTAATAAAGTCACTCATATAGGAGAACTAAAATCTGATCCCTCCTGTGTTATATTCAGACATTATGTGAAGAGCTGCACTCCCAAATCGACGTGGTGGACGAGGAGCGATACGACATTGAAGCCAAAGTCATGCACAACAGCAGAGAGGTAAAAGAGTCAGAGTTAAGAAAGACTGAAACAAGAGAAAGCTCCGATAAACAATGTTTAGAAGCTGCAGAGTTATATGGATGTTGTCCAACAAGTATCATAAGCAAAAAAGTCAGTTATTGAGTGACTCTAACTAACTGCAGCAGTCCGTCTACACAACCTTTGTTTTACAAAATATCTTTGTGTAGAGGAGAACACAAAAATGACTACGAACGTTCAAACAAGCATGCCAGGCCAATAGGTGGTGATAAAGTCTGCAAAGTCTACACCATCCAACACCAGAGAAGAATGCTGTGGTTCAAGTAATATTGGGCAGATTCTTGTGAATGCCAAATTTAGGTGCAAACACGTAATTAGGCCAAGCAGAGCTAACCAAATGTAGAGAAATCGGTACATAGGGTTTGGTGTTGTCTCTGATTCAAGCTCATCACAGAAAGAAACAGTTGACACAGCAAAGTAAACTATGACATAATGGTTTCCAAAATGTTCCGTTTTACCTCTACATACTGATACTTTAGTGACTAAAAACGCTGTTTGCATGTGGACAAGAGGTAAAAAGGTTGTTTTGCAAAATGTCAAAATGAGTGTGTGACCAGGCGGTCGCTCCTCCTTTCCTCCGCAGATCAAAGACCTGAACATCAAGGTGCTGGACCTGCGAGGGAAGTTTAAGAGACCCAGCCTCAGGAGAGTGAGGGTTTCTGCCGACGCCATCCTGCGCTCCCTGCTGGGCTCAAAGCACAAGGTCTCTCTGGATCTGAGAGCCAACCTCAAATCGGTCAAGAAGGAGGACACAGAGAAGGTGGGTGTAGAGAAAAGAAAACTATATATATATTTACTGTGTAAAATCCGAAGAATTGGGTGAGGAGTGACAATGAGGAGTGAGAATGACAGAAGAAACATTCTCCTTACTCCAAGTCAGTGAACCATGGCACTGTTAAAGACTTAAAATAAAATCTACATCTCATATTGTGTGTGTGCTGCTGCAGGAGAAGACAGCGGAGGTGAGCGACTGGAGGAAGAATGTGGAGGCCATGTCGGGCATGGAGGGCCGCATGAAGATGTTTGATGCAGCCGGCTCCAGCCAGTGAAATCCACGAGCTGCCGTTCATCTCACGTCTAGTACAGTCACTTGTGATCAGATCGGAGACTAAAGCTCCACAGCGTCACACAGACGATAACTTGCTTTATCATATTCAGTATCTTTTATGTGTTTTGCTTCATTGTCACCGAAATAAACTCAGCAAATGAAAACTCTCTTCTTTTTTTTATGTTGAAACTAGAAAAGCTTTGTATCATCAATCAGCTGTTTTAATGTAATTTCTGTGTATTTAAGATGTTGCTCACATGCTTACGTTAAATCATTGGAGCCCAACCCATATGGATTTTTCGGAGCTGATAATAATACTAATTATATGGAGTAAAAATTTCTGAATTTCTTTTTAAATTGCATTTAAACCATGAACTTTATAATTAACAACTACAAATAAAGAGGAAACACAAATACAACCAAATATGTGGAATTTTAATAATAAAAATATAATGCAATTCGATAAAATAAAAAGTTTCTTGTAGGTGTATTTCTGCAAACTACCATATATCATCATATATCAAGTGCAATACCACGGAGGGCCGCTAGGGGCTAGCACCAAAAATCTCAGACTCCATAGACAACAAAACATCAACTTCTCTCAGGAAATATTACATCAGTATTTTTCTGTCCACAAGTTATGGAATATTTACTTAAATGCACTCCTTTGTATCAGTGTCTTTAAAAATAATGTCATATATCATATGTTTAGACATTATTGCTCAAAGAGGAGTATGTTTGAGGGCAACATGTATGCAGGTACCAGACGAGGAATAATCCCATAAAAACTAAGACCTCCCTGTAAAACTTGATTCAGAATTATTGCCCGGCCACATATGAATGTGAAAATTGCCACAAGCTAAGAACTTAGCAGTAGTAATGACACAGTAAAGAAGTGAAGTGAAGCCATGTTGGGAGGAGCAGATCATACCTGACATGTCAGAGGAGAGAAAATCCTTCAGGACCAGACTGAAGCTGGGAACACAGGCCTGAAGCTCAGTGTTGGACTGACACCACACGCGCACAACACACAACAGACAACAGACAACAGACAACAGACAACACACAACACACAACACACAACACACACACACATGTCTGAAAAAACACGAGTGTGGCCGCTTCATGTAGGAGTTTGACATGTGCCAGTGTAGCACCGCACTGAAGTTAGTTTGATGTTGGCTGTTCCACATCATATTCCACATCCAGATCAGAGAACTCAGGGACCGTCAATAAATTCCGGTTCGAACAGGGTGAACCTGCCGCAGCCTTGTCATGTGACCCACTGACTCGTTGGTTTAAAGGTTTGATGGTTTAAATCAGCTATTATTCTTACACTTAACATTAAGGAGACAACTCTTTATATATTGTGTTAGCGTGTCCTATATTTTATATGAATATGAATATAAAAATTCATGTATTTTTCAATAGCTTCAATGTCACATGATCCATTGACTCTAAATCACATTAGATATTACTGCTTCCATAAAACTAAATAAAAACAATCAGGAGCCAACTCTTTTTAAATTAGAATTTTGTGTTTACTATATTTTGTTAGTCCTCTCTTTGACTGCAGTTAACACAGTTGATTCATATTTTTTTCCTTCTGAGTCTGTGACTCTAATCTTTGGATGAATAAAAAAAAAAAAAATTATGAAATACAGATGTTGTGACGCATCTCATGCAGTTCTCCTTTTTGCCACAAGGTAGCAGGATCAGCTCACAGTCAGTTTGATGAGATCATGACAGAAATATTCCAACCGACTGGAAAGTCGAGATCAGAAGAAGAAAACATGGATCAACATCATTGATCATCGTTTATTTATAAAAGCTGTGATGCGTATTAACATGATAAAACACCTTCAAAGTCCTGAGACGTGTTGTGAATCCAGGTCAGGGGCCGAGGGCCTGTCAGGTTCACACACTGCTGAAGGCCTAAGTACTTTCTCTTGTTTGTTTTAGTCGACTCCGGTGCCAGACGGGTGGGGTTTGCAACAATACAATCAGGACGCAGCACTCTGACTTAAGTAAAGGACATGAAACTGACTCCTGTGATTCTTTGACAGCCTAATGTCGCACAAAGCTTTGTCCGATTCCAAGTAAAGCAACACAAGCTCGAACCAGCTCGAAAACCTGCAAGTAGTAAAAGTGTCTGCTTTACAGAGAAATGTTAGGTACCTAATGTGATAAGTAATGTGATTTTATTTTATTGTATGAGGATGACAAGTGTTTTGTCAACTAAATGGTTGCTAAAATAATCCTTCATACTTTTATAGTTCTTGTCATCAGACTGCAGCATGTTGGGAATATCTATCTACAGCTGGCATGCAAAGATATTAGCGTAAGCAGTACTACCTTCTTCCTCCTCCTCCTCCTCCCCCCTTCCGTTCCTACGCACAAGGGCACAAGTTGAAAAGCACCAAAATAAACACACACGATCCTTCTGGTGACTGTGTGTGTTCTAACACAGTTTTCATGGAGCAAAACACACAGCTCACTTGTATGTAAACACTCACTGCAAAAATATTCGACACAACCCAGGGATTACCACACACACACACACACACACACACACACACACACACACACACACACACACACACACACACACACACACACACACACACACACACACACACACACACATTGGCACGTTGTTAAGTTTCACTTTGCAAAACATACATGTACCTCCTGCATATCACTGTTCAACAATGTTTGGTGGGAAAATACACTTAACATCTGTGATTGTAGACGTATTATACAACATATACAACCTGTACATACACAGTGTTATCCTGCTTCCAAAGGACTTGACCTGAAAACATAAATCCCTAAAGTCTCAATATGTGATTTTATTAGTTTTGCTCGTCATTCAATTGTCATTGAATCATACAGAATAAAAGATTCAATAGGTAGACAATAATAGAAAACACTTAAAATGTTAAATTTAGGTTATAGATAATTGTTTTGATTATTGGAAACACCAATAGCATAGTTTTAAGGACTGTGAAACAAAACAGAAAAAAACCACAATATAATTTTCAGCAATAACCCTGTAACAAAGGTTTAATATTTGCTCCTTAAGAACAGTTTAAAACCACAACCGTCACTATGGTAATTATTAACTGATATGGCAACACTTCTAACCTGAAATAATTTAATAAAAACATATAATTGAGCCATTTGAGTCATTGATTTTGACTTTTCGCTTCTGACTTGTTACGACAGGATCGGAGACATCAGCCGAACTCGTCTCCAATGACTTGAGAATTTGCTCCAACTTGCCTTAGAAGAGAAAGACAAACGGTGGCCTTCTTCCGATGAGTCATGATCCTCATTGTTGCTTCAGATACAACATCAACAACCAACACCGGTAGCATCAAAAGACTTGGCAGCTCACGCAGGGTGTTGCTTACAGCACGTTAGTACATGTGAGGACACAGGGCAGGGAAGCAGGAATTGAAGAAGCTACAGGAGATGGAGGAAGTTGTCTTTGAACAACCTGCTACTGGAATTAGGCTCAATTCAGACTTGTATAACGCTTCCAGTACATGGATCAAATTGTGGCAGGAACATGATGCTGCAAAGTGTAACGCTTGAGCGATCAACGTGTTGCAGATCAGCAGCACCATATGAGGTTACAGTGAATAAAGTTTTTTTTATTTACTTGGAGCTCCGTGCAGTTGTGCGTCTGTGTGTTTGTGTGTTTGTGTGCATAATGGAGTAGGTTTACAAGGATTACTTTCAAATTCCACCCGCCCACGTCAGCCCAGACCTGAGACACTGGAACCCTTTGAGTTCAGTAATCCCTCGGTGCTCACTGCAGGTTTTGCTGCGTAAAAATAGACAATGCAAGTCCAGGGAGAATGCATGTTTTCCCCTTCGATTTAATGCCTTCTGCCATCTGTTTGCAGGTATGTGCCCACCCATTGTAGACACGGGCGACTTGCCGCCATGTGACCCGCTACTGGGTTTAAAAGCTTATGGCCAACAGAGGAGGGCCCAGTATACGATTCCCCCATTGAGTCACATCTGAAGCGCACATCGCACTATCCTGGTAAGTGTCTGCTTTTCTCTTGTGTGTGTGGATAAATGATAAATAAACAAATTTCTTAAAAAAATGTTATCATCACCATGCATTGAATTGTTCTCATTTGTGCAGGTGCTGCCTCCTCAACATGTCCGACACAGAAGAAGCAACATATGAGTGAGTAAACATTTAAGTTCTGCAGAGCAGGGAGCGAGAATAACAGAGTGATGGCAGCACTGATGGAATCAATCATAACAGAAATATTGTTGGTGTGTTTTTCTTCTTTCAGGGGAGAACGTAAGTCTGTGCACTGAACACACACACACACACACACAGACACACTTACACAAGCAAGATGAGTATACCTGCAGTATTGTATTGAAGCTGCAGATTCAAACAAACTGCTCAAGCTGTGACTGGCTGGATGCTCCACAGCTGCTTCATCTGTAGTCCACAGAAAGACATGCATGGACATTGTGACTATTCTGCATGAACGTGTATCAGAAAAACATATTTCAGCTCATGTTTAATCCAGTTGTGAACCACACCGCTACAGCTGACCTCTGCTCTTTATGTCTCTGTGTGTGTATGCGATGTGAAGGAGAGGAGGATATTGTTGGTTTGTACTTTAATACCAACAATATCCATGAAAACAATGTACATCTCCACCTCTGAATGCATCAACTTTAATGTTGGGTCTTTTCTGCCACTTTGTTACCTGCTTTACACGCTTGAGCCTCGTGTTTAAATGCTGTCGGTTACTTAACACGCTGCGTGCTAAGCCCCTGGCTTCAGCGCCCGGTACTGTATTTTTGGCGTGTTGGTGCCACTGTAGAAGCAGCTGGTGCGCCGCACCTTTCTGCCAGATTGACCTTTGCTCTCTCGATGAGTCCCCCTCTGTCTGAGGCTGAAGATAGTTCACCTTGAATAAACATCCCAGTGGATCTGTCCTTTCAATTCGAACGGTGCCCCGGGCTGCCACGAAGGAGATAAAGGGCCGTACCGCTATTTCTGTCTCCTTTGTGAGGCTGTCCAAGTGGGCCTCTGTGCAGCCACGCTGTCCCTGCTACTGAGCAGCACCTGTCTCCCTGTGCGTGGACTACTCTGTTCGAGACCGATGTAGGTCAGGTTAGGCTCTCAATACAGCACCTTGGGGCAGATGACGGTGCAAGCACAATGGCTACTTTCACTTTTATGCCTGCTCGTGGTCCCCTAAATGCAGGTTGGTTTACCTCCTTTGCAGTGGAAAGAGATTGAGTTTCCCTCTGTGGCCAAAGGGACTAAACGCTTGGTGTCACTTTTTCCTACTGAGGCCCAGTGAGGAAAGAAGTGCTGGGAACAAAAAGGCCCAGCTCAGTGGAGTTCAAACATCCGCCGCCGGAGTTCATACATCGGCCCGACAGGCCCCTCCTGAAACCACGTTCAAATTCTCCAGATCCAGATTTTAAACGGCTAACAAACACAGGTTGTAGATGGAAAACATAACAGAAAAGTGTACAAATAAACCAAAGTCTAAATGAGAAAGCAGGTGGCACAATGGCAGAAAAAACATCAAAATAATATTTAAATGCTTTGTAAAGAATTTACAAATTTAATACATAATGTTAAAAACACAGTAGCAGCACATAAGAACATTTGAACAGTACAGTTCAGAAAATTCCATAAATACGGCCAAAATTATTTGATTCAAAGATTGTCACATTGTTTGCTTGCTAACTTCATACTTGCTTTGCACAGAAGAAGAGAAGGATGTGGAGGAGGTAACAGAGAAGGAGGAGGTGGAGGAGGAAGAGGTAGTAGAGGAGGAGGAGGAGGAGGAGGAGGAGGAGGAGGAGGAGGAGGAGGAGGAGGAGGTAGTAGAAGATGAGGAGGAGGAGGAGGAAGAAGGTAGTACTGCTTACACTAATATCTTTGCATGCCAGCTGTAGATAGATATTCCTAACACTCTGCAGTCTCATGACAAACACTATGAGAGTATGAAGGATTATATTAGCAACCATTTAATTGCCAAAACACTTGTCGTCCTTATTCTTTTATTATATTTTAAGAAGTATCCAACACAATTATTGTTAAATCTGTATGAAAATATTAACGGATGCATGGTTTTAACTGGTACTTTGAGAAAATATAAAAACCTGTATACAGGACACTATCTCTAAAACCAACCAGGTACGTAGATGTATTCTGAAAATGCACATTATTGTTAGATTTAGAATTTCATGTCTCACAGTGTGATTTAAAAAGGTACATTTACCATCTAGTGTCAAATCCATGAGTAAAAGAAAAAGCAATTGTTATCTTTCTCTCTCTCTCTGTGTCTTTCCGTTGAGAATAATATGACTTTGACATGTTACGAGATGAGAGAACTAGGTAAAAAACTCTAATCATAAGGAACAAAGCAGGTTCTTTGTCAGACTAATGGATGAGGTCATTTGTTTTTCTGTCACCGGGCGAGATAACACACGAGTTATCTGCAGCGATGATTTAAATCAGCTTCCTCTCAGACACACGCCCTCATACCTTTCAGGATTAGTCCGTCAACTCTGACAGGAGAACTCGAGTATGCTGCTGCTGTCAAGCGCTGATTGTTTGAGGGTGTTCCCCCATTTCACTTTCACATAAAGGTCTCTGTGTGTGTGTGTGTGTGTGTGTGTGTGTGTGTGTGTGTGTGTGTGTGTGTGTTTGTATCTTCTCATGACCTTTCACTGACTCTCATCTGTCAGTAGATGCTGGAGAGGAAAATGAAGGAGGTATGGACACGTGTGTGTATGTGTTTGTGTGTGTGTGTGTGACAGAAGAATGTTGCTTTGTGAGTTTTTTCATGCATGTGAGTTTGTTTTAAATTTTTTTATTTTATCATACACTTAAAATGTTACTTTGCTTTTTCTCCTTGTGGATTTGCAGACGAATCAAAGCCCAAGTCAAAGTAAGATCTTTTTTTTTTTTAAATGCATTAACAACCAACTTTGTGAGGTTTATTGAGATGAACAGGTTGTAATTTCCCTCATCCGCCTCAGGCCTGGCTTTGTTCCTGGCCTGATAGCTCCAAAGATCCCAGAAGGAGACAAGGTGGACTTTGATGTGAGTTCATCTCAGGACAGATTCAAGTCAAACCTGCAGGCTTCTCTCTGGTCAGAGTGGATGACTTCTTGTTTTAATCTCAGGACATTCACCGAAAGCGAATGGAGAAGGACCTGACCGAGCTCCAGACTCTGATCGAGGCTCACTTTGACAAGCGTAAGAAGGAGGAAGAGGAGCTCCTCAGCCTCACAGACCGCATTGTACGTTCACGTCTGACTGTCCTGCAGCAGAAATCACACATTTATCCTCCAATATTACTTCTACAAGTAAAGTGATGTCTGTAGGTCCCAGGTATGAGGTGTGTAAACTTTCCCTTTGTTTCCTGCTGCAGGACAAACGCAGGTCAGAGAGATCAGAGCAGACGAAGATCAGAGCGGAGAGAGAAAAAGAGCGACAGAACAAAATATCTGTGAGTTAAGGTCCTCATCAAATCACACCAATGGGTAGTGATCATGTGTTAATGTTGTGCTTTTTTTTGAAAGGGAAGGTTAATTTTTTCCTAGAATGTGTGTAGGAGAATTGTATTGTTCTGTCAAATGTATTATGAATACACCTAAAATTACTGAAATAAACAAATTAACTAAAACTACACATTTTTCAAACTGGCTTTTAAATATTTAAAGGTCCAGTGTGTTAAATTTAGTGACACCTAGTGGTGGAGTTGCATGTCACAGCTAAACACCCCTCACTTCACCCTCCCCCTTCCCAACATGAAAGAAAACCTGTGGATTCTTCAGGTGTCATAAAAACTCAAAAGGAGTTTAGTTTGTCCAGTCTGGGCTACTGGAAAAAAACATGGCGGCCTCCGTAGGGAGGACCCGCTCCCGAAAGATCCCTGTCACCTAAATCATACACCGTGGACCTTTACATACTGATTCTAAACATGTTTGCTCTCTTGCCTTTGGCTCATACACCTATGAATCATATTTACAATCAGTTTACTCAAGTTCAGACAATGTTAACGTCACTTTAATGTTTTTCCCCAATAGGAGGAGAAAGCGAGGAAAGAAGATGTAGAGTTTAAGAAGAGGGCAGACGATGACCACAGGAAGAAGATGATTCTGTCCAACCTGAGTTTCACCGGATACAAAGTGATGATTTTGTTCTCTCATTAAAATATACAAATATAAAACACTCTGTGCAACATGTCACCACATGTGTCCTCCTCCTGTCCTGCAGACACAGACTGGGGCAAAAAGACAAACGGAGAGGGAGAAGAAGAAGAAGATCCTGAGCGACCGACGCAAGGAGTTAAACATCGATCACCTGAAAGAGGACAAACTCAAGTAAAAGAAAAACACACAATCATAACTCGGTTAATTATTGTCTCTTTAACCATGCAGAGCACTGGGCAGCATCAATTTTATCTTGGTGTTATTCCCCATCTCTAATAAAAGGCTTTAATATTCTTTTCCAGGGAAAAAGCGAAGGAGATGTGGGACCGGATGCGTGAGCTGGAGTCGGAGAGATTTGATCTTCAGTATCAGCAGACGAAGCAGAAGTATGAGGTAATAAATCACATGTGACTGTCCCATCACTTCTATGTAAACTGTCTTATCAGCTCATCACCTGTAAAACACAGGGTCTCTGTCGGGTCTGTACAAGCGGCTGTTTGCAGATTTGAAACGTTTCATTAATAAAGTTTAATAACAAACAAAAAAAAGTCCAAATATACACAGTGCTTCATTAAATGTCAACACTAATTCATCTTGTTTTAAACCCATGTTCACACAGATCACCGTGCTGAGAAACCGAGTCAGTGACCATCAGAAAATGTAAGTTTGATAAAATATTCATATGATTTTGATATATTCAGTGCTTTCTTACACAGGCAGGATCTTCAGATGAACAGATTCAAAAACACAAGCATGATACGTGCTTTTCTCTCATCACGCCTGGTTTACTGTAAACAGTATTTCCCACATGCCTTTTCAAGTAGAAAACCTGTAGACTGTCTTCTGACACCATTGCCAGGACATTTATCAGAGTAAACAGGTTGGAACACATCACCTTGTTTTTTAAAGCCCATTTACAATGGTTTCCAGTACATTTTAAAATAGGTTTTTAAGGTTCTCTTAATCTCGCACAACTTGTAGTCTGACTCCTCAGTATCCTGCAGATATTTTTGAAATAAGAGCTCAGAGGCTGTGGAAATTCAAAATCAAAACTTAAAAAATACTTTTATCATACCTCTTCCCTGATTTCACCTTATTCTACAATTTGTACGTTTTTATCTGTTTTTTTTACGTGTTACTTTGACTTTGCAAATTAACATATTACTATTTTACAAAGTAGATAGCAAAACCGCACAAAGCAATTTTCAATTAAACATTGATGAAAGTTCGATGCTCAGTCAGAGTCTGTAATTCTGATGTGAACATTCAGCAAGTTTCCACCTGCTCCAGGTCCAACGTGCGCTGAGCCAAGACAGGATGGGGAAAACACAAAGCAGGGGAAACATGAGAGGCGGTTTAAAGAAGGACAGACTGGTCTGAACTACATTCGTGCACTCAGTCTCAGGCTGTACCGCAGGGCCGACAGCTGACAGATCTCATAGCAGCCACGTGATATCATCAGTGATAATCTGGCTCACAATAAAACAGTGACCGGCCCCCGCTGACATCCAAATCATTTCAATCCTTTGCTCCTGATCCTTAGGCCGTGTTACAGTGAGGGCTCTGAATGAATCTTCAACCAGCTCAGACGCTGATGCTGCTGCAGAATGTGACAGTGATTTTATAAAGCAGGAATATTGGAGAGAGGGATTGATCCTTTCAGACGAGAATCTCCTCGGGTTAGAGCCTCAATATTGACTCTTGGTTTCCAGGTCAAACAACAATTACTTTTAGAAAAGGTGAGTTAATATTTAGACATTCAGGAAACCATAGTAACAGACTGGCTGTGTTTATAGTTTTATAGATTCACAGATTCGGAGATAAGCTGCAGGTACCTCGGTAGCAACACTAGATAAACATAGCTGTCAACGATTTGGTAGCTAATCCCTTCCCAGCAGCAACATCTATGAAAAGCTTTCTGTGCAGCGGTGGTTCCCAACATGAGGGTTGAGCCCCCTGCAAGGACTCACAAGTATTTGTATTGTAGAATAATAATAAATAAATACACCAATCTTATAATACAGAAGTGTTGACTTTTTTCTGTTCAAATTTACTTCTTTGCTCCTCTTAAACTATTCTTATAGAATTCAATCATCAAAAAAAAAACCTGATTTCAGGATTCCTGATCAGTCAGATATGCAAGTGCCAAAAACACAGTCTGGTTAAATTTTGAAGAATGAGGAAAAAAAGGTTAAATCCAAACGATAATGATTTGTTCTCTCGTACATTTGCAAATTGATGTGTCCACAATATCCTTTATGCTTCTGAAATTTTCCTAAAATGATTTTAATGCAAAATTAAATTAGGCTTCAACGGTTTCGGTGGAAGGGAAGATCCGAGGTTCAGTTTGCATCACGCTCCGGCTCCTATGGCTGAACTTCTTCTCTCTTCGTCCTCAGTTCAAAGGGCGCCAGGAGCAAGCGAGGGCTGAGGAAGTAACATCGGACGTCACCGTGAGGAAAAGCGGCATCAATGAGTGACAGGAACTGAATTTGAATGTTTTCTCAACACTTGAACACGCAAGAACAGAGTGACGGTTCTGAAAATATTATAAAATGCTCTTAAACAGGTTATGCTGAGAAATCCAGAGGTATCACTGAGTCTCTGATCTCAGGCTGATCAGACGAAGTGGTGCAACTTATGTTTATTCAAAAAAAAGAAAAGTGTGTGCTCTATTATAATGGCTTAAGCGAATGGATTTTGCCTTAATGCTAAATTCCAAACACTGAATGTGTCGCTCGGAAAACTCAAAGTGAAATGGAGACTAATTAACAGATTTTGTGATGCAATGAATAAACTAAGCTTTGTTTAACAAACCAGAAACCGGCTCCTGTTTTTGGTTTGTCTCTTTCTCTTTTTTCAGGACTCTCGGCCAAATAAGTCGGTCTGCATGCGGAACAAATATTTTAGGAACCAGTCATCACATTGGCACCACACTTGACTTGTGTTTTGTTAAGGGCCAAAGGAAGTGTGGTGTCAAATTTGGTGCCATTTGGACATGTGATAAATTCTATATTAATGAAGAAGGGATCGGTCTACTGTGAGGACGTCAATCACAACAACAGCGCGTTCGCAACGAAGACGACAACTGATTCTCCAGTTCAGGTTCTGCAAAGTGAGTCGAGCCTCCCTGACCTTTGAATAAACAGGTGAAACGGCTCTTTGTGCAGCAGCGGTGGCAAAGCTTCAAGGTTCTTTTACCTGCAGCCACTCAATCACTGCAGGTGACTTTCACAGATTCAGAAAGAGAAAGAGCTACAGCCAGCATCACCAGCAGCAAAACAAATAGCACATACCACCCATGCAGGTTTAGAACTGGTGCTACGCTATTAAAACTAAATCGATAACACAGACCTAAATCTTAACCAATAGCGGGATTGATGCAAGGGAGCTTTTTCTCCTCTGCACCAAATACACTGCCTGGTATGGTTTATGTTTCCTAGGCTGTTCTGTCCGACCTGTGGGTGGCCTGTGTTGAAATGTGTAAATATGTGTTGATCTGCTCCAACTGGCTGTGGAAACAAAGTTCTCCCCGAGGGGACAATAAGGTCTAAAAAGCCAAGAAAAGTTTAAAACCAGGAGAATCATCACCATCACTACCATCTGACATCAGATGCTTTGCCAAAGAGAAGCTGCTTTAGCCATTACGGCCCGAGAATAATGTTATAAAATCGTAAAAGGCACTTGATAAGAGAAGAAGGTTCCTCACGCCTGACTGTCAGGATTGTTACGATGATGAGCACCAACTCTGTGCTCATAAAAAGCCCCACCTTCTTTTAATAATTTCACCTTGTGCTTGCCAATAAAAATAAACCTCACGTGTATTTTGGCAATCGAGTGGTTAATGACTGGCAGTTTCGGTGAACTTCATTTTGGCAGTTTTGTTATGAAACAGCCACTGAGACAGGGCTTGGGACTAACCCAGTGTATTACCAGTTTACTATAAATGACCAGGCACATAAATCTATCAGTGTAAAATGAAAGGAGCAGCTCTGCCAGTCGCTTCATTAAATTTGATCTCACCCTTAACCCCACAAGTCCCTCATGTCTGTTGGGTGGATCATGCGGTTTGAACTGTGGAAAACCAAGGTTCCATCTGATCGCCAATAATTCACCGGGTGCACCAGCAGCTGCAGCGACTGGCTCTGACAGCTTGTTTATAGGCAGCAAGAAGAAAACAACCCATGAGGGTGGAGTAAACAGAAAGAGAGACGAGCTGCTCATCTGCCCAGAGGCGTTTTTTAAACTTGACTGTCAAGAGGGGTGTCAACCGGTTGGCTGAACTCTCGATGCAACACCAGCGACTGTCACAATTGACAAATGATCTACTCCAATGCCAAGACACAGTATGTGCTGTACTACTTCCCATCATTATTGTTTATTCCTATGGAGGAGCACTAACCTGATTTGAACCTCACACGGCAGATTGGGCACATGCTAGGAAAGAGATCATTTAAGTTTGATGCAAATCCGATGAAGGGAGCTGATCCAGACTCGTTTTTTGTCACATGACTATGGACATTCTTTAAACATTTTCGTCAATTTCTCAGAAAATCATGTTCAGCTGTTGAGAGCTTGTAATTTTAGTGCAGACTCTACTTTTATTTTTTTTTATTTTTCTAGTAAAGCAGCCATAGGTACTTTGAAATTAACAATCTAAATCCAAGCTATTGTTTAATTTTTCTATTTTAAAAGTGAAAGAAACACACGTAGGCTTTTTGTCACATTTGCAGCTCAAAGAGAACGTTTTTTTCTTTATTGCAAACTTTTGGGACAATACAAGCAAATCATTTTACAATCACACGTATGAAAATGCATTTCCCACCAACAAGAGTTGTTTCTATCAAATGTAAACACAAACAAATCAATGCAAACTCATAGCTCTTATAGAAACCACATAAGCTCTACAAATACAAAATGCTCCATTATCCATATGTTCATTGTCTATCAAACAAGGTTTACAATCTTCTGTCATCAGATTAAAACTATTTCTGTGCAAAAATAAAGACGTCACCCTCATATTTGTAATAAAACAAGCAAATGTTACCATATCACACACAATTTCCTCCACTTTTAAAACTGAAAAAGCGAATCAAAACTTCAAGCAAAGACAGTTTGGCTGCTACCTGCCATATTTAGATTTCAACCTTCACCTATTTTCTTATAAAGAGTCACATTACAGCAAATACAGGCCTGTGTAATCATGACTGATGCATGGATTAAATGGAAACATGGATTACAAAAATGAAATGAGAGAGGATGCTGCCCAGCCTGTGCGTGTACGACTTGTGCAGGAGAGTTGCTTCGGTAAAAGACGACCGGCTAATTACCATCTTTAACCAACTGCAGTGCCGACATGGTGACATCATTGAAGAATAAAGGCTTTCCCATCCTTTGCTGCGGGACAAAAATAATTCAATATTAATCAGTGTTTTGTCTCTACAATTAATCCAAGCTTGAAAGTCGGCGAGATGTTGACAACCTCAACTGAGTTCAAATCTGCATGTACGTACAGGAGTATAGAAAATGCATCATGCAAATTAGCTTCGGTGCATGTGCAAGCTAAGTCCTGAAAGTTTTTCCTCTAAACCTGAGCGACGAGATTCCTCAGCTCTTTTGATTTTGGCACCGGACTCTCATTCACGTGGCATTTTATGAGAACACCACCTAATCCGTCAACCCTCCTCTCCCTCCGTTTCTCACAAATACTTCACAGAGGTGTGGACTTTGAGTTGAAGGCAAGAAACAAAAGAGGACACGCCCGAGCCCAGGCGGATCTTGACAACCAGGGGTTGAGCTGCAACTCACCTTTTTCAGGAAGCTCTGCAGATCTTTGTCTGACCACAGGTTGCAGAGAAACAGCGACGCAGCTTTGCTGGATTTGGGGTAATGGCTAAGAAGGAAGGTAAAACCAGCACCATTGATCAGTTCTAACTGGGACATGCAAATAATAATCCCAGATGAGTCATAGGTATTTCCCACATCTCAAGTTATCTTATTTACACATACGCAGGCACATTCCATACTTGTTTTTGCTGAGATCTCCCAGTGCTTTTATTGTGGTACTGTTCAGCAGCTGTTTGCCGACGTCAGGTGCCTTCATGACCAGGAGGTTGGTGGCCTGACAGACCATGGACAGGGTGTCATCAGACTCGTTCGCTTCCGCTGCGCCGCCGTTGATGATGCTCCCCAGCTCCGGGAGACATTTAATTGCTGCGGTAACAAGGAAAGCAAAAGCAACTGCGGTTACACACCAGCATGCACACGGAAACCTGCTGATTATTGATTTTAGGGTGATGACCCAAACCATTAATATACTTTCTTTATAGGTGGTCTCTTAGTATTTTAGGTCTTTGTGATAAAGCAACACACGGTTTTGTCTTTCACAGGCTTCTTACCGATGGCTCTCTGCAGGCTTGAGTTATTGCTCAGGTTTCCCACGAGGGCCACAGTGCTCTTCTGTAAATTGGCTTTGTTTGACTTTAAAAGGGGAGAGATGACCTGCAGGCCGTTCAGCTTCTTCACAATGGTGTGTCCCATAACTCTGGAGACCTGTGAATGTATACGTTTGAAAAAAAGGTCAGCTCCTAAACTCAGGAGACAACAAGCTGAGTCCATGAATACGCACAAAACTAAAAAAGGTTTTAAAAATATATGTCATCATTTTACAGGCACAAAGATATTTACGACCCAGACTGATTTAGCGTTAGATTTATTTCGACAGTTTGGTCCTTACAATGCCTTCGTGTGCGGTGAGGTTGTGCAGCGCTCCGCAGCAGGCTTCCTGTGTGTCGGCTCGCTGGCTGGTGTCCAGCAGGTTCAGGTAACTCAGTAGAGTTTTGGAGTGGAACAGCAGGCCCGCCCCACTCGGGTGCGGATCCTCAGCCACGGGGACGTCAAACTGTAGCTGGACGAGGACGGGAGCAGTTCATCAACGTGGACGAAGCTGCTAATACTCAGAATTCTGGATTTGACTCTGGCCTTATGCAGCACAGTGCAAACCTTTCACTCCGTCCCACACATTTGTATATTTGCACTCACCCGTGCAGAAAGTTAACATGAGGCAATGTTCGCTTAAAACTGTGAGATACTGTGGGAGCATTTCATATTTGTCTACACATAAAAATGGAGATATATTACATATACTAAAGTGTTTTATCTTTCAGTTTTTAATCACATATTTCCTAAGTATTATCCTTAAGATAACAGCTGTGGATTTTGACACACCCTGAATGCACTTAAGCCCTTGTGCTTACATTCTTTTTACGATATAGCCCAAAGACTAGGAGTGTCACGCTCCAACGTTATTACAACTGCCGTAAAGTTTATAACACAAACTTACAAGTTCAACTGAGGAGAAGGATGAATGAAGAGACGCTCACCGAGAGCTGCCGGCTAGACCAACTGACAGGCCTTTTTATATCTTATAATATGTCCCGCCTCAGTTCCCCTGTCTCACCTCTTGTTCTGGAGCTTTGCTCTGTGGACTGAAGCAGCCGATGGGGCCGGCGTCCTCCTGGCTGCTGCTGCTGCTGCCGCGGCTCACGGTCCTGGACAGAGCCGTGATTTTGGCGAACAGAGTCGGAGCCTCGGCCTCCAGCTGGAACGTCAGGTTGTGCAGGATGCACACGCAGTTTTCTACTGACTGTTTCAGCGGGAACGACAACATAGGGGCACATGTAAATGAATGCACCCTGACAGATAATTACAACACAACAACAATGACGAAGGGGAAACAGAAAGAGCAACATTTGTACAATACAATGCAATATAATGAAAAAATTGCAATACTTCCAAATACTGTGTGACATATATTTGATTGTCTCTTGTCTTGAACTCCATTGTGTTCGACTGGATTGTTTAACAGCATAATGTGCAGGTGCAGTCCAATCGCTGCCAATTAAATATATATATGTATATAAATATATACATATATATAAATATTTTACATACTTAGATGCATACAAATTAGTAGGATGTAACAGAGAGATTAAAAATGAATAAATCAAAAATATGTTGAAAATAAATCACAGTTTGTCATTTGAAAAAAATGGCAACAAAAGAAAATTAGATATGAAAATCAAAATCAAAACAAAAACAAGTTGTTTGGTTGAATATTTAGAACCAAGTCAAGGTTTCCTATCGTATAAAGAAGGTTTTTCTGCTCAAGATCGTAGAATTTAAAGAATTACTGTTCACCACAATGTATAACATCAAGCGTTAGTAAACTGTTTATGTGCATTAGCGTATACATGACCGTATAAAATAAGATATCTGTGACAAAACGTAATCACGTTACGACTAAGACGAGCCGCTCTGTTGCTATAGAGCTGCAGTTTGTTTATCTTCAAACTGTAGCTCCTCTCTTCGACGACGCATGTTTTTTTCCCACATGAAGGTGTGACACAGAAACAGAGACAGAGACGCTGAATGAAAGAGGATGAACAGGATCAACAGACCTTATCATCTGGTTTCCCGGCTTCCACACACTCTTCCACGTAACTGACCAGAGAGTCGACCAGACCTCGACACTTTCTCATCACCTGTCGGTGGTTTTGCTTGGCACTGCTGAGGTTTCTGTTCAAAAAGAAAAACACAGGTCATTTTTATATTAGTCAGCACAGAAAATGCATTTTATTCATGTTTCAAACAATGATACAAGTGTAAAATGCAACTTTCTGTTAATAGTTGTCTTTATCATTGCTCTCTGGTAGAAGATAATAAAGGATTGGTTCCGGTGCTGCCTTGGATTTATCAGTAGTTTGATGAGTAACAGTCTTCAGAAAATGATTTACAGGAACATGTTTGATCTGGTGTGATATTAATTTAACCGTTTCTTAAAAGCAATCAAATGTAATCTTGATCTGCCAGAGACGTAAAAACAATTAAAAACTTTGTCTGTCAGATGTCTAACACCGCAGCCGAGTGTTTGCTGATTCAGTCGATCAGATAAAAGTTACGACCTGTATATGTGGTTTGAATGATGCTGTTGATGTATATAACTCAATCAATCAATCAATCAAATTTTATTTGTATAGCCCACAGTCACAAATAACAATTCGTCTCATAGGGCTTTAACATGGTGTGACATCCTCTGTCCTTAACCCTCAACAAGAGTAAGGAAAAACTACTAAAAACCCTTTTAACAGGTAACTTGTTACGTAACTGTAACTGTGACAATATCATGTCAAACAAGATGAATATCCGGAGGAACTCTTTCCTAACAATTTTTATATTGACCAATCTGACGTGTAGATGTGTTGTATGAGTCTTGAAAGAAAGAAGGAAATGGAGAAAGAAAGAAAGAATATACGAGTGTCAGCAAATAAAATAAAAATAAACTTGAATAAAATTACTTTTCCATTTGGTTCTGCAGTTTGGAAACATGTCGACAAAGGTAATGAAATTCGACCCAGTGCTCGCTTGTATGTTTTCTTACCTCAGACACCCGGTGGCGTGATAGAAGACCTCCGGGTCCTTGTTGTTGGTTCGGTCCGGACCTGTCGTGTGAGGCAGGAGGACGCGCTCCATCAACACCGGCAACGCACTCTTCAGCAGGTCGGGCTTCAGCTCGTCTGCAGACGACAGGTTCCACAGGAGACCTGAGGAGAAAACACATTAGTGTCTGTGCCAAAGATACGTGAATTCATTTCGACATTTACAGGTTTTTATACGAGTGATTGCTCTGTTAATTATTTAAAGGAAACTCAAAAATTTTAATTTGAACAGTGAATGAACAGCTCTTTTCATTCGAGGTTCATCACTAGAAAAACACTGAATGGATTCTGGCAGCAGGCTTGAAGCATGAAAACACTGCTGTGATTGACAGCAGGATCTGAGCAGGAATAAGTTTTACTCCACACAAGTTTCTCTCCGTCGTACTTGTTTGCAGAGTTAGGTGTGCGTGTGTGTGTGTGTGCATGTGTGTGTTTGTGTGCGCACAGTACAAATGTGCATGTGTCAGCCTGTGAAGCTCAGAGCGAACTCACACCTGTCAGCTGTTTCTCCAGATCCACAGAATCCGTTTCTTTGAGCAGAGCCACAGCCTCTGAGAGGCCTCTGCGATTGATGGCCTCCTTGCTGCTGTTGCTCTTGAAGGAGAGGTTCCGGAGCGCGGCCGCGGCCGTCTCGCTGATCTCAGCGTTGGGGCTGCGCAGCAGAGCCACCAGAGGAGGGATCCCATTGAGTTTCAACAGCTGTGAGACAAGGAGAAGAAGAAGAAGCTGCAGGAGTTAGGGCAGCGGAGGAACAATAATTGATCAGAACACAAACAACTCATGCCTGACATTAACACTGGTCTCTCTATGGTGATGGATCACAAGTGGACAGCTCTGATCCTCTAAGAAGAACAGACTGCTGAGCCTTGTTAGTCTTATCCAGCACTCAAAGCATGTTACAAAACAACTTGTTCTATCACACATCATTCCGCACAGCCGTCAGGGGTTATCAGGGTTCAATATCTTGCCCAAGGACACTTCGGAGGAGCCGGAGTTTAACCATCGTTCGTGGTCGACCCACTCCTGAGCCACAGTTGACCCTAGGACACACATTGATACTGGCAAACAAATATAAACCTCACAAATCACCTCGTCTTTCGCCTTGTCGTCGATGAAACTGTTGTGCTGGATGTAGGAAGCTCCGCAGTGCTGATGCGTCTCATCGCTGCTGGAGAGACAAGACACAGCCTCCTTCATGGTGATGTCCGCAACGCCAGTGCTCCCGTTCGACCTGGAAGAAAAATAGATTTGATCGGTTTGAGCATGTTGTTTTTGCTAAAATCAGCTGGGGGTGAAATCACCATCACCACTACCAACTGACATCAGACAGCTCACCAGAGAGAAGTGGTTCAAGTCTTCACATTAGAGACATCGGTGTGATATATGGCCAGAGAATGCGGTCTCATCAGGGAACTGTTGAACCTTGGCGGAGGTATGTGCTCTACCAAACAGGGGCGGCTAGTCAATAGGGGGCACTAACAGTAATAATATATGTTTGTGAATGAGTGTAACATGTTAAATCTGCTATTAAAATGAAGATTTTTCCGCCCAAGAATATATTTTCACCAGCTGTCACTGCTACCAAGCATCCGCCTAGTTTGAAACATGTAAATAATGTAATTTGAAATTAATGAAGCTAGCTTGTTCCCACTCACCCAAAAGCTTCTCTAGTCGTGGTTATGACCTCAGGGACCACCGGCCTTTGAACTGTGACGGGCTCATCTGGCTGGCTGCTGTTCACCAGCTTCATGGATTTCATCGCAGATGTACTGTTGCTGGTGTACACAGATTGGCGTGAGCCTTGGGTGATCAACTGACTGGTGGGCCTCTCTGTCCTCATGGGACCTTTGCTGGAGAGGAAACGCTGCAGAGGCAGAGAGGACTGATATGCCAGCGAGCGCTGCCGGGCCAGATCACTCTCACTGCGGCTGGTACCGTTGTGACTGACAGCCATGGTGCCGAGGGTGGCGTAATTCCTCTTCTCATACTGAAAGGCAGCGGCTGCTGAATTCCTCTTGAAGGTTGATGCCTTGGAATTGTTGACACCTTGTTGTTTCATACTTTTCTCAAAGCTAAGCTGCAAAGCCAAAGAAAACTTGAGTTTCTAATGAGTCCTATCTCCTGAAGGTTGGTTTGCCAGAAATGAAGAGATGTACATTGGAGCCGGGCAATGTCAAATTAATTTATGAGAGATGTTGTTGTTGCTGCGTCTATGAGGGACAAACTGGTGTTTGGGTGAGGAAACACAGACTCTGCAAGTATGTGGAAACAGGTTTGAAGTAACAGGTTTTTGGGACTGAAATGATAGAAAGGTCATCCAGGGACAACACATGCTTCAGATATTCTCTTTCTTATTTCAGACTCTCAATACACGGTGTAGTTTACAGTACTGCACTAAACAATCCCTGCCCTGGTGCTTACAGTAGTTTTTACATTTAATTTAGTTTCCTATTTTTTTTACATTTGTTATATTTATACTTGCACAAATACATCACAGCAAATTCCTTGTATGTGTAAAGCTGCTTGGCAAGAGAACCCGATTCGGATTCTAACCTGCAAAAGCAAACCCAGGAACTCGTGGTTGTTTCTTGTGTCATTACTGTGAAAAGATCTCACATTAAAATAGAGGTGAAAAACGAAAATTAACTTTTAATCTACTGGGAGTCACAGGTTAGTTTCAGAACAGAGCTGGAGGCAGAATTTTACAAACACTGACCCAACCCTCTAAGGAATGTTTGACTGCAAACCAAAAGAGAAAAGAATAACTCTTCTTTTTTTAAATTTCATTGAGTCATCTGACATTGGCAAAAGTGAAATGAGGGATCAACTGATCGGAGAACAATGTCAGTCTTGACCAAAACATTAGGGTCAAGCTTTTCAAATGCACGATGCTACTTTTCTTGAGTTCATTTGAACCTTGACCTTTAGCTGTAATCTAAATGAAGTTTTAAATGTGCTAAATCCCAGCAACAATCTCACATTAGCTTCGGCTTGGTCACACAATTCTCATATACTGTCATCACATGGTGCATTTAAACCCAATGGTGCATTGATAAGCGTTCTAACTTACCCTTTTCGACACGCCGTTTCCAAAGAAAACGCTTCCATTGGACGAGGTCAACTGATTCTTCACAGGATCAGCAAACACAGGCTCGTAGGTAGGGCCTGCAGAGAAATCAGCTGTTATCATACAGATTATAGAGCACAGACAATCAGATCTTAATCTAAAGAATCTGAAAACCAGCCAACATCAACATGAGACAGAATGGGAACGTGAGTCAGAGTCTATGAATTCCTCAACACTATGGTAAACTTCACACCATAAAATCTGAGTGACATTTTGACAAGAAACATCCTGAAGCTTTAAAACTTTTCATTATCATTTTAACGGCTAAACTGTCCTGAAATGACACTAAAAAATAACTCCATCTGCTTGTAAACTAAAGAAAATAATGTGATTAACATAAATATACATGAAAATATGTATAATTCTAATACGATATATTATAAAAGTATCAAGGACATTTAGCTGTAACTATTGCTGCTCATAACTCAAACAACTCTAAACTATAACAACAACTTGTCTAATCTCTATTGTCCCTTTATCTATATCCTAGTTACAGATTCATTTCCTCATTTTAAAATAATGCTGTAGCAACAAAAGTTCTGCATCTTGGATCAACATGTATTTAAATGTAAAAAGCCCAAAGCCCCAGAGGTGTGTGCGGCCCTGGATGAGGCCGGAGAGAGAACTCACTGGTCGGGGAGAAGGAGCTGGATCCGCTCCGGCTGGTGCTGCTGGTGGACTTGCGGGACTTGGTTCTCCGGAGAGTCTGCACTTGTTCCAGGACGCGCAGGTTCCCAGTGCTGCACTGGTGCAAGGAGGGGACCGCGAGAGACGTGTCGTCCACGTTCCCGATGGAGATCACGGATTTCAGGGGATCCAGACTCGTCATTTTGTTTCTTTGTCCGTGTTTTTCCACCCGGAGGTTGTCAGCCTGGAGCCGAGAGGTGAGCAGTGAGGTGTGAGGTGAGAGAGGAGTGCACCTTGTCCTGTGAGCCACGAGGCCGCGCCCCGCGTGCACAGCTCACCAACAAGACGTGAACTGAGCTGTCAGGAACTCTCAAGTCTGTCTGTCTGTCTGTCTGTCTCTCTGTGTGTGTGTCTGTCTCTCTCTGTGTGTGTGTCTGTCTGTCTGTCTCTCTGTGTGTGTGTCTGTGTGTCTGTCTGTGTGTCTGTCTGTGTTTCCCTCTATCTCTCTCTGTCTGTGTCTCTCTGCCTTTCTGTCTCTCTCTCTCTCTCTCTCTCTCTCTCTCTCTCTCTCTCTCTCTCTCTCTCTCTCTCTCTCTCTCTCTCTCTCTGTGTGTCTGTGTGTCTGTCTGTCTGTCTCTGTGTGTGTGTGTCTGTGTGTGTGTCTGTGTGTCTGTCTGTGTTTATCTCTCTATGTCTGTGTCTCTCTGCCTTTCTGTCTCTCTCTCTCTGTGTGTGTGTGTCGCTCTGTCTGTGTGTCTATCTGTCTGTCTGTCTGTCTGTCTCTCTATCTCTATCTCTATCTTTATCTTTATCTTTATCTTTATCTTTATCTCTATCTCTATCTCTATCTCTATCTCTATCTCTATCTATCTCTGTCTCTCTGTCAGTCTCTCTATCTCTCTCTGTCTTTGTCTCTCTATCTGTCTGTGTCCCAATCTCTGTCTCTCTGTCTGTGTGTCTGTCTGTCTCTCTCTATGTCTCGCTGTCTGTGTGTCTGCATGTCTGTCTGTCTGTCTGTATGCCTCTCTCTTTTTGCACTTTCACTCTCAGTCTTTTTCTGTCTCTCTGTCTATCACTCTCTTTGTGCACTTTCTCTCTATCTTTCTCCCCATCTCTCTATCTCTCTCTCTCAGTTCACTTCCTCTCAGTGACTAATGTCTCTGAGGTTTAATGGAGGACGAGCAGGTGAGGTGACATTCCCACAGGCCAACAGATTCTGCAGGTGTCTGGAGGCCACTGATATTCAAGAAGGAAACATTTATGCACAAGTTCAAATAAATCTCACTTTTCATTTCTTTGTTCATCGTCAAGCAAAGTTTTTGAGCCTCATGTGATCAAATATTTTTAAAATTTTGTCATTTAAGATCATCGCATCAACTCCAAAGAAACCCTGCGCACCCTAATGGATTATGGGGGAATTTTGTGACAATGAAAATGAAATGAATAAATAAAACATGACAACACTGCAGCTGCAAAGCAGGAACTTCAACCACTGGAGTTCAGCGAAAACACATCCTGCTGGCATAACACTTATTATGGTCTTTTCACCCAAAGAAGAACATCTTCTGACGTGTCTCAGGTGGTTTATCTTCCAGGTCCTGTTTGGATTGATGTGAAACTGAGATTTCCGCTCTGTCACAGAAATCCTCATGTAATCATTCTCTGCCACTGCAGTTTACCCACGTTTGTGTCGTGGTGTCTGTGGTGAGAGGTTTTGTGTAATGTACACATTCTCTGTATTCTCATTCCAATGCTTAAATAAAATGGTTAAACGTCTGTCCCTGGTCTTATCTTCTCTCTTTCTGTGCCTTCATCTCCCCGGAGTTGAAACAAATGTCTGATTCTGCCTCCTGTTGTCTCTGTCTGTTGTTTGCTCACCACGTGAATTCTATTCTATGTTATTTTAAGACGTGCACTGTACTTTGTGATGTTCATTGACGTGATTCTATGACAAGGTGATTCACTTTCCATGTGGCTCCTGGGTACAGGACAGATCAGAATGTGAAACATGACCTGTGCTCCAAACCAACAGGTTCTCTTATGTCAATAAGAGTTTATTAGAGTATCTACCTTCTATTCCTTATTGTATGTTGGACACAAAAGCCTCTCCTCTTATGGTGCATTAACAGTTCAATGTAGAAAACTCAAACTAAAAGCAGTTGTACAAAACTTTACGAAACTGAGTTTCTCTAACTGTTCTTCACAAATGTTCTTAAATGACTGAATGCAATGGAATGGAAGATTCCTCTGTGCAGACAATTTATTCTTTTTAATTAATTTCGTTATAATTATTCTGGGAGAAAAAAAACAAACATTTTAAATGCACTACACCCATGGATGAACTTCCCCTGAGGGAGTTCATGTGCTGACAGGACAGTTTGATCTGGTAACTTTGGCATCTCCTCCCTCAGAGTTTATTTCTTTTATCTCCAAATTGCTTCCAAGAACCCAGTTTGGTTATTAATTGTCAGCAGAAAGTGTTTTCATTTGAAAAGTTCCCCCTGTCATTCTTAGGGTGTCCTCTTGTGGTGAAAGAGTGGAACTGTTGCCCCTCTGTGGACTCATTCATTCAAAACCAATCGAGACGCACGAGTAAGTAAATATCTTTATTATTGCTTCATTGTCATGCCCATGACAGTTTTCAATTGGAATGAACATCAGGAATCATCTGAAATTCTAAGATTCATAGTAAAATTTAAGCATCTTTCTAATAGCTAGGTTATAATTAAGAATTTATATTAAATTGATCAGTCTGGCTTTGGCTCCAGCTGAGTCTTAGCACTGTTTTACAGCGATATGTACATAAGGTCGTCTCCCATAAAACAACAACAGAAGTCGTTAATCATGTTAGTCAACCAAGTGCAATGCACCTTTAAGATATATTAAGTGATTAATTTAAAAAGTTCCTGCAGCACAAGATGCGTTGTAAAGTAAATTCATGCGATTTAATTAAGGTGAGAGTTAAGAGCATATAAAGCAGAAAATCGTCAGCACATTCCTACAGCTTTACTTTAGTATGTTAGTGACTGACCATGAGAACTGGGATACGCAGATACAATATGTCCCCTTTACTATATATATTCTACACTGAGAAGTCAAAACTGGCCTGAGCATTCTCGTTTTTCTAAGTTCTACTTCCCAGTGATCTGGTCTGCGGAGTAAAAAACATGTAACAGATCTGAATGTAAACCTAAAATCCTCCGGAGTGTCTGTGTCTCGTGTGCATCCCCTCTGTAAGTAAACCTGCCCACAGTCTGGACCCTCTACGATTGTGCTGTGGACTCTCTAAAGATCACAAAAGGGGAAGCATGATATCAAAAGCAGAAACAACTGGTCCCAATGATACTACTGGAAGGTGGAATGCAAATCGGGCCTGAGGCTTGACAAACACAGTAGGTCATCGTTATGACGTTTAAGCACAGACATGTCTCACTGTCTAATAGGAAGAACACTTGTGGAGCTGCATAGAGGGAAATCTAGAGGTAATAAAGGGCTAAAGACGAATATGTATGTGTACATATGTAGAAAAAGTATAAAAATGCCAAAGCATGATTGTGTACAGCACGACTATCGGAAACGTTCCTCGATTATAGCTCAACTCCTTCATTCTGTGGTACAAATCTAAATTTCTAGGGCTTAAAAACACATTCAGAGGAGCGACGACTTCCTCAAACTTCCATCTTAAAGCTAATCTCAAAGGCTTCATTACACGGAGCCCGTTTTGACCCAGTTAGCTCTGACGTTACTCCTCTGGGTTACATGCACTGAGACCCCCTGGAGGCTTCCGCTGGGCATTGAGGGCCTGAGCCAAAGAAAAGCCCCGAAGACCCTCCTGCAGGCTTCCTACAGACAGTCTCATCTGGTCCTCCGCCCCCTGGAGAGACTTCACCTCCATGGTGTAGAAGATGTACAGCATGGTGGTGGTCAGCAGGATGGCGAAGCAGAGCCCGGCCAGCAGGTAGAAGGACGTAGAAGGGAACGGCTGCTGAGCTCCCAGAGCCAACCAGGGCACGGCAGCGATGGCCAGCTCCAGGAGCAGCAGAGCCACGCCCATCACCCCGGTGCGCTTGGCTGTGTAGCGCATCCTCTCCGCGCAGTGCAGCCCGACTTTGACTTCAGTACGGGCCTCTGTCACGATGTCAACCAGCTCGGCCAACTTCCCTGAGGACAAGACGGAGAGCAGCAGGTTAGCGGCACTGTGAGGTTGTGATGAAGCTCTGATCGGAAGCATCCACGTTAAATTAAATACTCAGCGCCTTTCTTGTAACTTATTGTTCAGAACGATAGTATGCTAAACATGCTCACAATTAAATCTAAACATGCATTTTTCTTTTTTTAAATGCAGGTAGTAAAAAAAAATCATTCCAAATGAATGAACGGATAAACCAAACTTCTGGACAAAAATGGATCACAAAAGTCATTACGATTCGTCCTGAGGGAGCACGAAAGTCTGAACTAAATGTTATTACCATTGAGAAAGTGATGGGCCAACATTCTAAGAAACTGAACCATTCCCATGCCACCTGATCTGCATATTAGTTACTAACAATAATACCTGTAGCATAGTCTTTTAAACTCTTGTCTCTTCCCGTCCCAGGTGGAGTGTGGGACTCCAGCCTCAGTTCAGAGGTCAGGGTCTCGTGATCGGAGTACGGGAAAGGGTGGTCGGCGACGGAGCCTTTGGTGGTGGACATGGAGTCGCAGAAAACGTCTGTTTTAGGAGAACCCTGAGAATAAAATACATAGCAAAAAAACAAACGCATATTGCTATGAGCAAGAAGTGATAAAAACAAAGCATGTGTGTGAACGTAAAGCTTCCACTCACTTTGAACAAGATGTAGTCGATTCGGATTCCTTTCTCAAAGGGAACGAGGTCCTTTTTATTGGTGAAAGGGTTGTCGGCTATTAGAGTGATACCATCCTCACATCCCTGCAACAGGAAAAACACGACAGGAATCAATTTTCTGTGTTTACAATGCACTTTTGCAAAATTCACCATTACTTCTATCAGTTATGCGATTTTTTTTAAAGATAAGGTTCAACAATGACACGTTGGGACACACCTTTGTACACATACACTCTGGTCAATGATAAATTATACACTTGTATTTTTTATGATATTAACGATGATATCAGAGTTTTAAAGACATGGTCTCGCTTTTAAAAAATAAAAATGGCTTAAAAAACGCAGGGTGTAAAATATCATCACAACCGACATGAATTTGCGGCCGTCACAACAACAAAGACACTGGTTAAATATGAACATTATTTCTACCTACATCAAATTTAGCCGTCTCTAAATAGGAGTCTCTGAGTCCAGTATAGGACATCAGTAGTCTGTTCCCGAGGTCTTGAGGGTGCAGGTTGAGGTCACCACCTAAAATAACCATATCTGCTCCAGCAGAGGTGTGCCTGATGGATGCAGAAAAAACACATGCACAGAAATTAATGAAAAATATCAAACTACACAGCGGAGGAAACAAACGGTGGCTGGAAATTGTGCAGAATGAAGAAGCAAAAAGACGATACCGAACAAACTGCTGCAGTTCCCAGGCCTGGACCACTCTGTGAGGTAGATACGAGTCCTTCTGTCTGCAGTACTCCGCGTGCAGCTGAAGTCAACACACAGGCACAGAATCAATGTTTCTGTTACTTTCACTCATTTGGCTGATGCTTTTATCCAAAGTCACTTCACAACACGGAAGTCTCTTCAATACAACACGAGACCTCAGGGAGACAAATCCTGCAGGTTGAAGGCATGAAGTTTTTCTAGAGACAGATGATGTCTTCAGTGGAATTACTAATTCTAAAGAAACCAGGCTGACGAGCTGTACAAAAAGTTAACAAGTTTAAACGTGTATTTGAGCTACTCTATTTGACACATTGATCTAAGCCTTGGCTAATCTCATTGTGGTGTATTCTTCTCTATCTGTCTCAAAGAATGTCAGAGTGTTATCTGGCCTCCAAACTCAACCTTGGCTCTTATAGCTGCAGCAGCGATAAGGGGACTCAGTAATATAACATAAATATGCTGAATATGTATTAGACACTGGGGAACTGTGCTGTCTGTCTGTGGCTCGCATATCTCCAGAAGTATTCAACTTATCACCTTCACATTCAGCTCAAGTTATTACAATTGATTCTTCAGTTCGGGGTTCTGTGTACTGAGTCCAGCTTCTATGTACTTTGAATAAACATATTTGCTCTTTGTGCAGCAGCGCTGGAGCAGCTTCAGGCTTCTCTGGACTGATTCCTGCGGCATTTCAAAACAGGCAGGTTTAGAACGGGCACTGCACTAGTACAGACTAAATTAATTAATAGACTAAAACCATAAATATTTCCAGAACAACCTTGAAGTAATTAAGTGCTTAATCTGTTCAATAAGACAAACAGAAGGAGATCAGTGAACAAAAAGGTAAGAGCTAGTTGGTCATGTGAGGGTGTGGAGGTGTTAAAATGGAAGGTGCTCTCAGAAAAGCCTAGGTTGTTGAAAACGGAGAGAGATGCTCCTGCTCTGATATCATTCCACTATCTAGGAAACACAAAGGAGAGCTGTCTGTACTGTCACAGCCTGGTGTTCAGGGATGACAACGACAGATGAGAGTCCTCTGGGCTCCACGGGAGCAGTGGAGTGACACATGCTCTTTTAGCATAATGACTCGTCTCTGCACTCTGCACAATCTCTAGGGAGTTCACTGTAAAAGAAGGGAGGCCCAGCCGAAGGGCACTGCAGTAGTCGAGGCGAGAGATAAACATGATCATCGATCAGTAACAGCATATAATAAACAGAGGGCTGAGAGCGGTGGGGTGTGAACCCTTACATGAGTCACGTAGACATTTGCAGTCAGGTTGCCAATACCGATGACGGCCATCCCGACGGCTTTACCTCCGAACCAGTCTCCATGGTGAGCCTGAGTATGAGGGAAATGCAGAGAGAGAATTTAGGAAAGGGAAAAAGAAATATACAATTATCAGGTATAGTAAGAAATAAGAACACAACATTGGTTGGATTTGGATCATTGGTCACAGGTTTGTGTGTTCATCTGTCTTTTGCTGTTTGAGTGATGCATTGTGACGATTTAGACTCTTTTACACTGGCTCCCACTATGTTTTACATGTGACCTTTTTATGCAGTGACTTGTATCTTGAGATCCTTGGGCAGTGGTTTGTTATCTCTTCCAAAACCCCAGTTGAAAACTAAAAGGAAATTCTTTCAGGCTCCTTACTAACGAACTTGTACTCTTGACCCTTTAATATAATTCTACATTTCTTTTGGAAAATGTCTAAAACTGCCTTTTAAACCTAATGATTTTATGACTTGTATATTTTAATTGCTGCCTTGTGAAGCACTTTCGAATCTACATATTGAAAAGTCCTGTTTAGATACAGCTTACTATACTATTATTATTCACTGAAGTAAAGAGTTGGACTACGTCTCAAAACTGTGTTGAGAACCCTTCCCCCAGCCCGTCCAGAATTACCATGTATGGATAACCGTTCAGTGAGTAGCGATAAAGAAATGTGTCGTGGATTCGGTGTTTGGAGAAAAGGGCCAGGCCACTTCCTATGACGCCGCTGCAGAATGAAAGAAACAAACAGAATCAAGTTACATGTTCCACAGTCAAACACACATTAGCTTCAGCAGCATGTGGCTGTTAAAAAAAAACAAAGGCAAGCCATGTCTGGTCTCCATGTAGATCTGCATTATGCTATCGTAAGCTAGGTGTTATCTGTAAGAGATGTGAGAACTTATTTAGTGAAGTCGACATTTCTGAGAGCAGCCGAGGGGATTAAGGATGACGGGCCTTTGATTAATCTCAGTCTTGTGCCCTGGTATGAGGGTCAAGACAGAATTAAGCTGCAAAAGTTAATCCTTTAGGTAGCGGCCCCAGCCCCAGTTAAAATTTTACAGATGGATCAATGCAATGTATGCAAATTTGTCTGACACGGCTTCGGGACCCTTTTGAAGACGGAGAACGGTTTTTCATGAATTCTGATCACAGACTGAAAGACGCTCAAAGGAAACCAGACGAGAAACGAGTGCACAGCGACCCCGTGACAAGAGTGAAAGCTTTACCTTTTGAAGTAATGAGAGTGAGGGTGGCTACAGGCAAGTTTCTTTTTCAGGGACATGTAGTCTTTCTCACTCCACACCTGAAAGAAAACACAGATAATGTTCATATGCATCTAGAATACACAGCATATAACTACGTGCATGAGCTGGGAAATCCGTTCAGAGGCTCCAGGCCACTGACCTCTTGCAGTAACACAATATCGTGCTCTTCTCTGCACAACATGTCTCCAATCATGACGTAGCGCTGGGAACATTGTTTGCTGCTGTAACGGATCCCCCTGAAAAGAGAAGCAAGGAATCATGGAAAATGTTTTTTTGTGCAAACATCTGTGTAGACAGAAAACGGTGCGATGAGTCACATCCGCTGGTCACATGGAGCTCAGCACCCATTGGACAGACTCAGTCTCCAGCTTCTTATTCAAACATTTATACCGCTTGATATCAGCCCTAATCTATATTGAATAATAGATTTATTTGATCATCATCATTCTGTTTCTCTGCTCCTGTTTCTTTGTTGAATTCTCATTTTATCAGCTTGTCTGGTTTTATTTCTTCTTTGTGAAGCACTTTGTAACATTGTTATAAAAAGTTAATTATAACAAGCCACTGACCAGCAGTTGAGAGAGAAGACCCGGATCTTGACAGAGTCTGTGTTCGTCATGATGACAGATCAGCGGATCAGTAGTTTTAGATCAGGAGAGATGACTCAGCACCTGATGAGACACATACAAATGATGTTAGATGTTGTTTTTTGTTATCTAATCTCAAACAAACACTTAACACACAATGGACACACGATGAGGTGAACTCATGCAAATTCTTTAACACTGATAAAAAAGGGACTTTGAAGGAGATAGTCAGCTGGAACCTGTGAGTAAAAGGCTAAATGCACATGTATGAATGAATAAAATAAGAAAAATATACAATATTAAAAAGGGCAAATAAGTCACGAGTCCGAGAGAGAAAATGCACATTGAAGACTGCACAGTAAGCTTCAAAAGTGCAAACTCAGCAGACAGGAGAACTAAACCTCCAGCTCTTTTACTTTAAACAATTCAGCAAATTTTCGGTTTTTAACCAATAACTGTAAAAACATCTCAACCTTTCAACTTGACTGTTTCATTAGATTAAAAAGTACACTGCAAATATCTGTGAAAATGGGTGAGGTTAAGTTGTAGTCAACTGAACTACGCAATGAGCAAAAGAACGATAGAACTACACACTGTGTAAATGAGGTGTCTGAACCAGCTGACCCAGTCGGGCCTCGCTGTGCAGCGCAGTAAGGAAATGAAGAGTTAATCAAAAAAGGAGACAAAGTCAAAAGGCATTCCCTCCTTTCTCCTGGGAGTGCAACAATACACCGGCCCCACACAGAGTGCTGACCTGGCTCGGCTCTGTCTTGAGAAAAAAGGGGGAAGCAACCGTGTGGTGAATAGAATCCAGGGGAGAATGGTGCCAGAGGTAACGGCTGTTTTGTAACGGGCAACACAAACTATTTGTTGTGTCAGTACAGGGAGAAAAAAAACAGCATAGAAACACACAATTCCCCCTCACAGTTTAAAAGAATTAAATACATTTTAACTTGTACAGTGCATCTGTGTGTGTGTGTATGTACATCCAAAGTACTGAGGGGATACTGCAACAATCACACAGGATTGGACAGACAATATATGTCATGGCCGGGGTAACAGTGGCCTCCAGTAGAACTGTCTCCATAGAGAGAAGTACGAGCAGCGGTGTAGTGGAATTTGTTGTTCACAGCTAATATTGATTTGTTTTCTGTTTAATGTGGTTGGTAAGAAGTTAACGGATAAAAAAAGGGTTTCTGCAGGTTTCACCTAACTAGATTTAAGACTTTTTAAAACCATCACTGAATTAATTTATGACCTGTAAAAACATATTTCAAAAAGGATGATGGAGGCAACATTAAATGAACAATAGACCTATTTAAGACCTTTTTTTAAAGTATTTAAGTTTTAGTGCATAATATTTAACATATGTAAGACTCTTTAAGGCGCCCCAACACAACCATTGGAAACCCAGTGAATACATACTTTTCATAGCATTTACTTTATATTTTTAGTGTGTCATATTTTTGCACAATATTGCTTGTGGAGAACCTTAGATCTAAGATGATTAAATCACATAGAGATACTCAGGGTTTGATTGTGTTCACCTCACCTTTTGTCACATTATTGAGTTTGTAGAAGACTTCCATCGATTTTTGCTTGACCTCTGTGTGTAGTTTTTATTCCTCGATTGTTTGTGTTAGATCCTGATTTTATCTTTATGTTTGTTTTGTACAGCACCTTGTAACTTTGATGTTTTATATATCAAATGTACTCACTTATGAAAAAAGCTGATTTGATGATTTTCTCTATCAGACGTGACATTAAACTGAATATCCTCTGACTTGGAGACACCGAATAAGAGATTTAGAAGATGTCAGCTTCAGTTTTAATAATTTTCTGACACCTTAAGTCAAATATGTGACAATAAATTAACCCAGGGACGATTTAATAATGTAAAACAATAATCAGCTGCAGGGATCTGAATCGATCAGTCGATAAATAGATCATTTAATCATCAGAACATAACAATCAGTCTAAACACTCCGAGCTGCAGAGGCTGAGCAGCATTAGCTCGTAGATGGAAGAAGAAAGTTCGAGCTCACAGTGAAGTCCCAGCTGTTCCATCAGCGTCATACACACTCCCTCCGCTGGACCTGCTCACCAGTGACACCAGTAGATAACTGGGAGCTTCTCCATTAAACCCACAGCTGGCACATTTAACCTCATTGGAGATAGCGTCACCTCCAGCTAGCCCCTTAGCTCCCTGTGTGTTTACCCGGAGCTGGATGCTAACCTCCAGCGCTCCTGTCCTTTCATCTCCCGCTGGTTTAACTCACCTCACTAACCAGTGGAATCCGCTGACGTGAACCGGGACCAAGTGGATTCAAACCCGCAACCTGTAGGTGTCTGCCCCGTGGAGACGCAGCACTTCCGTGTAGCTTGTATGCTAACTGCTAGCTAATGTGTTCTCCACCCCCGTTGGGTTATTTATAAATATAGTGGATGTAGCTGGTTAGCATGCGGGGCTAGCACTAGCTCAGCGCCGTGGATCCGCTCTCATCGCCCCGTGTTGATGCTGTCGCTGTCATGGATGCTTTATACGAGCCGGTGTCCTGTCAGCTGCGGGTATATACACGTTTATGACTTCCGGTTGGGTTTTTACCCTCAGAATAAAGCAGAGGCTCGAGCTGTCATTTTGAGCCCACGAGTTCACGTGTGGGTCGTTTTGGGTCGGGTTATAAGTTTTGTGATTACTCAAGTAGAAAGAGTGGATTTAAAATATCCTTAAAATCCACTTATTTTAATAGAAAGGTTTATTTTGAAGACCTCGCTTCCGGTTTGAGTTATTTCAGATTCAGTCAAATCAGTAGATTATTAACTTCCCCTTATTTACATTTACTCATGTACTCCTCTGTCCTGCATCTTTGAGATATGTGTACTCTCCTTAGTACTTAGAGTATTTTTCCATTTCATGATACTCCCATTATTCAGCCATAAACAGCCTACTGTAGAAATTACAATAACTTTATTTGTGTAGCACCTTTTTAATACAACCAAGTGCTTTTCAACAAAGAATATAGAATTCAAAATCAGTAAAGAAATAATAATAATAAAGTGTAAGGGAAATGTAACATTTGACCACAATATGATCATGTTTATTTCCCCTTTGATTGATCCTGATTGAACCTCACACAATGGAACCTTGATTATGCTGTATCCTGTACTGCTGAATGAATCTTGGCCTGATTGCTTTAACTAAGGCATTGTTGTTTAGATTTCATCAGAAGATCCCAACCTTTGACTTTGTAACAACTTTGTAACAACCCCCCATCAGTGTGCATATTACAAACTAACCTTTGTCGTATGCACCAAGCTCTGAGCATTAAGACAATACTGTGAGAGATTTGTGTCTCATTCCTCATTGGTAGAGTGGGATTGTAGAAATTGCCACGACAAAAGATACAAGGATTCTAAAACAGGCTGATTTGGTTTCATTGTCTTTGACAAAAGTTGAGCGGCAGCAGTCTGGACTCACTGCAGACTTTGGATTGATTTCTGAGGAAGCAACACACATCGTTTAATATTTACTTTATTAAAAGAACCCTTCTTCCACCTGTGAAAGATTATAAACAGTGACTATATTATATAGAATGTTCTCCAATCTTTTCTTTCTATGTACTTATATTTTCTCATGTACTTTCTCGTGTACTTTCTTACTCACATGCTCTCTTGTGTACTCTTTGGTTCCATTTTTTCTACCAGTGACTAAAGATGCGGTTTCAGGTGTTACACCAAGCTCCTGTTGGATTCTGTGACCGGACACTTCAGCATGTTTTATCACGTGATCGAAAATGTGACCCTGTAGATTATTTGATGCTGGAGGATAAACTGCATTAAAAAGACGAGAATTTTCACATTTACAGTAACATTTACAAGAGTTTCTGCTAAATCACAGCTATCCCTCTGTTGGTCAATTTATTTTTTACACTTATTAAAGCCCATGCGATCATTTCAAAATACTTTGAGAGCTGATAAAGCTTGAAAACAAATTTGCTGCTCAAATTCCCACACCAGAGTTTGGTGCAACACCCTTAGATAACCCTGACATAAATGCAAAGTTGTGTTTCAAGTTTAAAACAGGATTGAAGACACTGCTAATATTTATAGATATTACTATATGCCTCTGGTATGTTGGTGCAAGAAGAAAAATTGTGGACAAAAAACAAATTTACAAACACGTTTAATACGTTTTCGGGGGAAAAAATGGCCCCAAAGGCACCATGCGTCTTTTATTGTTAGATACATTTGTTTGATTATATAGTCCAACCTCTACTTTGAAGTATAAAATTGCAATGCACAATGGTAACAAAGACAATATTAAACCACCTTAAACCAAAACACAAAACAAAAAAAAACGCCCACACCATTCAGAATATGATACATTAGATATCTTATTATTAATTTTCAATGTCAGCACAGTCACACATTATTTTCAGTGAAGCATATGGCAGACACCGAAAGTCAGAAAGACAACAAAACATTAATCTTGATAATGGGGGGAAAAAACAGTCTGTATAAAAGATGGATTGAGAAAACCTGCTAGAGGAGGAGTGTTATTGTATCTAGCTCGTGAAATATGACATTCAAAGCCAGGTGCAATTATTCCACCCCACAAAATATCTTAAATTTGAACCTTTATAGCAAAATTGTCCAGTGAACCACATAGAGTAGACACGTGTCCAGCAGTGACTCATGGGACGACAGCGAATCCCGTCTCTAGTTCAGAGTCCTGCAATACTTACACATCTCCATCCCAGTGGAAAAATGATCGATACATCTCCAGGACCCCCCCAACCTGCCCCTCCCCCCCCACTATTTGTTCACCAACCCCATAAATAACAATCAAAGGTCATACTCCACAGCACAGAGACAATAGCTCTCAATAATTATTAAGTTTGATTTCAAAATTATTTCATGTGTAAAAATGTCTTAAATATCAAAACTGAACTTTTCTGGCTGGATGCGGCCCCCCCGCACGAGGCGCAGAGAGACGGGTGAAGCAAATGAGCCGTCTTCACAGCATACGATCTCTTTTTTAAACAAAAGAAACAGTGATTCACTTTCTCTTCACTTGAGCCGTGGTCTGAGTTTGAGTGCTGAGTTAATTGATCACAAATATGAACATAAAGGTCACCCTCCCTGCCCCCACCCCTCCTCCAGAAAAACAAACACTCCTATGTAACACGTATTCCTTTAGCATCCACTGACTCACAGTACAGAAACAATTATTTTTCTTTTTTTTTTCTCTTTTTCAATTAGGCTACATAACTCAAGGCAGAAAATAAGCACTGCTGTTGATTCACCCCACTTCTGGATCGTCTTAAGTGCAACCAAGCACACGTCTTCAAACACAGAGAAATAACAGGGGATCTCGTAAGGATTGGTAAAGCCTCGGCTTCACGTCAGGCCGCTAATGGTACAAGGCATCCTTAGTGTCAAAAGTCAGTTATAGATAGATGCTTGTAAGACCTGATTTTTTTTTTTTACTGTGTAAGAAAACATAAAAAAAAGCAGAACTTTGATAATACGGTAACACAATAAACCTTCTCCCTGTACACTTGGACTGTAAAACATGGGACTATTTTTTTTTGTAAAACAACAGGCTACATGAAAATTAGTCATTCTACCCCCGTTCCTCTTTGTGCCCAAATACAAAAACTGCCTCGAAATAGGTGTGAATCTGATGTTTCATTAGCTGCTTTCAGACATGCACTGAACTCCAGAGATCCTCCAGACATTTTCAGAAGGGGCTTGTATGTGTGAGCGCGAATGTCCGAGTGAGAGCCTGCAGACTTTCCACGGACTTTCTCCGACCAGCCTTTCTGCAGAAAGTCAGGAGGACCTGATGTGAGGACACAGCAGGAGATCCTCCATAGGGATTCACCGCGAGCGAGCGGGTGGGTTGATGACGTTTCTAACAACAAACTAAAGAGAAAACAAATATGTCAGGATGAAGAAGCAAAGCCGTAGACGTTGAAGACACCGACTAAAATGTCAAAAGAGCTTTTGGTGACGAGGGGCCGACGCCGGTGTCGATGGGCTGTAAACAAAAACTAAAGAGATCTCCACAGCGGAATTAATACGTTACTACCTGCTTCTGGCCTGCAGTACCAGCCCTCACCTGAACGCTCCAGAGATTTCTGTGTTGGTGTGAAGGTGACTCAGCGGAGAATCTCCTGCTGCAAAAGTACGGATCAAATTCTACGGACATCCTATTCCAATTTTTTTCTTTTTTTTTTGACAAAATACACCTGTATGACTATTTTCTGTTCATTTAAAAACAAGAGGTAGTAATAAAAGGCAATTCAAAGTGGCAGGCAATGATATCTTTGGAGAAAAGGCACTTGCTTGCTTTCCTACGGCACCAACATCACTTGGCTCTGGTTTTCCCCCCTTCTGTGGTTCTGTTGTCTCAATCTTTCATTCTGGCACACGCACGCACTCTATTATTGCTCAGAGTGAATTCCCTCGGAAAACATCAGGGTTCTTCTCCACCCACCAAACACATTCTCGCTCCCTCAATACAAACATTTCGAGCTCCATCAGTTACCTTGGCAAAAGTGACCCACTTCATCTAAAGCATGTTTGAACACATGGAAAAAATAGCTATGTTCGAAAAATCCGTAAATCTTCAAAAATGTATTTGCGCGTCGGCACGTTGAGTATCACTGTTTTGTTTCCTCGTGTATGAATCTGTCCTTGTTAGTTCGGTCTTGCATCGTTTTGAATGTTTTCTTCTGGGGTTTTTTTCCTGGATGGTTGAGCTGGTCGAAGAGAGATTGTGTAACGCTTTGTTTCTGGCTTTTCCCCAAACCTCCCTGAAAGAGCTGTTAGTCTTTGACAAGTCTGTAGACGTGGTACTGAGCTCCGTGTTCACTCGTCGAAACCTCAAACACAAACGCTATACAGAGCAGCGTCTCCTGGGTGTCACGGTTCGTCACCACCTGCAGGGCGAGAACGTGAGAAAGGTCAAAGGGTAAACAGGAAGTGGCACAGTCTGTTTAGTATTTGTTAAATGAATAGTTTGACATTTTGACTCTGGTAATCACGTTTGTCTGAATCCGCCTACCTAGCCACTCTATGCTAACTCTACCTCCTCCATGTTAGTGAATGGGACACTGATGCTGTATATAACGTTAAAAGTGCAAAATGTCGGCTAACATATGCAGGATTTTTTAGGTTTAATTTTTAGACAATGGGAGGAAGTGGAGACCCGGCCTCCATCTTTAATTACGGTCTAGGCTTCATTTGAACTTTGGGTAAAGACAGTGAATATTTGTTCTTCCCCCAAAAATGCCAAACCATTCTTTCCACAATCAAATCATATATTCAACTGTGCTTTACCTGCAGGATGGTGAAGTTTTCAAGAACACTGTTCATCATGTATTTCTCCGGCAAGTGTTTGAGTTTGTGGATGAAGTTGATCATGTACTCGCACATCGGAGAGCGGTGGATCCTGTAAACACACTTTCCTCCTTCCAGGCGGGCGTACTCTGTCTGCAACACACACACACACACACACACACACACACACACACACACACACACACACACACACACACACACACACACACACACACACACACACACAGGACAGCAGAGAGTTTAAATCAAGTTTCCGTCCTGTTTGGTCCATTAAAAAATAAAAAAATATATATAATATATATATATATATTAAAAATATTCCTCAGCGTATGTTTCACCTCTACTTTCTCGACAACCTGCTTGCCGAACGAGCAGACTTTGGTTGAAACGGTGATCGTCATGTTCTCGATGCTGCTGTACTGGCTGCTGACACCGTAGAAAGAGCCGGGGCCGTCCTGCATGCCGCTGCTGTTCAGGTCCGCCTGCAGGAGCACAGATTAGATGAGAAATCGGTTAGATTATCAGATCATTAGGGGGCATTAAATATGTTTTCTCCCATTCTATACACTACAAAATAATAATGAAAATACCTAAAATAAATGTATTTATACAGCAACCTTCATACATAACGTGCAGCTCAAAGTGCTTTACAATAAGATCAAAGACAGATAGATCAAACAAGACGAAAACACAACTGTAAAAAAACAACAGACAAAAGACAAACAGGAAGTGAAGCCTACATGATGAAGCAATGTACTGTGCAGAGCCTCGTCAACAACCTTAAGATAAAGCCCCCTCACTAATACAAACACCATTGTGTTGCAGGAAGAGGGAGTGGTTTTCAGAAGCTGTGTTTTATTACCACAGGTCACTGAAACCATGAGTCAATGTGAGAAAATAGCTTTGGAAGTGTTGACGTGGAGCTACCACTTCACAAAGAAGGAGGAAATTCAATTGGATACAATGAATTCATGAAATCTAATCTATCACCTTTTGCATTTGAAGTGCTTTAAATGGGAACATGAGACAAATGTTAGAGACGGGTGTTCGTTGCACATAGAGAAGATTTCAATGTGGGGAAAAAGCCAAAGGACATAATGGAAGACAAAAGTTCGAGAGCAGCTAAAAACCGGCAGATGATGAAGACTCACCCAGAATTTAACTAGGAAGAAAGCGTTCTGAGGGCCTTTCTCATAAAGCTCTTTGAGCCCGCCCTTCTTCTCGGGGAACTTGTCGTAGATCTGCCGGATGTCCACTGCCTCCAGCAGCGGGTCGCTGTACGACGGGTTGGTCTGTCCAATGTGGACAAACAGATGTTTGCTGTACTGTGGTGGACAGAGACAAAAGGAAAAAGAGGTTTTAAGCTTGAGCTGCAAAACTTTCTGTTAATAGACACTGCTTTGACTTTTGATGGTTTCCGACATCAGATCTGCACCATACACCCTTTAAAGATTCTGCCCTTCTTAAACTTTGCTTTATACTAGATACCAGATAGTTTCTTCACACCAGGATGATCCAGATGTGGTCAAAGAGGCTTGTCCGACACCAGAATTGTCTTTTAGAAAAACCTCATTGTGACTTCTTTCTCTGAGGTAAGCTTTAACTCACGTTGTCTGGGTCTCTCTGAACCTCCATGAAGGCCGAGTACTCCAGCATCCGCAGCTTAGAGGAGGCGATGGTCCGGTCCTGCCACACCGGCACTGCTGTGGCAGATGGTGCAGGAGGAGGCGCCAAGGACTCATAACCTGAACCACCCACACACACACCCACACCCACAAACACACACATTGTATAAGTCACTGTGATCGTGCGCTGTCATTTCCAGGTCATCCACGTGTTTGGTTGCATACTCACTTGGTATGGACTGTGGTATAGGACCTGATAGGCTTGGGTACGGTGGCTGTGGATAAGATTTGATACTGAAAGAGAATGAATAACATGATGAGACAACGATATATAAACCATACAGTGACATTGAATAATAATCTGATGTTTTTGTGGCACATGGGTTTTTAATATATTTGTATTTTTTATGGAACTTCCAGTTAGTGTCTCGGTGAAAGCATGTGTTGCTGCACCAGCTAGGCATGAGTCCGCCTGCTTCATTGTTTCTTAATGATGCAAAACAGCATCGAATATGGTTTTAATGACAAAAAAATACAGTAAAATCGAATTACGCATTTGCAGAGTTTCTTACTTTTTCCCTGATCTCAAATTATCAAAAGAAGATTAAGCTTACATCAAATTTGAAGCAGTTAATTTGGGCAGTGGTGGTTTACATCAGTGCAGGAAACATACAGTAACATACAGTGTAGAGAAGGAGTTAGACCACGGCTCGGGGGAACTTACGAATGGCTGTTGCGGCCAAGCCCAGGAGGCCGTCCCGGGTTGAGATCTAGAACCAGCCTGGAGTGCAGAAATGTGGTCTGTTAATGAAGCCTTCCAATACCCGCCTGACATTACACCAAACTTCACTGGGTTAAGCTTTTACTCATCAATAGCAACAGTCTTTACCACGGTGGGTCCCACCAGATAACATGTGGGGGGTTTACTTACTCCTGAGAGGGTCCAGGCTGTCCTGGGATGGGACCAGGCCAGAACTGGAGAGTGAATAATAAACAACTGTCAGTAGCTGCTTCAAATTAAAGTTAATATTTCATAACAGTTCTTTGAGGGAGGTCTCACTCTGTGCTGTTGGTAGGAGGTAGGAGGCAGCGGCGGGAGGTGGTTCTTTATCATACTCGGTGAGACGATCTGTGCAGACGACAGTGCTGCCATGTTCTGCAGGGCTTTGTCTTTAGATGCCTGATCCTACAAACAGAGATGAGGGGAGTCAACCACAAGGTGGCGCCAGAGACTAAACTTGTATCTACTGCTTTGTATGATCCTGAATGGTTGAGTCTATTTACAGCTATCGAAAAACATCTGATTCTAAAATCAATGTCTTACAGTTATGATAAGTTCAGCTTTAGCTAAAAAATTCAATAAAAACTCTAAATGGAAGATAACACTGATGTTCACAGAGCAGCTGGACAGATGGAAGCGAAGAGAAGAACTGAGAAAATTAACCAACGTTGACCCAACGATTCAAACTGAGGGTGTGAAGATGTGTTATCAGAATCACCACAGGAAAAACAGAACAAATAATATAAATGCATTGGCTCGGAATGGAATGCAGTTTTGTTTTCACGTTACATCTGAGAGTAAATATCCACAAATCCAAGTTTAACCATGCGGATGGAAGTCATGAGATAAGCAGCACAACAAAGCAAACAGATTCACGTCCAGGGTTCACGACACAGTTTAGCATCTACTAACACATCTGAGCAGTTAACTTTCATTTCAATATTTTCAAACTTCCTCACATCCGCCGAGGAGGTTGTGTTTTCATTTTCATGTGTTTGTTTGTTAGCAGGATTATGAAAAACTACTCATCCGATTTCCTTGACCTAAAGAAGAAACTTCTTTCCTCTTTATTTAACTTGGGGAAATGGGGATTTTGCAGCATTTTAGCTGATCTCTCAGAGAATAATTCATGGAGCTTGATGAATAAAAAAATCAGGCATGTTTAGGGGACTGATATTTATGAGTGTGTGCAATTTGTTGCAGATCTGGATAAAAATCCAGATCAAGTTCATTTTAAATCCATATGGGGACTGTTGGGCCTTGGTCGGAGGTTTGTTCTCTACTCAGAGCCCCTCGGGTTAAAAATGCATCTTATTACTCTTTTTTAATGTTTTTAAATAATGCATTTGAGCTAATTCAGTGATTAACTTTGAGATTGAAAGACAGATGCCTCAGAAGCAAGACCCCGAATCAAAAAGGGACACCGTGTGCAAAGCAAGCAAGACTTTGGCTTTTGGCCGCGTCTGAGGGGGGGGGTTACACTACGTCAGGCAGGATGCGCAGCAGCACTGGGTTCAAAGCGTGACTGTTTCCTGAGCAATGCTTCATTATGGGATAGCGATGGGGGGGGGGAGAGGCCATGCCAGCAGAGGGCCGTAGCAAGGGGACAGTGCACTGGTGCTGCCAAACAAAGGGGAGCAGGGAAGCATATTGCACAAGTTGGATTCACTTACCAAATTCATCGCCTGAATCAAAAAAGGAGAGAAACCATTAGTGCTGTGCAGTTCTAATGATGAGTTTAGACTAGTTTAAGAGTTTTGTTTGAGATAAGAGAAAAAACAACTGAAGTTTCTCTTATCTTTCTCAAACTGTGAAATTGGTTTTCAAAAAACTTATGATTCACAGCCTGAATAACAGTTTGCTCTGGTTTAGACGTTACGATGATTCATTAAATATACATTTCCAAACTATTAATCACACATTTTTTAACTTTTGAATACAGCAAGTTTCTCAAATTGTCTACGACATAAATTATTGAAATAGTGCAGTATATATGTATACATATATATATATAAAATATTGAATTGGACAAGAGTAAAATGTGGAAATAATTGCACATATTTCAACATATGTGTGCACAGAAGAAGGCAAAGGATAAAGACATATTTTTTATGACTTTCTGATAAATTCTGTATATAACTGAGGACCACCTGAGTAATAATTCAACAGAAAGAAAATTATGCAAATTGTAAAATAATTCAAATCCTCAGAGGTTGATTTTTGCCGTAGCATTAAGTGTTGTATATAGATGGCTGGTGCACTGAGACATTTTTCCTTCATGTTTGTTCAGCTGATGCTACAAATTTACTTTATGACCACGAGCCATTTCATCTTAAAAGACATCAACTGAAATGCAGAATAAATCCCTGAGCAGAGGAATGGCTACAACGGCATTACCAGATGCACCAACATGATGTTTAATGCTTAAGAGCTCCAAGAACAGAGTTGCAGCAGGGACCAAACTATCAGGCAAAGTGGAAATCATGAAGCATACTAATTTTTAAGATGAACACATGAGGATGAAGTGATTTTCTTACTATCAAATTGATGTCCAATCAAATATGTCATGTTTTGTAAAGGGATGAGGATGTGTGTGCAACAAAAAGAGTAATCACAGAAAGAGGGGAACAAATCATGATTAACCCCTTCAAGCAAAGCAGATCAAAGTCACCACGCAGCATTTTTAGGCCCTTTTAAGAACATAAAACTGTTATAAGAACACAACAGCGCCTCCTGTTGGTTATAACATATTAGATGAAGAAGGCTGAACACACAGTTTTTGAGTTCTACAAACATTTCAGATTCCATGATCTGAAAGTAAATGAGAGCAGGAATGATTCGGTCACAGTTTCTCTAACAGGACAGAGAGGAAAGAGGTGTAACTAAAATGTACTCGATGATTTGTAAAGGATGTTAGAAATCAATTTCCTTTCCTTATAGATCATCACACTAACCACAACTTGGTGGACTGACACCACTAAAAGGTTGGTTAATTTATCTCGGTGGGACAAAAGCTGATATCCACCAGGTGCGTTATTCTGCATGAAGCGGTTAATCTAAGTTGAAGTCAGCGCTACAAATGCCACAAAGTCTCAGTATTTACTTGTGTCTGATTTATGGACTGTGTACAGAGTATGGAAATATGCAAAAACCATTAAAAAAGCATGAACAGACCAGAAGAACTGGAAGTCAAAAAGGAGAAATATGGTAATCCAAGATTAATCTTAATTAATGTCAGGTTTTACTAAAGACATTACAAACAGACACATTAGAGGAACTTGGAAGTAGCAACTACAGTTTTAAGGAAAGGTTTTAGAGGGAGTTTTAGAGACAGAAGAAGTCTAAGAGGAGCAGAGTTTGCTGCGGAGGCAGAGAAAGAGCTGTAGCATCATGCAGCTGATCAACCTTTCACTGGGCTCATCATAACAAACTGTGGGGGCAGAAGCTTCAAAATCAACTATTACAGTTCTACTTTAAAGATTAGGGGCCCATAATTAATGCAGCTCAGACCTACGGTAGAAGTTAAAAAGCTTTGACTGTTGCAGTGTGCACCTCATGCATGATGCCAGAGCAGGACTGGGGTTAATATTTCTATTCTCAGAGATTTTAGCACCTAGTTGTTACACTGGGATTCTAGCTTGCCGGGCTTGCAGCCCCTTATCCAGCAGGAACTGGCCTGGCACCAGCACGAGGACTGATAATACGCACAGATTAACTGGTTAGTGCAAAGCCAAGCCTACACAAGCCCCGCCGAGCCCGCGGTGAAGCGCATACCTTTAGCTTTGACTGGATCTCGCGAGATTTTCTCCGGGCGAGAACCTGCAAGTGGCTAGAAACCTGCACAGAAGAATAGCCGAGAGGAGGGAAGAGGAAAAGGAGACAGGGAGAAGAAAAGACAAGGGAAGAAAAGAAAGACAGAAGCCGTAACCAAAGAGGAAAGGGACGCTCAGTCAGTGGTTGCCGTGAGGCAGGTTGGCGGCTCCTACCTTTATACCAGCCTGGTATTCACGAACTTTCTTCCGCGCTAACACCTGTATGTGACTAGACACCTAAAGGGGTGTGAAACAGTTGTTTGAGCGATAAGACAACATTCACTCACATACACGCGCGCGCACACACACACACACACACATATGCATGCAGGCGCAGACTTGCATTCACACAAACACAAAATCACACACACACTTACAGTAATATCACACACATTAGGAGTTCTTATCGGTACATGCTGCTAAACATGATAACAAGATAAATATTTTCATATCAGTCAACTTTGATCATGATAAATGTCAGGTTATTATTTATTTTAAACTTTTTTCCCCTGAGTGAAGGATTTGGTTTAAAATTCTTCTTTATGAGCAGAGACTGACAAACATTTGATAAACAGCAAATCATTTAACAAATCTGAGGTCGATCATTTATGTGTTATATGTATAAACATTAAATCGATACTTACTGGGCTTGTTATACTGCTAGTGATGAAAATTATTGATATTGTTTTATCACCCAACGCTAATACGTTCACACTAAAAGAGTTGATTTAAAGGATGTGCTGGGGATATTCTATATTTTTCTTAGTATCAGATCCCACGAAAAACCCAAACCAACATTAACTTGATACAACAAAATTTTATATAGTGATTTATCTTATTGCTTTTTCCATGGATCTTCACTGCTGCCCAAATATTGTTAAAAAGATCTATGATAGGCTTTTTCTCAGTTTATTACTGGGTTGGTTTGGGCCTTTAAAGGGACTTGTGACAATAAGAAATACATATAACTAAACCAGCTTGTAAACCGACATTTTTTGTTGAGGCTCAATGAATTAGCTGCTCAAATTACACATTTTAATTATCTAGTGCCATTTTTATTACATCTGTTCGACTGGTGATCTCAGTAACTTAAACTAAACGCATGCATGACTGTTGTAATTCAATCATCAGGGTGAGTTAAGCTTGTTTACCTGTTTTCTTGTGCGGGTTTTGCCTGTCCTCAGCTTGATGTACCTTGCTATCAATTCATTGCGACCTGCAACCAAAAAGAAAAGAAGGTCTCAGACTGAACAAGAAAACAAACTAGAATGTGAGTCTGTAAACATCTTAAATTACAATAAGCCACATGACATTTCTCAGGTACGGGGTGGTGGTAGTTACAGGTTTGTGGCCCCATTTGTTTCCATGCAGCAGCTATAAACAAATATTATAAAACCAACTTTAAATTCTCTAGAACCAGATTTTTTATTTGGATCCATAGAAAAATTCCACAAACTCATTGATACTAACCCCTTAAATAAGTCTGAAGTTTTTCAGGATTAATATACAGTTCTCTGGGAAATTAACAAACAGTTACAATTTTAAAGAAAAAATGTATCATGGAACCACCTCCTGATCTGGATCTGCTCGGAAATTGTAAGTGTTCTTCCCTGACCCATATCACATCCTCCCACCAGGTTTCATGGTTACCAAGGGTCAAATCTTGAATTCAATCAAGACAAACCAGTTTGCACACGCTCATAGAAATCAGTCCCCAGTGTATCTGATTTATTCTTCAAGATCTGATTCATAATTTCTTGGGAAGTTTAAAAAGGCATACAAAACCTTCTTATCTTGCAATGTTAAAGAAAATGGAAAAAAATAAGACTGGTTCTGCCTCCTCAAACGACACAGACACATAACCTCATAGGTGAAGGTAAGGAGAGACAGATCAGTGATAAAAATACCCTGAAGTGGACAGGAGGTGGCGCTCTAGTTAAACCTTGGAAACGTGTGTCATGTCAAGAGGAGCAGCAGTGTGACCTTTTCCCAGATCTCCTCAGACTCAGGGCAAACAGCCTCTGACCATCAGCCCTGAGCCACAACGACACCTCTGTCCCCTACAGCCGACGTTTTTAAAATCAAAGTTTCATATCAGGCTGGTTTCTGTTTTGCTTCTGTTTCACCCCCAACGTTTCCACCATCTCGTTTCACACATCCCTATTGTCTGCTCACATGGCCCCGTCGCCTAATTACAGAGAGTGCTTAGAAAACAGAACCATGTTTTTCGTGACATAACATCTACTCTCGACATTCTGCACAAACAGGTTGTGCAGAGAGCAGGCTGCTGTTCTCCGGGGCCTTCGTGGTCCTCTGTGCGTTCAGGAGCCGAACATGTGCTCCAGCCGGCGCTGCCATTTCGGCAGAGTGCGGCCCGGGGATCGAGCAGAAATCATCTTTAGTGTGTGAGAAGTGCAAAATGCATTATAATGTTGCCTCGAGGGGGAAAGTCGGTCAATCAGTTTTTTTCACGTCTGCTTGCTGCCAAGTCACGCTTACTGGGTTTCTGCGGATGAAGATTGGGCCAAAGGGAGAGGTTGAACCACTGTATCATTATGAATAATGACCTCAACTCTCCTAAAGTTGCTGACAGGAAATTTTTCACCAAACGAGAACTGGTCAAGATGTGCTTCCTCGAACACACACACACACACACACACAAGACACTCACAATAGACTGAGTGTCTGGGACGTCCAGGGTTTAACAGCTCTGTTACCCAGACACATAATGACAGGAGGAACAAGTCCTGTTTGTTCACACACTCTTTAGCATTTGGCCTCCAGAAGGCCCTTAGTGCAATTACCATAAAAGCACTGAAGGCCATCTCCAGCAGGCTTGCGGCCCTCGCCAGGCTCTCCAACCAGTCGGCCCGGCGGTCGGCCAGCAGAGCTGAGCTGTCTGCCGATACCGAGGTGGCCCCTCCCCCTCTGCCCTGGGCCAAGGATGGACACGCCCGCTCCGGCACCTCCGCATTCCTCGCATTCCTCTGAGCCTGTCACATCTGTGCTAGCCAGTCTGATTGGCCCGGGCCTGCGAACACAGCCAGAGCTCGGGCCAACGCACACATGCTCTTATGCTCTCCTTCCAGCCCTGGGAGTAGCAGGGGTTACCGCCGGGCTCAGGGCCATTAGGTTGGGGTAGGGGGTCGACAGTCAGCCGGGGCAGCTGCTGCAGTAACTCTCAGAAGAAACACAAAGCCATAACTGACTCTGCCAACAACTGCCACCTGGCAGCAGAGCAGCCCCTTCTCCCAAAACAACACCACTGTGTGACCCTGCGCTCAACGGACAGCAGCACCTGCTGTCGACCGTCCCAGCACAGGATGGCAGAGGGAGAACAATGCCAGTCCGACCCCCACCCAACTGTCAGTCTCAATCTCCTCAGCTGAGGGGCAGAGGGAAAAACATTATATTGTCCCGTCCCCACCGCAGAGCTCTGCTCCGAATTTCACACGTATCTCATTGCAACGTACTGGAGATACAGTGTGAACTCGTTTGTGAAGGTTTGACTGATAAAGAGTTTTGTAGAGAGCTGGTCAAACTGTGAGTTTCAGTTTCTTTCTGCCACTAAGTAAAACCAAGTTTAATCAGTTTTTTGGTTAAGAATTTCAGACATTATTTTCCCTGAGGAGTGAGAACTGCCACTTGTGGATTCAAATTATTATTAATTGCAACAAACTAAAGAGATTAGAATAATTGCAATACTCATAGATAAGCTGTGGTTACAGTACCAGTTAAATGCAGAATGACGACGGGCCCCAACTCAGTGATTATTCAAAACCAGCATCTCTAATCAATTAACCAGATTTCTAGACAGCAGACTCAAATATTTTTTTCCCTGTATTATAACAACATGGGCCTCAGTAATGACTCTGTACTGCCTGGTAAATAAAAAATGTGTTTTGTTAGTCTGATGGATGGTGAAGTTCTGCGGTCGTGAGCTGAGACAACCTCTCCAGTTTCTCACAACATCTGGTTGCTTTTGTGATATGTTAAATCTCTGCTTTTGTTTGATGCAACGCACATTAGTGCTGCAAATAAGCAGTGCTTGAGTTCAGAAGTTTCAAATAAACTTTTATAAAGACTTGTGAACTGAAATGGAAAAGGTCACAAACTCAGGCACTGCACTTTTTTTTCTGGCTTGGAGGAAACAGACAAACTGGTTCATGATCCAACAGAGTGATGATTTACATAAAAGGTTCCAGTCCTAACAATAGAGAGAAATAGAAACAATAGAAACAAATAATAAAAAATGTTCTAGGTTAATAAAATCTGAGGGGGCAAGAAATCAAAAGCTGCTGCTGGACATTATTCACTTTTAAAATAAAATCATAACCCTGAGGATATTTAAAAAAGGGAGACGGTCTCAGGACTTCAAAGCAGCAGCTGCACGGTGAACACATGCAGCTTTTATGGAAATTCACTTCTTTTGCCAACTGCAACTGGTTCTTTTAGCTGATCGTCCTTTTTCAATGACAACAGGAAAAAATATATATCAAGGACGATTGTCTGTGTGTGTGTGTGTGTGTCGTCATTCTGCGGCCGCCGAGATCCAGCTCAGGCTCGACACATGGGGTGGGGGGGGGGGGTGTTGGTCTTGGAGATGGTGAAAAGGCCGACCCACACGGCAGGGGATCATGACAGGTGCACACAAACAGACAGACAAGACAATCGCATGCACAGCCCTGCTTTTCCTCTGACTCTAATCCCCCCCCCTCAGACACACACACACACAGACACACACACACACACACACTTCCATCTCCCTCTCTCTGAGCGGCTCATGATTCCCTGGCTGATTGCTCAACACCCACTCACATCGCTGCAGGCTGCCCTTCTTCACCTCTCCCCCTGACAGGACACACCCTCTCTCTCTTTTCTTTTTCACTACATGACCGCTGGAATTTTCCACTTCCACGCGAAGATAGTGAGCGAAAAGGTAATCTCTCCTCACCCTCTGCGAGCCCCCCCCCCCTACCTCCTCCTCCTCTGAACCCGTTCTCCACCCTTATTCTCTCTCCCCACCTCCCTTTTCATAACATTGAGGTAATCCTAAATTGCTAACATACTGCTCAGCCATGACTGAAAACATTCCTAGCATCTCAGCGGGGGGGGGGGGGGGGGGGGGGGGGCTGACAGGGAAGCACCAGGCGTGCTCAGTCATCATTACGGACCCCCCCAACCCACCACAACCCCCTTTTTTTCTCTCTTGCACCTTTTCCACTCATGTTTTCTCACAAGCACCGAACCCGCTGTTAATTCTTGCTGTGGCTCTGAAAAGGTCACAACTGACACAGGCCTCTCTCTCTCTCTCTCTCTCTCTCTCTCTCTCTCTCTCTCTCTCCAGCACCTAAATCTCTCCTCGCTGGTTTTCTACCCACAATGCTTTGCAGAGTAGTGACAGCTGCAGGGCTGAGAGAGAGGGAATAAGAGAGAGAGAGAGAGAATAAAGAGAGAGAGAGAGAGAGAGAGAGAGAGAGAGAGAGAGAGAGAGAGAGAGAGAGAGAGAGAGAGAGAGAGAGAGAGAGAGAGAGAGAGAGAGGGGTGTGTGCGCTCGGCGTTTGACACACCTGTTGAGGCCAGAAAACGCAGGTGAACAACATGTCAGCACAGCCCCACAGCAGAACAAGACAGGCCACATTTTTTTAGACACACGCACACACAAACACACATACACACACACACACACACACACACACACACACACACACACACACACACACACACACACACACACACACACACATCTTTTGAAGACACTTCCTCTGAACGTGGTGGCCTTTTACGTGCCAACTATTTCACTCTACCGGGAACAAACGTCTCGGAGCTACAGCTATGCAAATGCTTTTTGTTAAACTTCAAACGACGACGCCGCAGATCATCATGTCCAGTACCAGTTATTATTTTAAATGTTTAATTAAGTGTTCATCCCTCCGCATGAGCAATACCAAAAAGGAATCAAGGGTTTATTTTCTATCAATCTAATTAAATATGCTGCAACAAGTGATGGGGCCGTAAATTAAATCAAAAACATTTGAAATGTTCACTACTACAATAAGTGCTGCTATGTAATTATCAGGATATTAAATGTCACAATGTAAGAGTCGCTGGGAGGAACTAAACGGAGAACGACACTTGATTAACAGCAACAAATTTAATAAATGATGTGATATATGATCTCAATGTGCTCAGAAGAGGCACAAGAAATAAAGCAATACAGCTTATGTATGGAATCTTTTTTATGTGCAACTATCAAATGTGAATCTGAAAGTAAATATACTTCTTCCAACATTGATGTTAATACAAAAATATTATTTTACATATTATATACTTTTTGTCTTTATGATGTATGGAAATACTATGAAAATTTAAATTTGGTGATGATCATTATTTCAAACAGCAGCTGGTAAGCTTAGCTTAGCATGAACACAAGGAAGAAACTAGCCTGGCTTATAGGTAGTGAAATCGGCCTCTACCAGCTTAATGATTATTCTGTTCACCCATATGTTATTTGTTTGATCTGCATAACATTTGTGCATTTATTTTAATATTTTACGTTATTTTCTTTTTTTGTGTGTGTGTTTTATTGTTATTCATAGTAACCTTACAAGTAACATTTTTGTTGAACTAGATTTATTTTTAATTTTTATATAACCATAAGCCAATACATCAGGATTGGACATTTTTAGTGCCTCATGTCATCATCAGCATCGTCCCAGAAAAATACAATTCATTCAGGCTGTAGTGCACAAGCACAATATACTGATAACATACATTGGACGTACGATATAAAGCAGAGTGCATTAGGAACGAGGAGCTGACGTGCAGGAGCAGATGTCGCCTGTTTAAACTGTTACAACTGTGATTACGTCACCAACTGGAGTTTAGCTTCTTTATGTGTTGCTCATGTTCAGAAACAAACTGCAGCGACTATTAACATGTGGCGTTTATTAAAAAATATGAGTGTTTCTCTCTTTTGAACTCTTTGTCACCCCTGAGCTGCGTAGATGACTGGCAACGCTGCTGGGAAGTCTAGACAGGTTAGTGGAGCAGAGAAATACACATATACATACAACAGTCCTCGCGCTAATGGAAAATTGCAAATAAAAGGTTTTCCCACCAACTGAGAGAATAAAAACTCCTGGCAGAGAAAGAGTGAGATTCCCAATGGGAGGGATGACTTGCCTGCGTTTGGAGGCCACTGGAAGTCTGAGACTGCAAGGTAGGCAGTATTACATACAGTGCAATCGTTAACATTCCCCTAACCTCACGTCAGGGAAGCTTTTAGATATCTGAGGTAATCACCTTGTGAGAGGGCTTCTTCTGGGGCATGCCTTGGCTCTGGCAGCGGAGCCTCAGATGACTTAGTGTAAATGGAGAGGGTGTTTACTGCCCCTCGAAAAAAGCAGGCCTCTAAAAGGGTCCTGGAAGTTTGTCGCTAAGGCGGCAGCTCTGTGCGCCCCCCCGCTCTCTTTGTTGACGTTCTCGTGACAAATGTCCGCGGCGCTGCTCCGCTGCACGGGGGGGAAGAGTGATTTGGGCTTTAATTAAAAGATGGCTGCCGTGGTTCATGCTGCAGGTCTGAACACAAACCCTCAAGTTAAAGTAGGTTGTAAACTATTTAGTTAAGTTATAACCATAACTGTGCCAAAAATGAAAATTGGAATCTAAATATAATGAATCCCATCCATGACTGAATAAGAAAATTCTAACTATAAACAGATTGCACATGTTATTAGTCAAAAGTTTATCGATATTTTACATTTCTATTTATATGCTTTTATTCATTTTCTGTTTTTAACCTAGGTTATTTATCATTACTATGACAATCTCCACAAAGGAGGATATGTTTTCATCTGTGTTTGTTATTTAGCAGGATTACGCAAAAAACTACAGAACGTATTTCCACGACAAATGGTGGAAGGATGTGGTTTAGGTCAGGAAAAAACTTGTTAAACTTTGTTGTTATTCCGGATCAGAGGGAAGTTCCAGGAATCTTTCCTCACTTTCGTTAACATTGAGAGAAAGGGTGTTTTGATCATTTTTGTCGATTTCTCAGAGAATAATTCATGGATCTTGAAGAAAATAGACATGTTCAGTAGATTGATATTAATGAGTGAGCGCAATTTGGTGCGGATCGAAATAAAAATCGGGATTCCGTGAACTTGAATATGGTTTGATAAGGGGACTGTTTGTAGACGTATGTGCTTTACTGAGAGACATCCTTGTTGGTAGTTTGGATCGTTTTTTTTTCTTCGTATATTTATTTAATTCCATCTGTGAAATCTGTTTCTCTGGATTGCAACTAATTAATTTTACAGCTGATTATTTTGTCCAATGTTTTTAAGATCAATCAAATGCTTAATGCATTAAATACTAAAAAATGTGATAAAATGCCTATTCCTACGTGAAAAATTCTATGTTTTTTATTTTGTTAAGTTATTGATATAATTTATCAATTCACACACTTGTTTCCTCTTCACTAATCCACTTAAGCCACATTCAGAAGCTGCAACTGTAGCTGAGTAATCTCAGGTATGTGCTTCTCCTTGAAAATGAAAATGTGACGAATTAGAGGTTGAGATTCCATCTTCGTGAAATCACACCAAAAGAATCCCATTGCAGAGAAGCCAACCCCCCAAAAAACAGCCTTTTAAAAACAAACACTAATGCTTCTTTAATCCTGTCTGAGACTCTGGTGCCAACGATTGATGGTTTTTATGGTCGTACTGAAGCCGGAATCAATTTCAAGTTTTTGAGACTTGATGGACAATAATTAAAGGGCAGGAAAGTCCTACAAAGCGTGGCCTCAGGGAGCTGCATTACGATGGTGAAAAGAACTTAATTCCCCCCAAAAACCAAAAGAGGGTTTGTTGAGGTCGAAGCCAAGAAAAACAGCAAAGGAAGCAGCACAAATCCTGTCAATCAACATCTTAACTGCTGTTCAGCAAAAAGAAAAGAAGCTTCAAATGCTAAATCTAATTAGTAACGTGTGCGCTGTCTCAAAAAACAGGAACGGGAAAGTGTGATCGAAATAATGAATGACAAATGCGTTCAACTTCCTACACCTGGATGTCAGTGATTCCACCGACGAACTTGCCAAAAACGTCCATCTGGACTTTTTCAGGACATTAAGCGCTCAACACGTGCAATTTAATGAACGCGCTGCAGGAAACAGCAAAACTATCCTGAAACCATGTGGAGGTTTGAAATCTCCAACGGACCAGCGTGCCAAAGTGATGTTTTTGTTCCAAAGTCTCGCTGCACGCTGTGCTAATTAACACTAATTTAAATGAAGCGTCCGGCATCAAACGCAACTCTTCTCTAGAAACCAGCTCTAACTAGTCTCCTACAGGCAAAACTCTCCCAGCGATACCGGTGTGGGGGGTTAAACGAGCGCAGGATGTTCAGTGATAAAGGGAAAGAAACCAGAAAAACAAAGCCGGTTTTGCGAGTGAGAGCATAGCGCGGAAGAAAAGAGGCCATAAAACAGTAGGCATTAAAAACAGACTGTAAAGAAAAACGCCATGGAGGAGAAAGACAGGTGTAAATCATGGGGAGAGCAGCTCAGACGCTTTGAGGACGGCACAAACCAGCTCGGAGAGCACCGGTGCAACTGGAAGAACCTGCCCCTGGGTCACAGCACAACAGGCTCAGACTCGTTAAGGAGAGTTGTGTGTGGAAAGAAAACATTCACCTCCGTGTTGAAGATGTGACATGAGCACGAGAGGAAGAAAAGTTTCTCTTTAGGGCAATTTTGTTTTTCTTCCAGCCACACGTCTCTGGGGAACGCGTGGTTTTCTCATGATTGTGCTTTCATTATGGAACTGATTTACATGTAATTGTTGTTCTCTTGTTGTTTCTCTGGCTGTTTTCCAGTCGACTCACCATACATCTTTCCCTCGTCTGACAGGATGATTTTCCTCCTGCCACAGGGAGGGTAGATGGCGAGGGCCTCCTGGAAGCTCTGCTCGATGTCAGGGCTCCACACCCCCTCGGCGTCCCCCTCCATGGTCTTGTCATCAATGTCCCCGTCCAGCCCATCTTCTGGGCTACCGTTGGCGCTCCACTCGTTGGACGCAATGGTGGCGGCTCCCCCTGGGCCCGACCCCGAGCCCCAATATCAAAAGATCTGTGGGAGATCTGTGGAGAACAATGTCACATCAATTAACATTTTATTCAATGATGCGAAGACTCTTTAAAGACACTACAACGGCGACATATTTGATTGTGGTAACTACAGTAACTTAAACATTGTCGCAATAAACGTCCTGATGCTGTAAACACCAAACACCTGAAAACAGTCAACAATTTTCTCCAGTTTGAGAGTCCAGCGGTTTTAGGAAATAACTTCATATGTTTGTGACCCATTTAGTCTAAGGCCCAGGAACAACTGGGCCTGAGAGCCACAGACAAAGGGTAAGAAAGTCCATAGAGACCTAAGAGATGGACGACCTAGTTTGGTTTTCGTATGGAATTTGTTGACAAACACAAAACAGAACACGACCATTGTTATACATGAGAACATATATTCCAATCCAATAGGAAAATAATAACAATCATTCCTAATTCTACATTTCTTAAGAAAAAAAACACTTCACCACACAAGCCACAATGTGCACAGCAAGCAGGAACCAGAAACTCTGTATTGAATTACAAGAAAGTTCTATTCACAGTATTGCGCAAAATAGCAGCATAGACTGCTATTATCAATGTTGCCCATGTGGCCACAGCTGGAACTGCAGGTCAGGCGATTCAATCTCGAAGAAGTTCAGCTGACGTTAAATATAACAAAGAAAAAGTATCACACACTGTCAAATCAAACTCATCGATTGTCTAAGAAAAACAATTACAAGCCACAGTTTGTCATATTAATTTGTAAACTTCTTGTGAGGTGGAAATGTTCAAGTTAGGCGAGATGAGGAAGCGTGAAAATGCTTTTGCCGTTTGTGTTGGTGGAGCAAGTTGAATAAATGGTGGACCAGTGTGGTCGGAATACATCTGTGGCTGCAGTGCAGACAGGTTAACACACTGAACTGTGCTGACCTGCAGGCACAGAGGTCAGCACAGTGAACGTGATACAGTGCAGGCTGCCAGCAGTCACTAAAAACACATGGAGCAGAGATTTAATAAAAAGTCAATTCAATTATGTCGACAACCTAATTAGCAGCTTCCACACTTCAGCGCTGCCAAGTGTGTTTGGAGCTTTTTCTTTTAGAAATCTACACAGAGTGAATTATTTGCTGCAGAGAAGAAGAAGCAGAACTGTGCTCGCTCGTAACAAACATAATGAAAATGCAGCTTGAATAATGTTGTTCATCCATAAGTCACAGTTTTGTCTCCCTCTGACCTTTTCTTTATTGCCGTCGTTAACTTTGTATGAGTAAACAATGTTAACCGTAATTATTACTATAATTTCCTCAATTTAATTTCTCTGAAACGGCCAAATGAATTCAAGATATTCCATAAAACTAAGTTTAAAGACCTCACTAATCAGCACTGGCCTCAAAGAATTCTTGCGGTCTGGGAACTGTGTTCCAGTGTGGTTGGCTTATGGCTGACTGCAGGCAAAAGATCTTAAGTATTTTTCAAGCTGCCTTTTCAGCGTTGTATTGTTTCTAAGATGGAAGTCAATGAGGGAACCATGATCCTCAAAGGATGCTGGTGTCTCTGCTGCAGCATTTAAACTTTAATGGCTAAATACACACAAGTACAAAAAACGAGAGTCCCTGTGGGGAAAGACTACAATGATCCAATCATGCAGACATTTAGACATAAATATCATAAAATGTAAAACACAAAATAGGAGACATTATCTGTTTTCAGATGTTTTTTGTTTCATTAAAAGCCACATTTGACCTCTTTTGCACACCATTAAGAAAATAATAACAATGTGGTTCTCGTAAAATCAGCCAAGAAATGAAGTTTCGGTCCTTGCATGTGTGGTGGTGCTCGCATGTCCCAGTGCAATTACACCGAAACTGTGGTGAAACAGAGTGATTTTATTGTATCGGGATATCTTCATGATGGAAAAGAGGGTCTACGATGTAAATCACAAAATATAAGTTCAATGAAACGTGGCAGTTTGTTACAGCCCAGAAAAAAGTCTCCCTTTGTCTCTGCTCCTCTGTTTAAGTGTCAGTATTTAGGAAGATAGACGTTAGCAGCAGTTTCACCAAATCCTCCGCGAAGAAAGTGGTGAAAAAGCAAAGCTGCAGGATTGAGGACGTTTGCCTTTCTCTCCAGGTGTCGACCAAACCAGCGACACCGTTTCCTGCAGTGAAATGTAACAGACAGCACGAAATGCTCGGTTGTCACAGAACTCAGAACGAGAGTTTGACTGATGTCCTCCCGAGTCAAACTGCAGCTAATTTTAGCGGAGAGGGTACTGGTTATGGTGGACCCTTTGGCAAGAGGGTCACGCTGTTAAAACTCAACACTGACACCCAACACTCATCAGCAGCTCAAGTGACCCGTCTACGTCTGTGCAGATCACACGGCTGGATCCCAACCAACGGCAACTACATATTCAACCAGAGTTTGGGTTAGCTTGATAATACTCTGTTCTGATATTTGTGCAATTAAAATGAAAATCACCAAATCAGAAGCCCAAAGATCTTCAGTTTACTGCCATACATGACAATGAAAAACAATAAATTTCCTTATTTGAGAAACTGGAACTGAAACTTCAGAAATGTGTCATTTAATTCTTAAAAAGTTACTTGATCACCTCAATAATGTTTGACTTAATCAACTATTCAATGAAGCTAAAAAATGACCCCAATATGTGTATGAGGGAATGTTTTCCATTTTACTGGCATGACGAATAATCACGCAAATAATTAATCAATGATGGAGCTGATCTGGCCCCAAATAAAATAAATAAAAATCTAATAAAATCTAAATGTATATTAGCAACTGTCTACCTCATCTTTTGTGACAGTCTGTCATTAACTCTAATTAAGTTTATCTCATTGTCTGACTCATCTGTAGGAACAATGAGTAGAAGTAGTAAACTTTAAATACCCGTCTTTGTCTCGGCCTCTCTGCAGATGACGCTTGTGTGTGTGTGTGTGTGTGTGTGTGTGTGTGTGTGTGTGTGTGTGTGTGTGTGTGTGTGTGCGTGTGTGTGTTATGAAAATGTGTTTCAGGAAGTGTTTCATTAATGAATGCACAGGTGCTGTGGGGCAACAGCTCCAGTGAAGCTGTGGGGCAACAATTAAAGAGCGGTGGTACAGTGAGGAGGAGGAGGAGGGCGAGCGAGGAGGGAGAGAGAGGAGGGTCAGCCCGAGCCACTCTATTGTTTATCTCCAATTATAGCAGAGAAAACAGCGCAGACCTTGGTCGGCACAGCGAGCTGTGAAGAGGTTTGTCAGCGTGCGGCTCGGGGGTCTGACGACCTTGATGGAGCCCGAGTGCTCAGAAGAGCTGGAGTGAGGGGCTGCTGGAGAGAGAGAGAGAAGCTCTTCAGCTGGAGAGGAGAGCAGGGGCCTGAATTCCAGACATGTCCTTATTAAGAAAGAGCCTGCGAGTGTTCACTGTTTCTCCTCCTGCCTCCCTTGTGTCAACCCAACGCCCTCCCTCCTCGGCCTCACCCCCACCCCCACCCCCTCCCCCTCCCTTCCACCCTAGCGCTCAGAACGTCTCTACCCAAATAAGGAGAGGAGACCAGGGGATGCGTGTATGGGAGGAGTGGGTGGCGGGTGGGTTGGTTGGTTGGCTGGTTGGAGAGCAGAGAGGGGAGAAAGGGGGTGTGTGTACTGGGGGAGAGTGAGGGGGAGGGGGGGGGGGTGTCCAATTTAGGCGTCCACTTTGGGGTCTGGAAAACAGTGGGATTGTTCCAGCTGGAATGCAACATCAGCAGTGAACACGCTTGGTGACGCGCACAGAGCTCAGACTGGAGGGAGGGGGGGGGGGCGCTGTCAGCCGAGCCGTGTTCCAATGCATCCTCGGCCGGAGTCACAGGATTTAAATCAGGACAATAGTCTCCACTTGGTGATGAGAGCGAGCGGAGCATCAACTCACAGGGACACTATGGTTTGACAAAGCATACAGGGGTGCGTTCCAATAAACTGATTTAAATTCTAAAAGAACTTTGGGATTTGGGTTTTTCCATCGTGACTTTGTGCCAGAACGTGATCTGAACAGAGAAGCTGCTGTGATTGACATATTGATCAGATTCAAACAGCTGATATCAGCAGCACTGTGGTGTCTGAAGGAGAAACTCAACAACACAAAATATCATAGTAATGACTCACAGCAGATTGAATGTGGCATTGCACACACACACTATACACTGTGGCTGTGTAGGGTCACAAATTTGCCAGGGATGTAACTAAGTACATTAACTTCATTACTGGACTGGAGTTCATTTTTCATGTATCTGTACTATTACTCCTCGACACATATCAGCAAATATCTGTATTTTTTGTAATTTTTTACAAAGCATTGAATTTCATGTTTTTAACATATTTAAAAGTAATCAAAAATGAGAGGGGTAATTGATCCAGTGATCCAATCAGAGCGGGCAGGTAACGTTAGTCCCCGCCTCCTTCGGCAGCAGCAGCATCACTGGTGAAGAAACACCTGAAATTGTAGCTGCAGCTGAGGAGACTCAGCTGCAGCTACACTCGACAAATACTTTTACTTTTAATACTGAGTACAAGTACGCACTTATGTTTACTCAAGTAGAAAAATGAATGTGTTGCTTTTAATTGAGTTTGTTTTTAAGTTACATGTTTGAATACTTCCTCAACCACTGCTGCCTTGTCCTGTCCACTTGTGTCCTGATGCAAACACTGACTGGAAAAATGTTACATATTGTCTATAATCTATTCAGGTAGATAATTGAAATTATTCTTAAAATACTTTGAATACTGAGTGACCATATCCAGCAGTATGTGGTCACTCAGTATTCAAAGCAGGATGAATGCTGGATTTGTTGTTCTAGGTGTTAGGTAAGGTTCAGGTTTTTAAGCTCGGGGTCAAACTAAAAAGGACATTTAATGATATAACTCGTGACAACAGCTTTTATTTTCTTTCTTCCTTTTTATAGTAAGTAGGTTTATTGGCTGCAGCTGTTGTCTCACGCTCAAACCTGTTTGTGTGACTCCTCCAGGCGCTTGCCAGACGACAGGCTTTAATTCGGACTGTTGATTGAATGACACGCTGTTCTCCCATTTAACCCAAAAATCAAGGACACACCTCCCCTCCCACTTTTTGGGATTTGGGCCATGAGACTCTAAGACCAACATGCTACAGAATTCCAATGTGCAGCAGGAATGTAAATAACGCTGCAGAGCTATGCACCTCGGCCGTTCATTCAAATGGCGCCATTCATGCACCAGAGTCCCTCTTCCCATTTTCCCAGCCCTGAACGGGCCGATCACATTGCAGTCTGTTTTCAGCAATCGGCTTATCTCTGCTGCGGCTCCATCTACGAGCTCACCAGTGTTTACTGGCGCCCGTGACTGCCTCCCTTTCCCCCTCTTTCTCCCCAGACAAGACTGTGTGTGGAGAAACGTACCAGTGAATTCCAGTAATACTACTGAGTCACTCTCAGGCTGCTGGGTCACACAGAGGAAAGCTGTCGGCGCAGACTAAATCAGGGAAAGGTCCATCGCAGACATTTGTATCGCAGACCTTCGTTTAAACTGGGCCACAGAATGTTTGAAATCCCTTTTAAGGAGGAAAACTAAAAGCCTGCGTGTTTCAGCAATAAATCCTCGGCCTGTCGAGACTTTCAGCAGTTGGCACAATAACACTTAATCATAAACGGCAGAGATGACAATTTTTTTTCATCTCCCGCTGAACATGAGCTCATGGCGCTCTCCGACTGACCAACCACATGGATTTCTACTTACACATGTGGAATTCAAGAGTGAGGCAAGGCGTTGAGTCAAAGTTACTCTGTAATGTCTCAGATTTTTATGGCCCGATTGGCAGCATCTCCTCGCCAGTCCACAGGTGGGAAGAAAGAACAAATGTGTAACCTACCGAGGTTTAAGACCAAACAGGATGGATCACAGGAATATGTTGAAACAGAGATTAAACAGCCCACCATGAGAGCCATGGCAGCCCATTGAGCTTTAGACCCGAGAAGCCAGACACGTGTGAAGGTGAGGTACCATATTTATTTGATTCTGAAGACCTGTAATGACCTGTAGGAAACTAATGCAAATATTTTATGAGATACAAAATTTTCCCCGTGTGTTTCGGCCTTTTGTCCACACGCAAAAATAGCGTTTATGTCACTAAAATTGAGGTTTTTGTAATGACTCATTTAGGCTCAACGTTAGATACTCATACAGAAACTGACAGAACGGAGCAGTACCACTGGAAGTCATGTGGGGGCGGTGTCGCCAATAGTTCAAGCAAGACAACCAAAGGATGGACAAACAGACGCTTTTGTCTTTTTCTTAAGAGATACATTAACACAACCTTGGTTCTCGACTCTGTGCTGAACAACCATGTAGCAGTAGTGCAGACTTGGTTTAGGTTAAGTTAAGGTTACATATTTCCCAGATTCAGCTGTGTTTTTTTCCTCGAAGCAACTGAATTCCGACAAGTCGGAGAAACTCTGAATTTAATGATGTCAAGACGGCCGAAGCTCGAAAAAACAACCTTTTTGATGTAACTCGTTAAACATGTCGTAAATACCAGACAACAGAACAACAAAGGAATATGTGCATTTTTTAGGCCAGTTCAGAGAAAAAGGTTGGTGCACAATTCTTCTAGTTGTTTTTGCACCGTGGGACCAGAATCATGGAATTACAACAATGAAAGTGGCCACATTCTTAATGAAATGGACGAAAAGAATAAATGTAAGCACTAATTGATAGTTTGGCCACTTGGGGATAAGGGTGGTTGATCACTTTTAAAACACATCCACAATCCAAATTGAGATCTCTCCTCCTTATTACCTCCGCCAAGGAAGTCATGTTTTCCTACCTGTCCTTTCTTTGTTTGTTTATAAGCAGGATTATAAAAGAAATACTCAACAGAATTCCATGAAACTTTAAATCGGATCCGAATTAAAGGGCGAATCGAGGATTTGTTTAATAACTGAGTAATTACATTAATCTTAACAAATAGAAATATGTGACCAATGTTACTGATATCAAGTCCCTTTTTGGCACCAGCTCCTCATCCACTATGCTATTAACTTCATAACAGTAAATCCCTTTTTCAAATATCTTGTGCATTAAAGAAACCCAATATACAGACGTCTGATGGAATTTGGCTCAATTTCAGCACAGCCATCTAGCATCTTATAATTCTGTTGGTTTGTGAGTGTGGTTTGGATTTACATCCAGAGCTTTAGCAGGAGGATATAAACAATGTCTACGAGCCACTCGAAAAGTACATTGTGTGGACGTCTTCGAGATTCATCACATAAAACTCCTCAGATCCCCCAACTCGGGACATTTCTGCCTCTGGTTTGGATTTAGAGTTTTTAGAATAGTTTTCTACCTCCACCAAGAAGATTATGTTTCCACTCCTGTCCAATTATTGGTTGGTTTGTTTGATTGAAAGCAAGATTACACTTGAATTAACTCTAAACTTGGTGGAAAGACGTTGAATATGACAGTTTGTTTTTGGTACGTTTGGTACATTTTCTCTTTCTTACCGAGGGAATAACTCCCAGGGCTTGAGCGAAAGAAATCCGGCACGGATCCGAGGGAGCTGATATCTATGAATGTGTGAAATTTGGTGCAACTTGATTAGATTTAGCGGGACTGTTGGGCCTTGGTGGAGGAATGTGACATTCACCGTGATTTGTTGTCATCAAGGTTCATTTTTCTCCATATCACATACAACACTACTTCTATCCAGAGCTCAGCAAACCCCCATCTCCATGACTCAGTTTCACTGACTCATGTCCTGTTGCAGATTGTTAACAGATTTCCATCAAATCTGTCTCTTCTGCTGTTGATCCCGTTGTGAGCCTGAGCGTCTCGGCAGGGCCCACTGGCAGAACCTATTTACCACCATCTGTTTGCAAACCTATACCCTACAAGATTTATTCCCTTCCTTTAAAAAGGCAGCCTTTGTTAGGTTGCTGCTGGAGTTGGGACACTTGTTGGCAGAGAACAGCCCCCTGCTGGCAGCCAAAAGCCAAACCCCCCCGCCAACCACCCACCAACCCACCCACTGCTCAGCAGAGAGTTAAACACACCTCCACCGAACACAGTAACAGATCCACTGCCTGAAACTCCTCCGCATTAAAACCACAAGTCTTGTTAAGGTTGAAGGGCACTCACAGATGTTGACCATCGCAGTGAGACCCCCACTCCACACACACACACAAACACACACACACACACACACACACACTCGCACATGGAGCAACAGCCACACAAACACACACTTGAGGAAACAACAGGACTTGGCGGCAGAAGGAGCAGCTGCTCTCTAGGGTCAGATTACAGATAAAGAAAACATTTCAGGTTCCAGGCCAGGAGAGCTGCTCTCTGACAAGAACTGGAACCGCTGCTCTTATTCCTCCTGACACACAGAAACGCACACAGATGCATTTACAGCAAATGCACATGTTTAACAGTAAACACGGCTTCCCTAATTTGGGAGATAAATCGGAGGTGATGAGCTGGATTGAGTGTCGGGGGCCCATCTGCTCCACGTTGGCCGCAGACGCTGCCTGCCTTCCTCAGACTCATGAAAGCACAGGCCTCACTCATCTCCCAAAAAAAAATCAGAGTCAACCACCCTCCTCTCTCCCTCCTGTGTCTGTGTTTGGCCCTAATAAATTCTCTCCAGCTCCTCCAATAACTTCCTCCTACTTCCTATCTGGCACGGCGCTCAGGAAACAATCAGAGAGCTGAGAGTGAGAGGAGGACGGGACGGCCAGCAGCTCACACGGCAAGAAGCAGAAAGAGAGGCGAGGGGGGAAAAGTCGAGACCAACGCACACACACACACACACACAAGAGCAGCCACACTAAGACACATGCCACATGCACCCCCCCCCCCCCCCCCCCCTTGTCAAGTCAAACATTTGCAGTTCGATAACAGCTGCCCAAGAAAAATAATAAAGCTCGGAGTGAAGTCTTGCCTGCAAGTTTATTTCCTGTAACCCCTTGTGCTGCTTCTAAACCAGCACGAGCAGATCTGAGTGGGACCTTCCAGGATAAATTAAGTATTAATAGAAGGAAGGAAGACATTATGAGTCTTATGTGCATTGGTCACATTTACGGCCTTAAAAAAAACACAAAAACAACCTCTGATTTGTTGTTGTCTTGTAAACAAATCGTGGAAACAGGCGACCTCACTCCGAGGTAAGGAGAGGCTGCTGGTTTCCTGAATGAGTCACAGTGAGACTGCAGGATAAAAGCGGATAAATAAGAATCACACGTCGAGCCGGAGCATGAACAACACAGGACCCGATTCATTCATTCATTCATTGTTCTATTTTAACTCCGTCGATCTGATCCACCTTCAGTTGTTACACTTTAAGAGATTTAAGCTTTAATCCAGCCGAGGAGGGAAAGACTGACACAAAGCAGGAGCCAGTGTGCCAGAGAGCTATTTTTTTTTCTTTTTTTTTTTACAGCCTGAATCAGCATTTTAATCGGAAATTTTCCAGGGAACGCAGCAGAGGAGCCATTCTAGCATGAATTGGTCATTTTGTGGCGAGAGGAGCGGTTTGGAGCCATAATCTGTGAAACCTTTAAGACATGCATAACTTTGCAGCAGCATGCACCAGCCAATAACCCATCAAACCGTATCAATTGTGAAACATGGCATTAAAAGCAGCCGTGGCTTTGATCAGACTCATATAGAGGGGCAGATTTTTTTTACAAGAGAAAAATACATTAGACGTGAGAATAAAAATGAGCCTAATCTGTTTATTAAGGTCTGGCCTAGCTCAGAAACCACTCAGGCACCGGAATTGTTTTATATTACCAACAATCAACTTGAATAACTCTTGCTGAAGAAGGAGATCACCCCCCCCCCACACACACACACGCACAAACACACACACACCCAAAACACTGAGCACAGGGATTAAAGGGGTTTCACATGAGTGCCCTTGGGTCACTGGAGCTCCGAGTGCGACACACAGGCCACACACACTCGTCTCCCGAACGGCAGACGGGGTCCGGTGAGAGAGTGAGCCTCCTATTATCTATAAAACGGAGGCCTAATGTGCCAAAGACACACACACACACACACACACACACACACTGCACCCTCACACACATTTCTTTTGGAGTACATTAATGTGGAACATCACTCGTAACAGTTGGTCGCCTGAGAAAGAACAACTCAAACGTTTAGCAACTTGGGGACAGCTCTGACACAAAGACTACACTGTTCTAGGCCACTCCCTGACTCCTCCCCTGAGTGGTCCGAACAGGAGGCCAGCGAGCTTATCTGCTCAAAACCTCGTGGTTTGTAGGATATGTAAACATGTGCAGTGCATTAACGTGAATACAATGTTGATAAATTGTGCCACTGGGGACGTTGAGAATGATATAGCTAGTAGTAGGAATAACTCTAGTGGGTTTATGGGACACGTTGGTTTCCTCTCAGTTGGTGTCGGAGCAGCTCTTGACTTCACTCTTTGCTTGGTTGTATCGATGTAATAAATCGCTCGAAGCACATTGTGCTCGTCATCTACAAAACGGCACTCTTTAACCCAGCCACGGCTGCTGAGCATCAAACTGCATATTGTCTTCCAGATTGTCACGAATGCCCCGGCTGCCGAGAGCTGCAGGCTTCTTCTCTGAGGCCTCCTGTGTTCTCGCCACGCAGACATAAGTGCTATTTGTTCAGATCTGCGCTGACAGAGGGGTAAGTGTCCACCATTTGGACGACCACTTCTGCGGAGGGTGCTAAAAAAGCGGCCGGGGCCCTGCACAAATGGGCAAAAGCTCATTAGCCCCTCTCCTGTGGGTTTAACACAGACGGGTGAAGCTGCCGGTGACAAACGGTCAACAGACCCTGCATCCAAAGTAAACAGAGAAAAGAGAGGATGCACCTCGGCTCCTGGGATCGGCCCGAAACACAGCAAAGAATCTGAAATACCTACAGTCACTCTGCAGTGATTAAACATGTGCTTTAAAAATCAGAAACATGAGAGGACAACACATTTTGTTTTACCCTCATGAAGAGAACACATGCTCATTAAGTGTTCCCCCTGACAATCGGCCTGAAGGAACACAGCTGGGGAGAAAGGAACGAGAGAGAGAGAGAGAGCGAGAGAGAGAGAGAAAACGGCCACTTTGAGGGGATATTACCCCAAGTAATCTAATTGACCTCCACGACATGGGTGTTGTTGTAAAACCTTCCCCTCGCATTTAACTCTCACACAAGCACAGAGGATAAATGATAAATCACCAACGGCTGAGACGCATGAAGTCGGTTCAAGGAGGAGAAAAGGAAAAGAACCCACCACACTGTACATTGGGAGGCCTGATGCGTTCAGGCTGCATGAAAAACAACGAGGGGGGAATCTGACAGAGCAGCAGAATGCCTAATCCTTTCCAGATTTACCCATCAGCATCGGAATCTATTATTAGGCATCGTGGCGTGTCTCATCTACCAAGGACACATTGTCAGGCTGAACTGGTCCAACTGGAAAGTGGTCGTTTTTCGTTTCAGAATAACTTTTCCTAAGGTTGATACGGAGTTAAAAGCTCAAAGTGTGGATTTTACCCCTCGACCAGTATATAAAGGGAATGATCTGGGAAGAAAATCTGCTCTGAGATATCGGCTCATCCTCTTTATCAGTGTTGCATTGAGATACTGTAACTCAGCCAGGCTTCAAAGATCTCACCAAACGCCAGTCGTCTGTGAATTTACGAGCATAAGGATTGAAGACAGAGCTATGAACTCTGTTCCCTTCCTGCAGAGCTGCGTTTCCCTGCAAACCTGCAGGACATATTTAAAACCATGGGGCAAATATCGCAATATAGAACTGAAAGTATGAAGCTGACGACAGTTAAGAAAGCACAGAGCGGAGTCAACAGGTTATTCTGCTCACTGTCACTAACCTGACAGACCACATTCTGTCGTTTAGTCAAACCTGTTGACTGCCAATGATTTCACTCTGCAGCTTGTGGGTGTATGTGGAGATCCAGCACAAAGAAGGCGCTAAGACTTTTTTTTAAATTCTCTAATAAGATTATAGCTCTGTTCTCAAAAGTTTTAAAGGAGGAGTCCCCCGGGGTCTGAACCAACAAGTCAGTGTGAGAGCAGGTGGCGCTGAAATAATTACACAATTAGCTCTCGTACACATATCAGCGCATCTCAAATCCTCACCTATGTATTATGTACTTAGTGGGACTTTGCAGAGTATCACTGTGGCTCTGTTTGTTGGCACGAGAGATAAAGAAACTGAGAAAGACCATTTAAAATCTCAAATACATGTACAGTGAAGCACGTATGTAAATTAAATCATGAATATTCATTTAATGTTAAATAAGGACATGAAATGAGTTAGTTAAAGTTGTTTATAACTTTAAAAGCTTTAGGATCATTAGTTATTATTGGTAGTATTTGTGCTACTTTATTTACTCATCATCACGAGGGATGTGACATGATGATGATGACATGATGTCACTATTCACTTATGCTGTTGCTTGGAGTCGACCATAATCATATATTTCAAAGTAAAAAGTGTTAAACTTTTTCGGGCAGCCTCAAATCACAAATCACATATTTTACGTGGGATCAGAATTTCCCCCTGGATTGACCGAAGCAGATTAGATTTTAAAATCTGTCACGGTAGGAATTTTTTTTGTGTTAAGATAATAAATCAATACAGAGCAGTTGGTATTTCTAAATTATATCTACTGGCAAAATAGTTGTGATGTCACAGACATATTTTGGTCAGTTCCAGGTCTGTGATCAAAAAGGGAAAATAATCACAATCTTGATAGAGACAGTTTGAATGTTTGACCCATGTGGGAATTAAACCGTGGCTGCGGCACAAACACTGAGGAGAAACTTCCAGCTTCACTCTGAAACTATTCCTGGGAACTGAACTTTATTTCTACTCCTATAATAAAAACATCTGCTGCTGGAGGGGAACAGGAGATGTCTCCTCCATTGAACTGTGCTGACAAATCAAGAAGGGATCTTACCTTCGGGGATGCAGGGATCCAGACCAGCCTGAAGTTGTGTATTCCTCCCAATCCTGTTGTGTTGTGTTGTGTTGTGTGTGTCTCTCTGCGGGTTTATAACAAACCGCTGGACTCGTCTTGAGGCTGAAACAGGAGCGTGATCCAGGTATGAACTGTGCGAGACAGAAAACAAACATGTTGGCGCACTTCTCTGCTGCCAGGAGGAGTTTGTGTTGTTCTTGTTTGTGTGTGACTGTGTGTGTGTGTGTGTGTTATTTTAAGTCACAGTGTGTGTCAATGAGCGGACTACCGGTGTTAATGTGATTGAGCAGAGCCAGTCAAAGAAATATCTCGCTGCACATGAGGCCAACACAATACGACTTTCAATGTGCAGATGTTTCCTTCCCTCCCAGGCGCATGGAGCTCCGCGGAAAAATGTGAAAAATGACAATGATCTGAAAACTTCAGCGAGACGAGCGGCATGCGAGAGAGAGAGAGAGAGAGAAAAAAAAACTCTGCCCCAGCAGAAAACAGACGGACAGAGGGAGAGAGGGAGAGAGGGAGAAAAGGAGAGAAAAGAGGAGAAACTTACCTTTTCTCTTTTATTCTGCCAGGCCCGCTCCGAGCCGCCGCTGGATTTGGGGACTTTGCAGAAATTTGGCGCCTTGTTGTTTTGCCCCTAATATTTGTCAGAGCTTTGACAGTAGAGGTGGAATGTGAAGTATGACTCTGGTATGAAATCAACGCACCACACTGGAGGGACGGGGAGGGGGGGGCGGGGGGCGGAGGGCGGTGGGGAGGGAGGGGGGGAGGGAGGGGCCAGAGACATAGAAAGACGCTCGAGGAGGGGCCAGTGGTGCGCGTCAATCAACAGGACGGAGGGGCGGGGACTTCACAGCAGACCACGCCCACTGGCAGAACCCTTAAACTGGGACTGCAGCTTCCTGTCCCAAAAACAACTTTGATTATATACAGTCTGATTATAAACAGTTTGATTATATACAGTCTGATTATAAACAGTCTATAGTCTGATTATAGACAGTCTGATTATCAACAGTCTATAGTCTGGTTATATACAGTATATAGTCTGATTACAAACAATCTAAAGTCTGATTATAAACAATCTGATTATAAACACTCTTTGATATAAAGTCTGATTATATACAGTCTATAATCTAATCATATACAGTCTATAGTCTGATTATATACAGTCGATAATCTAATCATATACAGTCTATAGTCTGATGATATAGTCTATGACAAACACTCTATAGTCTGGTTATATACAGTCTGATTATATACAGTCTATATAGTCAGATCATATACAGTCTATAGTCTGATTATATACAGTCTGTAGTCTTATTAAAGTTTATGGCCTGATCATATACAGTCTGATGATATACAGTCTGCAGTCTATAGTTTGGTTATAGTCCAATGACCGATTATATACAGTCTATGGTCTGATCGTATACATACTATGGTCTGATCATATGCAGTCTATTATATGCAGTCTATAGCCTGATCACATGTGCATGTTTGATTGTAGTCTGGAGAAAACCTGCTGCAGCTCTGTGATAATGATACTTTACATGTTATCAGCTTCACTTTATTAAAAAAGTTTTCATGTGGTAAACAAAGAGAAGGATTTCAAGAGAATGCTTCATTTGAGAGAAATTATCCAAAATTCAGGTGTTTTGTTGTTGTTTTAAGAAATGTGCTTTAGTTATGTTCAAAAGGTTACATTTTAGTTATTCTGTTAACTTGATATATTATTTTTACATTGTATATACTGTTAACACTATAATAATATTGTGTTAATTGGATATTTTGTGTTTATATTGTATATATTTCTATTTCTATGTTTATTTATTTTTTTACTGACGTTTCTAATTTTTACCATCCTCTATGTCTTGGGAACAGCTCCTCCTGTTGGTCAAGAGCATGGTTGCAACTTTTCCACATCACATTTGTGCATCCAGCACTGGGACACAGAAGCAGAGCCACTACACAAACAGAACATGTGTGAAGGTGACTCTGATTGACACTGATTGTTTCCTGGATTTCAGAAAGACAACAGCAGCCTCAGCAGTTTATTGATCAGGAATCACATCAGAGAAGGAGACGGTGCAGGGGGAAGAGGAACTCACCTCTCAGCATCTGTCCAGAGGAGCTGCCGGCGTCAAGCTTTATTGAACCTGCGAGTTTGGACAACTGCCTGAGCAGGTTCAGGCAGAATTCACACCTCTCGCTGACTGTCGAGCCTCAAACAGGTTTGTCTTCCGAGCGAAGCCTCTCTCGACATGTAAGGAAACGACCAGAGAAAAGGCGTGGGTGTCTCCCAAACTCGCAACTGGCCAGGATCTGTCTGATTGTCTGCCAGCTGCATGTACCTAGATGATAATGTCAAAAACACAAACCTATAACAAATTATCAAACCCATGATGAGGGACTTTTACAATTTGGGGGGGACTAACTGACTGTCTGCAAAATACATTTTCTTTTTTTAAAGGTTTACTTTTTGGAAATTTGTTTTTATGTGATCTTGATATGTAATATAGTAAAAAGGACAATCAGGGGAATAGAGTGAGGGGGAGAGGGAAGTATAACGAATGTCCGCGACTGGAACAAAAGGGATGGAACGTTGTGGTAATGTGGCATCTGTCTTTACCACTTGAACATCAAAATCCATTCATTTCTAGTAAAATGTATCATTTTAAACCAAATAGGAACTAAACAGCTGCAAAGTAAGAAACAAGGAATGTTTGAATTTACACAACTAGAATGGCCCTCAGTAGAACGCACACCTCCACCAAGGCCAAACAGTCCATTATGTGATTGTTAAATTCTTAGAAATAGGTAAAAAATCAAGACCTGTTCAAAAATCTCTGAACATCTCTCTAGACTTAAAAAAAGTGAAAAAAGCTTTTATCTATATAAAAAATATATAATATATATTTCCAGGCACAGTCTTCGTGCCTCCATCAAGTTCAGTGGACATCCATGTGGTGGTTTTAATGTAATTCTGAAAACAAATGCACCAACAAACAAACTACAATGAACCTCAGCTATACAATATAAATTGTCCACACTCGTGGATATATCAGTCCCCAAATGTTCAAGATCCATGAATTATCTACTGGGAAATCGGTAAAAATGAAAAGAAAAAAATACAAAAAAACACCATTGCAAATTGTGCTAAAAACAGTGTAAAGAAATTCCTGGATTGAACCCCCGATCAGATCTTCACCAAAATGTAAAAGGTCTTTCACTGAACTGCACCATATCCTGCCACCAATGTTCCTCGTCATCCATCCAGTTGTTTTAGTGTAATCCTGCTGACAAACAAACAAACAAACAAACAAACAAACAAACAAACAAACAAACGGACAGTGGTGAAAAAATAACCTCCTTTGTGGAGGGAATAAATGCTGATGGTGTTTTGAGGGAAATTTAATTCACATGCTTTATTTAATCACATAAACACAATAATCCCAACAATGCAACAAAGGCAGTGTTAAGAAAAATAAAAATATAAAAATCTACATGAGCAGAACTAGATGCTCCTATTAAAACTATTCAACTTTTACATATATTACTGTAACAATTACTTATACCTTGAACTGATTAAGTCACTAAAATAGGGATGGTCTGTTGTGTGCGACCACTGTAAGTAAAAATAAAATTCTTCAAATCATAATGAGATTTGTGATTAAAGTTTTAGCAGTTTGTTCGCATTTAAAAGTCAAATTTGACAAATGAGTGTGACATTGATATTGTAAATAAATCCCTGTAAAATTCAAAACAGCACAAAAAAAACAAATCACAACACTTTTTAACATCATTTAATAGTTAGTAATCTTTGAAACACCTTCGCCATCAAGGTGCACTGGTAACCCCGTAAAAAAAATACTTTCCGGTCACAGAAGTCTTTTCAAATAGTGTAAAAACCTTGTGTGATTCGTTGAATTACTGGGACAAAAAAAAACAGGACTCTCCAGTGTCAAGATGGAACGATAAAACGAGGGCAGATTTTTTGTGTCTTGCTCCTGCCGGGACTCACACGCCCAGAAAAGGTGACGGCACGGCAGCAGCCACATTCAAGGAACCATTCTTCGTTATCAGTGCCCATCACAGGAAGTGTTGAAGGCAACGTCCACAGACATTGGGTTGGCCGGGTGTCAGCGTGGGTGTGTTGCACAGTGGTTTCAGTGTGCGTGTGTGTGTGTGTGTTAGTGTGTGTGTGTGTGAAACTGGGAGTTATTCACAGGCAAGTTTGCCGTCGAAGCTGGAGAGCGCAATGGCAAAGGCCTGCACCGCGCACAGCGGGTAGCTGAAGTCCAGTGTGAAAATGTCATCGGCTATCCGTCCAAACTGCATCACAATGTAGTCCACTGCAAAAGACAAGGATCAGTTTAGATAGACAGACACACACATGACCCCTGGATATATACTGTACATACGGCCTAATATACAGTATACTGTGTATAACATGGTAAGATGGAGGCGTTCACAACAACAGGAGAATGTCCGGAACCTTCAAGTGAAGGTTGTGTCTCGGTAGAGCAGCAGGGGGCCGGACAGAAGTATCAAATCTACCGCGGATATTCAAGTTATTGTTTTACGACACTACAGGACAGTTACACAAAGAAAACCTAAATGAATGACCGCCATGGACACAAGGGACGAGTAAGCTCCACTTTTACTGAGAGTTCTGATTATTTGTTTTTATCGACAAATGTGACACCAAGATCACTCTCCCATAGAGCATAGAATTAGCTCATCCATAACGTTTCTTATATAAATGAATCATATTCCTTGAGGCTGCATTAATATATTTTGAAAAAATTAAAGGAGACCTACTCAAGATATATATTGAAGTAATCTAAAAGGGCAGAGACTGTTACATACATTTCACAGTATTTAACTCACACTTGTGCTCAAAGTGAGAAATGTTGTTCAGGGCTCTCTATTTCCAACATCTCTCTCCATACTTCTCTCTACCTATTTCTCTTTCTCTCTGTATCGATCTCTCTCTCTCTCTCGATCTCTATCTATCTTTCTCTCTCTCTAGCCAACCATCCATCTTCCCATTTATCTATTCCTCCCTCCCTCCCTCCCTCCCTCCGTCCACTCACAGTCTTTGCTGTGGACGATCTGGAAGTTCTTGATGGAGGCCTGGGTGACGCGGCCGTTGAAGTTGAGCACGTGAGACGCCGTTTCTTCGTTCCACACTGGCGTCTTGTTGTGAAGCTCGATCAGATTTTCCATCCTTCTATTCTGGTGTCTTATCAACAGGCCGTCAAATTCCTGGGAAGAAAAACACAAAGTCACTTAACACCAAGAAAGAGCAACGCGATTTTTACACACTGGCCTTGTGTTGCTCCTCATAATGAACACACAGCATTCCATAAATCAAGCTGTGGGCAGTATGGATATCATCTGATGGTCTCTGCCTCACGCACACAAACCAACAAGTCACAGTTAGTAAGTGTGTGTCTGATAATCCCAACAACACACACTTTGTTTGCTGCAAGAGGTTTATTCCTTTCATTCTAAAGCACTTTGCTCTTTTCATCCTTCTCTTGGCTAATTACCTCTGATCACTCGTTTTTTATGTCAGAAGGATTACGCAAAAATCTACTGAGATGATGGGACAAGGATCCAGAGAAAGAGGCAGATCCAGGGAATTATTTATCACTGTCTTTAACTTTGTGAGAGTGAGTGTTAATAGACATTTTCATTAGTTTCCAAATTCATGGATCTTGATGAATAAAATCAGGCATATTTATGGAGCTGATCTCTAAGACATGCAATGAACTCTGGATATTCTCCGGAGGTTATATGAAGGGGCTGCAAATGTCAGGGTGAGTTGCTCTGGACTTTCTCTGGAGTTTAACAATAAACGTAGAAGATGCCAAAGAAGAATATTTCAACTTGACGCCATGTTTGGAGTTATGTTCTGTTTGTTTGTGTATGTATTAAGGACAAGTGTTTTCTCTGTTACACTTAACCAAACATACAGTTTACCAACCCTACTATTTTAACAGATTACAGTATGTGTCGCCCGTGTTATTCTAATCTGTTCTATTACATGACACATTCATTTAGTCTCTGTTCTAATCCAGACAATATCATTTCAAAGATACAAATACAACCATAGAGCTACAAAACAGAAGTGATCTTACATTTCTCGGTCGGAGCGGTACTCGCTCGTTGTCCTTGTTCATTCCTGGAACGATGATCGACATCCTTCTGGGTCCTTTCATACCTAAAACATTTGTTTCCTGACAACAGAAATAAGTAAAATTATACATATATCAATACATGTATGTGTGTGTGTGTATATATGCACATATATGTGTATATAATACACGTACAGTACAAAATCTAAGAGGGAGCCATTAGACGACTTACATAGATGATTCCTGCTAACTCCTGCCGTGCGTTGGACAAGTCTGGCAGAGCTCTCTCTGGATTCAGAGCGTTGTCGAACACTGTGAACTTAGTCCCCATTAAATTTGACCTGTGAAATGTAGAAAAGAAATCTCATAGCAATGAGATTACTAGAGCAGATAATACACTTTATCCAGGCAGCTTTTGAATGAGTGAATTTTTTTTTTTTTAAAGCACTGTGTACCTCAGTTTTCCAACAAAGTTCTCTCCACCTCTTGATAAGTCTGTGGTGTCGATGGAAATGAGGTAATTAGAAGTTGCACATTTCTTTCTTTTCCTGCCGGCCAACAGGAACGTCTGCAAAGAAACAGACAGAGAGACATTTCAGAATAATAAAACTGGAAAAGAAAACATTAAACAAATAGTGTGTCTATTTACACACGTCCCTAAAGCTGTCATAAATGAAATAATAATAGGACTACTGAAAGGAGTGCTCTCTGGGTGATATTTACATGAGACCTGCTCATTTGCATCGCTGGGAAACATGCAAACTGTCAAACTCTAACACAGATCACTTCCTTACCTTTTTTTCATTGTCCAGATGAAAGTAGTACAGGGGGTAGAGGCTCTTGTCCATCCCTCTCTGGTCTCGAGTCACTCGGCATTTGATGGTCACGCCCTGCGGAGCCGGCTGCATCACGAAATCCTCCAGGTTGTCGAACTCGATCTCAGGTGACGGAGATCTCTCCTGATCGAGAAACATAAATAGGTGAATGTGGATTCAAACCCCCTTATGTTTTTCCGCGTGGTCCATTCGATTTTAAATGATTTGACCGTCTGTAAATAAATGAATCTATTTTGTGGGAATTCACCTTTTTCTTCTTCCCTTTGCCCTTTTTCTTCTTGGATTTTTCCTCTTTTTCAGAGTCAGAATCCTCACTCGCATCTGCCTTGGCTGAAACACACAACAGACGTGTTGTTTACTTGTCGGCGACTCAAACAGAGGAGCAGAAGAATACGTTACTTCTTAACTTGCCTTTCTTCTTTGTCTTCTTGGTTTTGTCCTTGTCTTTGTCCTTGTCTTTGTCTCCTGATGTTTGAAACAGGGACGTAGACCCAGAACTGGATTTCTTCTTCGATTTGGTCGTCTTTGTCTCTTCTTCGCTGTCGTCGCTGTCCGATTTAGCAGCTGCTCGATGGGACGAGGCATAAAAGATTTTCCGTTTAAGTTAAACTTAGAGTCAACATTTTGTCATTTCAGCATCAGACCACATGTAAAGTCTCACATCCAGTAAAATGGGATTACTGAAACTTTTAGTATCACCTTTCTTCTTGCTTTTTGTTTCTTTCTCTCCATTTATCTGGAACATTGAAGCTGGCTCCTTCTTCTTCTCCTTCTCCTTCGACTTGGACTTCTTTTCTTTTCCATCGGAATCTTTGTCATCTGAAAAATGTGACAAAAAGCAAAATTTTGTAAAATATGTTATAAATTCTTTGATGCCAAAAAAACTGGAGAATCATGTGCGTGATTTTATGTTTTTTTTCGTTCAAAGGGAATCTCCCTCCTTCATGTACCCTACTGGACACTGAAAATATGTCTTAATTGTAGTAAGCAAGCTGAGGTTGACATTTGAAATGTTATTGTTTCTTGTAGCTCAGATTCTGAGCACTTGAGATGGTGAGAAGGTTTTTGGCTTCACCAGGACTTTCCTTTATTACGGCTGTTAGGTCAGGGTCATACTTTTTTAGTGTAAGTGATTAAGATCAAGAACTCCCCTCTTTTTACTCCTCTGTCCTCATACAATTGAATCGAGCTAAAACGTAGAGATCCTAAGTCTGAAGACGTCCTGGAGAAAAGAGGCCAAATTCCTCACTCAGATCTCGTGGCGCAAGTGCTGTGTCCTCAGACCCGGATTACACTCAGAATACTGTCAGCGCTCGCTCTTAAAACGTGTCCCAACACGTCCTCACACCTCGACTTGCTGACTGATTGCTGCTGCACGCCGTTTCTGTCGCCTGTGTAGTTCCAGCATCGATGAACGGTGGGGATTGAAAGCACATGGTCAAATATCTGCTGAGGTAAGCACTTCATCAGAAGAGGTCTAGTCCCTGGTGGATATTGATTTGACCAGTTAGGTTAAATGTCTCCTTCAAACCCTGTAACATCTGAGGTTTAATCGTTGTCTACATTTGACAGTGACAGTATTCAAACGATATACGACAGATGAATGATGATCTGGGTTGGTTACTTGGGGTCAACATGTTGTAAACACAACATGGACAAAAAGTATTTTTCCCCTTTTAAGTTTATATCTTGAATTGCTGCCAGTTCTTGTCATTAATTTCTGTTATTTCCACTCTAGTTCCAGCCCTGTTGTAGTGTAGTCACCAGCTCCAGAGGGAAACATCTGGTTCTTCAGCTGCCAAGTGTCCTGACATTTGGTCTGTTTTCTTCTTTTAAGGCTTTTTAGCTCAAAATAACTACTTGCTGGAAAGCGACAACAATAAAAGTGAAACCCAACACCAACGTTGCATTTGGAAAACACAACAATTAGCTGAAAGACTAAATAACGTTGGAAAATGTAGCCGATGCTCATTTTAACACAGACTCAATCATCATGTGATCCATCTTCAATATAAACATATTGATTATATCCGTTTTAGGAGCAAACTAAAGTGTCTTTTGGTTAATGAATATTATTTAATTAAAAAAAAAGGTGTTCATGGTTCTCATGGTTCTCACAACTCTGGTTCCCAAACCAAACACAATTGAAATTCCTTTTCCTAACATGGTTGTTTGTCTGTTCGTACTCAAACCTATTTACCCTGTTTTTCTTAATTGTTACCCTCACCAAGGATGTTATGTTTTCATGAGAATCTGTTAGTTGGCAGGATTATACAGAAACTACAGGACAGATTATCATAAAACCTGGTGGAAAGATGAAGAGGGAAGAGAGTTCAAGACAGCTGGACAACCAATGAAATGTTAACTGAACCAAGACTTTATATGCAAAATCTTACTGTGCAATTTACAATTCTATAAATTGCATCAGTATAGTACAGCAGACAGGTTCCAACAGTAGCTTTACAAATATACAGCTTAAATCAGGCTTCTGCTTGAACTCAATCTATTGTATTTCCATGGTTACTTTAAACAGAACAGCTGTCTTTCCTTCACATTACTCAAAGAGCTGGAGCCACAAACACAAGTTAGTGCAGGTATTTCTGAAAAGACTGAAGGCCGATCAAAGGAAGAGAGGAAGGTTAAGTTAAGCTCACAGACAGGAGCTCTGGAGATGATCCAACCAACGCTCTGGGCTACATTATACAATCACTTCAACTGGGAAGAGATAACTAGCTCAATTTCCAGTAAAAAAGGTCAATCTCTACTGATCCTTATCTCAAGATAGCAAAAACTTGTAAGTGCACACATTCTTGTGAAGAAGGTGTGTCGAAATATTGTTTTTAATCCCAAAGGAAGGATCTGAGAGCTCAGTGCTGAACACGCTTTGCCGAATAACTGAAATATCTGAAGTTTTATCACTTGTAGAACTGGTTTGGTGAATCTAACGATGAGTATGCTCACACGACTTGGGTTGGCATATGTTAATGCTGCTGATGGTAATTAGGCAAAATGTTTACCTTAGTTTTAGTCTAGTGTGTTAGCAAATATTATTATTATTAAAGTATTGCAAAACTTGGCCCAAGAAGGGTGTGAGATTAAAAAAGAGATCAACAAAGTAAAGACTATTCTGTCTGTGCCAAACATCTTTGGTGTTGATGTTTTGCTAAATGCCAACATTGGAACCGTGTTAGACTCACGACACTTCACCACAATAATGAAGCCAAAATATCCCATAAGTGTGCTCGTCAGGTGAAGTAGCGGTATCAAGGTCTCATAGCGTATATGCTCTTGACCTATTTTGTCTCAGCTGCCAATCATGAGGTTGCATCCGATTTTTAAAGCATATAATAAATAATTAAAACCAAGTTCAGCAGAAAACGAAAGCTTTAATATCAAATATGAAATGACAGATATCTTCTTTGATATCATCCTCTCTTACTTTTTTTTGTCCAAACTACCAAAGTGAAGGAGTTGGGGTTTATGACGTATACTTCAACCTCTAAGATGACTGGCACAAGATTGGTTTCATTTGTGTGTAGTTGTTATGTCGTCCCTCTTGTATACTGTCTGCACTGTACATGCAGCTATTGGGGCAAAGACACAACTGTCTTTCTACCAAAACTTCCACTCAACTGGTGAAAATCAACTCCAAGTGACTTCTACTGTTTAACTAATAACTTCTCCTGAATACGTTTCGGTTTTCAAAGGGCTAAAATATTTGCGTTCACGTTCCCACGTACTCAATGCACACACTGCACACACGCTCTTGCCCAGGGCTACGCCAGGGGCGCACGGTAACATCGCTTCTTCTTTGAAGATGACGTTGAATTATGACGAATTTGAACATGGGGGCTTACGGACACTTGGATTACACCACAGGAGCCATAAGGAATGTTTGAAGACGCCATTTACCTCAATTGTATTGGAACGCTGTTTAACCCTGAAACTCCAGAAGTGTTTTGTGGACTCAAAGACTTCAACCCACTCCTCCATCGACATAGTGGTGAGTACATAATTATGATAATTAAAAGTAAACTATCCCTTTAAGGCAATCTTTTTGTCAGTGTTGCCAACAGGTGAACAAACCAGTTCGCTAATCAGTGTTTCTTTATTATTATGTCTGCAGGATGAAGCATAAACTACTGAACAGATTTCCAGGAAATCTTGTAGAAGAGTGGGACCAGGGCCAAGAAAGAATCCAATTAATCCTGGCAAGGATTAAGATAAATGTTATGTTTACATTTTCCACATTAATCACTAAAGGGCAAGTTACTCACTTAAACGTTTTATTCTGTTGCCTCTGCGACCAGGTGAGTGTTTCCCGCTCTCTCACCATTACACAACAAATCACCTAATCCTCTGAACAACATCAGTCTGGTCTCATTACTGTTGTGTGGTAATACTTTGAGAAAAGTGTTTTGCTGCTTGTTGTCATACCTTTAGATTTAGCTTTCTTGTCTTTGGTAGAACTTGCTGTTGGAGAGCTGTCCTTTGTCGTCTTTTTCTTGGTTTTCTTCTTGGGGGTGTCCTCTCCGTCATTATCATCATCGTCGTCTGTGCCTGATCCTATGAAAGATGGCAAACTTTGTTAAATCAAAAATATTTCTGTTCTTTTCAGGGACAATTGCCTAAAAACTGTATATTTGTACCCATTTGATTTAGTTAAGGTCTTTTTATAACAGTTTCCATGGGAAAACAACTCACCTTTCTTCTTTTTTGGTACACTTTTAACTTTCTTTTTTGGTTCTTTCTCTTTCACTTTGTCCTTTTCTGAGTCGTCCTTGTCTTTTTCTGGTTTCTTTTTCTTCACCTTTTTTCCGTCTATAATGTTGATAAGGAAACATCAATGTAACCAACGTGGTTAGATTATAGAATATGTTAAATATCTAGTTTAAATATAACACGTAAAGCTCTCAAAATATCAGCCTTTATTCAGTGAATCTCACTTTGGACGGCTGGATTGTCCTCTTCTGAGGCATCCTCATTTTTCTTGGTCTTTGTTTTTTTGGGTTTGGCTTCGGTTCCGTTCGACTTGGCATCTGTTGGGACGTTGGCCTCTTCTCTTTTCTTTTTTGGCTTCTATGAAAGACTTGTGAAACAATGCAAGAGAAGAAAGAAAACCTGACCTTCAATTTGGGGAAAACATTTTTTTTTTGGAGGATGAACTAATTCTTAATTTATAATAAAAACTCACCATTACAAAGACAGATGTGAAGGGCGACGTGGGAGGGAAAGAAAAATGATAATGTTACCTTTGTAGAATTAAGTTATGTAAAGCCATTATGAAATAGCATCTCTTCATTCTATGTTCCATCATTCACATTAGTTTTTAAGATAAATACTCGTACTCCAATAACAAAAGCAAATATTAATATATTTAGCTTCTGGCAAGATTGAACTTTAAGCTATAAATGCCCGCTTGTATTTATTAAAAGCAAACTGACATGTTTAGTTACAGCCTGTCAGTGCAGTACCACGAAACGAGGTGATTACAGAGATAACTTTCTAGAACTGAATAATCTATTCATATTTCTGAGTTTTCATAATAGAAAAAAATAAATAAACAAGTTCTGTGACCATTTTATGTAACTTGCTCAGGCATCCTCCTGAGTACCACAAAATGCTTATATACAAACAACATGGTTGCAAATCGCAAACACAGACATGAGACTTCAAGTCAATGACTTTATGAGGGTTAAAAAAAAATTAACTAGACAAAAAGGAAAACTGCTGAGATGCCAGAGGAGAACATAATGCGACCCAGTAGTATTTTAATGTCAGTCTGTATGAAGTATGTCCATATAAACTGTATTTTTTCCAAATGTAATTATGACTCCAGTTTGCAGTTCTTTCTTCATGGCCTGTAACACTGTCTTCCATCAGACCTGTCTAGACACACACTTAAGATAAAGAGTAAAGGGGGTTCAGACCTGTGACCCTCCCACACTACATCTACCCACTGATGCACTGGTCCGTGTGACGATTTCAGTATACGATCATTTCTACTTGTATACAGTCATCTGTGATATAAGGAACAACATGTGCTTCTTGAGTTTGAGGAGTAAGCGGTGGAGTGTTACAGTCCCACGCTACAGAAGGAGGTCAGTGTGATGGCGGCCAGCAGAGACAGTAAAGGTAATCCTATTACATGTAGATCCTGCCACGATGGAGGTCTATTTGTGTCCACAGACAATCCACGAGTCAGAGTAATGTAATTTGGTATTTGTCAAACTGGAATCCGTTGAATAAAAGAAGAGAAGGCCATTATAATTAATTGGTTATCAGTTGCAATAATACTTCAACCTACGACAATGGCTAGCTTTTTTTGGTATTAAACTTTTTCGACAACAACATATTGAAAAAAGTACATACCACTACTGAACGTGGTCTCAGAATTTAGGTGTGTGCATGAGAATATATGACCTGAGAATATCTTTATAATTTGCTTTGTAAAATACTGGAGGAGCTGACATCATTCTGGTTAATTGTTGCTACAAGGAGGATTTAGAGTTAATGAATCATCTTCAACATGGCATAAAAAGAACAAAAATGTTATTGTTTCTTCTGCATTTGGTGATGTCAGATTGCATGACCCCCAGAAAGGCAAATTGCTCTAATATATGATAATACACAATAAAAGAGGAAAAAAGCCTTAAAGGCCTTTAAAAAACAAACATTATAAAATGGTTATGCTGTTGCAGGTCACCACAGCAGCCCTTTCAGTTTGTGTGGCTGGATTACTTCAATCTCTCATGCGTGCTTTTTGCAGATGCGTTGCTCAGCAGATGAGCTCCATAAGTTTATACATCATCAACTGAGATGTAAGTCGATAGAGGAGGAGAAGGAGAAGCTACAGTGGTGCTGCCTCCAGAGACGATTCCCTGTTGAATGTCTGGAGAATGTCTCAGGTGGATAACCGGTCTTACTCCAATGGAAAACCTCCCATGCTGGCATTTGTAACAGTTACCTCACATGTGGGTCAGAGATTATTATCCACGTAATCGTTTTTAATAATGTCTTAGATTTAACTTTTAATGACCAAAGGATTCTATAACACAATCACAAATTAAGAGATACAAAGAAATAGATTGATAATGAGCATGGGATGAATGCACTGCACCTGATTGGATATATCCGCATATGTTGAATATTGTTGTTTGAAAAATGCAAAGGGAGAATTGTCTTTTAGTCTTCCTTAAGGTCTCACTCTCAAATCATAATTAAATGCTATAACCAGGCATCTAAATGAACAGTGAGATGCGTGAAAACTCAATAAAAACATCCACAAGGCGACTGTTTTACCTTCTCTGCAGACATGGTGTGGCTTTGGACTTCAGCTCTACCACTTCTCCTTTTTCACAGGTTAGATAATAAAAAAAATACCGGCTCCTCACTGGAGATAAAGAAAGAGTGAGAGAGCCCCGTGGTCACTGCGTCTCCATCAGCAGAAAGTTGTTAATAGGATTTATGTGTAAAGCCATCTGCTCTGTGGAAACACGTCAACGGGAGAAACCAACAAAGGCTCAGGAGGAGGGAGGAGAAGACTTGTTTATCACTATGTGTTGTCCTCACACCTAGAACTCAATGTTCTTGAGCTACAACAAAGCTGTCACCCAACGAGATGTGAGTCCATATTCACTTCCTTCACACATAACAAGCATCTGTGCTCCTCATTTCCACTGAGGGAGAGAGATTTTGTGTTTCACTTTACCTGAACATGCTGCTGCTTCTGCAGGGATGAATCAGAATCTTCATCTTCCTGAATCCTGGGGCTAAATAAATTAGAAACATGTGATTACCCAAATGATGATAATGATAACAACAACAACAACAACAAGGAATTTTGGATGTATGCCTAATGCTCTCTGCCACATCAAGAGAGAGACATTTATAAAGCTGAATGTTTATAACATGATCCATGTTGGTGAGAGAGAGATAAATTAATTTAGTTTGACAAACAGTTACACAAGGATATGGAATTAAATATTTTAAAAATATGCTTAATAAAATGTGATTATCCATATAGCCATCGTGCGCTAATTTTTGACAACCAGCCGCCATGACTGTGTGAAAAGCTTCTGATCTTCCCCTTCCCACAGGCAGAGAGCTCTGTGGAGCCATTTCTACATTAATAGGTCACACAGGGTATGGGAATCAGGCCCGAGCAGTTCTGCCTGACAGCTGCAAACAAAGCTTTCCCTCGCTACTTATTGGTTTAGCATCACTTGGTTAGTTCTGAGGAAAGTGGGTGTGGAAGCAGGAATAACCATTCAGAAAACCACAGGGCCTCAGGTGGGGCTGAGGGAAGGAACAGGGAGGGTTGATCACACTAACAGAAACAAATGCTCGCATGACAGATGTGTGTGATGCTGTTTGCTGCTGCTGACGTACCTGTCCCGTGCCCAGGCCTCTCTGACCATATGCTTGTGGAGGGGCATGGCTGATGGAAAAAGGTCACATCCCCATATTGTCTCGTCCAGCAGCAGTGGGATTGACTCCATCCAGCTTGTGAATGCCCATAAGTCTCCATCCTGCAGCCCGCAGACACAGTCACATGACATGACTTCTAAGAGGATTTTTAACAAAACAGGTCCCCCCCCCATCGACTCCCACACAACCAGGAAGCCCTGACCCTTCAAATAGGATTACTCTAATTAGCCACTCACCATCTGTGAGCATTTCTAGGGATTTAATGGAGAGAGTTTTCCTCAAAAAAAAAAAAAAAAAGATCAGGTTAAAATATAGTCACAACCATATTATATATATATATATATATATATATAACTGTCATTGCTGTGTCCTTCATCTCTGTCAGACTTTTTCTTTTGTGCAAATACTGTAATGATTGATACATTAATGTTAGAAACTGTCTTTTCTCATGATTATTGTAATTGTGTTACTTTATTGAAGTGCTCTGATACAAGCTGCATCTATGTCACTTCTGTCCGTCCTGGGAGAGGAATCCCTCACATGCGACTCTCTCCAAAGTTTCTACGTTGTTGTTTTCACTGCTTAAAGGTTATTTTTTATAGTTTTCCTTACTCTTGCTGAGGATTAAGAACGGAGGATGTCCCACCTTGTTAAGCTCTATGAGGCTGATTATGATTTGTGAAAAAGGGTACAAATTAAATTTGATGATTGATCGATTTGATCAATACTTTACAGGAAAGTAAAATAACTTCAGGCCAAACAAATACCATTAAAAAAAACACAATATAAAACGAACAAGAGACTAAAATTGGAGCAGGTGGTTCATGACAAAAACATCTTGCAATTGACAAGCTGAAGGAAAACAAAGGTGCAATGGTAGAAATGTGAAAAAGGAGGGTTATGATGTCTTAAACATATAGTTTCAATATGGAAAAACTCATTGGCCTGTGTTTGACCTGTGAAGCAGGACGATGCTGAAAACATGTGAACTTCCCTTTAAATCAGCAGTCATAGGTGCCAATATGGTGAGATAAGAGTGTGATTTCTTCAGTCAACCACTAGATGCTGGTGTTCCCCAAGAGACAAAACGCACGATGCAGGACAGCAGCTGTGAGGCACCAGGGGGCACATGGAAGTACTGAACGGTAATTTCATTTTACGCTCAGATGAAAAATGACTGACCAGGCCTCAGTAGCAGCGTTGGAAATGTATAATTATCCATGGGAATAGTGGTTTTCTATGGGAGTCCTGCGCCGGCTCAAGGAGTCTCAGTGCAGAGGGGAGGAGACTGATCACAGCTGAGGTGAACACTAACACATGTTGCAGGAAATAAAGAAGAAGTAAAGCAGTCTGGTAGTTTTAAAAGGCCAGGCCCTTTGTCTCCCTGCATCGCTGTGCTGCTCACGCTGTCCAGTCTGCTGACTGATGAAAAGGGTCTAGACTAATGGCTTTGCTGGCATTTCTGCAAACGCTGGACAGTGACATGGCCGTTGGCAGGCGGCCTAAGGAAGGCCAGCGACCTCGAGGGAGCAGCAGTGAAGCCATCAAGATCTTAAAGAGACAGACACCGCAGAGCCTTTCTCACCACACACTGCGTTTTCCAAATCATTTTCATGTCAGTTGTGTTTTATTACTGCAAGCAAGAAAGTAAACAGAGCCGAGGCAGCGAGAGGCGGCGCAAGAGAATGCCCCGTAGCAGAGAGGCTGTAAAACCAGCTCTTACTATACCCACAACTGTAACAACAAGCCGGAAAGGAAATGAAAACACGTTAATCAAAGTTGTGGCCAAACTGGGACCATTCAAAGCAGTTGTGCAAACATGAAGCCAAAAAGAATTATGTTAAATACATAAAAGGTACAGCTTCCAGTGGCAGTGACCGGTGTTTGGGGAGGGGCTCCGATGATGATATTTTTGTTCCCCCGTGGGTTTAGTGCTGAAACAGCACGTCGGTGAGGACGTGAACTCAGTGGCACTGTACAGGCCGGTGAATCATCAACTCAGAGAGGGCCCATATCTCAGGAAGGACAAACAATGAAGAAGAAACAGGAAAATCTGGGTTAAATGAGTCTATTCCCAAAGGAGGAACTGTAACAGGAATGCGGAGGGTTAAAAAAAAAGAGAAAAGACAATGGCAGGAGGTCTCGTCCATTTATTACAAATGGAAAGATGCTATTCATGGAGCAGAGGGTTGTGGGGTTTTAGATAGAAAGAACCTCACAGTCTCAACACTGAGTCAAAAAAAGTCACACTGCCCCGTATGTCAATTTTAGAACTAGTTTATAAAAAGAACAAATAAATGACTGTCAATCCAGAGAGGAACTTTGGTCATATAGGGATCAAGCTCATGATCAAACAGAATTAAATCCACATCCATGAAGAACGGAAAGATCGGGCTTTCCCCCTCCAGAGCTGTGGAGTTGAATCCTGATTCAAATCGGAGTTTCTCAGAACTCTGAACCCGAGGAATGAATGTGTGAATGAAAGCTATATTTCCCCTCTGGGAATATGCATTGCACAAAGAGTATTACAAAATATATTTATCATAAATGTCCGACAATGACATCATATAGAAAATAAGCATGTAAAAAGCTTAATTTAAGGGGATTAATAATGGACCATTATTGAAAGTTCAACAAAGGTTTAAAATGCTATGTAGTTGAATCGGATGAATGATGTGATGCCTCTTTTAATCTTCAGCTCAAAGATAAGATCACACTTTCAGACCACAGAGGATCATTGGCTCTGTAGTAATCTTGTGAGTAAATTGATGGTGTGCTGGTCTGTCATATAAGTAAAAGTTTAATTATTCACATAGTCACATAGTAACAGAAAGCTGATCAGTCCACCTTAAAACGTCTACGTTTCCTTAAAGCTAGGGTGGGTAATCTTGGAAAAGCTAGCAAGAGCAGGCTAGAGGTACAAATAAAGTTACTTGTATGCTTTCAACTGTTGTGTTGTTTATAATCACAGGTAACAGAGTATCTTTTATAAAATTCATGATCAGTTTAAAACAATGAAAGATAATTGTTCTCCATACATGTGATATTAACACATGTTCTGTTGCCTGTCGGGAAAGAAACTGTGCATCCATCTTCTGAAGATATGATTTAAACCCAGATGCTTTTCTCAATAGATCTGCCTGGACATTATTAAAGGCAGATGATAAATCAGCAGACAGTGGGGGTTGAGATGGTTTAGCAGAGTCATCATGTGCAAGAAGCATTGGAAGCTATTTGCAAACTGTGATGTTTGTCCAGAGCTCGTCTATCGTGAGTTGAAGCCAACCATTGTTTTGACTCCCGACCACGCCTCCCTATCGTTGTCCTCAAGTAGCTCCCTCCCTGCTCGGTGTCTGAATTAGTTCTCCTGTGCATCTGTCAGCTGACATTTAATGCAAGTTCCAAGAAGCTATTTATATCAGCAGTTACTCATTTAGTTCAGTATTTGCATATGTATTTAATTGTTTGGTTGGGATCACATGACATATGAGGATGTTAATATAACATGTGAACATAGTGTGCTTGACTATATCTGGCCTTTGAAACCTATCCCAGTCTGTACACCAAAATAAATACTAGATAATACACTCATCATTACACACCTTCAGTTTTAAATTGTCAGCAGGATGGTGGTGAAAACACAGGAACATTATCATATCCACATATCTGCTTTTGATCAAACCTAGCCCAGTTTTTATTATTGACAATTCAAAAATGTACTAATTAGCTAAAGCTAATGCTAATAATGCAAATAATGGTATGAACACATCTTAAAACAATTATTACATTATACATAAACTTTAACATGCTAGTATAGCAATGTTAGTGTTATGATGTGGCAGCACTTATATTGGTGGCCTAACTGAAATGTGTTACTGTTTAAGTTTTAAAGTCTGTGTAAAACAGTTAGTGAAATAACCCTTCAACAACCAGTTACTACATTTCAAAGGTTCACCATTGAAACACAACAAGTTATTTTTATCTAGTTGAACTCGTAACTGTTCCGGGTGTTTGGCCCTAACGTCATTGATAGAAGTAATACTCCCTTGTATTATGGCAGAGTTGATGAAGTGAGCTGGACTCAGATAGATGGTGAGTGTGTCAATTAATTACTAATTCTTTAATTTGTAACATTTGTACTAAAATTGACACTCGGCCCTTTTGAGTTGTTGAGCCTCCCAACTAATGTAGCTAGCAGGGAAGTTTACTACTAGTTTCAGGGCCTGGACTGAAAGTCGTGCCTCAACTATCAAACTTTCAGTTTATAGCTATAACATCTCACCCACATAAAAAAAAAACCTTTAATACTTTTTAATAACTTTTAAGGCCTTTGCTGAGGGAAATGAATTCAATACAATACAATGCTTTAGCTCGATGTATCTTATGACAACTTAATTTTCTCCTCCGGACTCAGGATCTCAGATACCAGGTGTCTGTTCCTTTCAACACAAAGTTATCTCTGTATTTGTAGCGATAACACGAGACAGTTTGGTGGGTTTGTTAGTTCGGTGAGAAGATAAGAGACAATGCTGAAACAAAAGTTACCCGTGGAGGCTTGAGCAGCGACGTGCCAAATCTAATAAGGAGCAAATTGAAAACGCTCCTTCGCTCACAAGCCTCTCTGGTATCTCTTGTTGATAAATTCCTCCCAGCTGATAACCGGGAGTCATATTATGACTACACAGCCCATTGTGCATTACTTGGCCTCAGTGACCCATAGAAGAGAAAAAGTGGGAGATAAGCTATTTGAAATACACAATGCTATACATGATGTACAGTCAGTAGGTGAGGACATTGATGCTTTATTATGAGGAGACTCCAAAATGGACATTGCAAATTGGATCGGGGTGATCTTAGACTGTAGGGGCTGTTACTCCAGATATTTCTGTAACTTTTCCTCCCACCTCCTTAACAAAAACTAAATATTTCAACGAGTAGACGTCTTAATGAAGTTTGCAATGTGCTACATACACAAAACTGGAAAAAAGCAATATCTCAGGATGAGGAAGAGATGCCGAGACACGAAGAAGAAGCTGAAGACGACGTCGACTTGGAAGGACCTTAAGATTCAAGAGCTTTTAAAGAAAAGAGTCAGCACCAGTGTTGATGTTCTTTAAACAAAAACCCATGATACCAGCAGCCATATTTATACATTATCTCCTGCCTCCTATGTTCCACCCTTGCCTGAATGTTCGAGGTATTTTCCTGTTGTGTCAAACCCACAAATACTCCTGCTGCTTTCTTGATATGCAAAAGTTTTCCGGATATTTTTCATAGCGACTGCGGGAGCTTTAGAGTTTGAGGAACAAGCTTGTGTATATATTATATTCAGTGTTATCTGCATATCGCTGCTTACTGTAAATCCCAAACACAACTGTGCTTTTTAAACCTCTGAGAAGAAGCAGTTATTTCTCCTTCACTTTTACAGCTCACAGTCGGTTGTGTGATCTTTGACACGTTTCCCATTGCGGCGGTAGCTGTGTGAGGGGTCAGTGTATTTCTGGAGCCCAGACAACAGTTCCGATAAATCCAGTCAGGAAAGGTGAACATTTTCAGATAATTCTTGACTTGATTCCAGTGTGTGTGTGGTGAAATATTGAAAAACGAGTCCTGTCAATATTGAATACGTTCGGCACAGCAGATTAGGAAAAACAGAAGTGGGAAAGAGAACTGTGAGAACAAGAGCTTTCCCTTGGAAAGTGACAATAGTGTTAATAAAGGTTAAATTGCTATGTGTTGTTGAAGCCACTCTATCATTGAGTGCATTGTCATTTAATGTTCTTCTGTGTAGAAGATTCATTGAAAAACAAGATTAAATAAACTTTCAAATGTCAAGAATGAACTAATGTGGAACGTTAGCCGAGAATCCCCGAGCAACTCCGAGCAGAAATAAAGGCAAAGCTGCCGGGAACCTTATGTGAATTGTAACACAAGCAGCGCTGAGCCTCGTGAGAGTTTGACACACATCTGAAATGGAGGACAGAGGATCCAGGAAGCAGCGCTGCAGCTTGCATTTCCTATTCTCTTGGCGTCTGTGACAGAGAGCTGCTAGCCCGGGGCGATCCAGACGACCGCGGATCTCTAACACAAGAGCAGATGTCTTCATGACTGAGCTGGCACAAGCTGGCATTGCCTGGGAGCTGAGAGTTAAAAAGTCCTGAGAGCGGTCACTGCCCCGACTCCCCCAAGAGAGAGAGAGAGACAGAAAGAGAGGAGGGGGGGAGAGTGAATGGGTGAGAGTGCAAAGAGCCAGCACTCCCCATTGCAGACTTGTCCCCTCGGTTTTTCTGAGACAGGCAGTGCTGTTGAACCGGTGCCAGGGGAGGCTGGCCCAAGCCCCTTGCAGCTGAAACTTTTACAAGCTCGATGTTTGCGAGCAGGAAGAGAGGGACACAAAGTGAGATTTGTAAGAAGGGAGTTTGCGGCTCCCCTCGTCTTCTCTCCTCTCGGTCGACCCGCCTCAGATGCCAGCACAGTGATTCACGTTCGATACCCTCCTTGAAATCCTTGAAGAATATGCAGAGAGCATGTTTTGGAAGGAGGACTGCATGAGGAGAGAAACGGTTTGAACTGTATGTGAGGATATAATTGCTTCTTAAAAAAAAAAAGAAAGAGTCAGTGACATCACACGGGAAGCTGTCTTGGATATTGCCTGAGGAGAGAAACTGATGAGTGTCCTCAGCACTTGGTGACATACTTGCATTGTGTCCTTTTCAGCACTTGTACATTGGATTAGATTTTTCCTGGACTCTTCCTTTGCCCTTATTTCCTCTTCTTCCCTCCTTACACTGTGTGTGACTTGAATATATATTGTGGTGAACATCCTAATCCAATTCTCTGCTATTTGACATCAAACATCGGTTTATATTCGCTACTAAAGTCAAATTTAATCACAACCCCGGTGGATTTTTTTCATTTTCGTCTCTCTTGCTGTGCAACAAACCAGAGGGAAAACACAGGCAGGTGCAGAACATCTAAAAGACGTCCGGAATGACGACCGCAAATGTGAACCGTGAGGCATGTACTACCTGGGAATGTTGCCAACTGCTGACAAAAGGCTTTACTGCCGGGCTCTGAGAGGAGCCCTAAACTCATTTGCTCCGAACGGCTGAAGCAATATCTGACAGTGACTTGTTTGGCCAACTGTAGATAAACCTATCAAACCTTTTGGCTTCATTTCAAGGCAACATGTAAGTACTCACTTCTGAATACTTTACTCTCTCTCTCTCTGTCTCTCTCTCTTTCCCTCTTCCCTCCCAGCCCAAAACCCTCCAGTCAAGTGAGTGTCTATTTGATGGCACATTATCTACACTTCACGTGACTGCATTTCTTGAGTGTAGTCAACTCCGTGACTTCACCTCGACACCCAGCTCTCTCTACTTCTATGCACACTCCCCCGTGGATTCTTGGGAGTTTGGAGGGAACATTTTTTTTGACTTCAGGATTTCTTTTCCTGTCTCCCTTTCTCCTCGATGTCTCTCCTTCTTGGCAGCGGGGCAAAAGTGGGCAGGCAGAGAGGAGGGCATGGCCCAGAAACTGCTCTCAAGCCCCAGCCCCTGTTCGAGTGGGGTTCCTTGCTGGTGTACTACTCAGCCTTTCCCTCGTCTTGCAGGCGAAAGAAAGAGATGTGGAAGCATTCTTGTCTCCTTTCTAACCCGCCGTTATTTTTTCTTTCCACCATGGCCTTCCTTTGCGGGCCTGACCTGAACTAGAAAAGTAACCTCCAGGTATTTCAGATTTTTGATTCTGCTTCTGTTTGGGCCTTGATACACTTCTGTGTACTCGAGTTTCCCTTTATTTGTGCTTGTTGCAATTGTTAACTTCTTTTACTGTTACACGTGGTACATCTGTCTGCTATGCTTGCACCAAACTCGATGCTTAATTCTCCACCGTTTTCGCTCGATTCTTGGTTTGAATACATTAAGAAATAACGACCGAATCGTCTGTATATTGTCTGTTTACGTAGCAGTGTTCGATAAAACTCGTGGCCTAGCTACAAATAATTTTTATGGTTGTGTGACTGTCTCATGAAGTAAATCAAGGTATGACTTGGGTCAGGGCCTAAAGATACTGCAACTCCAGTGGCTCGAACAAATAAATGTCACGCATCGGCCCAGATTATTACCTGTAACCCTCAAACAGGGAACTCTGCGACAAAAGTCATTTAAATCTTTTTATAAAATATGTTTTGGTTTCTGTTTTTCCAGAATTAGCTGTGAGACATCTGCAACCAGGTGCAACATAAAATCTCCCCAGAGCTGTAGTGTGGCTAAACCGAATTTAAATATATATTTCAAAAGGTAAAATAGGCATCTTAGAAACCTTAGTGTCTGTTTTATGCAGAGCGTGTTCCTCCTGAATTGTTTTCTTGAATCCTGCTGTTTGATAGATGTGTTCAGAAACCAGTATGAACCAGATCTGTTTGTTGCAAGCATTGTTCTATACATGAAGGGGCTTGCATTGTAAGGTCTCGGTTTCAGATCGAGCTCGTTCGGTTCATTTGGGTCTTTTTACAACCACGAGAGGCACGGAGATTACAGAAACATTAACATTAAAATTAATTACATCCATAAAAGTGACGGCTCTTTACCCCGAACAAATCGATCTCTTATAGAAATTTGCGTTCATTGCACACGGACCCAGATGGACACATGCTGTGCGGTTTGCACTTCTTTGTGGTTTTGTTTGTGTGTAGTTAAGTGAGCTTTTTGGTTTGTGTGGTGAGTGTGTGATAGCGCCAGATGAAGGCATACTGTACTGTACAGAAAGGGTGAATGGAGAAAAAAAGGGGGAGGGATTAGGGGGGGATGGGCAGGGAGGGAAACTGAACTTATTTCCTCCTCCTCCCCCCCAAGTTCTCCTCAGATGAACTTGCTATGCTGCTTGATGACGTGATGTTGTTTGGAAAGCCATATCCTCTGCTATTTGCGTTGCTCTCCTCCCATGGTTAGAGTGACTCCGTGGTTACCAGGATCAAAGTCTCTCTCTTTTTTCTTTCTGTCGGCTGTTGATTTTATCAGGTCGCACTGCATACACACATTCCGCTCTTTCTGTTTGTTCACAAAAAATGACGACCCTGGCGACCCTTTTATCAACGCCATGTCACATTGAAAACCAATCAGGAAATGTTAATAAAAAAAGCTATTTCTAAAAGCTATAAGAGAAAGACATCTTCAGAATATCACATCTGGATGGTCCAGATGTTCCACCAGTGTCTTTACCTATGTGGGGATATTAGATTGGCAAGTTTCCCGAGACAGGATAGAGCCACGTATGACACAAGCTCCACTGAGTAAAACCTTCACACGCTCTGCTGAGATCATCAAACCTTCAGGCACTCACGGTATTAGCATTAAGTTACGCTGACTAAAACAAACCAGGAGAAGAACTTGTAAAGACTCTCACGAGTTAGGATTCTTGTGAATGTTATTGTTGCTATAAGATCCACCTGTTCTACTGTACAACAGTATATGGATATGATCTGCAGACCCAAAGAGGAAGTTGCACAGCCCATAACAAACCTTTCACCACAAACTGCAGTTGTCTCGCCCGATCACTGTTAGAACATCATGACATAAATCTACATCATCATTTAAATGTGCAACAACAGCAAAATTTTAGCACAGAATTAGATTAGATTTCAATTATCGCTCAGATGATGTATTTATTCTTTTCAAGAATGCCCTTAAAATAACGTAATAAAATGACGTTTAAACGAATCACTAGTGTGATTCAAAAATACTGTACTGTTGTACTTTCTGATACATTAGAAAGTATTATTGTTATAATAATATAACAACTAGAGATGAGCCGGATACTCGGCTGAAACGAGTATCCGGTACGGATAAAGCACTTTTGCCGATTACGAGTATAATACGAGTAATCGGAGTCATTATCTGTGCTCGGACTGAATGAAAATCCTCACACAGCGTCACAGCGCTCCTCCCGTCACACACGGCTCTGCTCACTCACTCACAGAACAGCTCTCTGTCTCTCAGTCACTCAGGTTCACTGCGCATCGGGACTGTTCCATAGGCTCAGTCAAGGAAGCAGAAATGATTCGTTAATTTCCCGACTGGGTCTTCGGGTACGAGTCTTTTCACGAGACCTGCTGACCGGCTCAGTAGAGGAGCGCTGGAGATGCGAGGGACGTTCACTGTCTCCCGGAGAAATGAACACTCTGTGTTTTTAGTATAGAAAGACGTGAATTATATTTGTTCACAAGTCATAATGACTGGTTTTGTTATTTTCACTTTACATTTACACTTACTTTACAGTAAAGTAAACCTCTATTAAATACAGTACAACATGACAGTTTGTATGGTTTGAAATTGTCATCTATTATCACACTGGCAACTAACTAAATAAAACTCAACACCACATGTACTTCCTGTGTGGACACATACTTTTTTATATGTATGCTTCTTCTTCAATTTGTGGTTTGACCTTAAACTGCAGAACCAGTCTATTTAAAGATAATAAGAACCAGTAATTGAGTTATGTAGCACAGTGAGTCCCAGCCCCGGGTCTGGACACCCACAAGGGGTTGTGAGAACAATTTCATTTTTGTATTTATCCTTTATTAAAACATAAAGATCAGATACAATATCTTGTCTGCAAGGGAGTCCTGGTACTAACGGGGTCGCAAGATGAGATACTAAGGAATTAAATAAGATAAAAACTTAAATCGGGACTTGTCTACTGCATACTAGTTCATACCAGTAAAATTATCAAAAACGAATGATCTAAGTAGAATTTAGTCTTTAAGATAACTTCAGTCAGTCAAGCATACAGCCTGGGTTTTCAATAAGATGACAAACATATTGCTACCACTAGTCTAAACTAAAACACAACTTCTAACATTACAGATATGAAAATATTATGGTAAAATGCAAATATATATTTATATATTCACAGTGTTAGAATTATCCGACAAACTATATATAGGAATTCTTAAGAGCTGTCTGGTATTTGAAAAGAAAACACAAAAGAATAGAGAGTACGCATCAAAACTGGAAAATGGCAAAAACAAAGAAGAAACTTAAAAAGTTTTCTTGCAACATCGGGTTTCTTCAAAAAATCCCCCCCAAAAAATGGAACAGACTGTTCTTATTCAGCAGCTAAAACACCTGACTTTACAGGAAAAATAACAATATGACAGCAACAAAACTATATATCAGAGCTGTTGTCAGTGAAGTTACATCCGATGTTGATTGGTCAATCAGAGAGGGCAGCCAAGTTGCCTGATGCTTCACTGAAATAACACATCTTTCTCAAATGAGGATCCAAATAAAACCGTTACTGCCAGATGTAGATGTGTGTGTGTGTGTATGCGGTTCCAGGTGGACGTAAGCTACCTGCTGAGCTAAGCTTACAAAACCGGATACATCCCAGCTGATGAGATTCAACTGGAACCTCGGTCTCAAACAAAACGTATCCACCGGTGCGACATATGGACAAAGTCTGCTTATGGAACAATGGACCTTTCTCTGGACGTGTGAACACGTAGCTCATGTAGCACAAACACTGCACCGAGCATCTGGCAGGAAGCGACGGCACCGAACCCGACGGCGCAATGTCAATTCCCCTTTTTTATTACACTGCATCCTCTCATCGCATTGGCTGCCAACACTCCCCCCCCCCCCCCCCCCCCTCAGTGGAGGATTCTGCCAGGCTGCATCCACGACATCACCCCCTTTTTCTGTCTCATTCAGATTCAGCTTGGCACGCAGACAATGCCGATTTTCTTGGCACCAAATATTGGAAGAGCATCGCGTAAGAGAACCTCCCTCAGTCTTTTCCCTCGCAACTGTCCCCAAAATTCTGCCGATCATCATGGATCACCGCCAATTTGTGATGGGTATATTTTTTTTGTGTCTTCATCTACTAGATTGTCGTTTTGTCTTGAATAATGTTTTAACAACGTAAGATGAAGAAAGCAGCCCTAGGGGCGTTTCTATGTGATTAACTGTGAATGAACAGTGTCAGCGATATGTTCATTGCCGTGTTGTTTGTTCCAGAACCTGTTATTGTTGTTTACGCTGCTCTTCAGCAGGCGGCCATTTTCCTATCACCAGCAGCTGGGGGAGCATCCTGTGAAAGTCAAACCATTGGTTTCAGGTGTATAGAAAAATAAATGATGTTTTTCTAGATTGTGATGTAAAGTAAATATAGTTTCTGTTACAAAATGTTGATGCACAATTACTTACAATATATTTAGAGAAAATCAAGGTAAGAATTTAAAAGAAAAATCTAAATGTACCTGTTTGCCAACATCTTCTTTCTAAAGTGATGGAAGAAGTTTAGATTTTTTACCTTCTCCAAGGAGTTTTTACTTTTATTGGCATAAAATTTGTTTCTTTTAGCTGAATTACAAAAAAACATGAACAACAACATTTACTGATTTCTTAAAAAAACATTCATGTATCTTGATAAAAAAAAACAAACAGGGATATTTATGCATATGTGCAATTCAGTGCAGTTCGAGGAGTTCGACACCATTTACCATCTGATCAATTTAACATCTCAATTAAGGCCTCCCGCTTCTGCCCGTTGTGCCCGGCCTGGCACCACCGCCCCACAGTCTGCCAAAACATTTCAATCACTGTCAGCATTAATTAGACCAAAGTGGAATTCAGAATGTTAATGAACTGCCCAGCCGCTTTTCAACCACCGTGGTTCACATGCTAATTTATGCAAAGGGCCTAGCCTTTGCATGGGTTGACCATCGTCGTCTACAATAACAGTGTCTTGGCTCGGTTGGCTCAGCTAATGTGCAGCTCTGTCGGGACCCAGACGGCTTGTCCCACCTTGGGTCCCAGACTCTGGCTGGCACAGTAAACTGTCTCTTTTTTTCAATTGACATCACGTGGCTTTTACACTGGGCAAAAAGGGCAAGCCTTCAACTTCTCTATTAAAACATCTGAAACACAATCAGAGGAGCAGGATTCCTAGGTCTAGCTTTTTGAATCAGCAGCTCTTATCTCTCGGAGTTGATTTGCGAACAAGCAATTCCGTTTAAAACTAGAGTGGCACCACCACCACTCAACGGCCACCTTAATTTGGATCAAGCTTAGTTACCAGCTCCCTTAATATGTCTGTTAATGAATATTCCCAGGGAAATCAGTGAAAATGTTTAAGAAATCTAAAGATCTGCACCGAAATGACTCATATTTGGATCATTACACTAAGTGTAATCTTGCTTATAATCAAACAAACACTCATATAAACCAACCAACAAATATGCTTCATCATTCTATTTTTTGAGGAAAAAAGTCTATACGGATGAGAAGCTCGAGGTAGAAGTTAACAGGTTGTACCACATGTTGGGTACTGGTGCCAAACATCTCACTAAAATGGCCGATGTTCTGCCATTTTCCGTTCTCTTCCTTTGCTTTGCATTCGTTTCTGGTCAAAGAGTCGGACAGGACCAAACGGAGACAAAAGGACTTTGGTGTAAACTGAACAACCTTTTTTTCTCAGCTGCTGTTCATTATGTGTCAACTGTGACTCACATTTTATATTGTTAAAGAAATGTATTTTGACATTAATGTCGAAAAGTTGCATTTGTGTTGTATATCACACTTGCCTAACACTGACCGATGTAAGATATATGACTAAGCCTGATAGACAAAAAGCCTTTTTCCTTCAGTCTACAATGTGATGGACTCTCTGAAGGGGTTGGGTTTGTTCTTTCCTGGAAGGTAAATCCTTCTGAAAGTGTTACCAGACCACCTAACTCCATAATAGCGATTGTTATTTGAATAATGTGGTTTGATCATATGTACACATGCATGTTTGAGCTGATGTTCCTCGGCCAAAAGGGTCTGTTTCCATCTGCATATGCAAAAAAAATACAAAAGGTTTACTTAAAATGCAACGCAAATGCTTGAATACTGATAAGAAATCCCTTGAAAGTCTACTTGGCAGGTTTATTACTGTTTCTAAACACAATCGGGAATTTGACTAGATGTAGTAAAAACTTCCAATCTCGAATAAAGACTAGACTTTTCAATCGTTCTTTTCTCCTGGTGGATACTGATCATTTTCTCTCTCTCTTCTTTTTCTCTCACAGTTTGACCGATGAGTTTCCGCTGCTGCCTGCATACATCTCTGTCCTTAAGGCTGAGGTAGTAGATTGAATAGTTGTGGGGTTTGTGTCCTCCCTCTGAGATAACTATGCAATCTACTGTCTTTCCTAAGGAGACAGGCTGAGCTGCTGCGATGCACATGAGGAGCTCCATGGAAGAAGGAACTCAACGACCAAGTATTCAACTCTGCTTTGTCTGCAATCTCTTCAGGGGAAAACTTTATTTTAAAGCTGCAGTTCTGGAACATGTTCTGAATTAATCATGTATTGAGTGAGAACTCGTGTTTAAAGAGGCTGTGCTTGAAGTTGAGCCTAGCAAGGTGAGGTAGTAGGTTGTATAGTTTGTGGGATGGAGTCAATCCTACTCAGGCGTTAACTATACAGTCTATTACCTTCCTTGAGAGGTACAATGAGTGCTTGGGCGGAAGCGACTGCTCTTATGGCGAAGGAGCCACTCTGGTGCCATCTTGTGGCTAAAGACTATCATCACCCTGGAAATGATCCGAGCTTTGTCTCTGTTGAGTGTACGAGGAGATGTTTTCTGAAATCAACCTGAGGATGAAAGTATCTCTAACTCCTTTTGGTCTAGGAGTAATTCATTAAGCATTTCAGCACTAGAAGTAGATCCTGAGAGATGTAAGAAGACCAGAAGACACAAATACCGGCTCACGATCTGTAAACTTTTTCCGAAAACAGAACAATAAAGAACACATTTAATGGCTGTTTCGATTTTCTCAACAATAAATCAAAATAATATCCAATAACTACGGAGTCGACTGATGGAATAAAGTCTACATGGTTGATGTTTGCAGTCTCGCAATCATTTGTCAAATCCAACACATTAAATAGTCTGCAACAACTGCAATAAACCCAAATACGAAGGTAGTTGTATGATAACTGCTGAATTAAATCACCAATATATGGTGAAGTGCAATTTAATTTTTCAGTTTTTTTGCAGTGAAAATATCACACACTGAGTAGTTGGTGCCTCAAACAAAATTCAATGTTTTCATTTGTTTCACATATGAGTTAAGATGCAGTTTATAAAATACAAATTTGAAATCAGTCTGAATTCCATTTCCTTTCTTTCTTGCACTCTTTTACACACTCACACTGAGCTTCTGCTCATTGGTCAAACACCAATTGTTGTCATAAGGAGGAAGTTAACAAATGTGTTGGTCTCACATTGAGGGCAATTCTACCACTTCTCTTTATTTACCTCCTCTCTTTCTTCCGTTTTAAAAGTTGCCCTCAGCAGCTTTAAGAATTGCTCTTGAGGGAAAAACCTTTTTTGCAACTTTTAGCTCGCACATTTGAAAAATGTCGATCAGTAATAGAGGGTGTTGTGTTAAAGCAGCCCTAAAATGTGAAGCACACAACACAACCTAAGTGTGATGGCAGCATTTCAAATTAGTTTCGACCTGGTTTTGATACGTTTTTTTTCAGTAACAAATTAAGAACAAAGAAAAGGCTGAATGAAAATGAGTTGTGTTGTTCAGGAGATTGTTTTCGAACGATGCATTGCTAAAAAAAAAAAAGCAATAAGTCTGTATGGTCCAGGGATCTGTGGATCCCTCCTCAAAATATGGATTCCACAAATACTATTTCTCATTTCTAGCATCAATTTGATCGACACCAGTTTCTGTTTGTCTCTTCTACTTCACATCTTTCTACACTGCGGTTGCGGTGTTGTGTGTGAACGAACCTCTCTTTGCAGCTGAGGCAACAACATCAATGTGAAAAAGCCCTTAATAATAACCACAAGAAAGAGAATAGCCGGTACTGAGAAGAAGAGATGATTAAGAGGAAGGAAATTACCCCGATAGACAGACCCTCTGGTATGCTTCCTACACACACGGTTGAGTTGGAAATCAAACCCAGGTCTCACGGGTGACAGGTAGAAATTAAACCACTCATTATGATGCTTTCTAACCTTTTGGTAAATGATTTAGTGGTAATTAAAATGATTTAAGATTAGGCAATTGGTGATGCACATACATTATAAATCATGGTTCACTGCTCTCCTCTAAATTAAGCTGCATTAAGCCACTAATTATCAGAATCAGCATTTTCTGGCCCTGAATCACAAGAAGATTCTGCAGCATCACACGTTTCCTGTATGTTCTTGTAAAAGTCAGCAACTTAAACACTTCAGGCAGCATTTTTTTTCATAAAGTGCCCTTTTGTGTAAAATTGCATCAGTAGCGAATTAGAGGCTGACCGATATTTGGAATTTTTATGGCCGGTGCTGATACGATATTAGATACAAACAAATTGGAAAGGATTGCTAAAATGCTGTAATCCAACCCCCATGACAAAGAAATGTAACTGAGACCTGATATATTACAGTTTAACCATGAACATAAACCATGATTAACTATAAAGAAAAAGAAAACCTATATAGATTAAAATTAATACAAAATAAACGCACATCTTTTCTGCATTCTGTAAAATAAGTTTATTTTTGATATATATATTTTTGGTATAATTAATGTATCAGCGATACAATAAACACACAAGTTAATATGAAGATTTGTACAACTCCGCAGTAAATGCTATAAAAATTACTTCAACAATCAGTTTATGTGGAAATACATGGTTAACATACAGTTAGAGATAGTGAAGGTAATTTCCAAAAGTGAATATGAAGAACTGGAACTTTAGGGAAAACAGAAACAGAAAAACAAAAGTGATATGAAACTTGGTGTTCGAAAACGAGAGTTTAAAAACAAGAGCTTTTAAAACAAGCGGAAGTTCATATGGTTTCTCCTGTGCGGCAGTTTTTACAATAAACAAACCCCCACACACACACACATACTCTAACAAGAAACACACACATTCCTGAACATCAGCGAGAACAAATCTCTTAGTGCACACGCCTAAATATATTCATCCTTATATATTCTTCACCAAAAAAACATAGCTACCTGATTTTAATAAACTTCAATATAAAAAACTCCATACTGTTAATGATTTTCTTCAGTCCCTCAAACTTCGCCCTAAAGAACAGAGACTCACAAACAGTGAACTCTGGCTTTATTCGTCGTTGGTCACACTGTTACTGCTCTGATTGTTGTTCTCAGCAGAACCGGACTTCAATCCTTTATTTTCATTCCCACACGCGATGAACCGTCTCCAGATCTGCAGGTATGCTCTCCTTATCTTCTGTATTTTGAACGCATACACCACCGGGTTCACAGCCGAGTTTGCATGAGAGAGCAGGATGCCGACATGAAAAACACTTTTGGTTACGTTTTCAGAATCGGTGAAGTAAGCGATGCAGTTCATGATGTGGATTGGGAGCCAGGACAGAGCAAACAGAGCCAGGACCAGAGCCAGAGACCCGGCCAGCTGCTTCTCTTTCCTCAGGTAGTTCAGAGATGGTCTCTTAACACTGTGGCCTGGTTTCTCTCTGAGGTTTCCTCGGATGATGTAAAACACCAGGCCGTACAAAATGGTCATAATCAACAGCGGTGTCAAAGTGCAGAGAAAGAAGTCGAAGTAAACCAAGTATGCCATGGGGATAACAGATGTAAACTGGCACACCATTGTGGAGTTGATGGAGTAAGGCAAGGTTTTGTCGTCGTACCATCCGAGCATGGGAACAAAGCTTAGAGGTATTGCAATAAACCAACATGCTGCTACCACAAGCCACGAATGTCTCTGCCTTATTGTCCTTTTGTACCTAAGAAGAAAAAGACTAATGATGAATGCAGTTAACTGTGCATTAAAAATAGCACAGGGCAATCAGAAATTACATGGAAACATCATAAAGATGTGTTGTTGTTGTCAAGACAAAAAAAAGTTTCTGTTATTTCTCATTCTGTACAGAAGCAGTTTTTTCAGCACAATACTTTGAAAGAGAGAAACAATTTCCTTGTTCCTAAAACTAGTTCTAGGCTGCAAGACAAGTTCACCTAAACAAGGCATTTTGTAGAGGCAGTCTTATGCAATCGTATATTAGTAGTTTTATACATTAAAAATTAAGGTTTATTCTCAAAATACTGACTTTATCTCAATATGCAAAAAATGTTAATTATATTTCTTCTCTGAATAGGTTCTACTTTATTTTTAATAAACAAAATAAAAATATATCACTCCGCTGATGTATTTCAACTTTACCATAAACATTTCAAATTATTTTTTCTGAAAATATTTTAAATGATTCTTCATCTTCCCATTGTTTCTTATACTTGGTCCTAAAACCTAATATTCCATTAGAATTGGAATTAAGATGAAAGTGGATATGAATGTAAAACTCAGCTTTCTAGTGATGCTGAAAAATAAAAGAAATCATACCTGAGGGGGATACACACGCGGAGGTAACGGTCCAAAGCAATAGCCGCAAGACACAAAACTGAGACGGACATCAGCAGGATGACCACGCAGCAGATGAATTGACAAGTGTGAAATGAAGTGTCCACTCGTCCGTCCACCAGCACAGCCAGCGGTATGGCCACACAGCCCACCAGGAAGTCGGCGGCTGCCAGAGAGACGATGAGGCAGAAGGTGGGCAGCTGAAGGCTCTTACTGGTCCACAGAGCCAAAATGACCAACATGTTTCCCAGGCAGCAGCTGACAGCGATGAGCACCTCCACCAACGTGTAGATCACCTCACCCAGGCTCATCGTGCTCTCTGTGTGGCTCCTGTTTGGTCTCTGGAGAAGTGTCTCTGAATGCTGTGTCACTTATGACTCACCTCGATTCTTGTGAAGTTTTGAGGAAGTCAAGATGTAGAGGAAACCAATCTACCGATCTATCTATTCACCACATTGAATGTGGTGCACACAGTTGACACTAATCATCAGATGAGAGATGTGTTTTGAGGTGTAGTTGTTATTTTCCTTTCGGATTTATTCGGGTCTAGATAAGGAGCAGCGACATCATTGCACAATTGGTCGATAAAGATCGTTTCAGGAAACGCGATAATTCTGAGCAGAAGAATTCTTTTGACCTGGCTCATATTCTAGTAGTGTTAGTAGAGTGGTATTACACTGTATGTGTCCTCGTACAGGCTCACAAAGTCACCAATTTCCCTTCTTTCAACGAAACCCGAGTATTTGTAAGCCACCAAAAGAAAGAGACAAGCAAAGGGACATAAATGGATCTCATTACTAATAGAAAAGAGAATCAAATGTGATAGTATTAATAGCAAGAGTACCACAAAGCACTATATGGCTGAAAATGTGTCATTGAGCAATTTGATAACATTGCTCAATAAAAAAAGGGATGATCAGTCCATTTTGTCCATTTAGCCTCATGACGAGGAAACACAACTGTGTATTTTACATTTAAAAATTGTGTTTTTCTGCATGTGTGTGTATTAGCATATTAGCAGTTAGCTTGTTATTGCCAGCTAACTTGTGAGCTAACGTCATAGCACAGATGTAAAACAAGAAAAGTACTGAATCCAGTTAAATGTCAAGCTAACATTAATTAGCTGTGATAACATGTGAGCTACACAAACACCCACCTTGTGTGTGTTGATGTCCACAGGTGACAAGCAGCAGGTTGACACGTGGTTCAAATTTGTGGCTTTTCCAAGAACTTCCATGGTTCCTCTCATCTAGCTCACTTCTCACCATCTGCATGAACAAGTCCCGCACAAGAACAGCAGGGGGCGCTATCTGCGGGACTGGTAATAATAATAATAATAATAATAACGATCATAATAATAATAAAATTAAAAATTAAATAAATAAATAATAATAATAACAATAATAATACAACTGGTTAATTTATTTGTATAGCACTTATCTAAGCAAGGTTAAAAGTGCTTCACAGAATAAATGGCAAAAGACAAATGTATAAAATGTATAAAAAATGTAGAATTCAATTCTATTTTAAACACCAAATCATAACATATGAGGTCCAGACCTTAAAATGTAAACCAACAGTTCCCTCGATGAGCAGCACTTTGGCGACTATGGCGAACTCCCAAAGTTCACACTTAAGATGACTAATGAATCAGTCTCTATGAATTATAATTACTTCATGTAGTAGTTCCTGTTTGCCACGGTCTGTATGTGACTAAATGAAAGATCACACCTTGTTTTCAATCTGGCAATGGATGGAATATTAAAATGCAGGAGCATAAAAACAAAGAGACAACATAAAAAGCTCTCTGGCTGGTGCCACACAGACTTTATCTCATGGGCACCGTTTGCCCCTGTGGAGGGAGTGGATCTGTACATTTATAGTGAAATTCAAAGCCACTTCCTGTTTATGTTTTTGATTACAAATTGATTCGGACACTTTTGGGAAGAAGATAAGCAGATATTAGAGAAAGTAACAGACCATAGCAGGAGAATCAGGGTGAAATTATGTTTTAATTAAGCTGTGGTGGGTTGTGAGGACATTGAAAATCATTTTCCCTAATGTGAACCGGTAATGGAAGCTTCGCCGTCGCGTAATCTCTGCGGCAAATGCACGAGCGGATCCCTGCAAGACTGTAATCACCTTCACTGCTATTCAATTGTCAGTTGGATGCTGACAAAGGACAAACTTATTTTAGCACCATTAGTATCTCAGGTTGTATTAAATCAACTGTGAAAATAAAACCACAATAACAACAATGGTTTTTTCACCACTGGATCAAAAGGGGAAAATTAAAAAACAAGAAGGATAACAAAATAGATAAAGTGCAACAGTATAACTTCATGACCCCTGATTTGATCTGTTTCATTCATAGGCTACTGCAGTATTATATTTGTTGAGACATTTGAAATTTACAGACACAATAATACATGTATTCTACCACTTGAGCTGATGAAATCATGCTGGAGGACAGAGACCCAATTTTACTGATTCAGCGTCTGCTCGCTAACACTCAATGAATACACCTCAGTCTGATAATACATATTGACAGTGTCTCAAAGCAACATCCTGACTCATTGCTTTCTTAAAAAAAAAAAAAAGACTCAAGTGATCAGACTGAATTTATTTACAGGCAGATACTGAATATGCCTCCTCAAGTAAGTGCAGACCATTTCAGTGATTGCTTGCTCAGTGCTGCTTGCTGCCAAAGTCTTTTCATTCTCAGATGGACAATTACATTAAGTTTTTGTAAGTAAGTGAACCTTTGGAAGCCGTCTGCAGCTAAAAGAGCAGAGAGAGAAAGGCTGGATTTAAAATGTGTAGAGAACAGTAAGAAGAATAAATGTGCGTTTCAAATTAAATGCAAGCCAGTGAGATAGATAAAAAACATTATTGATTATATTTCTTTAAAAGAAAAGATGTGAAAATGTGTAAATTAAAACAGAAATGATAAAAGCTATTATGTTTTCGCACCATATGGACAGATTCATAATTAAAAGCTTGGATTTAAAATGCTGCCGTGTAATATGTGGCTACTGATGGTAATGGTTGGAACAAATGATGAATTACAGAGAGGCTACAGGCGAGTCCGTCGTTACACAACTCCAACCATCCCTAGGTCTTTCAGGTATTGATGTAGCATTACTAAAGTAGAACATGTGCAATGTGCAGTTCGGTTGATCCATATGAAAAAGGAGAGACACTGGAGTCTCATAAAAGATGATGAATTCCCACAATAATCGACCTGCACATGACACAGCCTCAAGGCAAGGAGATGGAACAGAAATTCATTGCAGCAGTAAAATCTATATATATATATAGTAATGTGGTGTAGTACACAGGTTGGGCACATTAAAGTAAGCACTTGCAGAACCTCTTAAACTGACAGCATGTTAAATGTTCAGATTTTTTCGCCGTGGGGACAGTCTCTGCGTTATTCCCTGGGAAATCAGTGAAAATGTAAAAAAACTAAATGTTGAAGATAGCGATGAATAAAATTGTGTTCTCTCTTGGCCCAAGTTTTTAGTTGACAAACAAGCCAACCAAAAAACAAATGGGGAGGGGCAAAACATAATCTCCTTGTTGGAGGTTGACGTGATAAGCTGTGGTTTTATCGACCTGTGACTGCACAGGAAACAAACGTTTTATCAGCATCCCTTTATCTTTGGTGATAGATTTGTGTGCAGATACACAATGAGCAGGATATTGTGTGGTTGAGGATTAAGCTTGTCAGGGCTGTGTGATGGACTAACACTATTTCTCAAACACAACTGAAGCCTTGCACTTTCATCGACTCAACAGCATGCTGAAGAACATCGGAGGCTCTATGTTCCCATGCTCTGTTGAACACGTGTTATATTTAACATCCTTATAGCAAACACCAGCATGCTGGCAGTAATTATAAGTAAAAACCACAATTAACACTCAAAGACTGAACAGCGATGCAAATATTCTGAATAGGAGTAGAAGCACTGCTGCAGGATGCTGCAGAAAGCAGAGTCCCTCCCCTCGATTTTATGACTGGCTCTTTACAGAGTAGGGAGGGAGTGAAAAACAGAGAGAATGTCACGCTCTGGTATCTAGTCTTGTGCGGAGCATATGGAGGATTCGTACACCATCCCGAAGTGACACTCGTTGTGTACATGTGTGTAAAGAATACACTTCTTTCAGCTGAGTCTACACACAATGGAGGATGTTTCTGATCTGAGGCAAAACCCAAAGTGGAGTCAAGAAGTTTCAACAGCCAATTTGAATTTTTTCACAATCTGACCAAAGGTAAGTGAGACCTGCGAACAGTAAGAATGTCTTCCTCTCCTGGCATCAGGGCTCGGGAGAACGTGGACATGATGTATATCTCCATTGAGGCGGCTATTGCCCTGGCCTCTGTGCTGGGGAACGTGCTGGTGGTGCTGGTGGTGTGTGTGAACCGGGCTCTCCGCGACACCACGTTCTCCTTCATCGTGTCTCTGGCGGTGGCTGACATCGCCGTGGGAGTTCTGGTCATCCCCCTGGCCGTCATCATCAGCCTGGGATTTAACACTGAGTTTTACACCTGCCTCTTCCTCTCCTGCCTGCTGCTCATCATCACCCAGAGCTCCATCCTCTCGCTGCTGGCCATCGCCATCGACAGATATCTCAGAGTTAAGATTCCCATCAGGTGAGGAATTGTCTCAAAAACACTAAGTTGGACTTTGAAAAATGACATTTAGCTTTACGCAGGTTTTTAACATGAACCAAAGAAAAGACATGATTCGTTTGTTCAGTGTTGTTTGATGGATAATGTTATGACGTTGAAGTATCGGGAACAATAAAATATTCATAACTGATAGCAGTAACATAATCTCTTGCTGGTGATGATTGCTTCCAGTCAATTTGAGGTTCGTTAATATGCTCCAAACTCTTCACGCTCTGCAATGTGGTATTGACATATATCCATTAGTCCTGTTTTACAATAAATCAATAAGGAATGCGACATAAAATCTTGGAAATGTCTTAGTATACCCGAAGAATAAAGATATAGTAGTTGCTCAGATTAATGATAAAACCCCTGATTGTATGATGAATCTGTTTTCTAAAGTTGCCCGAATAAAACTATAGAACAGCAAATATTAGTAGTAGTAGCAGTAGTTGTAGTAGTTGTAGTAGTAGTAATAGTACAGAGAGCTTCTCACCTCACTCCTTCATTGGCCGTAGTATCATAAGTGTTAATGCACATTTTATCCTCCAGCGAGTAAATCAACAGGAGGCGTTTTTTAACGGTGATGCCTGACATGGCAAAATATATTATTGCCTGGTTTAAAGTAAATCGATGGGCTGCCCATCAAAAGCTTTTAAGCAAATTAAATTGTTTCTTTCTGCCTACATTCCTGACATAGGCACAGATTGTGCAGGGATCTGGCAGGTACCCATGCAACTTTGTGTTTATCCGCTGGAACTTGACGTCACAGCTTGCACGCAAGAAAAATTAAAAAGTCTTTCTTCCTTTCCCATTCGACATGTGGTCTGTTTTCTCCAGCTACAACACCATCGTGACCCAGGGGAGAGCCTATGTGGCAGTCTGCCTGTGTTGGATCCTCTCCTTCCTCACTGGATTGGTTCCAATGATTGGCTGGAATAACCGTGAAGCCCAAGGGAACCTCAACACTTCCGGGCAAATTGTGTGCAAGTTCACCACGGTCATGAGGATGGACTACATGGTGTACTTCAATTTCTTTGGCTGGGTGGTGGTACCGCTGACCATAATGATCGCTCTGTATGCCGAGATCTTCCGGGTGATCCGCCAGCAGCTTAACCGGCGTGCGGAGGCCACGTGCGATGGAGAGCGGTACTATCGGAAAGAGCTGAGGCTGGCCAAGTCCCTGGCCTTGGTGGTCTTCCTCTTTGCCGTGTGTTGGCTGCCGATACACATTATGAACTGCATCAACTTCTTCTGCCCAAAGTGTGAGATACCCAAGTCTGCCATGTATGTGGGGATTTTCATGTCCCACGTGAACTCAGCCCTCAACCCAATGGTGTATGCGTTCAGGATAAAGCGGTTCCGAATGACACTGGTGCAGATCACTCGGCGCTGCATGTTGTGTAAACCTGCAGAGCCCACCCCATGCCCCAACAGATCACCAGCCCTGACGAATGGATGCAAACCTGTAACGGGGCTGGAAGTTTTCTGAGGTCATCACTCACAGTGAGACGCTGCGGTGATCTTGATTTATGTGATATTGGGAATATCAACCCATTAGCAGAGACACCAAAGCACTCAGCTGAGTCGTGAAACCAATTCATTTTTGACTCATCCCCATTTTTCTGAGAAAACGATTCTGCCATCAAGGAAAACAAAAAATCCCCCCCATTGTTCTGCATGAATATGTTTTCTCTCAAAGTCCTCTTAATCAATTCATATTGAATTATAATATGTATGTAAACATAAGTAATACAACAAGCATTACATGTTCAAAAAGCTTGTCAGTAGGTTCTACGGAATAAACTACTGCATTTATATGCTAATCTCACATTTATTATTTCACAACACTTTCAATACATTTTGAACAAGTCTACAGCCAAGGCAACAACTCTGGGTTTGAGTTGAATGCTAACATGCTAACAATGACATTGCTAAGTATGTGTCAAACTTACTACATTTCTTGGTATGTTAGCATGCTAATATTTGATAATCAGCACTAATTAACTTTAGTTTGGCCTGTATGTAGAGGCTGGCATCATTTCACTGCAACTTAAGAACAGTTGTTAAGGTATTTCAGTCAGGCTCAAAGTGGTGGATTGGCTGAGCAACAGGTTGCTGTCATGAGTAAAAGTAAGATGAGATTTAGCGCATTGAGTTAGTTTGCAGAAGCAAAACGTTAAAAATGCATTGCTGCTCCATTTACGAAGCTTATCTTACATTTATTATTTCACATTTACAAAAGTTTGAATACATTTTAAAAGATTGAGTCTAAAACTTAAAACATTGCAAATGTATGGAGGGAATCCAAAGGAACTTTTTTACAGCAACTCCATCACACAATTGTTGAGAAATTTTGTTCAGAACCGAAAGTGGTGAATTGACAAACCTGCAGGGTGCTAGCATGGCTAAAAATGTTATTAGATTTTGCGCATTAGTTTGCAAAAGTAAACCATAAGCATCAGAGTCAGAATGGAAAGATGCATTGGTCACAAAGATCAATAGAGAGCACTGTCTGTTTGTATTTGTCAATAGAGAGAAGGTGAAAGGCTTTTCTTGGAGAGCATATTCACAGTGAAGTTACCAAACCAAATGAAAAAACACACTGGTAACATCAAAGCAATTCAGCGGTCCGTCTTAATCACAGGATGCAGGCACCTCTTCTGCTAATTCAGTTTGTTTCGGCCATATTTCAATAGCTGTGGCAGGGTGATGAAAAAAGGGCTCTGAGGCATTTGTGTAAATTACCCACAGAGCATTAGGGCTGACGTGATTTATTCATCCTCTAAACTCCAAAGCTTCTGCTAAAGCTGTGCAAGTTCTGCCTGGTCATCAGTTTGAGTTCCGCCTGGTTTCACTCACACCACTTCCAATCACATACATGAAGGCACTCAGTGGAGCGCATACCTCTGCAAAGGACCAACAGTCCCCTTACATTTGATCAAGCTGCACCAAATTGCAGACAATCCTTGATATTAGTCCCACGATTGATGCATTTTGCATTATAAAAATGGTGAAAATAAAAACAAGAAGAAAAGACGACCTATCTCGTATTGTTAAAGAAAGTAATTAAAAACTGTGGATTATTTTAAATGATTGTTCTTTTCTTGGCTCATGCACCTCACACCAAGTTTTGTGGAAAGCAGTTTTTTGCATAACCCCACTGACAATCAAAGAGATGGACTTGAGTGAAAAACATCATCTCCTCGGTGGAAGTGAAAAGGGTCAAATCTGGTTCAGGAGATGGATGTTTAAATGTCTGTCGATGTGTTTAAACCACAAGGTTTGTGTATGTCCTGACAGCTCCACAATATTTGTTAAATTCTGTGCACTCTCCTTCTCTCTGTCTGTCCCTGCCCAACGAATACATCACTGGGCATTTTACCATCTGTCACCTTCATCCTAGCTGAGGGATTTGAAACTGCTGAGTGTGGTCTAATCCTCAGCCCTCGTCTTAGTGAGGTAGGTGCCACGAAACCGATCCGCATTTACCACTCCACACCTGTGACTGGTGAGGCACAAGCATGATGTAGGTTTCGAGACCAAAGCCAGGAGTCTCTATTTTTGTTTTTGTTCCTATCGTCATCCTAGACTAATCTGCTCTGAGGTAAGACCTTTCATTTTTCATTTTCATCCCCAGACAACTGCACGCAATTTGTGACGTTTTAGAAAAAACACAAAGGGAATTACGCTTTGATGATTTGAATATTCTCAGAGGACTAAAGGAAACTTTGATTTGCAGCACCAAACCACAATAACATGGCCGATTCAGATGAAGCACAGGCCGGCCAAGACCTGGAGTCTCCAGAGACAGAGATGGACGACGAGGAGCGACTCTTGCATCACTTCAATGCGTACACCGAGTCTCGGCGTGCAAACCCTTGGGAGCAGTGGACCTTCAGAGAGAAAGCAAACTATTACATTGACCGCACCTTCCTTGTGATATTAGTCATTTTCCTGTTTATGGTGGTGGCAGAGTTTGGCTTTAAAATGTGGTACGTGACAAACGTGGGGCAGATTGTAGAGTTTGTGAAGGAGTCATTGGTCTCTGTGTTCGACTGGCTCTTCACCCAGGAGAGACAGGAGGAGCGAGCTGAACTGTAGTGAGGAAACACAGCTGTGCAGCTTCTGTTAAATATCCCCAGCGTCCGTGGGGGGGATGATCACAGTTGTATTTTCAAAGATGTTTTCAGGGAATGTGTTTTTTCAAAGGCCCAGATAATAATCAATGTATAGCCACATCTCAACTGAAGTGACAGTGATGCAAAAATCCTTTATCAACTTTACTTTTGTCACTGACTGAATTGAAATAAATAATGTATGCAATTAACTGAGTTCTTTTTCTGTCTTTCTGTACACTAAACCAAAAATGTGTGGCATCTCTTCTTCCACCTTGTGCTTCTTTGTGCATGTTATGGTACTTTTAGAAATGTTTCATACATTTGTCTCTTAAATAAATAAAATTAAATAAAATTGTATTTCAAATTAGTATCAGAGCAGGTAGATAATGTCAGTTAGTTACAACATGCGATGGCTATGGTTTTCCATGTGAATGGACACTAGAGAGTTAACTTAAAGGGGAAATACAATGTTTTAACAAACTCAATCAACTTTAATCATTAACCACACACTTTTTCTTGTTTTTATTACGTGCTTCACTTCAACTTTATTTGTGAGTGACGTGGTTCTTACTAGATATAATTTTTTACTTAAGAACATGAAAGCACAACAGCCCATCAGTATCCACTGGATTATTTTACTGGTCTCTGAGTAACTGATAAACAGACAAACTTAATCATATATTGATCAAACTTGTCCATGTCTTTTTTTGCCATTGGAGACATTTTTATGAAAATAGTCAAAAATAGATTATTTTCTGTCCATATGATAATTGATTTATCAGGATCTTTATCATTATTTTTCACACAAATATTACTTGTGACAAATGCTCATCACAATATGCTAGACCTCAAGTTGAAATATTCATGTTGCTTGAAAAATCCAAAAAACAACATGGAAATGGAGCAACTTCCCATTAGCTTAATGAAGATTTGAAAGTGACCTCAGTAATGCCATTAAGCCTGACACATTAGGCCTCAATTAATTTATTCGTTATTTCCACTTGAATTACTGGAAATAAGATGTGTGAGATGTCATTAATGCTGGTGCAAGTTAGGCCGTCTGTAGTTGTTTGTGGTGTCATTTGATCAATTAAAAAATGATGGATGATGAAGTTCAACCAGATGTTTACAATTGAAAATCCTTTAAATTGAGACTCTGTTGTTGTTTTATTTATCTAGCTGTTATAGATCAAAAAACGACTGGCTAATTTCCTCACACTTATATCCTGAGTTAAACCGTATTGAGAATATTTGAACACACGTGTTTAGTATTTCAAAAAATTATCAGTTAGACAATAAATCCACCAAATCCTACAGACCTTTACTGATGTCAACACATGAATAATATATGGTACTAAAATGATTGCTAATAACAATACGCTTTATTTGTGTAGCACTTTTCAAATAAGTTACAAGGTGCTTCACGAAATGATAAAATAATAAATGAAGGGAAATGCAGGGTTTCCATATTAAAAGATGATAAAGAGGCAGTTGATGTTTTAATGTATTTATTTTATTTTGAGTCACTTAGTGTTGAGACTCTACACAGTCATCATGGATCCATTTCGCTTAGTTTTAGAAGTATAGATATGAAACATAAGGTGTTTCTGAACTAAATACAAATAATAATAATAATAATAATAATAACAAGGAGTGCACAGTGTATAATTGGCTATTTAACCCATACCTATAATGGGCACCTGAAAATGTATAAATAAATGAGACTTTTTTGTTTGTCTGGTCATGATACACCTGTGTATCGATTTTTGTGAAGATCGGTCAATGGGAACACCTTCAGGGGGTCTCGGGTGGTCTCGGGGGGCACCGTTGACCCATTTTGCGACGCCCATTGAAAATTCCTTCAGAATACGTAAATTTTCACCACTTTCCAACTTTCTGCAAATTTTGATAAGAAGTTGAGCATGTTAAAGCCCTCAAAAAGCCAATTCATTTGCCTGAATAATAATAATAATAAATATAAATAGAATAACATAAAAAATATTGAGGTAGAAAGAATAAAAAACAGAAACACAAGATAAATAATAAATATAATAATAATAGTAAATAGTAAATATAATAATAACAAGTAAAACTGTAAAATGTATGTCCTGTTGCAGTATCAATCTTTAACTAAAATTTTTAGGGCTGCAAAGCAGCACTGGGTGGGCCCGAGCACATCCATTTTGAAGCGTTGCATGCTTTTTGTCTGAAAAAACAAAAATAACCAGTTCTGAGAGAGAAAGAGGCGTGACCTTTGCAAGACATAAAGTTTCCTTTGATCTAGGAAGACTGAAATCAAAGGATTCATGGTCCATGTATGTCCGCGTTACAGAACATCATGTATGAATGGCAAGTAATCAAACTTTGACGCCACGCCACGGTCACACCGTGTGATTAAAAAAAAATCCGTCAGTCAGTTTTTATCTCCATCTTGTTGTGATGAAACTCATCTCAATTTGAAGTTGATCCGATGAAAACCCTGGTACAAGAGCATCAAACAAAAAATGTGGAATATGGCCAAAATAGCCACTAAATGCAAAATAGCAGTGTTGTGTTTTGCCAATTGCACCTGAGACTTTTTTGTTTGTCTTGTCATGATACACCTGTGTATCGATTTTTCTGAAGATCGGTCAATAGGAACACCTTCCGGGGGTCTCGGGTAGTCTCGGGGGGCACCGTTGACCCATTTTGCGACGCCCATTGAAAATTCCTTCAGAATACGTAAATTTTCACCACTTTCCAACTTTCTGCAAATTTTGGTAAGAAGTTGAGCATGTTAAAGCCCTCAAAAAGCCAATTCATTTGCCTGAATAATAATAATAATTATCACAATGACCCAAACATTAAATAAAAATAATGACATAAAACAGTCAGACATCTATGTTTGTTTTCAACACCAACCAACCTACACAACATGTTTCCATTTTTCATCAATTTCCCAGAAAATAATTCATGGATCTGGATGAAAAACATCAGGCACATTATGGGGACTGATATCTTCGAGTGTGTTAAATTTGGAGCAGCCTGATAGAGCTGGAAGGGACAGTTGGGCCTTGGCGGAGGTCAAACTTGTTTACATTCTATCAAAGCATAACACAACATGATGAAACTGCAAAACAAATTTCCAAATTGAGGTCACATCAAATTAAAGCTACAGGGGTAAAGATAATACCAGGATTGTGCCGTTATATATTATTATTATTAATATGATCAATGACCTGTATCCAAGAACTATCTCACATATCACTTTATTACAGCTGCATGAATACCAATACGTGGACACCACTTCTATTGGTTATATAGCATATATTAATGTATGTCCTAATATAAATAACTGTATTTATCACAATTTTTGTGTCTTAATAATAATAATAATAAGAAGAAGAAGTTGAGCATGTTAAAGCCCTCAAAAAGCCAATTCATTTGCCTGAATAATAATAATAATAATAATAAAAATATATATACAATGAATAATAATAATAATAACTAATAAATATGATAGCAAAAATACAGTATCAAAATAAAATAAAATTTCTAGGGCTGCAAAGCAGCACTGGGCGGGCCCGAGCACATGCATTTTGAAGCGTTGCATGCGTTTTGCCTGAAAATAATAATAAAAACAAAGATTCCTTTGATATTTGACCGGCTCAGCATCAAAGGATTCATGGTCGATGTATTTACAGAAAATCATGTTTTAATGGCCAGAACATCGTGTTTTCATGGCGTGTAATCAAACTTTGACGCCACGCCACGGTCACACCGTGTGACTAAAAAAAAATGCGTCAGTCAGTTTTTATCTCCACCTTGTTGTGATGACACTCATCTCAATTTGACGTTGATCCGATGAAAACCCTGGTACAAGTACATCAAAGTAAAAATGTGGAATATGGCCAAAATGGCCACAAAATGCAAAATAGCAGGCTTCCTGTTGTGTTTTCCAATTGCACCTAAATACATTTTTTGTTTGTCTGGTCATGATACACCTGTGTGTCGAGTTTTGTGAAGATCGGTCAATGTGAACACGTTCCAGGGGTCTCGGGGGCACCGTTGAGCCATTTTGCGATGCCCATTGAAAATTCCTTCAGAATATGTTTTTCACCACTTTCTAACTTTCTGCAAATTTTGGTAAGAAGTTCAGCATGTTAAAGCCCTCAAAAAGCCAATTCATTTGCCTGAATAATAATAATAATAATAATTAAAGCCCTCAAAAAGCCAATTCATTTGCCTGAATAATAATAATAATAATAATAATAATAATAATAATAATAATAATAATAATAATAATAATAATAATAATTACAATTTCAATAGGGTCTCACCAGACACCTTTGATGTCTGTGCTCGGGCCCTAATAATAATAATGAAAATTCCTTCAGAATACGTAAATTTTCACCACTTTCTAACTTTCTGCAAATTTTGGTAAGAAATTGAGCATGTTAAAGCCCTCAAAAAGCCAATTCATTTGCCTGAATAATAATAATAATAATAATAATAATAATAATAAAAATTTTAGGGCTGCAAAGCAGCACTGGGTGGGCCCGAGCACATCCATTTTGAAGCGTTGCATGCTTTTTGTCTGAAAAAACAAAAATAACCAGTTCTGAGAGAGAGAGAGACGTAACCTTTGCAAGACATAAAGTTTCCTTTGATCTAGGAAGACTGAAATCAAAGGATTCATGGTCCATGTATGTCCGCGTTACAGAACATCGTGTTTTAATGGCGTGTTATCAAACTTTGACACCACGCCACGGTCACACCGTGTGATTAAAAAAAAATCTGTCAGTCAGTTTTTATCTCCATCTTGTTGTGATGACACTCATCTCAATTTGAAGTTGATCCGATGAAAACCCTGGTACAAGTGTATCAAAGAAAAAATGTGGAATATGGCCAAAATGGCCACTAAATGCAAAATAGCAGGCTTCCTGTTGTGTTTTTCCAATTGCACCAAGAGACTTTTTTGTTTGTCTGGTCATGATACACCTGTATATCGATTTTTGTGAAGATAGGTCAATGGGAACACCTTCCGGGGGTCTCGGGCTGTCTCGGGGGGCACCGTTGAGCCATTTTGCGACGCCCATTGAAAATTCCTTCAGAATATGTAAATTTTCACCACTTTCTAACTTTCTGCAAATTTTGGTAAGAAGTTGAGCATGTTAAAGCCCTCAAAAAGCCAATTCATTTGCCTGAATAATAATAATAATAATAAAGAGACGTAACCTTTGCAAGACATAAAGTTTCCTTTGATCTAGGAAGACTGAAATCAAAGGATTCATGGTCCATGTATGTCCGCGTTACAGAACATCGTGTTTTAATGGCGTGTAATCAAACTTTGACACCACGCCACGGTCACACCGTGTGATTAAAAAAAAATCTGTCAGTCAGTTTTTATCTCCATCTTGTCGTGATGACACTCATCTCAATTTGAAGTTGATCCGATGAAAACCCTGGTACAAGTGTATCAAAGAAAAAATGTGGAATATGGCCAAAATGGCCACTAAATGCAAAATAGCAGGCTTCCTGTTGTGTTTTTCCAATTGCACCAAGAGACTTTTTTGTTTGTCTGGTCATGATACACCTGTATATCGATTTTTGTGAAGATAGGTCAATGGGAACACCTTCCGGGGGTCTCGGGCTGTCTCGGGGGGCACCGTTGAGCCATTTTGCGACGCCCATTGAAAATTCCTTCAGAATATGTAAATTTTCACCACTTTCTAACTTTCTGCAAATTTTGGTAAGAAGTTGAGCATGTTAAAGCCCTCAAAAAGCCAATTCATTTGCCTGAATAATAATAATAATAATAATAATCCTTACAATTTCAATAGGGTCTCACCAGACACCTTTGATGTCTGTGCTCGGGCCCTAATAATAATAAATAATCCTTACAATAACAATAGGGACCTCCCTGATCCTTTGATCAGTGCTCGGGCCCTAATAATAATAATCCTTACAATTTCAATAGGGTCTCACCAGACACCTTTGATGTCTGTGCTCGGGCCCTAATAATAATCCTTACAATTTCAATAGGGTCTCACCAGACACCTTTGATGTCTGTGCTCGGGCCCTAATTACATAAATGTCACAGATAATATATAACTATCTTTGATGTTGATGTTTTTATGGCACAACCAAATAAAAGCCTGGTTGCTGAGGCGATGACGTAGGCGCCTGTCACCCCCCTGAACGGACCAATGAAATCGCAGCTCTCCGTTCTTCCTTCTACACTTTCTGGCACCGCCCCCTTCCCTCTCCCACAGTTCCTGGCGTGACCCACGTTTCGTGTCGTTTAGACTTAAAGTAAGTGAACGATTCCGCTTCAGAGAGAAAAAAAAATTGTTCTGTTATTCACGTTGTTTACGATGCGACACGAGCTGCTGTGCTGGTTTGTACTGGGAGTGACGCAGCCGGAGCGGAGAGCCTTAATGGCGGACACACGGTCCAGACTTGACAGCGGCCGCCATGCTGCCTCGGTCCGGGTGTGTCTCTGCTGGAGGAGCCGCTTCTCCACCCGCGAAATGTTAAATATAAACACTTACCTCCATAACATCATCTCCATGTCCGCGAGGGACCGACACTAACGCTTGCTAAAGCTAACTGTCTCCTCCAAAGCTAACGCTAGCTAAAGCTAACTGTCTCCTCCGAAGCTAATGCTAGCTAAAGCTAACTGTCTCCTCCCAAGCTAACGCTAGCTAAAGCTAACTGTCTCCTCCCAAGCTAACGCTAGCTGAGGCTAAACGTGTCCTCCCACTGCAAGATCAACACAGTAGTTAGATAGTACTCATAGTAATACTTGTGTGTATATTGTGTAGAACAGTGTGTACTCGGTGTGTGTACATCACATTGTTATTATGTGATGGTTTAACAACAAACCTGCTAAAATTGATAAGCATTTGTCCAGCCCCCCCCTAGTGGTGGCATTTGATTTACAGGATGTTTATATGGAGTCCTTCAGATACTATAAATAGAAATGTTAAATATAGTATATCTTTTTTAAATATGCTCTTCTTCATACTACACAGAAACCCAATCCCCATTGAAATTTCTATTGTCTTCTATATTTTGCTGCACAAAACAAGCAGTGTGAATTGTGTTATGTGAATAGTTTTAAGAGTAAATCATTGATAATGAAAATAATCTCCCCCCAGCAACTAAAATGCATATTGTAGCATCTACATTAATTTCTTGTTGAATTATCTTGTCAAAAAAATTATAAAAATGCTTCCATGTACTATTGTGTGCTTTATAAGGAAATAAATTCATCTTCTTCTGACAGATAATTTACATTATCTCTTTGCATGATGAAAGTGCCCAGAAACAATTTCATGATCTGTGTTAAGTTTATGTTTAGACTCAAAAACCCAAAGATATTCAGGTTAAAAATAGATTAGCAGCTAATGATTTGATTTGAAATGTGGGGACCAACAATTTAACCCTTGAAAATCTCTTAATTGATTATCAATACGGCTGCTGATGAATAACAGATGCTCAACTAATAATTGTGGACATATTTATTTTAACGCTGGTAACTCAGCCTGAACTTAAAGACTGAAAAACAAGGCTCCTGAAGGTTAAAACCAAAAGTTGAGATATTTGGCTTCATTGTGTCTTTTTATTTTTCACAGTCGCACATTATTCACCTGTCCCCTGTTTCTCTTCTGTCAATGCAGAATGCGTTACGTGGCCGCTTACCTCCTGGCTGTGCTCGGTGGAAACACCAGCCCCTCCGCTAAGGACATCAAGGCCATCTTGGGCAGCGTGGGCATCGAGGCCGATGACGAACGCTTGAACAAGGTACATCAGTTAAAATTATATATAAGCAGTTTAAAAAAACAGGTCTGATTCTTGTACAGTGAAGATGTCCTGTATCTGAAGTTTAAATCTTGTATTTTTCTGGGCAGGTCATTACTGAGCTCAATGGAAAAGATCTCAATGAAGTCATGAACTCAGGTAAAAGACCCTGAATTAACACGGCTAAAGATTTCAAGTTTTTGTAAATTGAAGATGACTAAAAAATTATATTTCTCTCCTTTTCCCACAGGCCTCTCTAAGTTAGCCTCTGTACCAGCAGGTGGTGCTACGGCGGCTCCGGCTGCTGCTGCCGCCGCTACCGGGGCCACCGGAGCTGGGGCTGCACCTGCTGCTGGTAAGAATATACAAATATATTAGATTCATGCTTAAATTGATGTTTTTCTGCTCCTGTAGGATTGTTTGACATTGTTTATTTCAGTATTACACCTTATGATGATGCGCTCTCAAATTATTTAATTTAGTCAGCTGCCCTGAGCCAATTGTCCTATTTAGTTTGTTAGATAAGTTTTAGTTGACTTAAGGTTTGGCCATTTTATTTTTTATCTTCAAAGAAAGATGTAATTATTTAGTCGAGCTTTCGGCAATGTAAACTAAATATTTAAGAAAAAATTATATTGAATATATATAATATCACCATTGGTATTGCATGTTGTTGTGGTTAAGTGACATTAATGCTGTCTTGTCTTAAGCTATGACAAAAAGATGTTTTTTGTTAACAAGATTAAACTGAATATCAAAGTTCCTGAAAAGTGTTGCTGACCGCTTTCTGTAGTGTTGACTTTTTTCCTTTTCTGTCTTGTTTTCCAGCGGAAGAGAAAAAGGAAGAGAAGAAAGAGGAATCTGAAGAGTCAGACGAAGACATGGGCTTCGGACTCTTTGATTAAACTGCCCTCTCCGCGTTTAAAAAGCAATAAAAATGTAAAAGTTTACACAAATCACGTTGTGTTTTTGTCCTTTTTATTGGTTTTAAGTCGATCTTACAAATTATGACTCTGCATAAGGGAAATACACTCGGTGAAATTACCGGTAAGTGTTCTAGAAATAAACCTGTCTGGCCTTCAGTGCTGAGATGTTGAAAGCTTGATGCTAGAAATAGTCCAGACTGGACGACCCGTCTAATTGGGCAATCCAGACCCAGCATGTGGTCAGTGTGTCCTGCTGCTGCTCAGATTCCTGAGTCACATGATGCCACGGGCTTAAAGGGACAAAGCAATGATCCAAACACAAAGGAAGACGCACCACACAACCCGAAAACAGATTTGGAACCTGCCTTCGCTTCACACCTGACTTTGGGTCTCAGCTGTAATTTCATGTAGTGAATAACCTCATTAAAGGTTTGGTAGTTGTGGTAACGTTCTGTTTTTTATATGACCTGAAAACACATTAAACCCAGCCTATATATGAATGATTTTTGATTTCATTCAGCTGTGTCGGTGAATGCTAACATCTCGCTGTCAGTTCACAGAATCAACTGTTTCCAGCCTTCCAAAGAACGACTGACGGTAAAAATGTTGATTGATGAAAGAGGTCACAGTTTTCATACGAGGGTTTTATGAACGTTTCCGTGTCAACATCAAAAGTTTGACACAGTTTAACCTGTTAATCGGGTTTTACACTTTTACCAAGTGTTAATAATGGCTGCTGTGTGAAATCCTGGTGTTTACAGAGACTTTAGGGTGAAGCAGAACTTTTTATATGAAGAAGGATCCAGATTTACTCAAATATCACTTTTACTGTCATCATTAAACTATCATTCATTGCTGCTGCATTATTCCTGCTACTATCATTACTAACATCATTAAATCATTAACCACCACTATTATCGTTCTCATTATATCTGACAGTGCTTTAATACGATGGTTATGTAACACTTCCTGGTCTTTCTCTCTTCTCTACCCTTTCTTTTTCTCACTGTGAGACCTGTTGAGTTTCTCTCTATAATATTCCCAGGTCTCGACGTCACTGTGTAAAGTTCTTTGACATATTGTATAATACGGTTGTGATAAGGTGCAAAAGAGACGCCTTGAATAGTTGGACTCCTGTGTTTTTCTGCAGTGAGTCAGGACTGTGTGTCAGTCTGAAGCTGACTCAGTGTTTGTACATTGACTCATCAATCAAATCACAATTCATATTTTGTAATTTCATTTTAATTCAGCTCTGATTTCCCAGCAGCGCGTTTAATCACCGAACCCGTCGAGGTTAGTAATCCTCAAAACAAACCAGCCCTGATTTGTTTCCTGCTTCCCAGCACTTCACCTGTTGGTTTCTCTTGGATTTTGGTCCGATGAGCAAGAGCTTTAGACGTCACCTTCGCTCAGAGGAAAATAAAATACCTCCACATACCTGTCAGTTTGTTGTGATGGTTTGTAAGAAAGGTGACACAAGATCTACTGGACTTTTCCTCTTAGAATAATTCCGCATATTTTAGGAGACTGATATTTATGAATGTGTGCGATTAGTCGCAGGTTTAAACAGCATCCGGTCCTAGTGAATTTAAATGTAGTTTCATATGGGGTTGGGCCTTTGGTGAGGTGTGTGCTCTACTTGTTTTCTTTACTGGAATGATTTGGCTTTGTCCCCTGAGCTGCGTTCTATGCTGTGAAAAGGACCATTGTATAGATGTTTCTGTGCAGACAAAACAAACAGCCCATGCAGACCATAATTCAGTTTATTATTATTATTATTGTTATTATTAACACCAGTTAGATTAACAGCACTGCTGTACCTGGCCTGCTGTGATCACTAACTGGTTTCCTCTGCCTCCCTCTTCTCACTGGTGTATATGAGTGCATGTGTTGTGTGTTGCATAGATCGGACAAGACCTTAAGGCGGTCCTGTGTCTAGTCTGAAAGGTCCCCTGCCTGCAGAGAAACCTGTTCCACTGTCACATTCCATCCCATAGTTATCCGTCAGCCTTGACACCAGGAATCTATTATATAAGTTGTTCACAACGCCCGAAATATTCTAAATGCATGTGAGTGGCACAATTTTAACTTCATGTCCTCGTCCACACGATTTAATACATAACACTGATCAACACACAATCTGCATGTGGTTGCATGACTTAATGATTTCAGTGGAAGTTGTTGCAGGAATGTTCTTCCTAAAAGAAATAAACATTCTGATGTTGCAGGCTGTTGTCTGTGCCTGTCAGGACGACAGAGGTGTGGCCGAATCATAGTTGTGTTAATTGCTCTAATCTCTCCACGCATGGTTTCCTGTCTAAAGGTGCTAACGTCTTAAAACTGTGCTCTGGTTGTTTGTGAGCGCTGGTACTAACTTCATAATTCTACCAGTAAACATGACGCAAACTACAATTACCACCCTTTGGTTGGGTGCCTCCACCAGCCAGTGCAGTTTCAGTCCACATAAAAAATGTTTAGACTCATGTGAAGCCACCATGACATTGAACCCTAGTGATTTCTAATCAGATCATCCGTGAGTCTAAGTGAACATTTGAAATGATTCTATTAAAGCATTCTTGAGATGTTGAGTTCAAATGACCAAAAGCATGTTTCATATTTGTATGTTTCACACAACTTCACTGTGACTTTGACCACTAAATTCAAATCAATTCATAACTGAGTCCAACTGAACGCTTGAACCAAAGTTGAAGAAATTCCCTCAAGGGGTTCCTGAGATATTGCTTTCAAAATTAACATAAAAATTATGCAGCAATTAACCAAAAATGAAGGGTATTTTGTTTTGTTTTATGAGCTTTCAAATGTATCATGCAAACCATGGTGGTGGTGGGGGGTCCTGAACTCAGATAAGGACATATTGTTCTTTGGACCTCCAGAAAGCTTTGGATTCTGAAGAAATCCTCACATCCACAAGTCTCTCCCCTCCTGAACAAGTCCAAACTACAGATTTCGCCTGCAGCTGTATGACACCATTCATTCCATTAGATAACATCTTCTCTTCGATTTCTGGAGAATAAAAAGTGTGTCAGCAGGAGGATTGTGGTTTTATCTGATGAGGTGACGAGTAGATAATGCGTCACTGAGGCCTGTGTTAAGAAGTTCGGCCACGGCTATGGAGAGGAAAAGTTCAAAGTGTGACAAGGATGACAAAAAGAAAAGTTACAATAAAAGATATTGTTTAATTTGCATGTGTTGATATGAATGCCAGCACTCATAACAACAAACATTAACAGATATTTCACATTGTAGTTGAGCTTCTATTAAACACACTTTACTTAAATCCTAGAAATGTAGAAACATATTGCACATACGGGTCGAGCTTATATACATGAACAGTTTTCACAGTGCTCATTTGGATGATCACAAAATCAATGTACAGAAACATATTGTTGTTGAATGTTTGATTTGAGCATCACATCTTCAGTGTCATTACAGGAGAACCGGGTTAATCCGCGATGGGGAAATACTGCAGCGTGTTCTGGGGCAGAGCCGACAGGTGAAGAAGCCTTGAGTCAACAGTTCTTCAGCTTGGAAAAACACACAAGCTGAAATGTTCCAAAGCCGCTCAACCGCCTGTTGCGTAAGTGTTGTCACGTCAAAACAGTTTCAGTTTGAAAACGGAAAGTAGCTTGTACGTGGATTTAAAGGTTTTGCCAAGCAGCTCTTCTGTTCTTAAAAAGTTTGTAAAGGGAAGTGATGCTTTGCAACACGTCCTTGGGCCACATGGGCCGAGCTGAGAAAAGCTGAAGTGTGGTCGTGAAGTGTGGTCGTGAAGCTGAGTTTCAATCGTCACTGTCGGACCATGGGTGATCTGTACACGGCTGCGAAAAGAGAACAAGAGTTTAAATACTTCCTCTGCGACTGTTCAAACAGAAATGTGCAGAATCTGTGCACTTGCACATGGGTTAAAGGGAGTGCCGGTATTTTTCACCCTTGGCCTGATGTCTATAAATGTGTGTGTGTGTGTGAATCCGTCCAGTAGATTGTGTCTATGATTTATTGAACTGCGACTCCACGAAATGTGTTCTGATTAAGAACCATTCATTTACAAATAGGCCTCAGATTGACAAGTTTTGGAATTCCTCTTTAAAAAAACATAAAAACAATATTGCAGTTATCTACTTTCTAATGTTTAGATTCCTCCTCTTCTCCATTTCCTGACATCTCAGACTCTCACCTGATTGTATTCGAATCTGTCCTGTAGGTAGCGGTTCCCCAGTCCTGTAATGTGACTTGCGTTCTGTCTGGAGAGCCCGGCAACCATGGCCGTGAAGTCGAGCGTGAAGGCCAGGTTGACCAGCTCGGGCGCTGTGGGCAGCACGGTGGGAGGATTGTGGGTGGGCGTTGCCTCCTTCTCCAGATAAGCGTCGGCCAGTTTCTGGAAGGCACCATAGGACATCGACTTGAAGAAGTGGTTCAGGGTGGGGTTATCCTTCATCTGGAGGAGGTGAGGGGAACATGGCTTTCAGTAAATCCAGTATATTGCCACTGCTCGTAAACATTTATGGTGAGAGTAGAAACATTATTGTGCCTGTAAAGTTTTGTAATTTTCCAGTAGTAAACAGATTAAACGAAAATGATGGCTCATCACATGACATGTCAAGAACATGTCAGCACTTTGCAGCAGCATTTCAGAATAGTACATTTAAATAAGCAGATAACATGCTTTTTCTTTCACTATTGATCAATCTGCAACCCTTTTATTTATAAATAACATATGTATGGTGAAAAATGTATTAAATCCCTAGAGGATGTCATCAAATTGATTGTTTTTATCTGCATTTGTCAGTCGGATTACGCAAAAACTGACAGATTACCATGGAATTGTGTGGCGGTAAAGACAAAATAAATAAAACTTCTTGTGTATCAGGACCAGGTTCTAGATTCATGTTTTTTTGTAACTTGTTACAGACATGTATATTCAGTTTTGATAAAATATAAAAATTTAAAAAGTTGTTGATTCTGTGTCGACAAATTGTTGCAGCCTCACAGTTGTTTTTGACATTGATAAATGCAGAGCAGCAGTCACATGACATGCTGTGTTTGGTTTTGCACAGCGGCACTTTCAGTTTGACTCTTTAACTCTTTTCACATGCTCTATTTAAAATGTTCACTTCCGTTATCACTACAGCAAACTGTTAAAAATATATGAGACCTCACTTCGATCTGATTAATTTACTAAAAGCATTATTTTACAAAAAAACAGACAATAAGAACTTATAAACCTGCAGTTAACTCAACAACAGGAGCGTGTACCAACCTTGATGTCCATGGCGTCCCCCTCCTTCTTTGTTAAAGTAATGATCCTGTTGATCACTTCCTCTGAGACAAAACAGAGGGAGGAGAAAGTGTTATTAACATTTAGAACAAGTCATGATACCAGAATCTGTTGTTATAATACAGTTTTAGCTATTAAATTAAATTAATGAGCGGATATTGAGGGAGAATAATGTGCAACCTGCAGAAATGCAAATCAGAGTGAAGACAGGAGGATGAGAAATTCCACTGAACTGTCACAAACTAAATCAAGCAGAGAAACAAGTTGATCGTGATATTTTCCACACTTTAACGGTGCTTTCAAGAGAGTAAAGAGAAATTGTTTCTCACCATGTGTCAGATCCTGATCTTCCTCCTTTACTTTGACCTCCAGGACAATCTTTTCCAGTTCTTCTGACACCTTCTCGTAGTACGCCTCCGTCGGCTCCACCCTCGTGAGAGCTGCAAAGCAACACTACGTTATTCATCCCAGATTTGTTAACACTTATGAGTTAAATACGTATTTTCTTCTCTCAAACACAAATAGGTAATTTATCCATTGACTCCTGAAGTTCACCTCCAAAGTCACTGATGTCAGCAGCGATGAGATCTTTCCCAGGCCTGTTTGGTTTTATCAGAGAGATGCGCCTCTTCGAGAACCTTCTTTTCATGGTCTTTTTCCTCGAGGACTTCTTCAGTGAAGCTGCTGGAGTTGTGGGCAGGCAGGTGATCGCAGCCTCGGAGTTCGGCTCCAGCGTGGAGTCCCTGGACGGGTCTGTAGCGCTGTCCTCATCTCTGTCCTCGCTGCTCTTCCCAGAAAAAAAGCCCACCATGCTTTTCCAAAAAGAGGGTTTCCTGTTCTTCCATGACTTTTTCTTCTGTTTCTTTGGTTCTTTGGCAAACGTTTCAGGCAGATCAGTGGAGGGTTTGATTGCAATAAAGGACTCAATATCAATGGATTCACCGGCCAGGTGAAGGGACGGGTCGCTGGAGTGTCGTCTGTCTTTTTTGGTCACCCATTTCTCTTTCCTCTCCATCCCCTTCTTCGACAGCGACCCATCGTTGACGCTCAGGCTGCGCTTGACGAAAACCTCCAGCAGACGGATCGTGTCCTTGTGAGGAACATAAATCAACTGCCCGTTATTGAGCCCTTGTTTGTATGTGTGTGTTTCCATGGTGGGGAGACTGTGGAAGAAGGAAACAACATCACACACACGCAATAGTTTCCTAGTCATTAAGGTCCTGCTGTGTTTGGTCCAGTTAACCACAACAACTACATTGTTTTGCATTGAACTTCTGGCCCTTTCAGTCCAAAATCACTTCAGCGGTCAGTTATCATTTTGTATGATTTGATCCTCTAAGATTTACTGCTTTTCACTTTCCACCATTTGTTTAATTAAACAAAGAAACATTTCCACGGCGGGAGGGTCAGACATTGGTCAAGGAAGGTTTACACTCTCTGTAACATTGCGTTTTTATCAACATTTACACTGCTTTCTGAGGGAATAACTCTCGGATCTTGATTAACCAATATCTCATATTTGTCTGATATTTATGAGTGTGTGCAATTTGGACTGTTGGTCCTTGGCAGAGACTGCTCGCTTTTATTGTCTTAAAATAAACTGAACTGAACTTTTGGTATCAGAGGGTTGGATGTCATGAATAAGAATTAAGGGTTTTGAAAAGAGCAATGGGCATGTTTCACTATTCTTGTACAACTATCAACTTGTGCATTTTGTTGTACAAGATTAGTTATTAAAGAAGATGCTTGTCTTTTTATTCAGTTAGGAAAAAAATACAAGACGCAGCCCTAAGCTTAATCAGGTATTAATTATTTCCCAGAGCCTATTATTTACATTTAATCTAATCAATAACATCCCTTAACTTAACTTATACTATTATATACTTGTAAACAGTGAAACACATTCAACACAAAATGTCCGAAGTCTGTGTTGACTTATTCAAATGACTTGTTTGCCTTCAACAGTCACACACAATATTCAAGTTACTCGGTAAACCACCAAAAACATGTTGTAACCTTTCACAAGCAGGAAACCAACACATTTATTTAGCTTTCCGATTTTTTTTTAAGAAGTAATAATTTGTCCTATTATGAAGGCAGTTGGTTCTCTGTCCATTTGTGGATAAACATCTCATGTTTGAGTTACATAATGGAAAATAAGTGAATATTATTCTATTCTAATACTAAGACTATGAAGCTGTACCTGCAGAAAAGGAGAGACGTTTCAAAACGCTGTAAAAAGTCAAAAGGGAGAAAGAGGAACAGTACAAACTAGAGGGTGTCATGGCGACAGCTGTTGTTCAGTCCACTTAAAGCTGCAGAATGAGGATAAAGTGAACTCACCTGGTCTCAGTCATGGTCAGAGTTGTAGTAGAGATCTGTGTCAGTGGTTACCACAGAGGTGATGCACACTGTGTGGGACTGTCAGCAGCTCGAGGTTCATGTGTAAGATGTCGTCTCTGTTCTGGAGGGAAGCTCTACTGTGAACATACCTCCTCACCTCCTCCCACCATGTAAGGACACGCAGCCTGATCTGTACCTGCAGGCAGACAGAGGGGTGGAGGGAGCAGGGCAGCATATCACCTGTCTTCCTGCTTTCTGTGGCACGCTGACGTCACTTGTTTGTGGTTTCACTCTTTCTGCTCTGAACGAAGAGGAAGTAAAAAAGAGTTGCCTATCAGAGGAGTGGAAACATGTGACCAACGCCTTTTTATTAGTTTAGGTAATTGAAAAAAAATGTGGAAAGAGGTTGCGTAAGGGTTGTCACGCAAAAAAACACTTAATTGTTTTATCTATATATAGTATTTATTGCAATAATTTAAGCAACATGAAAAAGGTAAAAACAAAAAATGAACCAGGAACATTTTAAACAAGAGGGATATTAATAAAAAAGTTTGAATTTATTTATCTTTTATCTCCTTAAATTATCTTGTGACCCTTTTGTGCAACAGGTTGTATACGTGCGGTACACAGGTGCGTAATAATGCAGTGACATGAGGTAACACACAAGCCTACATACTGCAGGGCCTAATGATACACATCACGTCCGATTCCAACAGTTTAAAGGTTCCTCAGGCGTCAGGTGACGTCGTCATATTTGTTTTTTCACAACCAGCACGTCCACAACCCAGACACATTCAGTTTACTGCGGATTTCCCCTCATTTGCAGCTCGTAACTCAGATCTGCTATCAGTAGTTTCATGTTTTCTATAAAGCAAAGGTTAATAAACCATATCAGTTCATCAGCATCTTCACCATTAAAGTTGTTAATCATTAACCACACACACACACACACACACACACACACACACACACACACACACACACACACACACACACACACACACACACACACACACACACACACACACACACACACACACACACAAGGCCTGTTTTAGATCCACCTTGCAGAGTTTCCTCTGTTTTGTAATCACTATATTGTCTCTCCAGGTCGTAGACGTGTCTGAGGTGGGACTGCCCGGCGTGTGTGTGTGTGTGTCTGAAAGATTTCCAGGAAGTGATTGCAGAAAAAGATAATGGATTTCCATTCAATAACAAAAGCTTATTTCTTAATGGACAAGTGTATTGTAATTGCGGCGCATGAAACTTGATGAGTCATGTCTTATTTGGCCTGTTTAGAAGAAACATGAAACCTTTTCGGTAACTTAAACTTTCTGTAACATCACAGGTCGTCTGGCTGTTGGTGGAACTGGTTTTAAAGCAGCTTCCTTTGTTCTTCCTGCAGCAGGGGACGGTCATTTGATTCTGATCAGGATCCAGTTTTCCTGTATCTGTAATACCTCACCATCCCATCACAGTACTTTCAATAGGGAGAGGTTCATTCTCCTGAGTTTCACTCCAGTTCAACATGCATTCATTCTGATACAAAATGTAACTTAATGAGATTGTAACTATGATTTAAAAATAGAACTAAATTTAAACATTATTTAAACATTATTTAAACATAAAGACTTCAGAGATTTGCTTATTTGATAAAAATGACCTTTCAGAAAAACAAGCCAGTAGTAACCAACACTCCCCCCCCCCCCCCCCAGCTTGTATTTGTGTAGTACCACATGAAATCCACCGAGTGTCAGACTAAACACTGATATAGTTTCTGATGCTCCCTCTATCGTACCGAGTATTTCAGATTGTGAGATTATATCTTTGTTTCCTGTCGGCAGAGGTGATATGTGACTAAGTACATTTAATGAAGGACTGTACTTAATGACAGGATACTAATCTTGAGTATTTCCATTCACATGCAACTGTTTTTACGAACTAACTCCACAATAAATTAGCTGGAATAGATTGAATTTTTACTCCATTGCCTTGTATTCAACAGATTAAGTCACTTTAGAAATCGAGATCTTACATAAAAAAACACAACAACCACCCAGTGTTAATAAAACACAAGTAAAACTGAGGAGTTATTGTCACTTAAGGTGGAGTGTGAGTCGGCTTATTGTGTATCAAGCAGTTGTGTTGTGATCACAATCCACGATCAGCTGCCGCCATGATCCACAATCCACAACCATGATCTACCAGCATGATCCAGTCCAATATCCATCCATCCTGCCGACACGCCAGGTCAGTACTGATGAGAGATTAAAGTGATGAAGAGGGAGATGGGGAAAGAGAAGCTCCATGTGTCATGTGTGCTTCGGATACTCCGGATCGATAGCATCAAAATGGTTCTTTCTGTTATGAGTCTCTTTACTTTAAACTGAATTGGCATCAATTACCTAATGTACATGTTTTTAAATACCTTGTCCACCACTGACTTAATTTGACTTTGTCTGTCAAACTTTTAAAGGAGCTGAAAACAATAAGGCCGATTTGTTTCAACTTCGTTTAAGCTGCACAAAGGAAGTATCCATACAAGAAGTTAAGTATTTTATCAAACAATACAAAAACGAACAAAAATTCTAAAGGAAATAAATTATAATAGATAACAATAGAACAATGGGGGAGAAGAGTAAGCACACAAACACTCCTCCCTTGTCTAACTAACTTAATGTATCTGTTGGATTCATCTTTGTATGAGTCAACAGCTGGATGAGCATTATTCTCTGCACATTAAAAACTCCCTCTCTGCTCAGTCAGTGTTAAAATGTTCTAAATGTCCCAGAGGTGAAAACGGGCCTGTGGTCACCTGCGTGTCGTCTGGCGTCTGATCCCGGGTGATACTCCAGGTCACCTTCTTCATTTTTTATTAGCGCTAAGCAGGACAAATGTGAGACTCGCGTTTCGTCCCACAAGGTCTGGTGGTTGACCTCCAGGCCGACGCGCTGCAGCACAGCAGTCACATGTCGTAAATCTTTATCTCCCCCGAATCATCGACCCCCCCCGAGTCAAGGGGCCTCTGCTTCTTTTCACATGATAGATGGGAATTAACGCATCCAGGCGGAACAGAGAAAACTGAGCAGGTACAGAACAGAAAGGCTCCACAATTACCTCTACATCCCAAATTATGAATTACTTGTTCATACAGTTTACCTAAAATATTAATTATAAGGGCGCATTTGATCATACACGGGAGCTGCACATTGCTTCAAGCCACTCCCGAATATTAAGTTAGATCAAATTGTCAAAGGGGATAAACTGACAAAACTTCAACTCAACAAATGTTGTGTCTTAAGGTCAGTTAAAGCTTTTAGACTTTTTTTTTGGAATGTTGTGTTTGTTTTCTGTTTGTTTTCTGTTCTCAGAGTTGTATTGTAAATCTCTACCTTATTGTATTCCTGAGTTAAAATAAAGGCTGAGCAAAATAATAATATTGTAATAAAAGAAATGATTAAACCCTTAATTTCGGTGCAAAGGCAGAATCTGTTTATGTGTTAGACAGTTTTATATTTTCTCTAAAAGTCTGACACACTAACACGAGGGAGGAGTGTGTTATGAACCTGAGCCTCCATCACTTCCAGTAAAAAGCTGAGTGTGGGACAGATCATGATACAATAAATTCAACCTTCTGACTTAATCACATTCCCTCTGCATCCAGTCAATAAAGAAGTTCTGAAAGTGATGCAGAGGCCATGTCTGGACATTCCTGGTCTGCAGAGTCGGTGCCTGTGGGGGGAACTAGAATCAATAAACACCTTCATGTGCTCCAAGGTTCCTATAGTGTTTCCTTCTTTGATATAAAAAGATTCACAAGGTCACAGCAGCGGTGAAGCAGCCTGATACGCTCCGTCCTGCGTCCAGCCGGAGACACTGGACACTTCAGAGGGTTTCAGCACAAACACAAGACGCCCGGCTCCAGGTGACTTTGCTCTCTGGAAGGCGTGAACCACGAACAGGCTGCTGTCTGTGCAGCTCTGGAAATTGACTTAGAACGTGTCTGCTGACAAAACAGTAACTCAATCCACCTATCAGCGACTCACTGTCTGAGCTTTGAGGCGTGAGCTCCGTCCCTTTGTTTCCCCTCCAGCAGTGGGACACAGTTTGTCACCGACTTGCAGAGTAAAGCACCCGCAGAGCAGAGGTGATATTTTTAGACGCATTAGGGGCTGCGGCGCAGTCTGCTGTGTCACAGTGATTGGACCCTACGTGCCGCTCTGTGAATGGATTTTCTTGGAGGGGTGAATCTTTATCAAAGCCTCGGATGGATGTGATCCCTTCATGGAGCACTCGATGAATTATAGATGACACGCTCACATTGGCTGTGACCTTGCAGAGCCACCTGTCTGTTAAATGCCAAATGTTACCAGGCCTGGTCTGTGGGATATCACACAGGGATCAGGGATCATCAGGGCAGAGAGGCGGCGTGCCGACCTGTCAGTTAACCAGTGATTCGAGTTAACAGGCCTGTGAAGAGTCTGTAAAGACAAATCCAGGGAGTTTCAGTCGGGTAGGATGTCAACAAGGGGAGGTACCAGCTCAGAAAAAACAAAAATTAGAAGTATCACACATACAAAATACACTCAGGTCAAACAAGATGTAATGTTCGAGCACTGGCTGAGAGCAATGCCCTTGATGTGTCTGCACATGAGAGTGAGGCATCAAGTGAAAGAGCCGGTTCCCAGCCTCGGAGGCTAAGATAGATAATCCTATAAAAGATTCATTTAGTCTGCATATTTAATTTGGTGCTTTTGCTTTTGAAGCTATCCCTGTCAGAGACATTGTCGAGCTCACAGCAGCAGAGCAGAGTGGTATTTATAGAGAGAAACCGCTGATTGTTGGGTTTTTATTCTACTAGCATCAAAAACTCCTCAGAACGTGTGTCTGCTGGACCTCGGCATGATTTGATGATCTTTTTAAATTTTTGTTGGTTTGTTTGTTAGTTCGCATGGTAACACAAAAACAAAAACTTCTCAACCGATTACCGTAAAATTTTGTATGGATTTTTCTTTTTCCTTTCCAAACATCTGACATGTTTAGGGAACTGATATTTATGAGTGTGGAGTTTGGTGCACACATGCAAAACATCCACATCTAGTGAATTTACTGTAGTTTCATAGGGGGGCTGTTCAGAGGAGGGGTCCTTTGAAAATTGTGGCCCCTGTATGACCCCTGATTTAGAAAAATCCTAGATCTGCCACTGGACTGTTTTCTGCACAATCTGCAAGTCTAGTTTTCTTCAATAGAATCAGAGTTGTTGCAGAAAAATGCTGTCTGCTGTCACTCGGCCATCTACACCCCCACACCACATTTACATGCACACACAGTATCAGAGAGGAAGAGACATGTTATCAGTCTTGAGAACCAGCAGTGGGACAGCGTTAAAAACAACAAACATGAGGCGATAATGGGGATTCAGCTACTTACACTGCAAAAAACACGTGACTTTTTTTTATTCTAAACTATAAATCTGCCTGATGTTACGAGAGATGAAATCATCCGAGGGGAAACTTCACACAGTTAGGATACGCGTTTAATGAAAGGCACTCTTTACAGGGTTAAATAAAACATATGACACTGTATACTGCACAATGTTGACTCACACAGTAACAATCCTCCATCATGAAGTGCTCCTCACCGTAGTAAAGTGCAGAGTAACCACGTGACTAACTGAAGTCACCTTATTGCATTTTCAACTTTGAACACAGGTATGTTGCTCTTTCCCTCGAGCGGAGGCTACAGCGTTTGTTCTCCACCCGCATGTCATCATTATTGCATATTGGGGGGGCTATAAGAAAGGCATTCCTTGGGTTACAACTACATCCGCTGTCATTTCAATACAAGCTGAATTTTATATATATCATGAGATTGTAATGTGGCATGCATATAGTCTATAGTACCGATTCCAGATGAGACACAAACGGCTTCATGATTTCACTAATCCAGTTGGAGTATTGGCTTTCTCTATCACATGGACTTAATAATTATCACTATATGATTAAGATACTATAATATATTTAGCTTCAATAAATATGTCAAACTCCAGTTACTGATATTTAGAGTTAGTTCTTATCTCGGCACACTATGCCATGCAATGTTAACGAGAGAGTTAAGTTAAATGGAGATGGTTTCTCTATGTTTTCTCCTCTGTATTCTCAATCCGATCACAAATATACATCTCGTCTCACATTTATTTACACTCTAATGATAAATGCTAGTTTTTGATGGTGTAAAGCTCCGAAAAGTGCTCGAGAGATACATGGAAAGAAAAGAAAACTCCCAGTGCAATTCATTGATGTGCTTTTTAACAGGGTCAACCCACATTAATAGCCTGCTACATGTCTGCGTCATCTAGTGCAAAATGCCAAATGATAAAAAATTAAATCATGTGGATAAAACAATAAGTTACACTGCTGAACGCACGTGTTATAGTACAACCATTGCGAAGCAGTTTCCCCGGACGTGCTAACGTGCCAGCGTCATCACGGAGATATAGTTACGCTGTGTCAGAAGAAGAAGTGCCGGCGCTGAGCTTTCGCAGCTGCATATTTGCTGATAAGACAAGGAGTGCGCTGGAGTCCTCTTGCCTTACACTGGACCCGTCCTTGAAAATCAGGACAAGCAACATCTAGATTTCCGCTGAATGGGACGGAATGAAGACTAAGCTTGGAGCCGTGATGGAATATGAGCTCTGAGTATACATTCAGCTGTAGATGCTTCTTTTCTTTGTGTTTGGGATAAACTTTCACCATTTTACAAACCAGAAGGATGTTTTACAACTTGCTTTTCCTCTCACAACTATATCCCCACCTTTCAAGGTCAGACATTTGTCTGTAGCACAAATGAACCATCACGTTTTCTTCAAACTGCAGTGAAGGATTGATAATCAGGTCCTGTCCTCAAAGGTAACTGACATAGTATCTGTTGAGTTGTGTTAATTGCACTTTGACACATCCACAAGTTTACAGACAACTTGTGTAAAGGCTGTCTCGCCACCACACGGCGCCTATTAATACTGTAATAACCTGCACAAATGCTGACGTGTTTGAAGTACAAAATAGTGAGAAACTTATCAGCGTATCGGATTTTCATGCCATAAATAATACTTGAGTTTCTCCATCAGTGCATGCCGTTCTTCTCATTCTGAAACGTGCCATTACTTTTGTTCAGTGAAGGCGTGCTTCCGAATTTAAACGGTGACATTTTCTGGGCAGCCTCCGTTGCCGCGTCGATCATTTGCTTCTCCTCCTGCTCGGTCTCCCGGTGGTAGAAATAGTTAAAGTTGGAGACGATGACGGGAACGGGCAATGCGATGGTCAGGACACCGCTAATGGCGCAGAGAGTGCCGACCATTTTGCCTCCAATGGTGATGGGGCACATGTCTCCGTATCCCACCGTGGTCATGGTCACCACGGCCCACCAGAAGCCGTCGGGGATGCTCACAAACTGTGTGTGGGGCTCATCCACTTCTGCAAAGTAGATTGCACTTGAGAACAGGATGACTCCTATGAACAGGAAGAAAATGAGCAGCCCCAGTTCCCTCATACTGGCTTTCAATGTCTGACCCAGGATCTGAAGGCCTTTCGAGTGTCGTGAGAGCTTAAAAATTCGGAAGACTCTCACCAGTCGTATGATTCGTAGGATCGCCAGCGACATGTTCTGACCGGAGTTCATATCGTCGTCAGGGGTCGTAGCCAGCTCCGTACCCAGGGTGACGAAGTAGGGAACTATAGAGACTAAGTCAATGATATTCATGAGGTTATTGAAGAAATCACTCTTGCTTGGGCAGACCACAAAGCGGACACCGGCTTCAAAGCAGAACCAAATGATGCAAATAGTCTCCACTATGAAGAAGGGGTCCGTGATATAAGCCATGATGTCTTTAGCGGCGGGACGAGGAGCCGAACTGTCTCTGGAGCCGTTGATAAGTTGGGTTAAACTCTGGATAACGTTGTGGTCGTCCCTGAACTCCGGCAGAGTCTCCAGGCAGAAGATGAAGATGGAGATGACGATGACGAACACCGAAACCAGGGCCACAGATCTGGCTGCACTGGAGCTCTCCGGGTATTCAAACAGGAGCCAGAACTGTCGCTGGAGTTCGTTCTCAGGCAAGAGGACTTCTGGCTCTTTGACAAACCCCTCGTCCTCACGGAACTGCTCCATGGCTTCGTGGCCCAACTCGTAAAAAACAATTTCGGCCGCAAAAACGTCTAAGGGGACGTTGGCCGGTCTGCGGATTCTGCCGCCGGACTGGTAGAAGTACAGGATCCCATCGAACGACGGACGGTTTCTGTCAAAGAAGTATTCGTTTTTCAGCGGGTCGAAGAAATTGATCCGCTTCATTGGGTTCCCAAGCACGGTGTCTGGAAACTTGTTCAAGGTGCTGAGCTGGGTCTCAAACATCAGCCCTGAAATATTGATGACAACTTTCTCATCTCTTTCTTCCACGCAGTGCCTCTCAAACAGGTCTTCGCTCTCGTAGCAATCCTTCGGCATCTTACTGAAGACGCTGCCGCAGGGAGACTCGCTGTTGATGAGGAGCTTGAGATGAGAGATCAGGCTGCCGCTGCTGGAGTTCGCTTTCGTGGTGACGGTCGGTGGGGAGGACGGCGACAGCCCCTCTGGACCGGTTGGATACCTGCGTCGTCCTCTGTGTGGCGACGGGTGCGGAGAGGTCACACGTTGGGTCAACAGATTCTGATCGGGGGCCTCGGAGGTGGGTGTAGTCGGGTAACCGGAGTCACTGGGGTCACCGAGGTTGATACCGATGTCCATGTTCTCAAAGTCAACAAGAGGCACGTCCATCGCCGGGCTTGTCCGTTGCCTTCGGTCTCGTCTGTCAGCCTGGTTCGAGTGCAGGAGACACCACCAGCAGTGCCGCGCCGATCCCTGCAGGACCCCTCTCCTCCTGGATCATCCAGGCAGCCCTTCCCTGTGTTTGGAATCAGCTATTTGTGTAATCTGTTGAAGAGGTGGAGAAGCAAACCGGTGTTATATTTTTCTTAAAAGGAGCAATTACAGTTTTGTTGGTAAAGATATTTTTCTGTCAGCTCCTGTTTGCATCAGCAGAGCAGCTGCCATCTGATACTGTTTCTTTCCCGTCAAATCTCTCCCATGGTGGAAAGGAAAACACACACACTGTGCAGGTCCGGCTGTGAGAGTGCTCACAGGGAGTATGGATCGTGTTATGGCTGATCATGTGCTACAAACCAGAGCGTGGTTCAATTGCTTATGGAAAAAAACATCTGAGCCTTTACTTATGACTGAGAGCGAAAACTCATCGAAACCAAAAAAAACACAAACATATTTGTCTCAATTCTTTCGACCACTGACGTGGTTCATCCAAACCCGATCCTGCTCGGTACAGTCTGTCAGCGTCACGTTTGCTTTATCCCTAAGTAGCTGTTTATCAGTGCACTTGTCTGATTTGGACCAGTAACCAAATCCTGACACATGCGTTTAAGCGGCGACCTCTGTGTCCACTTGACACCGAGGGCCCTGCGCACTCAGAGCGACTCATCGGGCTCTGTTTCCACTTGCATTGGAGCCGATACCGTAACACTCTAGGAAATAGAGTTGAATCTTCTTATGCGAGGATTCCATTAGTCGGGCTCATGCAAACAATAAGTGTATTGATTATGCCATGTCAGCAAAGAGGGGTCAGAAAAGGAGGAGTGGAGATGCAGGGAAGAGAAAAGTGCAGCAAGATTCACATCCTCTCATCTCAGGCACTTGTTTCTGAAAGCTACTTCTTGCTTGAAAATCTCACAACTGAATGAACTTTTGTTCTCGTCTCACATTGAGCTGACATTGACACAGACAACACGGCGTCAGCTGCATCACAGCCTCTCTTTACAGCTGATCATCTGAATCCTCACAAAAACAAGCAATTAATCAAACGTTTGAAGTTTAAATCCAGCTGTGTGCAGATGTGCGCGCCACTCACCCGTGTTGCTGTAGCAGAAGTTGCTGTGCCCTCGCTCCCCTGCCTGGCAGCTGTGCTGCTCCGCTCCCCCCTGTCTTCCTTCACCCTCCTTCTCTTCCAGACTCACAATCAAGACTGCCTCCAGCTCTATTAAACCTCCCATCGGGTAATCTGACACCTGATACGAAACCAGAGATGCCAGAGGTACCCACACACGCACACCAACATACGCATGTGCCCACACACCTACACAAGAATCAAACACACACACACACACAGACACACAGTCACACACGCTCACACACACTCATATGCAAGTCATTGTATTTTGAATGTGGGGGTCACCTGGCTTTATTCTCCCTGCTCCCTCCTCCGTCACTGGGATAAGCGAGGAAGCTAAAGGAGGCTCTCTGATAGGAGATTTACTTTGCTCGAGCCAATCGCTGTTTGAGGTGAAAAAGGGAGAGTCCCCCCCCCCTCCCACACACACACACACACACACACACACACACACACACACACACACACACACTCACACACACACACACAGTTTCTGCAGAATAAGCATCCACATGCAGGATGATCAAATCCACCCTCACCTTGGGGATTAGACTGTATTCTTCCCCATGTTGTCATGTAGCTGTCAGCACCTGCAGCAGTGCTCATCTGCCTGGGGAGGGGGGGTTCTCTTGTTTACATCCTCAGTAACACACAGCTGACGTGAGCTGTTGTTTCTTCTGACATTGATGAAGGTCTTTTATTGAAACTGTAATAACTGTTTCCACACATCTTCAGATGACTTTTATTTTCATTTTGGAATAGTCCCGTCTGTTAGTTCTGATGAAAATCTACCATAACAACAAACAGGAACTTTACTACAGACTGAACTTTATCAATACATACTTGAATGAATCCCTGAAGTTGTTTATTTTGGGAATTCCCCTAAATGTTCTAATACGTCTAGATTAAACATATAAAGTGATTTTTAGTAGCTTTCCAGCTGCCAGATTTGTCAGAGTAATAAAGTTTAATTATTGACAGGCCTAAATAAAAGGTGAAATTCAAATTGGAGACTATAATTCCTTTTCTTTTTTTTTAGCTCTGCTGAATTCTGTCATAGAGCACAAACTTTAATCAAAGTTAATGTTGTACTTCTTCAGTAGGGCGGCCAATTTGGCAACATGGGTTGCATATCGTGTTACCTGGGAGAGGACCAGTTGCCTGAAGTGAGAATCCGTTCCCTCCTCTCACCGTTGTCCTGCTGCCGCAGCCGGGACTTGGCTGTGTGCTGGTCCTCTGTAACATTGCGGCGCGAGTAGCACCACTGCAGGCAAGGACACACGGCTTCAAGGTCACAGAGAACTGTTTAAAGGTTTTACACTCTATGCGTTGCTATACATCATCACACACCAGCCCTGAATCTCATTATGTGTGCTCAGGGGAACATCACGCAGAAGTGCATCCATGAATTTAAACTTGACATGTATGTACCGGAGATATACATTCAAGGGATGGCCGTGCATATGAAGTACAGGGACCCAGGGACGCACACGTGCACACACACAAAAACATCACACTGACTCATCCTCCTCAATATATGTTGATTTGTTTCTTGAGTGATCCTGCACGGTCCTGGACATGTCATTGATAAAGCAGTCGGCTGAAGCCCGATCTGTCACTTAAACACTTGATAATAGGATTTGCTGCAGACAGAGGGAGAGAGAAAGATGGACAGTGAGGAGGAGGACCACAGACTGCACTCACACGTCACACTGAGAGGGGAAAGAATCGATCCACTCCCCCCCGCCCAACGATTTGTGTCAGTAAAAGTGGGAAACAGGAGGAAAATGGTTGAGCTATGAACTGCATGATGAGGTGGACGGCAGCTGCTGCAGTTTCCCCCCCCGTCTCACGAGTCCTGACGAGGGATAGAGTCCCTCCCTCCCTTCCTCCCTCCGTCCTTCCACACAGCCCTCGATCCATCATCCGTCCCACCTCCGTCCCTGCGTCCAGCCCAGCCCCCCCGTCCCTGGTGACACCTTCACCTTACCCGTTAACAGGCTGAGTTGACATCAGCATGTCTAAACTCTAGTGACTGCAAACCTCTGACCCTCGGATGACTGGTATCAACATCTGCTGAGATAACAATCCATATCCACACTGAAGTAACATCTGCTTTATTAGTGAAGGAAGTATTTCTACTTTTAAAATGCTACGAATGCAAAAGTTAATGTAATGATGACCTGTATGATTTATTTTACTATTATAAATATTTTTTATGTTTCAATATGGCTCCACACCCTTATATAAATGATTTTAGTAACTTCAATAACATTTGTCAATGAACTACAGTTTCCTCCATAGTTGGAGCTTATCAATGTGTACAGCTCCGGATTAACCGGATTATTTACACCCCAATATAATTTTCATTTAACTTGATTATTATTACTTATACAATAATGTTGAATGCATATTGTGGTAAGTCAAGGGGGAGCTAATTGTGTGTGTAAGTGCTTCAATAATACTGAAACAGTAAAATAGTAATGTCTGTTTTTATGTGTTTGCTTAAATTGAGTAAATTCAGGATCACCCATTGGTGCTGCTCTTATTTTGAAGTTTCAATTGTTCAAAAATATGTCAAACTTTGCACTAATGAGAAATGAGGGCATGACAAATGTATTGTATATACAGTAGCCTGTCGATGGAGGTGACAACAGCTTGCAGTGACTCATCTTGTGCACACGGTCACATTCAAGGTGCATGTCAGGTAGCAGGGATTAGATATTCCATCCTAGTAATCTTATAGCTGTTGTAAAGGCAGCCGGTTATTCCAGTCTAGTATTGCGGCAGCAGCTCCTCTCATAGTAAATAACATATTAGCTTGGGTCAGGAACACACAAGGGCATACATACCCCCCCCCCCCCTCCCCCCTTATGGCTGAAAACTATAGTGTTAAGTAAGATAAAGTGGCTTGTTCATTCAAATCCTCCCAGTGTCACCAGTTCATGTGTTAGAAGCTCTCAAGGGTTAATTATCGTGTTCTATTTCATTCTTGTCGAGCTTCTTCTTTGGTCTTGAGTAGAATAGAAATAATAGCTACAGACTGAGGGTTAAATAATTGCCCAACTAGTGACCATACAGCAGGAATGCTGTATGGCTGTATTTTTTCCATTCAAAACCTAAACTTAGACAAACATCAGAAGAAGGCGTCAAAATAAATCGGAAATGCCATTATAAAATCACAGAAGTAACATAATCTAAGAGTTTTGTGAAACCAGTTGTCACATGTTATTACTCTCACTTCATGTCCTGTCTTCTCTCTACAGTCACTATGAAATAAAGTAAAATACAATGATTAAATCCATGTGACAAAGTTGAATCAGAATCAGAAATCAGAAGTATTTTATTGCCAAGTACGTTCACACATACAAGGAATTTGCTCTGGTAATTGGTGCAAACAATGAACATAGAACATAAAGACGCAATAAATACAACATGCATGGAGAGCAATAAAAAATGGGAAACCGGTATATATTTATTCACTGTTTACTTCTAATTTACTCACTTTTATCAATATTTATACAAAGTAACATTTATTTTGAGATAAACATTTCTGAATAAAAATATATAAAAAATATAAAATATAAAAAGTGAAGTAAAAAGTGAAATGCTAAATGCAAAACAGTTAACAGTGTCATATTGCAATATGCAATGTAATGCAGTATAATATAATATGATATGATATAATGTGTTAATTTAACACATCCTAGAGGTGTGGGGGTGGAATAAAAGAATAAGATATTATGAGAAACATGTTCTACTGCCTGAGTTTAACAACATACAGTGACCTGTCAATGGTTCACTACTATCACATGATATGATATCATAGCTGGTCACATACAGTATTACACATCCTTAAAGGGGACATGCTATAAAACAGATGATTGATATTTTCTGTTTGATATAAAATGTGTAAATTAAGTTGCTGGTTACATCTTTTTCCATCCAACAGTAATTCATTTACTTTATGGATCCAGTCAGCGACTTTTTGTTACTTGCCGGAAACAGTAAGTCAAATTTCCTCATGATATTAACCCTTTAAAAATGTGCAGTGGGACAATTATGACTTAGGTTGTGTTTTGATCTGTATCAGAGTTAATATTCCCACAACTTTGACAAATGAATTACACAATTATGTTTCCTTTTTTTGCCAAAACAATAACAGATGAGACATGCTCTATTCCTGCACATGATTTCTCTGGTTGGAACATTGTTGGAAATATTTGGGACGATGCAAGTCAATAAAACATATAATACAGGTCAATCTTAGACATGTTAATAAAGGGTACATGTTATAATCTTTAAATCCGCCCGTCTTTCATATGTCTCAACTACAGAGAAAGTTTTCTGTCGTCTGTTTGCTTCATTGTTTGGACTGAGGATTTGTCCCGGGGTGGTAAAGATGCCCCGTGCCTGACTCTGAGCCCTGTTTGTCCACTAAGGAGATTATGCAACATAGGAGATCGGCCCGGAGAATCACCCCTCCCACAGATGAACAGTGTGGACTAAATACTACAGACTGAATTGAAATGTCAGGATTGTTTCCAGCCCCACTAATCAAAAGACAGGCGCTAATCTTGGCTGACTCCTTGGACCCGACGCAGCGGGAGAGGAGTGTTCAAGACAAACCAATCAGAGTGCGGCGTCAACACTAAACAGTGAGATCAACCGCTTGTTTCAAGTCACTAATTAAATTACACATTTTATCTGCGAGCTAACCCGTCGAGGAGAGTCGTTTGCTGCCGAACAGGGAGGATGTGACGGATCAGCTGCTTCTGCTCCCCTTCGGAGAGGGGGGGGGGGGGTCCATTTCTGCAGAGGCTCCAGGCTCGTCCACAGCTTCTTGAGTTTCCTCCTCACGTTCCCTTAGGGCCTGTTGTGGAGTCTTAAGCTTCACAAAGACAAATGATCATTCACATTTAAGATACAAACCTGAGGAAATGCAGAAGTACGATTTTCAGCATCGAAATCCCAGAGGGGTCAATAGCCGGCTTATTTAAACATTAACACGTTTTTCTACTATTCTCATCATTTATTTATTTAGTCTGGATAGTGAAAGCATTAAATGGTGTTTAGCTCATTATCCAGTGGTGGAAGAAGCGTGTCTACACACACTCAAGCATCCTCTCAGATTAAGCATCTGACCTAGCGGTGGCAGGGTCTTAAGGAGCGGCGTTAAATGGGTTAAATGAAGAAGACAGATGTTTTGAATTTGAACGACTACACGGTTTTCAATCGATCTGATCAGTGGGAGTAAGAAACCGTCACGCTACATCCTGTTCTCTTTTATTTGAGCTTTTCACGTGATGAACCTTTGAACCTTCAGGGACTCTAACACACAAATGTTGCAGCAGCAGCAACCAAATCAACGCAACCTTCACACTAAGTCAGTAGATGTCACTTGAAACCAAGAAGTTCTTGTTCTTTTTCTTTCTCTCTGTCCGTCCATCTGTCCTCCTCCAGCGTTTATAGCCAGAAACCAAACTGAACTTTTGTACGAGAAGCACGAGGCTCATTTTTCTCGCTGCTGCTAAAGTCCTGAACCCGTCCATCTGCCTGCCAGGTGCTCCTGTTTGGCTCTCGATCATATTTCACACCCGTGTGTGGGATTCACTGGTCTCACGCCAGTTTTCTGTCTCTGTGTTTCACCTCTGTCGCCCTCTCTCTTGTCCATTTGGTCTTTTTTCTGATATTCAGTGGCAGTTGACAGATAACAGAGAGAGACGGTTTACGCTGACACAGCTGCTTTCTGCAATACACATCATCATTTATTGTAATCTGATTGGCCGGCATTAATTATGATGCAGATTTTTAAGGCCTTTTACTGTTTATTTGAGATTTCCCTGAAATTGTATAGAAGACTTAGATCTATACATTTTTTAACCAACTGTTTCCTCTCCTCTTGACCTCTTCTGGCCACAGGTGCAAATTTAAAATCTCTCACATCCTGTAAATGATGATGTGATGGATGATGCAAATATGGCTGCTTCCATCTTTTATACGTGAAGTAATTTGTGGAGGATTTCAAATTCCCACCAATGCACATGCTCGACCAATCAAGAGTCTCAATGTCAATCATGATGATTCGTCCCATTCTTACAGCACCAAATGACCATCTTTGAGATATTTTGTGTACTTTGTACTTAATACTTAGTACTAGTGTACTTTGACTCAAACACGGAGGAGGTGAGCCGTATACTGCAGCCAACCATCAGGGGGTGAATCAAGAAGTTTTGCCATGCGAATTTTGAACTCACTCGGATATAAAGACTCACACCCAGAAACATCTGCTACGTATTCTACACATTCATGTTCCCCTGAGGATAATCGCAAATAACTTTGGCAATATCTTCAAATATGCTGTCATTTCAGAGCTGGACGTTTGATACCATAACCCAAGAGAAAATATTTCTATAACTTGACACAGGGCAGAAATCCAACACTCAACAAACTAATTAATTTTGTTATGCCCAATACATATAACTTATATTCAGCACTTGTCCTGTGAGGCCTGTTTGGGCCTTATCACCAACATGCAGCTCTGCAATCCCCACACTACCCAACATGCATTTCCCTCTGCTGCTAAGATACTTCCCTGGAACAACATTTCTTCTCGGCTTATAAATATTTCTGCACCAAACCCTTGAGTTGAATCCCTGCGAGGTCTCTAGTGTCCTGGTGCAGCGTCTGTGTTTTGGTGTGAGCCGGAATCAGACACCAGGGCATGCGTGTGTCCGAGGGAAAGCCCTGGTTGCTGCCATGTCACCGGGCCAGATGGGCAGGTAGCTCACTTGAAACACCGGGTGTCTTCTTATCCAGTGGAACAATTGTTGGCTTGTAATTGGACAATAGAACCGCTATAAATCTTTAAGATTGTACGACAGCTTTTCCCACACACTCGGCTGTAATGAAAAGAAATGACCCTAATGATATCTAACTGACGAGCACAAATATTCTTACTGGGTTTGGAGCCATCCTGTGTTCCTGTTAAAAAATAATGAATTTGTGCCGTGTTTGAAATATGATTTGTTTCATGTCCACCGTGTAAATGGATTTGTCAAAGCAGGAATAACATACATGGGTGAGAAAAAAAGGATTTCTTCTGTATGAAGGCTTTGTTCTCCTCTGTGAGTTGTCTCCAGTATCAGCCTCTTTGATCAAACATACATAATGAATGAAGGCAAGTTTTTAAACCTGCTGTCCTATCTCTCCTCCCCATCGCTTGCATCAGGAACGCCCCACCCAGCAAAGGACGACCAGCTCCAGTTTCTGACACGATAACAGACATTTACTTTTTAATATTTTATTCTAGGGCGAGACAAAGCCGTACGTATCAGACTGCACTGTGGTTACAGCAAGTGTCGTGTGAACAGAGTCGCTCTGTAGAGAATAACCACTGGACCATAAAGTTTCCATCGGCTTCGAGGAACGTTTAAGCATCTTTAAGCTTGTTATTTTTATTTTATTTTTACGGCGCCACAACTTTAATCACTGTGAAGTCATCATGCATCAGCCCTGTTTCATTTTATTCTCATCATGAAGCTATAGAGGTATTTAGAGGTAGATGTATTGACGGATATTTTTCTCAGGAGATTGTGAAGATAACTATTTTAAATAAAAGGCGAGCAAAACAGGACTAGTATTTATAGTTAAAATTCTTTTTTCATTATTCTGCCCAACATCGACAACGGGATGGGGTTTGGTGGGAGGATGGTGTAGCGGAAATATATCAAAATATGGAAGGATATTTATGTACATGCTTTTATTCACTTCACTGTCCTCAAATAAGAATTTATTATTATTATAAAAAAGAAAAAAAAAATTCCAATGAATGCTAATGTTCCTTCTCATTTGCTGGATATGTTAATAGCAGTTTTGGACATTATCTTTTAATATATTAAAGTATTTGTATTGATAAAAACAAATAGAAGTAAAACAGTAAAATAGAATAAACGATAAAAAGTGAGTAAAACCAACAAAGGACACTGAGAAGCCTGAGATACATTCAGTTTTTATGTCTATGGAAATTAACACATGTTTGTAAAAGGTAAACTGCTCTAAACAATACATTATTTGGTTAAACTCAATGTTTTCTCTGTCAAATAATCTTTGTTGGCTTGTTTCAGACGGTGTCTGATCCTCTGACTGCTCGATGAATGATGCGCTTTTCCTGTAGTTACACATTTACAACAACACAAACGCACAACCACTTCTCTCCCTTTGTGTTCATGCAGAGAGACACGAGCAGCGTCGTCCACACACTGATGACGACCTTGTTTGATGCGAGAGGCCCTTTCTTCATCAGGAGATCATCGCATACATAATGAATAAGCTCTGTGAATGCAGCAGGAAACATTCACCATAACCACACACACGCACACACACACACACACACACACACACACACACACACACAGACATCGCCTTCTCTTCCCCGCTGAGCTAATTCTCTGTTGATCATTATAAATTGGATTGCTCAGCACATTTGATTGTCCTCATTTCATCAAGATTTCCTTTTCTCCAATTTTCTCCTCTGTGTTCTGATCATTGCGATAAACCCAAACAAAATCTGCTGTGGAAAGAGGAACAGCGTTTTTTACTGTAACATGCAATTCTTGATGCACATTTGCTAACCAACAAGCCTTAAAAGGAAAATGTAAATTGAGATTAACACACTATATATGAGCCGGTGGAGGGAGGGGAAGGGGAAACTAAATGAAGAGCTATAGGTCTGAACAAAATGCAGGAGGCAGGATGTGGAGGCACTTCAGATTTCCTGTTCCTGCTCTGTGCACAATATAAGAGTTGGAAGTGGGATGTAAAAGAAAGGGGGGGGGGGCCTTGGGACTGAGATGTTGATAAAATATTAACTCACACTGGATATTTAAAGCCTCTGACATTATTTCCCGGGTTGGCATGTTGGGAAGTGCCTCCCTATGATGTACTGTGTCTGTAGCCAGCAGCAGGGAAGCAGATTCCAACTCCCAGTTTAGTGATGAAATCCTTTCCATTGAGGTGTTTCACATCACTGTTGTCCTTTCATTCACAAGTACTGCTGCTCTCCAGACTAACCTCTAACCTTGAGCCACAAACACCTCGGCGCCTACTGAACAGGAACTTGCTTCATCTGGCCTCCATATGTTGTCGTCTCAGATGACACAGGATTGTCCAATGCGCCTACATTATTCAGATTAAACCCACTCCCACCACAGCGTTCATCAATCCCTCCTCATCTCAGGTCAGAAGGCCACAGTGTGCAGTACAAGCTCCACATTGACACCTGGTAGTGGCTCTTATTGAGCCCTGCAGCCTGGTAATCATTGGCTCCACTGTGACCTCCCCCACCTTTGTTTATTCAGTCCACGTTGTCGTTATGTGAAAGAGGATTTCCCCCCCGTTTGTGAGCTGCTCGTGTTTTCCAGATGACTTCATGTCTCCTGGTCTTGTGATCGCATATGAGCTCTGGAGCATCTGTCCGTCAGTTGTGCGGTGAGCTCTGACAGGTCCCACTGTCCCCAGTGAGATGGGATGCATGGCTGGCTGACCCAGCCCATTTGCCACCCCCAGAGGAGTGGGATGTGTGTGTGTGTGTGTGTGTGTGTGTGTGTGTGTGTTCAATTCTTTGGGGCCATCATACAATCTGAGTGTATTGATTCTCCATACAGGACATCTGTCCTATTGTTTATGGAAACCTACCTCACTTCTAGAAGAGACTGAATTTCTTATTAGACCAACGAACAAGTATTCAGATCCTGTACTTATGTACCGTGATGAGAAAAATACTCCATTGCATGAAAAGGTACTGCATACTGAGTACTTCGCCCAAACAATCCAAAATATGTGTGTATGGTCAAGATGAGGCTAATCAATTTAATTTATCCAGTCATGTAGTTTAGCCCAGTGGTTTATAACATAGAGGTCAAACACCTGCAAAGGGTCAAAAGATAAATCTGATTTTACGTTGGGCTGCGTTAAGAACTAAAGACTTATTCTGTTGTTGTGAAATATTGGATCATTTTATCTCTTTGGGGCTTCATCAGTATAAAATTGTGAACATTGTGAAAACACTGGATTCATGTTTAACAAAAGCACTGCATTATATAAGCTTCTGTATGTTTTTTTTTAAATTTAAGATTGTTATAAAAAATATCAATTACCAGATAATTGTACGTAAGTGCAGTACTTTGGTGAAAGTAATTACTTTCCTTCACTGGTATTTAAGCAGGAAAATTACCAGATGTTTGATTTATTGACTAATTTACTGGTGTCTATGGTAATTTCTTCAGAAACACCCCTAGAGGGCAGCACTGCTTTTCCCTGTCACGGAACAAACAGGATTCCAGGAGAAACTGAACTGAACCTCAACCATCATATTACAAACCTCATCTCTTGTCAAATCTAAAAACCCGTTGACCTGCCAGTGTGCAGGAGGAGAAGTGTAAGAGAGTCACTGGGTTTCCTCAGGTGAGGACAGAAACCAGGCCAGGAGGTAATGAGTGTAGAAGATGAACACCTCCTAATAACTGTGTGTGGTCCTGGGCGGGGGGGGGGGGGGGGCAGCCCTGTTGGATTAGTCCCACGACTCTCGTCCTCTCCTCATTACCAGCTGATCAGCCTGTGTGGCTGCTCAGCCGTGCTCCTGTGGGCCTGCTGGCCTCCCTGACAAACAATACACTCCCTCACTATCCTCCCTGACAACAATGACAACGCTGTGGCAGCCACCTGCAGCAGGCCCATGTGTCTGCCCCCCCCCCTGCCGCCTCATCCTGCCTCTCTCGCTGCATCGAGTGCTGCAACTGCACCGGCGGATCAAAGCAAGATCTAATGACTACAGCAGCGATGGAGCTACGGCACCGAGGGCCCCTAGTGTTCCCGCTCGCTGTGCAGAGCTGTAGTTACACCCGAGAGTGGACTAAAGATAGCAGACAGCCGCCGTCGTGTCTGGTGCCGGCTCTTAAAAACCTGCTCTCAGGTGTAGATGTGAGGAGGAGCAGAGAGCATCAACTCCACAGAAGTACAGTTATCAAGTTTGTTGTATTTTTAGATTGAGTTCTCTGAGATCCATGCAGCAGAATCTATGGATCGTTATTTTTCCCTGGATAAAGATAAGACGTATATAAGGAAAGCAGTGATGACTATAGATTGGCCCTCAGTAGAGCACACGCCTCTTCCAAACAACAGGCCGCTTATGAAACCACATCTAAATTCACTAGATTATTTGGATCCGCACGAAATGTCACAGACTCACAAATATTAGTCATCAAGATCCATGAATTACTCTCTGAGAAATCAAGGAAGATGTTGAAAAACATGTTGAAGAGAGTGGGAAAAAAATTGTCTGACTCAAATCACATCCTTCCACCAAGTTGCGTGGTAACACACTCTGTGGATTTTGTCTAATCCTTTTTAAATTAACACAAGAAAACACAACCTGAGGTAAATCTGTCAGATATTTCTGAGTGTGGCTTCTAACACATGGACGTCAGGCCTGTAGTGACACCTAAACTTGACAGTGAAGATCTTTCCTTTCTCCTCCTCTGCTCACGTTCCTCCTCCTCCTCCTCCTCCTCCTCCTCCTCCTCCTCCTCCTCCTCCTCCTATCTCTTTCTCCAACAAAAAGGCTATAAATAGAACACCCTGCTCGCTCTTTTAAACTGCAGAGAGCATATACCGTGCACTTAAAGGGAAGGAGAAAAAAGAAGCCTGAGATACCAGGAGGCGTTTGAAAATGTCCTCCACGCTGCCTGAGGCTACAAAGACTCTGGATGTCCTAAGAATAACAACAAAGAGGCCTTTGATCGATTCAAGGCATTTTGCATCGGCGCAGACACCTCCTCGGCTAAATTTAGCTCCTCATCATTCGCAGACTTAATACCTTCAGAACTATTTACTGTGAGTTGAGGAGGAAAACGGCTGGAAAAGCATTTGAACACATCTCTCCTCCATATTTTCTGTCGTTAGTGCAACTTCTGTATTAAAAGAAATGAATCAGAATGAAAGACGTGTCACACAATAAAACACACAGAACCACCTCAGTTCAGTTATTATTGGCTTCATTATTACTTTGTCGGGGTTATGATCATTGCGGAGGATAATATGCATTTTTTAATTTCACACAGGTTGTTCATGTCCGTAGATTGTCCTTTTTGTCTCGTAAAGTGCAGATAATACTACGTCGTTGAAACTCCAGACTTCACATACAGTATATAGTACATGGTTGTTGTGTTTTTTCTCCATCATCCATTGGTTATTATTTACATTATTCCCTCACATTTCATTTCATAGAAAGAAAATTCCATTATCCACGAACGTCGATGGATGTTTTCAGGCCTTCATGATGGGGGGGGGGAGAGTGAGGTGAACAAACTGTACATTTACTTTCAGGGGATGCCACACTTTCAGGCTCTGGGGTCAAATTAACCAAAGACAGAAAATGATACATGTTATTTCCCAGACACACACATGCGTACAGATTGCATATTGATCATCTTGTTTCCCGTATGAATGAGTGTTTTTTCTTTTTCTCTCTTTCGTGTCAGAGCCTTGTGTCAAAGAGCTGCCGTCGCTCGGTTTAAAACCAAAACCTGAAAGTTCAGAAAGCTTGTGTTGGACATACGGCAGCAGGATATTGCAAAGTGTTGCACTTCTGCTTCGAGATTTTGTTTCAAAAAACTCTGGCAGCTCTCAGAATCAACACAGAAGTTTAGTGCCAGATAAAACACACACAAAAAAAGTACTCAAACCTTCTTTCCTTAAATAAAAAAACAAATAATACCAGCTAGTTATCATTCTCTGCATAGATTTCTCAGTGTACTCACTGTTGGGCACCCTGCTCATTGGATTTTGCTGGTGGGTCCCTCAGCAGGTGAGAGAGGATGTGTGATGCTCCCTAATAAAGCAACACAACACCATCTGTTTTAATTGACTTAGTTAAACATTGTACAGGTCAAATCTGCAGCTATAGAGATGTGGATGATCCCACTCGTCGTTGTGCTTTAAGCAGAAATTGTGTCTTCTGGTCAATAAGTTGCTACAGTGACTTTGGCTGAGGTACAGTGATGTGCCCGATTCAAAAACAACAACACAACAGATAAATGTTAACACGGGTCCGCGACATTTATCATGAATAACTGTTCAAAACAATTGAATGAATGATAAAAATGCATTTTCATGCATAGACGAATATTTTTGGTCAGACTATGAGTTTTTTTCCCTCCATGTACAGATAAATAAATGCAGCTGTACAACCGAGACACAGACATTCAGTGGTTCTTTCTCCCTCACACAGACACACACACGCAGCCAGCCACGTCAAGTATGATCGATAACATCTTGGTTGGACTGTGTAGGTCCATAAAGATTCCCTTTTACATTAAACATCTGTGTTCTCCACACAGTCCCCTCCACCAGAAGGATTACGGGAATATTGCTAAACAAACTATTTCAATCAGATTTTACCTCGAGTAACTGATTTCCACATGTCAGTCCACCTTAATGCTTCATCTCTTAATAACGCGACAAATATACAAACAAAATGTCTTCTTAAACAAACCAATTTAACAGAGAGTCGACTTCAGAAGCCTCAGTTCAGGCAGGTCAACGAGGCGTCCTGGCAGCGATGGCGTAAAAAAAACATGTCAGCTGCTGCGGGTTAGAGGCTGAAGTGAGCAGGACGAGACCCTAAGAGTAAAGATTTACATCCTGGCATGACGGGATTCATTCAGACAGCTCCTGCTACAGAAGCCCTCCTAATCCACCACCTTTCTCTGACACCCCACGGAAAGATGGAGAAAGGCCGGACCCCCGGAGGATCCCTGTAGTTAAGCCAATATCTGCTACACTGCTGCTAATTATCACTTCCCATATTGATGTTGCCGCCTTCGACTGTCACTGTGGCTGTGTGGAGCAAAATATGGAAGGAAATCTCGGCTGGACACGGTCCTAGAGTCGGGAGCTAATTCACGTTTTGATGCCAACTTTTTAAGACAGATTGAGCTCCTGGCGTCAGAGGAACGCTTCTCAGAGGAACGGCCAGACTCCATTTCTATTCTGACGGTGGTGAGCAGCACACTGCCTTTCAACAACTACTTCACAGATGGCAGTTTGGAACTTTTTCTAAAATCTGACCTCTATTGTTTTTTATCCAGTTGATGTCAGGTTTGGTGGAGAATTCAACTAGACATAAAAAAAAATGTCTGAACAGGCTCTGAAACAGAAAAACATAAAACAGGGCTCGGAACCTTACAATTAAACTCATGGCAATGATCTGCGCATTGTGGAAAGGCTCTCACTTTCCTTTAAACATTGATATTTGAAGTTTATTTTAATTCTCTAATAAAAGTGTATGTTTGTATACATATATTTTTATATATTCATATATATATATAGGAATTAAATATATCATTATCGTTGTACTTTTTTCGTCTCGGAGGCTTCTTCTTCCAGCCTATATGCATGCTTCTAGGAATGTTTTTGAGGTCATGCAACACAAGAATAGCGTAAACCCAGATAAAAAGGCAGTTCACGGGAAACATTATTCTATACACGAGTCCAGAATAGTTCCTATTTTGATCGAGGACGTGATCGTGTGACAAACCCGTGAGAAAAAAGACGCCGCTACCACGTTAACCACGAGTGGGATCGAAACTTGAGCGTGAGCTTAACGCCTGAAATCTCAGCTCGGCGGCAGCGAAAGTTGAACAGCGATGAAGTCTACGTGGAATGTAAATATTGACGAGGCTTTCCTCATCCCATTCCGCGGAGGATGTGGCCTCATGACGATTCCTTTAAGAAATCCTCCTAACATACAGCTTTAGGTTTTTTTCGCAAAAACAGCTACTGGCAGGCATACGTTTTAAACCGTGGATTTGTATAGAAGGCAGTGTACAGACAAATATACAGTCGTGTGATGAAGCAAGTGGCAGTCGAGAAACAAGTGGACGTTCTCGTTCAGATTTAAAAAATGTCATGCAATTATCTACTCACTACGTTTACAACTAACAGCACCTACCTAGCAGCTATCGGTTTAGTCACAGTTATCCTACCTATCTATATGAATAAGTGCTTTGTGTGTCAAACTGTGAAAAACTAACAAAAAAACAAGAAGAGACATTCAAGCTGTCCTCAAAGCTCTGCAGTAAGACCAGTTTGGGTGAATGGAGGGGCAGGGGGAGCTTGCATTGTAATACATACAGTACATGTAAGACCAAAGCAGTGAAAAGTCAAGGCCATTCTCAGTCATTCATCAGATACTGATGTCTACTGGGAAAAAATAGGTGTCGAACCATAAGCGTAGCGCTGATGGCTGTCATTCATCCTTGAACATAACGTGGCGTACTTAACCACCAACCTCATCACGAGTCACCCACAGGCCAGATCAGCGCTGGGGGGAGCTCGTTTTATGCTCACACGTCCTCCTATCTCTAGAACGGTGTGTGGCATGAGATAGTTTTCTTTTTTTCATTGGCTCCAGGAAGCAGCATATGTGTAGCGCGCGACGAGGGCTCTGCAGATATCACAGGGCCGAGCAGTGTGCCTTGGGAAATGAGGAAGCAGGGGACTGAAGCAGGCTGTGTGTTGTGCTGATTTCCTTAAGCGATACTATATTTTCTATCTTGCAGTATTTCTCCTTTGTCTCCTTTCTCTTTGTGCACTTCTGTTGGCTACTGTAGTGAGCAGAAGATATTTAGTCGTGTTTTTCTTTTTGTTTTTTTAACAGCCACACAGATGAAGCCAAATCCATGCAGGAATACAAAAAATTTGAGATTTTGCTCTCTGGGAGTTTTTGAGGGGCAAGTTGTGAGGAGTGAAGACAGGATGAGCGCAGGGTGAGTGAATGGTCTATGTCATATTAATCACTGTCTATCATAATCAGCATCATCATTAACATCCTGAATTCTATTGCCTTGATTTTTCCAGCACACCTGAGGTGGGAGGCCGAACACCAGTCCCATCCAGCTGCTCAGCTCCAAAGTTCCCGCTGTCACGCGGAGGGAAACAGCCGACGACTACACGTCTGTGAGCATTTTGGTGATGTTTACATAGTTTGTGTTGGCCAGGGTGCAGTTGGCTGTCTTGAGGTTCTCCTCCTGAAGGTCTTCGTTGCTGTTGTTCACAACCTCCTGAATCTCCATATAGTCCGACTTGCTGATGGTGGAGCCGCTCCGGCTCTTCTTCAGCTCCTCGGCTGAATCGGTCTTGGCCACGTTGACCTGCAGGTACTGAGCCTGCTCTTCACCTTCAGTCTCTCGATGATAGAAGTAGTTGAAGTTGGAGACGATGACAGGCACCGGCAAGGCAATGGTCAGCACGCCAGCGATGGCGCAGAGAGAGCCCACAATCTTTCCACCAATGGTAGTCGGGACCATGTCACCGTAGCCGACTGTTGTCATGGACACCACAGCCCACCAGAACGCATCCGGGATGCTTTCGAACTGCGACTCGGGCTCATCCGCTTCAGCGAAGTAGACTGCACTGGAGAACAGGATGACCCCGATGAAGAGGAAGAAGATGAGAAGGCCGAGCTCCCTCATGCTGGCTTTCAGGGTCTGACCCAAAATCTGAAGCCCCTTGGAGTGACGAGAGAGCTTGAAAATTCTGAAGACTCGTACTAAGCGGATGACCCTGAGAATGGCTAAAGACATGGCTTGCTGACCCGCTTGACCATCCTCTGGCGTGTCGGCCAGCTCTGTGCCAAGGGTGATGAAGTAAGGGATGATGGCAACAATGTCAATGATGTTCATTATATTACCAAAAAAGCCTGCTTTGCTGGGGCAGGCGAAGAAGCGCACCAGGAACTCAAAGGAGAACCATATGATGCAAAGAGTCTCCAGGATGAAGAAAGGGTCGGTGAAGTAGGTGTTAGTGTAGCTGATGATTGTGGTGTTTGTTTCAGGTGAATAAATTTGCTCTTGAAACTTGTGCCCGTCGCCATCATCGTTGCGGAAAATGGGGAGGGTCTCCAGGCAGAAACTGACAATAGATATCAGGATGACCATGACAGAGATTATGGCAATAATCCTAGCAGGACCTGAGCTCTCTGGGTACTCGAACAACAGCCACACCTGTCTCTGAAACTCGTTTTCAGGAAGGGGCCGCTCTTCCTCCTTGACGAAACCCTCGTCTTCTCTGAAGATCTCGATGGCCTCGTCTCCCAGCTGGTAGAAGCGAATTTCCTCTGAGAAAATATCGAGGGTGACGTTCACCGGCCTTCTTAGCCGGCCCCCTGATTGGTAATAATACAATATGGCGTCAAAGCTGAGCCTGTTCCTGTCGAAAAAGTATTCGTTCCTCAGCGGGTCAAAGTACTGCATCCTCTTTTTGGGGTCCCCCAGCAAAGTCTCTGGGAACTGGGAGAGGGTTTTGAGTTGCGTCTCAAACCTCAGCCCTGAGATGTTGATGACCACCCTCTCACAACACTCATGGTCCGCATCCGGGTCGTAGTCCTGGGGGTGCCCCGGGCGTGCAGCCGCCTCGTCGGAGGGGTCGCCTGTGGCAACAGTCATTCTGCAGGCGGGGGAGGCCTTCACTTTTCAGTGAGTCTGGGTCCCGCAGCCTGAAGAACTGCAGGCAGGGGCCAGGAGAGGGAGGGGGTTCGACACCGTACAGACCTGACGGCCACAGGATGTCACCTAGGGTCTGACCGCATCTAGGACAGACAGAGCACAGACAGACAACAAGGTCAGTGACACCGGAGACATGATTCAGCACTCAGCTCTGCCGCCGCTCAGCCCAGCAGGACTTTGCTTTAGCTTGAAGATCAAACAGTTAAAAATAGATGAAGATGAAGCCACGCTCTTCATCAAAGTCAGATTATTTGCGAGAAGATAGTCGATAGCAGAAGGAATCAGCTCTTGGAAACTTGAGGCAGACGATACTGCTCCTGACTCGGACAAATAAATATGCAAATAATCAAATCTCCCTGCATATAAACGGCCTCGGTGCAGGTAGATCTGGAGGCCAAGTGGAACACCATCACACATACAGACGCTCACAGACCAGGGCACTGATCTTCGGCCAATGAAATGAATGTGAATACCTTCATGCAGTGAAGCCATGCATAGATATATGGCAATGCAGCAGGCACCAAAATCACACAGACAGCCTCCTGTCTAGAATGTCACCGACAACCCACTGCAGCTTCTCCACAGACGCACAACACACTTTGAACACTTACTGCAGCGCCAGGCAAACACACATATACCTCACGTTAACTGTCTCCGGCTTAGCTGGGGGGTTGGAGCATTTTGGTCTGGAAATGGTGCCTGTCTCTGAAATATTCAGAAACATCTATAAATAATTTATCCATAGAAGGAAATAGGTTCCAGGAGAAAAAGGCTGTATCTCTGGTCTGCATCATCTCCCCCTCACAGAGTGGGAGCCCAGTCTTTTTTAACAAGAGAAGAAGCCTCGTGATGAACCGTAAATCAAACACTATATAAGTCTGGGTTTATTGGATATCATCATGGAATAGAAAAGAAGTGTAAATCACTGCAATAGCCTAAATGGCACGAGAAGAAAAAAGAGAGAAGACATTTAATGGAAACTAGAGAGATGAGATGATGGGTGAACAGAACCTGCTCCATCCGTTCCTCATACATACCTGCTGACATCCTCCTCATGTGTGGATCAGTTTCTGCTCCATCTGGACTCGAGAAGGTGAAAAACCCGCTGCAACGACCTGCTCTTCTGACTTCATGCATGAGACGCGTTTTAAAAAAAAGAGAATTAAGGAATTTTCCAACATGGGAGAGTCGCGGATATTCACCTCATGTTGTCTGCAGCATCCTCGCCGTGTACACCGGGCTTCTGTATGTGCGGGTGTGTCCTCGCGTCCCCCCCCCCCCTCCACACCCCACCCCGACTCCTCTTCCTCCGGGCAGGCAGGCAGGCAGGCAGGCAGGCAGCCGTGGGATGGAGATTGGCAACACAAAAAAGGAAAAAACGAGTAGGGAGGGAGGGTGGGAGGGAACCGATCGAGGAGCTGCTGGTGCTTCCCTTCACCAGCAAAAGGTGCTGGGATCAGCAGAAAGATGCGCCTCCGCTGTGCCACTGAGCCGAGGCTGCAGAGCCGCAAAGGTAAAAGCAGATCCTGATGCTGAGGGGCTCAACATCTGCAGAGGAGGGGCTCAGAAAAAAAAACCAACCACAGACAATCTTATTATAGCAAGAATTAATAAATAGACGATGCAACAATGAAGGGTGCGTGCGTCACCGCGCCTGTTTACCAACACACGACCAGCAAAACAACACCTAGAGTCTGAGCTGCAGATACATGCGCTCACATGCAGAGTCAAGTGCACACGCGCGCGCGCGCGCGCGCGCACACGCACACACACACACACACACACACACACACGCACGCACACGCACTGTCACACGCGCACAGACTGCATGGTGAGCATCTTCAGACACTGACTGGTAACGACATGGATGAAAGAATCGTTGCAGGGATGCGAGATCACACAATTGCACCGAGTCGGAGCCACACACATGCATACAAAACACACATGGACAAAGCAGGGTTTTTATTATTGAACCTGCAGCTCTGCAGGAGGTGGGAGGGTCTTTATTGAATTCTTCAGGTGACACTGGGAGGTTTTCTGCCTGAGATGCTCCAGCAGTGGCCGCTGGGTTGCAGCTGGGTTAAAGCTTGAGTCAAACCTGCAGTCGGGCATTGCTGTGCATACCAAGAGCCACGAGCTGCTGATGGAGAAGAGCGAAAACACGCGCTCTCCATCCGCACTGTTCAACCACTCCTCACCTCATCTGCAGTGTGGCCACTTTAAAGGGGCACAGCATCTCCTGCATTGTCGTGTTTTCATTTTTAATAATAATAATGAACTTTTTCGCTCCTTTAGAAACACATTTACAAGATGCTCCATGCGAGTAATAATGAGTTGTAGAAGAAACAATGGCAAACAACTAAAGTAAGAGTTAGGTTTTGTTGTCGTCTTCATCCAATCTGCCTCCATCAGGCCCGTCCTGGTCCTGTGTCCCATCTCTTTTAGCTGGGCATCAGAATTTACCATGACCTTCCAGGTGGTGTCCATCTTAACTATGCTGCTCTGGTCCATTCTGAGGACTTGCCCAAGCCGTTGGATCTGTGATATCATCTCTAGCACCACCACACTGGTAGTTTTTAGAAGCAAGAAGATGGTGCTTGTTTTCCTGAGGCAGCATTCCGAGCACTGCACAAACAATACCATTACTGTGCCTTTATTAGACTATGGCTTTAATTTCTGGAAAATATTTCAGCGTGCTCATTCAACTGTAGCATGAAACCATCTGCATGTTTAAGATAAGACGTTTAGTTTCTCATTCAGGTGTCAAACCGTAATCGGACCTTCACCTTCTGCCGTGTAATTTTTGTACATTTGGACTTTTTGTGCACAGCAGTTACACAAGTAACCTTTCCTGCTGGCCAGCGCCATTAATAATAGATAGCAGGCGGACAAAAATAGAGTGAAACCTTCATCATTGTGCCTTGATTCACAGAATGGACGGGTGAAAGGTATGATCAATAGTAAATCCTCTGCCCATTATCACCACTGACGTTGGGAATGGCCAGACATGACCTCCAGAGGAGCCAAAGGTTAGCGGGAATCCCTCGGCCGTTGAGAGGAAGGAGGCGAATGAGGAGTACCAGAGGGTGGAGGGGTGAGAGTAGGATGATTTGTGTGGTTACTCCTGGCAGAGCCTTGACCATCACGGCTCCCAGCGTCGTCCCTTCTGTCCGTCTGCCTGCCTGCTGCCGCGGATACCTCTCACTATCTCCTAATGGCTTTCCCAGGTTCATCATGACAGCACAGCTATTATTTATGAGCAAGGGGCCCCTCCACGAAGACCGTTAAAGCAGCCTGTAAAGCTCAATTCACTCAGTATTAGCTCATTGGCTTTAATTAAGTGTGAAGGGAGGTGCCACTGTAAACGTTGTTTACGTTTTAATCATTTTTTGGGACGTGATGGTGGTGGAGAAAGTTGGCGGACGATGGTGTCAATGGTGGATTTGTGTCCAAGAGGTATTGATTTCAGGAGTCGTCTCCTCGTCTCCATCCGAAGTTGTCTTGGCGCTGACACAGGAAGCAGAGAAAATAACTTACTGACTGATGGGTCATTTCTTTGACTGCATTTTAAATGTTTTCCTGCTGCTGTTTTATATTTAGCTTTTTTTTGTGTGTGTATAAAGAGGAAGTTCTTTAGTTAATCTAACTTGTCTGAATTAGATTTTTCGCTTGTGAACAATCTTCCTTGTTTTACAGCAGTAATAGTTCATACTATTTAATTACAATATTCGATGATAATATATTCAATACTTAACATGATTTCTATACAAATTATAATTATATATTTATTTTAATTAAACTAAAGACGCTTCACATATCAAATGTTGGATAAAATCTAAATACAAGGTGCTGTGTCTTAATTTTGTTATAAAGATCTAAAAATGGAAAATGTATGATGATAATTGTTCTAGTTTTACTGGATAATTGATAAGTAAGAGATAATGGTATGGAAGGATGTTAAATAATTTAACCTGAATCAAATGGGGATGTTACAGTTAAATGTTTGTGTCTTAACCACACTTTTTAAGCATTTGACCACAAGAAGAGGTCAACAAGTAAACAGACACAAGAGACACAAATCTGAGCTCACATTTGGTGCCAGCTCTCATTTGAAATACTTATGTTCTATATAAAGTCTTCATTACAACTGGGTAAAGTTGAGCCCTGAGGTCCTAGGAGCCAGAAAATCCCCAGTTCCTTAACTGGATTAACCGAAAATTCCCATAATTGAAGACCAACATCAAATATAGCTTGTGCTCATTTCAATTATTAGCCATGACTTACAGAGCAACACTGTCAATATGTAGAGCTTTATTATTTCACAAAATACACAGCAACAAACTGCTAGTAAAGAAGTCTATGAATATGTCCAGATATTTCATTCCAACTTTCAGTCCTCGACAGATTCATGAAGCTAGTCAAAACCAATTTTCATTTGGCTCAACAAATATTTCATAATGTGAGATGCTATCAATCTGTCTTTATATTTCGGACCAGATGAAAACCCTGAGGGGTCAGAAACAGTCCGGACTTTAATCCAATAGGGCAGACTATATATTTCAATGTACATTTTCTCCTTGATTAGCCTAAAAGTGCCTGAAGAACATTGTCTCTTATGTACCAAAATAGTCGGGGACTAATTTAAATACTTGGTAAGTACTCCCAACTACCTGTGGCCAAAGCACCGACAGGACACGTATGTTTATCGAGTGTCACCGCCGCTTAGTCCCTGGAGTGCAATGTTCTCTTCATGGAGGTTTATTGTAACGCCTTGCTCCAACATACTGCAATGCAGCAGCCAAAGGTGTCCTGAACATACAAACACAAAACACACACACACACACACACACACACAAACACACACACACACACACAGCCAGAGTGAAAAAAGGATTCACACAGAAACTGTCCAAATCCCAAAATGATTCAACCTCAGGACCCAGCTCCGTTAATTAGAAGCTCAATACGACTTAAAAGTCAACATGATGCAGTAAGATGGAGGAAATTAACTCTGATTATAATGTTCACTCCTGAATCTGCTGCCGAATTAAAAGAGATTTTCTATAAATCCCACAACCTTGCTGCTAGACACTTGTTTTTACCAATGCATCTTCACCGAGACTCAGTTTATTTAACCCTGTGGGAGATGAGTCATTCCAGCCTCAGTGCTCAGGAGACGGAGGTGCCGTGCAGAAGAGGCCAAGATACACACAAGTACGGAAGTGGGCAGACAGTGAAGGCAATAAATTAAAAAAAAGATTGGATTAGTTACACAAATATAAAGCCTGTGTCCTTCTCTGTATTCCCTGGAGCTACCTGGACATCTGAGGCTGTGGCCACAAGTTTCCAGCTCACTGTTTGATAAGGGCTGCAAATAAAAAGGTCAGAGTTCCAACACGATTCAACTTTAAGACCCCGCCTTGCTTATTACAAGCTCAATATAACAGTGAACATGATGCAATGACATGAAAAAGATGAGTTTTGCATATCGTGTTCATTTGAGGATGTCCTGCTGCATAACACAAACTGATTCTCAGATTTTTTAGACATGATGGAGAAGAAATAGGAGATGAGGAGGAGACGGGACAGGGTGGAGAGAACATTGTGCAAAGAGGAAGGAGAAGAGCAGGGGGAGGGAGGAGAGAACATTGTGCAAAGAGAGAGAGAGAGAGGAGACGGAGAAGAGAAGGGGGAGGGAGGTAGGAGAGAGAGAGCTTGTCAGATTGAGGCCCAGCAGGATGAGGGCAGATGCTGGAAACGAGCCAGATACCAGGAGAGACACAAGGACACCGGTCCACTGCGGTATACTGCCGAGCTGCGGCTGGCTGTGACTGATGCCCTCACACAAGTCTGCACACGCTCCCACTGCCAAGCTTATTATCCGAACTGGTACAACACTTTACCTGGAGACATTTTCCATATGATTACAGTTTACTGCGTCAACACAAGCCGGCCGTTCCGGAAGGGAAAAGTGACAGCGTGCCACATTTGTCTGACATGAACATACGTCTAGTTTACTGCACGGCTCTTTGTCATGTGCAGCGACAGCAGCAGCATGAAAACAAGTCTCGGCTGCACTCAGCTCAGTGAGCTTCCCTGATGCTGAGGAGAAGGACTGTGAGTCAGGGAGTGAGTGAGTGAGTCTGTGTCACGTTTTGCAGGGATGTCCTTATACTGCGATATGCAACCAGTCACATCCTGCACACAGTGTGCAGTGAGTGCAATGAAATCCAAGTCAAGGTAAGTGCCTGCTGCAGGAACACCGAGTAATATTAAACCAAGGTCATGGCAGAAATAACATCCCTTTGGTATGAAGGTGAACGAATAAAACTAAAGCCATCTGTGGCATTGAGCATTGAGGGTGGTGGTTTACTGAAATTGCATTCAGCAGCGACTCCACCCCTGAATATTGAAGTTTTGCTCCACCTTTTCTCGTCGGCATACACTTGAAATAATTTGGAATGAAAAGCACGACGAATAAACACAGTCTGCTTCACAATGTGTGAGAATGAATGGGCTGCTGTGTTTGTTTGTTGAGGCACATAACGAGACATGTGGCATTTGCAGTGACAGCTGCAGAGACAACTGTGGTGATGCAACGCTCCGCTCCTTTTCTATTTGTCAGTAGACAGGAGGAACCAAGATATTTCAGCCTCCTCGTGCAGCTGGTTCATTCTGATGCTGCTGGACGTGGACTCACAGGACACCTGAAGGAAGAGCCGCTTCCGGTTTCCAGAGTTACAAAGCCCCAACAGGGCAAGACATCCTAACCTCTAATAATATCAGTCCTGTAATTCAAGGCTGAGATATAGAGACTCCTGGAAAGTGCCTGAAAGCACCGGAGCATAGGAGAGAAAATTGTCCGAGGTCAGCACTGCTACTGTAGTTGGGCGAATCTTTTTGTCCAGCTTCACTCGGTTGCTACGGCGACCGTTTCTGGGGGCAGGAGTGGGAGGACGCTGTGCGGTGACATCACGCCTACAGTGTCTCTGGTGCCGTGGAGATATTTTTAGGTAAAGTTACAGCGTGATGACAAAGCACTTTCTGTTCCCCCTGCAGTCAGCTGCAGCAGTTAAAGATGAATTAAGGCTAAGATATGTGGATTATCATTTTTCCTGCCGACACGATTCCCCACCTGGGACGTGTCCTCCTGCGTCCGGCACAGCTGCCTATAGGAAGCTGGTTACACAGCCGGCTTTAGTAAGTCTGCCCCTCGGGGGGTATATAGGGTTCTTTCACAAGCTCCATGGGCTTTTCTTTTTCTCACTGAAAGCTGCTGATCACTGAGTCTTGATGCAGAAAAGTGAACTTTAAGAATAGCCCCCAGAGTGCTATTGCACGTTCTCCAAAGAGCAGATGGATGAATGGCACCCAGAGAAATAATGGCAATATGTCTCATGGGTTTCTATTTTTAGGCAGCGCTGAGTTACAGTTTTAGGGCAAACACTGTAACACATAAAAATATCATCGGAACAGGAAGAAAAATGTGCAGCCGCTGCCTTCCCTTCCTCCCAACACCGACGTGTCATGAGCGAGCTTTGGTAAAGTTCAGGGATGACAGGCGGCACCTCTCCTGGGACAAGGGGACGTGACGAGAGGGGGGGCCAGGGGTCTCCTCTACTGACATACCACAACAGACACACATGTTAACTGCACATCTTGCTTTAATCCTTCTTAAAGTAGTATTTCACATTGATTATATCGATAGTGCCATGTAGGGGTAATGCTGTTATGTATCATTTTGAAATGTTCAATCCTTGTTTGAATTCAATAGTGAAGTTTCTCTACACTCCACAATATTTTTAACTTATACTTTTGAGAGTATAAACATGTCTTTTTCTACAAAACTCACTTTTCAGTGAACAAAAGAGGGCGACGTTTTTTTTATCCAAATAAATCCCAATCCCGACATAATAGCACTTTAGATTTCTTCACAAACAGATTCCCTAACAGTTGCTTATTTACTCATCCAGAGCAATATGAGCTTACAATTGGATTTGGATTTCTGGCAACATGATGACTTTAAGTCCAATATCTTTGTCCTTTTAACCGTTTTCCTCTCCAAAAACTCCTCTGTGGAAAATCATGACTCTATCGTTACTAAATCCTTCTCTACTTTCACCAACTAACTTTTGTTCAACACATGATTACTAAGAGCGGAGACTGAGTCTGGGAAACAGGAAGCAGAAAGATGCTAAGACAGTGTGCAGCTGAGGGGAAGCTGCACAGTCAGATGATAATAACATGATTTTATGTCCTGTTCTATGCAACATAAAGACAAAGAAAGAAAATTGTTTATTAAAGAGTATTTTCCCAATATTGACATATCAAGGACACAATTCTGAATAAATATTGATTCTTGTTAGTTAATCATTAGTCATTTAAAGAAAAGCAGCATTTGGGACAAAAGAAGGACACAAGGCTGATCGTCCCTTCTCCACAAACCAGAAGAAGACGGGCTAGACTGCAGGTGTCTCTCTCTTACCAGTGCTGCCGCTGACTGGACTTGATTAATGGGGCTAGGGAACCTGGAGGCATGTCTTCAGTGTCCCCTGGGTACTAATACAGGGAGGAAGGACTTTAATTCCAGTAGAGGAGACAGACGGAGAAAGAGCCGCTCAGCAGTTCTGGGGGCGCAGCACCTGGAGCTGTGGGACATGCCGTGTCTGGCTTTCTGTTCTTTAGTTGACGCATTTACTTTCCTAAAATAGTCAAATAGGTTGACTGTTTGGCCCTTGGGTTTTAATTTAATTCAACATTTGAAAACGTTGTCAAAGCAGCAAAGAGTATCTAATCTAAACTGAAGCAAAATATTTACTAGCAAACTTTACAGTATAAGCAAGTTCTGGAGTTTTTATATATCATATATACCCATTCTGCAGGTATTTTGGCATTTGGCATTCATCAACTATTACCTTAATTACCTTCAAGTAACCTTGGTCATCCTTTTTGGGGGCTGGTTCAAAGTCAAGCAAATTGAAAGTAAAGAAGAGGGTTGTGTTTTATTCCCTTTCGCTTTCTCTGACTCACAAACTGTAATTCCCTTTGTCTCAAGGGAAACGTAAAATTTATGGGTCAGAAAAAAAGCCTCTGGGTGGAATATTCAGGAAACGTCCTGACCTGGTTGGTAAAACACAGGCAGCCACGTGGACGGATGTAGGACAAAAACATTATTCCTTCATCACTGGCATGTAAAACATAATAATATATCAATAACAGGCATTATAATTCTTCAGTAAACACTTTTTTGGAATTTTCTCTGATCTAAATCAAAACCAATACGTCACAAGTACTGAAGCTGTGTCCCCTGCATATATAAATATCTAGCAAACACTCATCGTCAAATGCAATCCAATACAACGGCCATGAATTCTGCTTTAATGACATGTCCGATATTCCGTTTTTTACGACACTGTTATGGAGGCATAAATCAAATGTGTCTGTTTTGCAATAAAGTCCTAGTTAGTAGTGGTATGGCACTGCACTACATCACATGCAGAGGGGTTTCTAACATTCTGCCCCCTTGTGTAAGCGAGTGGGAAAGACACCAAAACGAATTAGAAACACCTCACCACATATATGGTTGTCCAGTCCTTTAATTATGTCTTAAATAATATTGAATATATCACTGAATCTACACAGTTAGGATAAGAAAAATGCAAATTACTGTGTAAAGGTTGAAATGATGGCAGAGCTGTTAATTGGATTACATTAAATTATACAGTTGTACCTAATAAAGTTGTTTTATGTTGGCCAGAAATCTTAAGTGTTTTATCTTAAGCGCCATGACTCATGTTTGTGGTCAGTACCCGGGAGAGCTTTCACTTACCTCTGATAAACCAACTATTCTCAATCTCTAAAAAGAGAAATAAAAAAACACACTCATTAATATGTTATTAAACACATTAATTCAACGACCTTCAGAGATTAATCAACCTGCCTTGTGGCAAATGTCTGAAACACGCTCATAAGCAATTCTCATTCATCTTCTTTTAACTGTACATTTATGTCCTGCTGTTATAAGCAGTATACACACATTTAGTAAGTGGCTCACTATATTTCAGATGGATGCACTGAGTTTTTAATATTCAACAGTGCATGTCAACATTTATAACTTATTTAATGTTTTTCATTCATGATCAGTTATGTATCGTCATTGGGGCCCACGAGAGGAGATACAGCTGTTGAAAAATACATGAAATAAACATGTTTATCTTTTTATGTTCAGGTAAGTTATAGTGCTTTTATTGCTATTAATTTTAGAAGAATAAGAGGAAATTAAATATCAATGCAACTCAACGTTGGCCTCATGTCCAACAGTAATTATTCAGGTGATCCACTAGGGGTCCACATTGAGCTATTTTCAGAGATGCAACCTCTGTGTGGGTTCAACAACAACAACAACAACAACACAGTGCAGCGTGAAATCAAGACTAATTATACCAACTGATAAGCAGCTTTACATAAACACTTTCTACCCATAATTTGTTTTTACTAGTTTCTAAGTCTTAATTATAGGCTAGATAAAATAAAAAGTAACGTTGAGACAGTCCCTAATTGATACAAAAAGTTAATTAATAAGAGATTGACGTATTGGCAGGTGTTCTAGTTGTAGATTAAACAAATAAAAAAAAAAAAAACTATTTAGTTAATTAACGTTATTATAAAAGGCCTGGTTCTCCTGTGCAGACCGGTCCACATGTGAACATTGCTGCTTCTCTCTGCAAACAGAATATCTTTGGGTTTGTAGCTGCAAGTCAAACAAAACCAAACATCCACAGATACCAAATTGTATTCTGGGGAAAAAATAACCAGCCATTTCAATTCTGTGAAAATATATTTTTAGAATTTGAGAATAATTAGTATTTTTTATCTAAAATAGGGAAAACAGCCATTTGCTGCAGCGGCGGCTCAGATGGAGTTCGGTGAGAAGCTCTCATACATATTCATGCTGCGGAACTCGGGACACGCAGCCCAGTAATTAATTTCAGCGGCCTCCTTTGAGTTGCACATGTTTGTTTGTTTGTTTGTGTCACTTTGTGCTACAAAGAACACATGCAAGCGTGTGTCTGGGGAGTGGGGGGGGATGAAAGGTAGCTAACGTCAGACCTAGTTGGCATGCCAACTCAGAGAATGGAGCCAGAGAGGGCGCCAAGGTGGTGAAAGGAAACAAAAGGTGAGGCTGCACGGATACAAGAGCTTTTTTTATGATATTCATATTGATATGTATCAAACAATTCACCGCCCGAAGCTGAGTTGGCTTCACCTGTAAAAGGACCCAGAGCATTGATGCTGACCCCTCCACATGTATGAAAATTGATAAAGTCTGCACATGGTGGAAAATATTTTTAAAAAATCATACATCCACAGCTGCCACGTGAAGGACACAAAGGTGATGGTGGAGGAAGATAATGAACAACAGTAGGAAAGTCTCCCGACAAGATGCCATGGTTACATTAGAGGGGGGGTTACCCGGGAAACCACCGTCGTCATGGAGACTGCATCACAAGGGGGGCGGGACGATGATCCACCGATTTTTGCATCCTGTCACCACGTGACCTCACACACACACACACACACACACACACACACACACACACACACACACACACACACACACACACACACACATACACACGGTCATTCACAACGTTTGTTGTTCCCTGATTTGACACTGACATGAGGCTGATAATGACATTCTGAGTCGGTACCAGATAACTTCACTCGTTTTATTTAATAGAGGCTATATAGGCAGTTCTGAGTTAAAAAACACAACTTGTACGTAAAGCTTGACGTGTTATTGGTGAAACGCGTTTCCATCCACACCACCGTGCGGTTGGTTACCTGAATAATGATCTGCACAAGACTCAGACTCCAACACGTCGACAGGTTAAGATATTAAATATAACCTAAACAGGCTTTTTGGCCATATAGTCTATTCTTTCACATTATATTGGACAATTCAACTTTTTCTTTCCACGAAGCACAAGACGTAGTTTTTGGACTCATGGGTAAGATGCAGTAATATGTGCTACACGTGTATAAACACAGATATGTTGGCATCTTCACTGGAGAAATATCAGTTTTAACAAGCAACTATACATGTTCATTAAATATGTTTTTAATTGAACCCTAATTAATACGTTTTACAGTGCAGATGACTTTTGAATACTTCTCAATCTCTTAGAAATACTAAAACCACGCGAATATACACTGGAGATATAATTTCTCTGGTGTGTAAATTTAAAAATAAACGACAAGATGCTTGTTAAAAGGGACATTTGGCAGAGTGCATCCACAGATATCGACAGACACATCACGACTGGCTATGTTAAAAAAATAAAAATCAGTATTTATAGATTTCCCTTCGTGCTCATTTACACGTCCGTGAAGATCTGTTTGATGTTCACGCAGTTCTGCTTGTTCTCGGTGCTGAAGCTGGGCTGCTTGATGCCCTCCTCTATCACCACGTACTCGGACTTGCTGAGGGACGAGGAGCTGTCTGACCTCCTCAGCTCCTCCACGGGGAGGAGGTGCTCGCAGCTGCCAGGGTTCGCGTACTGAGGCATCTCCTCTCCGTCCGTCTCCCGGTGGTAGAAGTAGTTGAAGTTGGACACAATCACGGGCACGGGTAAGGCAATGGTCAGCACGCCCGCTATTGCACACAGAGACCCCACTATCTTCCCACCGATGGTCACCGGATGCATGTCCCCGTATCCCACCGTGGTCATGGTGACCACTGCCCACCAGAAGGCGTCCGGGATGCTGGTGAAGCTGGACGAGGGGTCGTCCGCCTCTGCGAAGTAAACCGCGCTGGAGAAGAGGATAACTCCGATGAAAAGGAAAAAGATCAACAAGCCCAGCTCCCTCATGCTGGCTTTGAGAGTCTGACCCAGAATCTGAAGTCCCTTGGAGTGTCGGGACAGCTTGAAGATGCGAAAGACCCGCACCAGCCGGATGACCCTCAGGATGGCGAGGGACATCGCCTGCTGGCCGCTGTTGGTCTGCTGCTCGGCCAGCTCCGTCCCCAGGGTGATGAAGTAGGGGATTATTGCCACGATGTCAATGATATTCATGATGTTTTTGGAGAAGGTCGCTTTGCTGGGGCAGGAGAAGAATCTCACCAGCAACTCGAAGGAGAACCAGATGATGCACAGGGTCTCTATCACAAAGAAGGGGTCTGTGAACGGGCTGGGCACGTAGGGAGCTGTGCCATTGACCTCGGGTGCCACTCTGGCTCGGTCCTTCTCATCCCGAAATTCCGGGAGAGTCTCCATGCAGAAGATGACGATAGAAATCAGAATAACAAGCACTGAGACGATGGCGATCCCTCTGGCTGGCCCCGAGCTCTCAGGATACTCAAACAAGAGCCAAACCTGCTTTTGGAATTCATTTTTGGGCAAAATGCGCTCCTCTTCTTTTATAAACCCTTCATCCTCCCTGAATTTCTCCATGGTCTCCTCCCCCAGCTGATAGAACCTGATCTCCTCGGAGAAGATATCAATGGGCACGTTGACAGGTCTCCGTATGCGCCCCCCTGACTGGTAGAAGTACAGGATGGCATCGAAGCTGGGTCTGTTCCTGTCGAAGAAGTACTCGTTCCTCAGCGGGTCGAAGTAGCGCATCCTCTTCCTGGGGTCCCCCAGCAACGTGTCCGGGAACTGGTTGAAAGTTTTAAGTTGGGTCTCGAAGCGTAAACCCGAAATGTTGACCACCACCTTCTCGCAGCATCCCTGGCGCCCGCGCTCGTATCGATTCACGGCGGACTCCTCCAGCATGTTCTCCACCGTCATGACGCCCGTCTCCACCTGGGCATCACCCCGGCTGGCGGACTAGGGCGACTGGATCCCACCGGAGGTCCTCTCATCCATACAGGTGGTTTTCTCTGTGGGGGGGCAGGGGGCGACACGCCTCTCTCAGCCAAAGCATGCAGCCCTGGAGAGCCGAGGCAGACGCCACTTGATCACATCTCTCGTCACCATCACCTCTCTGCATCCGTGCGTAACTGAGGCGCTGAAGCTCTCCTCTGCCTTTTCCCTCTCCTCCACCCAAACACGTCGACACCCGCCCACGGCGCGCAGCATATGTCTGACACACGTCCACCAGCCGGCCAATCGGAAATTAACTTGGCACTTAATGGCGAGGACGCACCTCCATTCACAATTCAAGTGTGATGGCACAACACTAACAATAACAACAAGAATCACCTGGTTGATCCAGGTCACAGTGTTTTCCACTGTGGAGCTCGTGCTCATTTACCCCTGCATGGGAATGAAAAACAGATAACAACTGTTGCCTTTTGTCAATAATCACAAATCAACACACGTCAGAAAAAAAAGCCCACGTATCAATATCATCTCTTTATTCCAAGCATGGCAATGTTTACATCCAACACTTTTTTTCTAGTCTCTCCTTCTTCCTCTTCCCAGAAAAATCTCGTTAACATGTTTTTTTCGAGCGCTTGTTATGTTGGTGTTAATATATTCACTGCCCAGAATGAAGCTGAATATCTGATGCTCGCTCTTCTTTTTAATTGTGCTTCTTATTTCTTGTTGAAGGGATTATTGCTCTCCATGGTGCTGAAAACACATTGTGGAATCAATGCTCTCTCCTCAGCAGATGAGGGTTGGATCAGGCTCGTGTGAGGAAGAGAAGAAGCAGAAATTGGGAACATTACGCAGGAGAAGCCACGTCCTCTCAATATGAGGTAATAAAAACAACGTCTCCTGTGTCAACCTCTGCTCCAGCTGCATGATTAATGAAGCAAAATCGACGTTAAGTGAGTCTTATAGTGACAGGCTTCATCTAAAAGGCGTCTGTCACTGTCTGTGGTTTGTGCAGCACGTGTGCACTGTGTTGTGTTTGCATTTGGCCAATCAGGATTTTAATTTAAACATATGATTCCCTTAGGAGACGCCCCCTGAGTCTCTCTTCTATCCAAATATGGCAACATCTACTACACTCAACTGTAAACATATTCAGAAAATCCATTTACAGCAGATGACACTGGTCTTAAAAAAAAGAAAAAGAAAAACTATTGACCTCTTTTGCAGCTGCCTGAAAAAGTAAAGCTCTAGGGCATGGGAAAACCCCACCACCACGGAGACTGCAGCTACTTATAGCAGGATAATAGAATGGATAAGGTAGGTAATAAATCAGAGTTTACTTTCGCCTGTCGGAGGAAATCCCACAATTTGATTTCATTTATCTGGGTCACTGGAATCTCCTGGTTAGTGCATCCTCCATTTCACCGGGGAGTTGAAAGCTCCACAGAGACTTCATGGTTTAGACATACTGAGGTCAGCCACATGCAACCTCCTAAGAAAGTTTTAAATGCCATCAAATCATTGTCAAATGTATTATTTAATGTTTTTCGCCAAACAATGATGTGAATGATTCAACTCAACAAAAAACCCTGAATTCAAAGATAATTAGAAAACACTTGTGTGTGATATCTCCTCCTGTGCTGAGAGAAACAATTTTGTTTCCATTATTCAAAGCATAAAATACAGGAACTTTTCCTCTTCAGGTGAGTTCATGTTTTATTTCGGTCTTATCTCCTCTCTGCAGCCCGGAGGTAGAATGACCTTTACCTCCCCAGTCCGGTTTGAGTCTCTCCTTATTTTCAGCACAGGCTGAAACTATCTCTTCTTATTAGACAGTGGACTATAGTCAACCTTACAAAGACATATTTAATAGAGTTGAGTACAGGGCTGCTAACATCAGGCCCTGACGCCAAATCATAATTAAGCTAAAAGCTTTTTTCCATAGTGGAAAGAGAGAAAATTTCAGTTCTTCAATATATACCAAAAAGGCAACAACAAAAAACAAAAATAATAAAGAACAAATAAAACCAAACATAAAGCTAATACTGTATTTAGAAAATCCTGCAAGATAGGATCTCCCTTGACCCCTGACCTCGGCTCTGGAGACCTGAAGTTCTGAACATGAACCAGGGCTCACATCACAGCTGAGACACATACTCAATTAATCAATTTGTCAACTGACAGGAAATTAATAGGCAACTATATTGATAATAAATGAATCATTTACGTCATTTGTGAAGAACACAAACGTTTTCTAGTTCCATCTCAAGTGATTACCTGATCAATTGAGCAAACAATGTGCAGATTAATATAATGATAGTAATTGTCAATTGCTGTTTTCACTTTCCCTCCCACAGACACAAACAAGGCACTGGTTATTAATTGCTGATGAGAGGAACAGCGTTACGCGATTTGTCTTGATTCCTTTTGTTAGAGAAATTCCTGCAGCTTGTGATACAATCTTTCTTTTACATTTTGTCACATTCGGGTTTACCATGTATTTTCATATTTAACCACATTCTAACCCTTACAATGAGGTGATTGAAAACTTTTAAAGTACAATTTTGTAATGTGTTTCCACTCAACTCGGTGTGGGACAGTTAATTAGGAACATGTTAAATCAAAGGGTTAAAGAAAGATTTGTCAACAAAGCATTGATTGTCTCCTGAATCTGATTCCAATAAACTGATTGATGATGATCTGTGGTGAGGTGATTGTTTAGCAAAAACATGTATGTGTCTACATCACAGTCAACAGCAGCCACATCAGCTTAATAATAATAATAATATTAATATAAAAGAAGAGCTGCAAGCAAGTCATGCTGCTATTAGCAACGTCCCAGTGGTTGCATCTCAGGAAACACGGGAAGTTTTGTCTGGGTTTCCGTCTCCAAGGCAACAAAACATTGAGTAAAGAGAAAAGAGTGAAGTTGAAGTTATGTAATTTCCGTTCCAACTGGTAGACGAGTGACAGAGTCGACCGGAGACGATTCTTCACATTCCCACTGAGGAAAGAACATGTTACATATCAGGATAAAAAGGTAGCCAGACGGTTTTCTTTGTCCCTGTGTGTGTGTTCGCGTGTACTTGTGTTAATGTGTGTACGTATGTGTGTGTGTGTGTGTACTTGTGTAAGTGTGTGTATGTGTGTGCGCGGTGCAAGGCCACTTATCAGACACACAGCAATCAGCTCAACAGAAAGGGACAGATATAAAGCTCAGACCCTGGCAGGAGAGTCGCTTTCATTTCACAACAACGCTCGTTATCGAACAGCCTTTGGCTATAAGCCCCTCGCTCCCATACCCCCCAGCCCCCCCCGGCTCCCTTTTTCATTTCTTCTTTACCCAATTCATTCAAACCCAACAGCTATAAATAAATTACATTGAATTTATTTTCTTCAGGGCCGTGAAGCAGTGTTTACACTTGTAAACATAGGCCGGTCGAGTGCATCCGCTCAGAGTCTGATCACAGAGGAGGGGGGGCTTGATGAGCATCTGAACACAATGAGGGTCAGGAGTAATTGATTATCATAGAACAAACAGAGTCCTGCTGTGCATGAAGAGAACTGCTGCCCAGATTTCAGTGTTATGAGTCTGAATGCATGCGTGTGCCTCTGCAGGTTTAGAACAAATCCCCCCCAACACCTTGTTATAATGCAATTCCCACATCACACCCAGTATCAGGACTGTTTTCTGTTCACTGCAGGTGATTTATTGTCTCTGTCAACACAAGCCAAAGAATTTCCCCCGACACTTACCCTATGGTAAGCACTCCTATGTCCAATCTCACATGCATTTATAAATGCTTAATAGCATTTCTATCAGTCCAGTTTTCCCATAATTTCCAGGCCCTTTCTACTGGCTGCCTGCAGAGGATAAAACTGGCCTATTAAATTGCATTACATTATCCAAACCTCTGGAGTTCCAAGCAGCTAAAGATAGACTTTTTATCAGTCTGAGAAGGGAAAAAAAAGTAGTTATTAACTCTGGCAGAAGCTGGACTTTTAAGTGACGTTACAAATGGCATTGTGCATCTGGCCCTGGAGGGGGACGAGGGCATTTGATTAATAATAATCCCCTCTGAAAAAGATATGACGAGAGTTTTTTCATTCTTCAACTTTGCAGACAGTTTCAGGGAAAGAAGGCCCGCTGGTTTCCATCAAACATGAAAATGCTCGGACCGCTCACTGAGTAAATGAGGAGCAAGAGTCTTTTTCTCTTTTTTCTCTCCCGCTCTGTCCGTTCAGTCTGGCTCGCAGGCACACGCTGGCCGATCGATAACGGCAGAGAGAAAGAGAGAGACAGGCCAGCGTCCATCGATCAGCCGTGCACTGGATGTGATCCCTGCTCGAGCCGAATCATTACACATTCACACCGTCCGCTGCCGCAGCCATCACGAGCCAGGGTGAAGGCCAAGGTCATAAATTATGCTTCAGCACTTTCCTCGCTACAATCAGTCAAGTGAGGGGTTAAACGAGCGATGGAAAAAGTGAAGAGTCTATCAGCAACTTACTAGCATCTCATTATATATTCAGAGACCAGCACTGGGACATTAGGGTTCCTCACTTTGTGGCCACCGACATCTGCTGATCCATGAAATTAGCTGCTTGGCAATTTATCCTCAGTTTGATGAACCTTCAAACATTTTAAATGAAATTCACCATATTGTCCTACAAAAAAAAAAGGATCTTGTAATATCTTGTAAAGTGCATGTGTCAGTAGGCCAGACCTCAGTTTCCTGTGATATAGTGTCCACCTTTGCAAATCTGTTCCATGCATATGTTATGTAAATGAGACTTAAAGGGGATGTAACAGGGTTTTAATTAGGGGTCTGAAAATTTGGTGCGTTAATGCTGAGAGCTTGAATTGGATGTGACGTGCTAAATGCTTCAGTAAGTCGGTGTCATCACCGTGGAAATGTGAGCAGCTGCTGCCACCGTGATGCAGAAAAATGAGCGTGACACATACGGAGACATGGAGGGAATAGAAGCCAGCATCTCGTCAACATCTCCGCCTTATTGTTATGGTTGCACTTCAAAAACAAGCACACAAAACACAGCAGAGACATTCCACTTGGTGAATACTGAGAGAATACGTTATTATGCTTGCATGTGTGTCACACGCACACAGAGGAAAAGACAAGTAAACACAGGCTTTTCAAGACTGTGATTCTCTTTCAAGTGTGAACCCAAAAAAAAGCCTGTTCCTTCGCTCAAACCAAAAATCCCCAAACTGAATAATGAAAACCTCTGATTAGCATCATCTGACCTTTTACGTCCAAAACAAGGACAGCAAATATTCATTTTCAACTGTGAGTTAAACTGGCCTTTGAGGCACAGCTTGAGGAAGCCTTGGAAGACGTAACCTGGTGTGATGCGAGTATCAAGAGTTACGTGTGTCGTTGTAATTCTACACGGCATCTCAGCGATGAAATGTGAAGGTCGTGTAGCAATGAGGGGGGCGTGTGTTAGGGAAAAGATCCAGCCTCCTGGATTAGAGATCCCTGGGGAGAGCAGGCTCTCCGGCCCCTGCATGACATGCTGTCACAGTTATGGATTGGTAAGAGCACGTAAAGACCCCCCTGAGAGCTGGTGTGCTGCCTTATATCTGGCCGGAGAGGAGTTTGTTTTCAGAAGATGCGAGACCGCAGGCATGGGACTGGGTGCTAATTAAGTCTCTTCAATTTATTGTGCACTGGGCTTGGTCATATATTTTGACAAAATGTTGATGGCAGGAAGGAAATAGGTCCGAAGTAATCAAGAGAGGAGTATTAGCCCGCTGGGATTTACTCTAACACACACACACATGTACACAAACACACACTTCACACACACCTTGCATTTATCTGACACAGAATCAGGTTGAGAGTAAAACCTCCAAGTTCACAGGAAATCCTGCAGGATAGGAACATGCAGGGACCTAATCTCCTGCCTGGTGCAGACTGATGCGTTTAAGATTGCCTTCATTATTGATCAACATGCATTTTGATTATTTAGCCAATACAACAACAAAACAAAGGGAAAACGGTCATTACTAGAATGGGACTCACTGGAGCAAACACACATTCAATCAAACTGCAGCATGTGCAACACTCAGATACCAGATGGATTTTTAATTCTTCCCTGGGACAAGGGTGTAAATGTAAATAACTCTAGAATTCATTGACTGCTTCCATTCAACAGGTTTTCATTGCCTATGAGCATTTGAGTGTAAACAGCATCAATGTAGCTGGAAAAACCAAACAAATGTTATTCCTTGAACTTTTCGGTTCTCTAATATGTCTTGGAGGAGAGCACCCTGCTGTATCCTCTCTGTGAAAATGCTCCGGCTCGCACCTTCCTGCAATAGCTGGTGCGAGAGACATCTTTGAAGTGCGAACCACAGTTTGTAAGGAGCAGATGGGCTGACTAATGGAACTCCTGACTGGTGCTGCGCGCGTCTCGCTGCCAAATCACACTGAGAGATGGCAGATCGGCTCATTTGGGAACTGGAGCAGGCTGCAGAAGGAATCACCAGGACGGAGAGAGGAGTAAGAACCCAATAATAAACAACACCAGACAACATATGTTTATTTGATTCCGGGTCCTCTCAGCTACTTGTTCTCTCGACTCGTGCAATCTGACAAGATGATGTTGTCACTGATTCACTTGTGAGCATCGAGATGTAGGCGTGTGCGAGTATCTCAGCACAAAAACACTGATGCAAAATATCAGCTAGTCATTTAGAGGAGAGAATCGACTGTGGGAGTTAATTGAAGGCAGAGATGTGATCTGAACTGAAGGAGTTTCAGCCCTTCACACTGTCATTAAATAAGTGGAAACACTGGCATGGTGCTAAACACTGCCGAATGCCATTTAGGGACAATTTATGTATTCCAGAGTCAAATATCCCTGAGGCGAGCTGACCTTTTGGGGAAAATCCGTGCGAAAGGAAAACACAATGTGACTCTGAAGCGGGAGATGAGCCGAAAGATTCACAAGTCTATATTTAAAAAAATAATTTGAAATTGGTGATTTAAAGTGTTATAGCGTTAATGAGGACTGATTTACGCAGCACCATTTATAGAGATATATTTAATTATGTAACATCTATGTGCAATGACTACTAATGCATAGCAAGAGCCATCCACTCTTAATTATATGCCTTAAAGAACAATATAACAAAAAAATACCTTGAATTTTACAGATAAAAATAGAACCGGATCATGAATAACTGTAAAAAAGTCCCAATACATGGGCATTCTAGCATGACTAAAATCCCAGTTGCGCCTGGAGGCAATCCTGCCTATCAATCTGCAGGATGGCCCTGCAGGTGGGAGGAGGAGGAGGAGGTGGAGGGTGCAGAAGAAGAGCAAAGAAGGAGAAAGAGTGACAGGAAGAGAAAAATAAAAAATAAAAAAGCTTATCAGCCCTGCTGGGCCTCCCAACTAATAACATACAGTAAACTATATTATATATATACTGTATTTAAGACCAAATCAAATCTATATCATCATGGACACAGATGCTGGCAGTGCTTTGATGGTATTTTGGCATGCTGGAGGTAACCATAGCAACCATGGTAAAAGGGAGAGGGGGGGATCCCACAGACTCAGTGATGCAATGGGAATCTTCCTGCCCATATTCCAGGCTGTGAAATTAACACTTTGAGATTAAATTTCACAGCCTGCTGCCAACTAGCACAGACTGCTTCTCCATAAGCAGCTGAACCCCCACATGTGTATTAACACACACAAACACCAAATGCTTCAACACACACACACACACACACGCACGCACACACGCACACACGCACACGCACGCACGCACGCACGCACGCACACACACACACACACACACACACACACACACACACACACACACACACACACACACACACACACACACACACACACACACACACACACAGAAGTAGGAAGATATGCAAAGAAGGATTAGAGACATCCTACTTGTTTGGCTTTAATTTCCTACAACAGGAAGAATGGATTTAACATGGACACATGCAGAACAGTTTTATGTCCGATGCCACTTGTGAAGACAGGAGCATCATTACTACTCCAGTTATTCCTCTGGGACACCAGCTGTAGAGGTTAGGGAGGTTGGACTCTCCTTATCTGAGATTTATTTCAAACTTGGTCTTTCCTTTCAGTTTTACATCCAATTAAATTGGTTTAGATGAAGTTCTCAAGCCGCAGCAATTAGAACAATCTTATTATGAGTAACAGAAAACACGGCCAAAGCCACAACACCTCATTAGTTTTCTTCATCCTCCTCAGCCTCAGAAGACTGTTTTCATGGGAGCAGCGCTTGGCTCCTAGTGACGAGCAAACTGACCTTCTTGAAATCGTCGAGTGTCTCTTTTATATTTCTGCTTTGAGTCCACATGAGAACCGTCATCTATAAATCAATGAAAACTTAAATGCGATGAATGCATCTCTTTGCTGTTTCCATTTAGTACTTTTATCAATGGATGTTCTTTCAGTCTCTTTTCTAGAACATCTATTATAACTTAGATCCCTGTTGCAGCAGAACATTTTATATAATGTGATAAAAGGTTTTATAAGCATCACAGGCGTCTAAACCCGAAAACACTAAACAAACGCTAAAACAAGCAAGCCGGGCCATTAGGTGGCGTTAAAGTCTCCATCAGTGATCTGTCAAATTCCAGCTGTGGTCCAAGGGCAGGGCACACACCTGCGAATGTCTGTTGAATGTCTCAGCCACTGGGAGGGAATCTTTAATGAGAGGCCCAAACCCAAAGGACAAAGTGTGGACAGAGAATTATATCACTTAAAGTTGTTACCTATTCAAGCCTCTACAATAATCTTTATCTGCAGCGAGAGGGAGAGCGGGAGAGAGGGAGAGAGGGAGAGAGGGAGAGAGGGAGAGAGGGAGAGAGAAAGAGAGAGAGAGAGACCGTAGGCACAGCTGTGGGAAAAGACCCAGCGAAAGAAAACACATCCTGTGTTAGCTCAGAGGGACAATGTATTATAGAGGAGAAAGTGGTGTAGTGCAAAATTCAATCGGCGTAATAATTTATTTAGAGTATTTATTTCTGCCTATTTATGGTGGTATTTTAATTCATTCCCTCATATTTCCCAAGAGTGCATCTGGAAGACTTGTCTTGTACCTGCTGCACACGGTTTCAGAGAGCTCCATCTTAATGTGCTTTATAATGAGTTAATTGTGCAGGCAGAGTGTAGAGGGGTCTCTCGTCCTCCGTGGACCACGCTGTGTCATTCTAAATGGTTATAACAATTACCAAACCATAACAAACAGATAGAAATTGCCAGATAATTTTTATCGTAATGCCTGAGTGATTCATATCCAAACCATAAGGACAAGGCAGGAAGCTTTGGAAGGACAGACTTCAAAGTCCTCAACAGAAATCTTGTGGCTTCGCAGAGAAACCATCTCAATCGCAGATGGATCTCCGGGCTTTTCCTACCGCTGGGGTTCCCGCAATAATGAGCACATGAGCAGAATGTATTGTTTACGGCTTTAAATGTGTCGTATCTGCAGCTCATGAATTGGAAGCTTGGTTGTGGGCGTGTGTTCAGTTTTACACTATCACCACCTACTGTGATCAATTCCACTGCTGGCTTGTGGCTCCCTGCAGTGCAGTGCAGTGCCGAGGTGGACCCATGCATCCTGGGGAAGTCTCATTATTGGCTCTTTTCAGAGGTTTGGCGGCTCGTGCCCATTCTGGCTGCAGTGATGAAATGGGATAGAAAGAAGGGCAATTACTGTGGAAAACCTTTCAAGAAGCAGGTTGACTGCTAATTCAGGATTAAGGATTAACCCCTTAACAGCCACATCCTCTCTTTTATTTCCCCTTATATTAATAGAGACTAAATCTATTTTTAATTTTCTCATAATTGTATTGATTCTCATCTGGAAACACACATTTCCATTACCAAATATTCTACTGATTCTCTCTCTATATATACATTGCTGGTGTTTCTAATTAATACAAGAGATCATATATTTTATAGCTAGACTAAAGTTGTAAACAAAACCCATTGTTACCAAAGCCAGCCAGCTTGTGTCGGACCAACCGTCAAAACCCAAACATATTCAATGATTTATGATGAAATAAGTCTGCGTTAAACAGCAAATCCTCACACTCGAGGAGCTGGAAGTCGGACCAGAGTCAGGACATCAAAAGTTCTGTTACTGGAGTGAAACAGCAGTTGTCAGAGAAGATTCTTATATATGACATTACATTTCAAATCAAGAACTTTGCTTCCTCTTCCAACTCAGAAAAAGTGAGGGTGAGTCACGCCGGCTTGTTCTCTCATCAGCTCTGATCCCAGAGCTAATATCTGCCAACACTTTGCACTGATCTGACAGTGATGCTCTTCTCCCCTGTGCAATTTAAATCTGCACGTGTCACTGGGTGAAAATCATTAAAATATATTTTTACTTATAAAGGTAAGGATTCATGCTAATAACCTGCATTTAATTTGCTGTGGATATAATAGCCTATGGGTCAGGGATTGGTGGTGATGTAACTTGTAATTAAATGTGAAATTCCATTCTCAGAATATTCAAAACCTAACAAGAGAAATTTCTACATTATATATATATATTGATTAAACATAGAGGCCCCTGGTATTATTATTATTAATATTACACCCATTAGTAATTTCTGATATTGACTGCAGCTACAACCCATAACCCAACACCCATTTTCCTCTGCGCTGTTTGTTATCTTGAGCGAACATATTTGTGCAAATGTGATAAAATACGGGCTCGTTTACTGGAGCGAGCCCAGCTGAGTGGGGCTCTCACTCAGACACAGTTATTCATGCCCACAATGAAGACAGCAGAAAGTGACACGTTCATTCAGAAACATCCGCCCCGACTTTAAATGTGTCACGTTTGATACCGCTCACATTTGTTCTCCCGGCACATCTCACTAAACAAACAAGTGAGAGATATTGGACTCAGTGGCTGCTCCTGACACACCGCAGGGAGGTCGCACTCCTTCCTGTCTGTGCAATTGCTTTTGCTCAATGATTTATGAAAAGGAGAACAATCTGTGCACAGATGGGACATAGACACACACATTTATATATATATATATATTTATATATGCTGACCTGTCACAAGGTGATCACATGCTCCTGGCTTTAGGTGATCTCTGACACACAGAGAATAAGAGCTGTGCACCAATGAGGTACCAGAGTGTGAATCTTACCAAAGGTGAAAAAAGAAAGTGTGTGTTTGTGCTACAAATGCTTATCAAATTTGTTTTTTAAATTTTCATCTTTTATGCAACTAAACCACTTGAAAAACAGATGTGTTTCCAGGGACGGATACAGATTCAGCCTCGGGAATCTGCATGTGTTATAACTGAGTGCGTGGTAAGTCAGGAGAGCCGGGGTTGTGTTCTACACCTGATCCAACCGGCACATTGCCAGGACAACACATCAGTAGATTTTCATTTTTTCCACTCTTTCAAGGCCCCCCCCCCGGGAGAATTTGAGGTGATGTTTCACTCCCTCCTAAAAACAATATCCTCATTTGACTGTTTTATTGATTTTGGACAGTAAAGTAAATTTTGCTTGCAGTTTAAAACAGAGCAGCAGGATTTCATTAGATGGTGAATTCAGCAGTGGAGGACAGATGTTATGGCTGATATATTTCCTTTACTTTATCTTGTATTGATATTGGCAGATATGGTCTTTACTATAAAAACAGACTGCACTTAGATTAACAGACTGCCCTTAAATTGACTCATGTCTCGCCTTATGATCTCCATGAGAAACAAACACATGTGCTCACATTGATAGTTTGTCATTACAGAATTATATATATTTAACAATTTAATATACAAGCTTCTGCAGCAAGAAAATTTCATGTACAATTTGATCAAACATTTTTAGTCCCTTTATGTATATAAAAAAAATATAGAGTTGCATATTGATCTTGAGTTACTGTGATTGAATCAGTTTTGTCCTGTTTAAGTGTTTAAATGTTTTTTTCAGACCTTAATTTATTTGAATGCTACATAACAAGTACAGATATAAACTTGTTTTATAAATTTACAAAGCAAGATGCTCTGAAATCTAATCTGAAAGGACCGCTGTCTTAAGTACAACATCTCTCTTTATGTCCTTGACTTATCATGAATTTGTCAAACGAGTCATCGACACCAGCAGGACGTGATGACCTGCAGAGTCAGACCATGAAAACCATACATTATGCTTGAGGTAATTTCAAAACAGTGTCACTTCCGAGTATTAGCCTGTCAATCAAAGACGTGACACTTTTTTTAGCTGTTAATTGTCACACTGATTAAATAATACTAATAATACTGATATGGTTGATCATTACTTTCTGTTGCAAGTGAAAGCACTAGTTACAAAGCAAATCATGAAATGGAAACAAAATAATTTCCTCTAAAAGTCACCCTTTATATATTTCTGTTTATTTTAAGTTGCCAATCAAATGTACCATCATGATATAATAATTTGGAGCCATAATAACTGTTATTTTATAAAGCATTCCATGCTGACTAGTGTAATGGACTCTACATCACTGGTAAATGCTTTAATCGGAAGAGAAACAACGTTCAAACAACAGATGCAAAAACACGGCAGAGTGACACAAAACTATGCAATCCATCATCGTACACGTTCACAACTCTGCATCCTATACGACACCCTGCTCTACATTACACTCCTCTACGGCTCTGTGCAGCTTGAAATGCATGTTGCCGTCTATATATAGTCGTCATTATTATGCAGGGATACCTCACAGATGTGCATGCATAAAGCATGCGCTCTAAAGTGGCAGCATGCATGGCTTTTGTCTGTCCTTGAACAATCAGTCACTGTGCATCATTGATACGATGCTGGACCACGTCTTCACCCAGTCAGACCATAATGCATTCCACTCTGAGGCTGTCACAAAGAGGAAGTCGCTCGTACCCCGGGGGCATTATTCTATATGCCCTGCTACCGCTATTGCTGCTGATGACATTTTGTCTCCTTCCACGGGTCCTCTAGATACGATCTGGGTGAACCTTCCCCTTGACAAAAGAAAAAGCTTAATTAACCAATTCTTGGAGTTTTCCAGCAGCCGGTCTGTGCATCTGTTGTTGTTGTTGGCCTCGCATAGTGAAAAGATCCCTGAGAGGATTAATTTTCCTCTTTCTTCTAATGAGCAGTTAGACAGGCATACCTGCCCCGCTGCTGGTCCTCTGAGGATATAGGCATCAAAACAGGATGTGTTATGCTATATAGCAAATTGAGTGGCTGGGTACCGAGGAAAGAAACAAGGAAATGAGAAAAAAAAAAAAAAAAACACCTCCGTGACTTGGAGCATCTACATTTTAAGAGAACATTTTTTTCTGGTTTGTGAAAATGACATTTAAAGCAGTAGAGCGGAATGTAAATATTCAGGCTCAATGCACAGAACATACACTGATTACATTTCACTTGCAAGATGTTGGTTCAGAAAAAGGATGCATGAATAAGGTGAAATACAGTACAAGTGGATTCAATCAAGCACGACAACAATCAATCTGTAAACATGACAGCTACTTTGTGGATGATTTGTATCTATTAAGTATCAATCTAGTTTTCTGACATGAACTATTTCCCCGTGAATCCACAGGGGGGCAGCAGATAGATTGTGCTCATTCAAAGCAGCTCTCACTCATTTCAGATTGAGGTGTCCTTTATCCATCTCATGTCAATTCTGTGGAGACTCAGCAGCAGCAGCACGGTTATAAAAGGAAACCAACCTCAGATGGATTAATTGAAAATGGCAGTCGAAGTCTGGTCATGTTTTTTTTATTTTCACCTCAGCTGTCTCATGTTGCAGACTGACCCCCCCACCTCAAACTGGATTAAGGATGTTTAATCACATGCTCGCTGCAACTTCAGAGCCTGAGGTCTCCGCAGGTCAAGGACACAAACAGCACTTAGGTGGGGGTGCACGGGAGCCATTGTTTCACCCTTTAAGGTGAACTCTTCTCTGAAGGTCACACACTGGATCGTGAACATATTGCCTTGCAGCATATTCAGTCAATGGTGGCACCTTTTTAAGAGTTATTAACGTTCCTGTCGATAATATTCACTCTGCACCTCTGGGAGACAATAAAATCAACACAGTAAATGATTACCCATTAATCATCTACAGTGCATCAGTGTTTTGTGTTAGAGAGCAGCCGTGATGGGAATTGTGTTGATATGGAGTCAACACATCTGGTGTGCAGATATTTGGGATACATCCTGCGTGTTAGCATTCATGTTACAAGTGGGCCTTATTAATCCCAGCTCTGTTTGTACAGAACGATTACAGAAAAAATGCCTCATATGATTCATGGGGCGGTCTAATTCAATGCAGGATATTCAAAATCTAAAATCCCCAGGATGATATCTGGCAGGTCTAACCAAAGTGTCAGTGTTGGATCCCTGGCTCCTCTAAAGTCCACATGACAAAGCGTCTTGGAGCGAGACACTGAACCCACAATTGCTGTGTGTTAAGGATGTTTGATAGAAAAGTTCTAGAGTGGGATTTACAGTGGCTGTCACTTTTTATCCTACATTTGAACTGTAATGACCTCTTTCGAATTCAAAATAAACTGTAGTCTAGTGACCATTTGAAGTAGTTTGCCTTTAGCTCCAGCAGAGGGCGCTCACCATCAGCTTGACCTGTTGCATGCACTTTTCATTTACATTTCATGTAAATGAACTAGTAACTGTTACGCTGTTTTCCAGTAGTAATGTGGAATGTGATCAAGCAAAGCCAGCTCCCTCAAATACACAACCTGTAACTCCCAGATGTGATAACTGTGGATCTTCCAGGTGCAGATGCTCTGATATTCTTTCCCTTGTTCCATTTCGTTTGAGATCTTTTGCAGGAATTTTTTTACATTCCAAGCTGCAACTGCCTGATAACATCAGAAATGTTACACAACAATCTGTGGCACTTTTTTTATGAACACAACTATGCAGCTCTTCTTGGAGAGACTGACAAATCTGCAATGTTATCCCCACATGTTGTCCCCACACACACTACTCGCTGTCACTGTCGGGGTCACTGGTAAGGAATCAAAACAGTAATGACACTGTTGGCTCTTTACTGTATTCATAAACTTCCAAGAGACACAGGTCTATTTCCTTCTGTGAGAGAGAGAAGGTTTGATCAAATACGCAGCTTGAAAAGGTGGGAGGGGAAGGGGGGGGGGTCACCTGATCCTCTACGTGCGTGTGGTAGTCAGGGGTCTTCATGCTTTGGGGGTAATAGCATAATAGTTACCAACCCGCCCCAGGGGCCAGCGCTCCAGCCCTTCAACAAAGTGACCTGCCTCAGCCATATTTGATTTCAAGGGCAGAATCTTTGAATTGACGAGTTTTCAGAAGGAAGTAAAGAGACAGAGGGAGCGAACTGTCCAGCACTGTCAACAAGATGCAAACAGAAATATAAAAGCTGGTAAAAGATCAAACATTTATAATGAGGCGTTTTTTTTTAATTCTGCAATAGAGTAAGAGCAAATTGTTTGAATTATGAAGCAGTAGTAAAATCAGTCTAAGGCTTAGAAGCCACATGAGACATGTTGGCTCTTGATCCTCCAGTTGTTAAGGCTTATAAACCATTGTGTAGTTTATAAGTGGAGTAAATATGCCTTTCAACGCTGAGTAAGCAGATCAGGATTTTTAGGTTCACTGGCCTCGACAGGGAACCAGAAGAGATGCAAATAGAGCAACTCTGTTACAGGTACAAAATCTACAATTAATTTCAAAAATGAAAACAGCAACTAAGAGGTTGGCTCTGATTGTACAAAGATGAAGAACATGGCACTTAATAACACAAGGAGTTTAATGATTAGCATAGAAAAACCTATCACAGTCAGAATGGAGAATAATCTGTCTGTATACATTATCATTGTGCCATCAGTAGATATGTTTACATAAACACCAATTTTTGAATAATCAACTAATGTAAACATTATTATCAAAATGATGTATTTTTCACAATAAGGTCAAGTGTGTATGTAACATAGTCAAAGTTATTTAAATTGATAATTCTCTACGATGAAAATGCCTCAACAAAGTGTGAAATATTTAAATGTTGATTGTGTGTGAAGATCCACATCTTTGTCTAAACTTGTCGCTTCCAGTGTTTAGGTTAGAAGCTCAGTTGTTGTTCTCTCTTTGTGTCCTATGGCCAAAGGGATTTTGAAAATGTTAGAATCCTAGAACCAGAAGGGAAGGAGAGTGAAACATGGGAAATGCGTCCAATGGCAGGTTTACACCTCCAGTGTTAATCCAGTGAGTCAGATTATAAGCAATTTATAACAAGTACAGTTGATAAAGGGAAACATTCCAACTGAATAGCAGACATAATATCCATGGAAAAACCTTGGTGGATGTGACAGCAAATTCCTCTGTCAAACTGGGTTCACCCCCCAGTACAAGGCTGCTGAGCAGTGGCGCTGAATCGCTGCCGCAGGGCATCGGCAGCGGGCAGCAAGCCAACCCAGAGATGAAGCTCCTCGTAGACAATCACAAAACCCTTATTGTGGCAGAATGCTATTTCAACTGACGTACTTCCTCTGGCATCAGGATCACAAAGAAATAAACAACAATCTTCAAACTATCATGGAGGATGCAAGCCTAACAGACTGCAAGTGTGTTCAATAAAATATAACTGGCAGAAGTTTAACTGTTCATTCTCGTGTTATCTGGAGGTCGATCACTTGTTAAGAAAATGAGAGGATGGTTGTTTCCAGAAAATACTTGTTCAGCTAAATCCTTTCTGAATCTCAGAATATAGTACAGAGCAACAAATAATAAGGAGTTTTGTTTGTTGATATACATGCAGCAACATGATAGCTTTTTTTTCACAGAATAAACAACAAAGAAAAGATGTTTATTCATGGTTATGTTTTGCAACAAAACTAATACTTTCTTTATTCAAGATCTATGGATTTGTTTGTATGTGTGTTTTGTGTCGTTGTATTCATAATATTAATAATAAAAGGCTATGGTTAAACCAGATATATCGAGCCTCAATTATGTTTCTTTGGTATAAGGGTTCAATGACAAGATATGGGGAATCATTGCAAAAATTCTAATTAATATAATGGCACCGGGACAAATAAACTGGGATGCAAAGGTAATATATCAAATAATATTGTATAAAGCATTACATGAGGGTAAAAACACAAGAAAAGTAAAAGATAAAGCTATAAGAATTCAAAACCTATTTAAATTTACGATGTTTAGCCGTCACAACTGACGAGTGTGAGAGATTGTGGTCATTCAACCTTCAGAGAGAAGTGAAATACTGTCCTGGTGTGATTGTTGGAACCATCAGCACATCCTTCTGACAACTGTGATAAATGAGAGCTCATCTGTCAGCAATCTGTCCTCGGAGAGCGACGCACCCCCCCCACCAACTACACACACTGAAGCCTTTGTAAACAATCGCTAACTAGAGAGAATAGATCCCCGATCACCATCACACAGCTGTAAACACAGATGTGCTGAGGATCAAGTCGTGAAACAGAGACGGACAAGGCGGAACAGGAAGTACTGTAAGTTATGAGCATGTTGTTTGTACACATGTAAGAGCTGGTGAAGCCTATACGATCTAAAAAGATAAACACATTAATATTCCTAATTAAGAGGAACGGTGGAGAGCCTAAATTTAGTCATAGATATGGATTTAAGAATCATTAAACTGCCAAGACAGTAGCGACTCAAACAGTCAGACGTGAAATTACACAGAGTGGTTGGGACATTTTTTGAATTCTTCTGTTCTACAAGAAATTTAATCCAATGCAGAAATGGTCTTTTCGGTCAAATACAACAAGTCCATTGTCCTCCAGAGTTCAGGGGCCTTATCCTGAAAGGCTATCTGCCTGGTGGCCCCAGGCTAATCAGGGCGGGGTGGAGTGCAGGTCACAGGGCACATGCTTCGCCTGGTTTTGGCCGGTGGTCTGAGCACAGATCCCTTCAGATCACTGCTCAGGTCAGGTGCTCAATTAGCTTGAGACAATCTGACAAAAGAGCTCACATACCTTTGAAAGATTTTCTCTGACTTGGAACTTTTGTCTGAGGTCATAAACCCTATTTGTCGACCTGAGGCCACATGTCAAACATAGAGTCTGCTCACATGCACCCGGATATGGGAGAAGAGATGTATTTTTCAAAAATAGTGTTAAAATGAACTCCAACAAAGACAAATTTGAATCATTTCAAATGCAACCCATTCAGCCCATTCTAAAAAATATTTAGGCTGCGTTAAAACTGTCTTCTCATTCATTTATTAACAGGACAATACATATATTTGTTGCCATTTACATCACAAACAGTACAATACTGATTGGTAGTGGAAGGGACATTAAAGCCAGAAAAACAATAGTTTGGGAAGGTGTATTTCCCAAACTCCCAAAAAGAGGTAGCTTGGATCTGTCCTAATATTACTATAGAGGAGATGTTTGGCAGAACTCTTACTTTAAATTCTGTGCTAGGCTGTTGTTAGCAGACCTAACAATTGCTCCAAAAAGCTAGTGTGGAAGGGTTAGCATATATAGCATTTAATACAGCAACTTTTTTATTTGACATGCACGGCCAATACTAAATTTAGCCCCCTACGTGAATTCTGATTAGGGAGAAAAGAACTCTGCCATCAATATAGCAGACGATATAACGATTTGAAGTCCTAAGACCCAAATCCGATTTACTTTAACTCCTTCACTTGAGGCATTACGGCTTGAGGTGCATCTAACCAGCTTCTCACCATAAATATCATTATCACTAAAGTAATCGATACATCACTATATAATAATATGATATATTTGAAGGCAATATTACCCAAACCAAGGCAAATCAACCATTCTTATATTCACTGGGTATTTGTTGCTGCACTTGAGTGACGAGATAATATTACAAAGCAGTAAAAGGTTAGTAAATAGAGAGTGGATTTTAGGAACATCCCTCCAAACTTACATAAATAGTTCAAGCTGATTATTACAACATTTAATCGACTCTTTGTTAAAACTGTTTTTTAATATTTTTATTTAAAAAAAAATGACATCCCTAACATTATCTATAATGTTCTCTGATGTTCACACCCAGGACAACAAAGTAAATAGAAAAAGATGGCATGAATAATGTGGCAGTTGTCTGGAGTCGCCACTTTTCACAATTCAACATCGGACATTGTACCAATCACAATTCGATGTTGATTCATAAGCACAAGGACAAAGTCACATAATTAGCATATTTTAATATGACCTCCTATCAAGCGTGCATCTTAAAATAATGTGCAACATAACCACTGTTGACCAGGAATGCTACAGCCTGCAGAGAAACATGACCTGGGCTGCATCTTGCTCTGCTATGTCTTTGTGATAATCAAATCTGAATGTTTCATAGAATTAAGATTGAGCCCTTGCTTCCTGCTTGGTTCCACATAGTCAGCTGTCTCTTCAAACGCCGGGTCTGAGTTGATGTGGCTGATGAAGGCCAGATGTGGATCGCCACACAGCGCACACATTCTCTTTTCTTCCAAAAAAATTGAGAGTTACAGTGTCGCTCTGCAAACACACACAAACTGATCTGTGGTCCTTCGCCAAATACCCTTCATGTCACTGGGCGATCAAGCTGACTTAAGTGACATCTTGGTTTTCGTTTTGGAATGGTTGTGTTAGTTTAATGTGGCATGCATGTATTATTATTTCATATCTGGTTTTTATTTCTTTGGCAAGAAGTTGACTTTAGCAAAAAAATCTTTGTCGGTTTTGTTTTGCAGCCAGGGGGAAAATATAGGAAATATATTTCAAGTTATCAAATGAATGTTTTCTCTCCGTGATGTTAGACTACATTCAATTTTATAAAGAAAAAAAAAAGAGAATGATACAACTGACCTCCTCAATAAGAGTTTACCATTTGCATGATCAACCTACATCCCATTATATAGGAGCAGATCTGGGTTCTCCAATTACAATGATTATAATATAAGTAATGTACAGTCTGTCGCATCCTGACCTTCAGACAGCAGTGCAATTACTGGAATAAATTGCAAACACATAGTTTCCAATAGCCAAGGACTGGCAGCTTGCAAAGGCCAAATCACTAAAAAAAACATTTTGTGAACATTTGAACGAGGAGACATTTCCCAAATTATATCTGTGACATCTCACATATTGTCTGGACATTAAGCCTTCATTCAACAGTGCACAATTAAGTGTGGAAGAGGAAGACAGGCGGCACAGAGGCAGACCTGGACCTGCGGCTACTGCAGGAGGAATCGAGCCTCCATGCACAAGCACCCGACCAGAACCACTTTTACTTTCAGCCATGCCTCCTTCTCCGTTACGTTTATTCCAGGCAATGTATAAAGATGTCCAAAGTCTGTGATAAACAGCAGAGGAGTCTGGTCTGGCCTGAGTGACTAAATGGGCTCTGGCAAATGGGTTTTACAGGATATCAGTGGGAGGCCAGCTTTTCAAATCCCCAAAGCCCCAAAGCAGGAAGAAACCACTGATGCAACTTGTCTTTCCCGGGTGTCTGGTTGTTCAGATTCTAACTGTAGCGTTCATCATCGAGAAATTGGATCTAATCAATTATGTAGGACAGAAAAGCGACGGAGAAATTCCCACTTGAAAATAAAAAAAGAAACTAGAGACAGCAGCAATTCAAAACACAGCCATGACCAGTCTTAAAAATACCAGCTGGACCTTGAAGACTTCAGAGCAATAATCCAAGCCAGGGTGTAATACACATATAATATGATAAGCAGGTTTTGCTTCCACATGTTCATATTAGGATCCAGATGTTGGAGGTTGGTAGTGACATAAATATGGACACAGTGAAGCCCTTATTCAAAAGAAAAAGAAAAAACCTCAACCATTAACTAATTTATGAGGAGACGGCAAGAAAATAAAATAAAAACTAAAACACAGACTATCAAGTGACCTTGAGTTAAACTTGTTGTGAGGGGGGGGCCACACGTGTAATTTCTCCACACCTGGATTAGTTTATGCTGTCGCACCTTTAAGCTGAAAATCTTTTCTTGAAACATTAGGACTATTCACTCCAGCGCTCTCGCTGTGTAACTCGATCCTGGTGTCGACAATTATATCATTTTGAAAAAAGTAGAGCAATTTCACCCATTTGCCATCTGGAGGAAATTCTCACACCTGCAACACCTCTGAGGAGAAATGCAAATTATTGAATGAATGAATAATATTCTGGATGCAAGATGTTTAGGATCTCTGTAGGATCATAAATCGCAAAGATGCAGAAAATAATCTGCCTTTTGGGGGTTTTCCATCCTCTGAGAATAGCTCCATAAACTAGCGCTTCCATAGATGAATAATGAGGTAGATTTGAAATGTTTAACTCATTAAAATTCGAGGCGTCTTTGAACTAGACAGAAAATAAAGCTTTGGTTCCCAATAGCTGTATGAAGAAGAAAAATATTAATACTTAAAAATATATTTTATTCATCCTGAAAGAATTTTCTTCAAAGAAGTTTAGAGTTAGTATGAATGGAAAGAAATGTAGTGTATTAAGTGTATTAAGGTTTTAATCACACATGACTCAGGGTTTAAAACTAAAACTATAGGCACACGAGTGCTCTGAGCTAAATGCTAAAGCCAGCATGCTAACATGCTCACAATGCTAATGCTAATAGGCTAATGTTTGATAGGTTAACCATCTCAGTTTAACATGTTAACATGTTGATATTTTCCAATTAGTAGTAAATATAGCATTTGTTTTGCAGATCTGTAGTTGTTTTAAAATTATTCAAAAGTATGACCTGAAGATGCCGCTAGAACAATTAGAATTCATCCTGAGGGGAACATGAATAAGACAGGTATCAAATTTCACTACAATCAGTCAAACAGCTATTGAGGCTTCTCACCAAAAACAACAAACATGAACCTCATGGTGGTGCTAGAGGACAAGTCGGGATCACATAAGTCAGGATAGGACTAATCTTCTGAGAGCAAGAATCTGTGAGCAAAATTTTGTAGATTTTGAAATATTAAGTGTTCAGTGAAAGCACTCTGAGTACCAATGAAATCCAGATTTCTTGGAAATTCATCCAATGGTTCTTTCACGATCTTTCAGGAGAAAAATTCAACTGTGAGGGACCATCAATATCTGTAGAAAATCGCATGGAGCCACAACACAACTATAGCTTAATAAAGTCAGAACAGAAGATAACTGCAGTGGATTGAGTCTCTTCATTCTGTTCAGTTTATTCTGACAATTGTTATAACTGACTATTATAATACGAGTAATTCTTACATCTCTCATAGAAGTTTCTCTGAACTACCGTATTCAATGATACAATCAGGTAAATGATCTACCCTTGCCAGTGGAGAGACAGGCACTAGGACCTGCAGCGCTCCACAGTCAGTCGGAGCCTGCAGCCTGTCGGAGGCTCCTCACTTACTTTCAGAACAATTTTCAAACAAGTGTAAGACTCACAAAGGACTGTTTGAGGGTAATTTGCAAGGAAGTTTCTTCTTCCCCTCCCTGGCATCTTGTGGAGTTGGACCCAAACTGGAATATATTTCAGTAATCTTCCCCAGGAGTCTCACATCAGTGGAGAGAAGAGAGAGCTTCTGCAGAGGTAGAATATTTAACCTTCACATGTACACTGCATGGATTACCACACTGAATTACACGGACTACTGAATAAAATGCAAACGACTTATTGGATCGGCATGATTTGAATTACTAACTAAACAAATGCACAGACAAATTCGCATTTTTCTTTCCTTTTTGAATAATGAATGGTTTTACATGTGCAGTTGTCACAGTTGAGGAGTAAAATATCATTAACAGTTTTATGAGGAATTCTTAACTTTAACATGCAGCACTTTTTTACATTTCCTCTTTCGTAGTGTTATGATAGTTACCTGCCGAGTAGTGTTTAATAAAAACTGTGATGTATTAAAGTGCTGATGAGGGCTTAGTGTTGAAGATCAGCCTCAACCGGGAGCTGATCATCTCCTCCATCCTCTCAGAACTGCTGAAGCTTAGCCTCGGGCTCATCAGGTTACAATGGCACCGATCAGACCTGCACTCCTCGTCTCCCGAGGGCTAGGTACCGCTCTCACAATATTCCAGCAGAGCAGTTTTTTTGTATTTGTGTGGTATGTTGGGTTGGAAACAAGAAGCTAGCTGCAGGGTAGATTTCTCAAATTATGTGCGCCACGGAGTTGAAACAAATTATTGCATTCTTGACATAATAGCAGGTGATTATACTGGAGAAGACTTGCTATGCTGTTTTGATAGAGGTACTAAGTAGACCTTTTAATATGCATAGGATTTATTTTGGATACTTTCTTTTTCGCCCTCTTGTTTGGTGACTTTAAACACTCTGGAAATTGGCTGGTGTACAGTGTGCCAAGTATTTACTGACAGTGTTGGTCTGCATTTCTACTACACTTCAAATACGAGTACAGAGCAGCTACTTTTCTCATAAAACCATATGGTTTTGTTCAGCTGTCGTGAGAGTAAACCACAAAATCCAGAGGTTTCTTCTTTGAACCTAGACAAGTAAGTCACTAGTCAGTTTTCAATGACAATGCAGTGATGAAGTCAGGGCGGTTGAATCAGAGGGGGGTGGGCTGTAGGTGGGATGTTGGCCTCAGTGGTTAATTAAGGCACTTTTGATTCATAATGAACACGAAATAACAAAAGCACAACATTTTGAAGAATCTCTCTGATGGTATCTGCGGTTGGTCCAGAGATGTTCTGTTCAGCTTCATGAGTGGCTGCTTGGTTTAGCTCTCCGCAGCGAGGGGGTGGAGTCCATCATCCAGTCTTTGAACCAGTGGCCGACACTAAGCGCCACCCTCCAGGGGAACTTGCGGCCCTGTTTTGTGACATGGGACGTTGAGCACACAGTTTGTTTGGCAGCTGTGGTTAAACCATCACTGGCTTGGCAAATAAACAGCAAACGCCATACGACTCCTACTGCAATCAAACCAAGGACGAGGACAAATGCAGATGACAAGGATGACCATCCTCTACAGGCTGCAAATTTAGTTATATCTTGCAATATCTTCATCTTAATGGACAAATGGTAAAACAGAGGATAATTGTTTCGTATTTATATAGCGCTCCTCTAGTCCTGATGACCACTCAAAGCTCTTTACAGTACAGTTTTACATTCACCCATTCACACACACATTCATACAGTGCATCTATTAGCAGCACTTTTTTTGCTCTATGAGGGGCAATTCGGGGTTCAGCAACTTGCCCAAGGACACTTAGGCATGCAGATGGGGAAAACTGGGGATCGAACTGCTGACCTTCAGGTTGGACCGCTCTACCCCTGGGTCGTCCACATAGTCTCTTGAGCACCGTAAACTCATATAATGGCTCTATACTTCTAATAGCTCATCCTGACACTATAAACTTCAACTTCAGGAAGCTTAGTTTTGTGAGACATCCCGTGAGAAACACATCTTTAATATAAGATATATTACATAATTTTGTGTACGTGCCTCAAAGCATGTCTCCATATGTGCTTGACTACAGGTTGCTGCTGATTTAAACATGGAGTAGTTCAGTCTGATGTCTGAACCTCCCTAGCTTAAGGTGCTAATTAAAGTGGGGGATCCACGGAAGGTGTTTTCCTGTGGCTTGTCCTCGTCTGGCCCATTATACTGAATCAGAATCTTCTGCAGTATATCATTATTTTCTTTATAAGTTTATTATTATTACAAGTGCTCACACTGCTTGTTCAAAGCAGTTCAAAGCTATTTATTTTACAACATCACCACATTTAACAAGCTGACACTAAAGAATGTTTATGACAGAAAATTAATCTGCAAAAGTCTTTTCAGATGTGAGCAAACAATGATCTGACCGATCACCTAATTTATCAACTAAATCTTTTAGCAATAAGCCAAACTTCGCTCTCCTTGATTCCGGCAAAAATACATCATTTATAACAATTCAGAACTATTCCTAAAAATCTAAAAACATTTTAGTCGGCCAGTATGTTGCCAAAGCTCGTATAGATCTGAGAGAAAGTTAAAACTACCTAAAACTAAGCTACCCTCCAATTTTTGCAGATCTGTTATCATTTGAAATATTTTCATTTTTGTGAGAAGGTGTGTTGCAGCGGCAGATGGTAAAAAAATGGACTTGAGTTTTCGTCTTGTGCTCTCTCAGTTTCCATCTCTTCTGGTATGCAGTCAGTAAAGCTTTTCTGCACACCAGCTGAAATTCCTCATTTCGGAACAATCTGTTCCACAGGTGGATGAGGACGGTCTGGCAGTCCAGGCTCAGACCCGTCATGCAGGTTACAGATGCTGTTTGGTCCGTCTGAGTTGAACCAGGGGTCAAAGCTTAGGTATACCTAGAATCAAACATGTTCAGGCAAAGAAACATCCATCTGCAGTGGACAGTCACTGATACTTTTATCAGATTCGAGGAGGAAATGTCCCTTTTATCAAGGGAATGCGATAGTCGTACACAAGTATTATGAGGTCCAGTTCTACCTAGCAGTGTTTTAAAGCAATCTATTCACTATACATTTACATTTGTTGTTGTTTTAAGGGATAGTTAGTGACACCAGGACAGACTTTGACACCAGGACAGACTTTGTCAAGTGTCAGGTGGACATATTTCCATCACGTGCCTGGTGCCTCAACTTATTTTATCAACAATATCGGCCTGTCACAGATATATCAATAGTGCCATATATGTTATTTTATAAAGGATAAAGCAGCAAAACATGTGGGGGTAACTTAGAAAAGGTGTTATCACAGTTTTCCAGCAGAGCGCAGTCCGACTCCAGTGTTTACACAACGCTCAGCACTTACTGCAGCACAGCAGGGTTTCTACGGCAAGAAACAAGTTCAATCTTCAAAATCCTTTTGGATACCACCTGAAATGAATTTAAGATCAAACTTCTGATGGAAATACACCAAAAGTGAACACTTGATCCAAGTAAACACATTTCTGATCATTAGATTCCACCCCCTTGATCCCCACTGTCCTAAGTTTGAAAGAGTTTACAGCACAATGTAAAAATAAACCTGAAGTCACATCAGCAAAGTATTGATCGATTGATCGTTTGGAAGCAAACAGGTTGTTTTATAACTTAAGGGAATTCAGAGACATAAAATCTACTTTTCCTCCTCCTGTCAATGCTGCACATTTTATGGAATGTAGTTTGATTCGGTTTGAATTTCAGTTTAGTTAAACTTTTGACAGCAAAGCCTCATGGAAATTCAGGTTGGTTCCAGTCACTGTGGTTCTGGTTTCATGACTTTTATTAGAATCCTCCCCCTGCTGGATTCCTGGTGCATCAAAACTATGGTAATGTATGGGTTCAGCTTCCTCTCAAAGGAAAAAGACAGCAAATCAGAAACCATTAAGGCTTCCATGGGATGTACGGTAAAGCTTGTGTTTAATAACAGTAATTCCTGGACTACAGAGGTGCCAATAAATAATGAAAAAGACAAACAGTTTTTTTTCCTGACAGCTTTATAGAGAGCAGATGAGGAGTGAAGAGTACATCGGGATACGCAGCTATGAGAGGAATGAGTGGAGGAATTCACAGACTACTGTCTGCCTTTGCTCACATCCAGAACTGCTGGTCAGTCGATGTAAATCTGAAACTATACACTAGTGGTGAAATGATTTATGAATCTCAATTCATCCATTAAATTCATAGATCAATGATCCGATACGATCATTGCAAGATGAAAACAACGATTCACACCGGCACCTGAATTAAATCAAATTGAAATTGTTATGTGACAGCAAATATGTTGTTGTCCAAAGGAATAGACATATCGGGATGAAACGTGTGCACAGACTTCTTACTGCCTCACTGCCTAAAGATGTCTTATGTACTCTTTTGACGTGATAACGCACATTATGAATATTTGGATAATTGCTTTTCACCTGTCCCCCTAATAAGCAGGACTGTAATTACCAACAATTACTCCAGTTTGCGTGATTTCTTCCCTTTGCTGGCATTAAACCTGATTAAACCTTCATATTTAATTGCATTAGCATCTATGTTTCCATGCAGACATGTTCCATCATCTCCTGCAGCCTCAGGCACAGAGCGAGGAACATAATACTCAATTAAAAAACATGTAAAGAAAAACATACACACTGTTAAACCTACTGGTGTACAACAGAAGACGATGTCATCCCTGACTTTGTTTCTGTGGTGTCACTTTTGACCTGAAGGCAGTTGTAGTTTAATATTTATAGTAAATAAGAGTTTATCAAATTGGCTGAAAGCAGTGTAACAGTGAAGATGTGTGAGGCGGAGCAGCAGAGATACAACAGGCCTGTGCCTGAGATCGAGCTGCCTCTCTCAAGTGAAGTGTTTCTGCAAGCAGGAGCACCTCATCGTCTCTGGAAGTGAGTTACAGTAAGGCCACACACAGACCTGAGCGGTGACTCACTCATCCAGCTTCAGCAGCTACACCTTCACCCTGTAGCCCCACAATCCCAAAGTAATGTCTGTTCTTTCACACGCTCAGGTTTACAGGGACACAGTTTAAATGACTGATCTTTAAGCTTGATTACTTTTTCATTCCAATAAGTTTTTCAATCTATTCTTGGTGCTAGTGATCATTGTTTTCCGACAAATTGTAGAAGGCAAACTGGTCAGTCAAAGGACAAAATTTAAAAAAAGATGGTAGAAAAACATCTCAATGCAAATAATATGGCTAGAAAGACAAAGCTTCAAGTGATCATGAAATTATTCCCCTTCATATGAACATAATTGTGAAAAGCCCATATTATCATTGGAAGAGGTCACTCAAATTGGCAGGAGAGAGAAAACGTGAAACACAGGACCACCGCTTGTGTGGCGTCTCTTTATTTATCCTCCATAACAGCAGGGGAACTTATTTGAACACAGTGTGTGCATAAAGTGGGAGAACAGAAAAGTGCGGAGACGAAAGCAATAGCTGCAGGAGAAGAGACGTGGAGGAGCTTTGATTGACCATAATGGAAGCAGATATGACAAGACTAAAATAAACAATCAAGATGCCGCAGCAAAGGATGAAACAAAAGCCAGAAAAGAAAACTGACTCACGTTTCCCCCAAAGTGTCAAAACCACACTGATACTTGAGACTAGCATCGTACAGCCTCAAAATATGAGTATTTTCTTCTATAAACATTCGCTGTGAGCCATTGTGGCCCCTCCGCATCCTGGTTTTCATTTGTGGGAAATGAAAACAATTGTTTTCAAGACATTTCCGTGACACACAGAAGAAACGTCACCGCAAACAAAACAAGCTGCAATTCAATATAATGAGAAAAAATACCCAAGAACTTCTGAAAAGGTTGAATACCAGAATATATTTTTTACAATGTCTTCAGAATATCATAGCTGCTAAACCAAGATGTAATCTGAGAGTGTGTGAACTCGTGCTCTGCAGTAATACTGCTGAAAGACACAAACAGTAATAACCACAGCCACAGGAGTAAATACACAGAACCGTTTGACTGTGTCTGGACGTTTTTCAGAAGAATTCCTCAAATGTGAACGATCTGTCTGAAGAACACATGTGATTGTTATTAGTGGGACTTAAGAGTAATAGACTTAACACCAGTCAAGTGTGGACACTGGGGAATATGAAGGTCTGGCCAAACAACTTCCTTCAGCGAATTGAGAAATCAAAGCAGCTCCTCCGTCCAAGTTTTGAAACCCATATCTGATCTGGAATCTGTGTGTAATCCTGAAGACTAGGAAAAAAAATATGATTACCAACGTTATCAGCCTGAGAACATGACACAGCTCTGGGTCAATGAGGCGGATTTTTAAAGACATACTTAGGTCGCCTTCCGCCTTATAAGACATGTCAAAGAAGTAAAATGTCCTACTCCAGCCTTGTTAGCCAGAGTGTTTAGCCTCTATCGTTTTCTTCATACCAACCTTCAATATCCAATTGTCACGCTAGGACCAATGCTACTGTTACCATGGCTACACTGGTGTTTACAGCTGATCAGAAAGCCTCTAGATAAAGCCGGGAATACACTGTGCAAACTTTAGATATGTTATTGAATTTCAGCGCACACTGTTAAAGTAAATTGTGTGTGATGGGAAGCCAAAGCTCCCGATTTAAGTGCTCACTGCTCACGCTCTGCAGTCGGGCGCTGACATTTCTTACTGGTTTGCCAGTTGTGACGACAGGAGGAAACAAACTTGTGGGTAAAGTGTTGCCTCAGATCGACCAGTCGTATGCCATGATACGCTGTGTCCTTGTTTCACATGTTTTTAACTGTTTCTTGCCAATCCACGCAGTCTCGGTGAGACCATAATAATAATAATGTTGAGTTTGGGGATCCGTGGTTAGGCTTCAGCTATATAGGATCCTGGAGATGGATTCCTGATCGCTCCTCGCCACGGCAAACCGCACAACAAAGCTATAATTCAGTCAAACTGGCCATGCCCTTACATATAGTCAGTTGTCTAGACAGGGTATGAGGTGTGGTATGAGACAAACAATGAATCTTTGGAACATTATTGCACATGAACCTCGTAGAATCCAAAGTTTAAATTATGAACCTACAAATGGCCCCATTGGCTCTTTAGGTTCAGGTCTGAATCGAGCCAAATTTCATTCTGAAGTAGACTTGATGATAAATGACTGAAGAGTTCATCTCAGGTCTAAGGTCTGTTAAGACAAACTAAACTTCCGCTGCATTGTTGAGCGTGCGCCACTGGGTGATGAAAACCGAGAACAACACACACACACACACACACACACACACACACACACACACACACACACACACACACACACACACACACCACACACACACACACACACACACACACACGTACACACACACACACACTCTCTCGCCCCCCCGGAGTCGTTCTGGTGAGAGTTTATTTAACTAATTTTAAATACTGGAGCAGAGTCTGTTGTGTTTTGTTTCCCTGTGTATAGAGACTGGGGTCAGCTGTGTTTCCTCAGCGCACTGAGACCTAACACAACCATCAGTGAGTAATGAAACTGTCCTTGTTAAATCTGCCATTTACCATCCTCCTGTGGTCGTTTCTGTCCCAGGCTGTGATTATATTTCAATGCAATGTAAAGACAGATATTTTACACATTCTTTCTGAATCTGTTTTCACTTCTCTTTGACATCACGAGGTTTGTTAGATTGTGGTTTGTGTGCGGGGTACTGAGTTCTCTTGATACCTCCACCAAGGAGGTTATATTATCTCTTCTGTTGGTTTGTTCTTTCGTCAGCGAGATTAAGCAAAAACTAAAGAACTAATTTCCCAAAAACTTGTTACACTGATTGGACATGGGCCAAGAAAGAACCCATTAAGTTTTTGGGATGATCATGACAAAAGGCCAGATCCAGACTTTTTGGATTACGATGGAAAATATCAGGTGAATTTAGGAGACAGCAGTTTACTGACATTGAGGCTGAAAAAGTTCCTCAGACACGTGCATTCCCAGATACAGCCCCTCCGGATAATTTCCGGGGAACATCCTGAGTTGAGTACATGTCTGAAAGCAGCTTATGGTGATTGTGTGTAAGTTGGTGTGGCTTGATTGAATTTCAGGGGACTGTCAGGCCCAGGCCCAGACTCTCTACTGAGAGTCAATCTAGTTGGTCCTCTCTGATACACCCTTTGCTTTGACTCCATTCAGTCTGGATCTGGACCTGATGTGGTCTCCAGGTCTGAGTGAGATGCAGACTCTCACACATCTGCCTTAAATCACAACCAACTGCCAGCAGAGGCCCTGCTTTTCTTAACCAAAGTCCACTTTGTGATTTAAACGATTTCCCACATAGTTGTCTGATATGATGCAACAGGACAACAATGTTGGGGAAAGTGGGCAATTATGAGCTTTAATTGAAAGTCATTATCCTTCTCAACCTGTATACTCGCTGCCAAAGGACAAATTAAGACATTTCACTCTCCTGCAACTTGAGGACAAGCTGAGGCAGGAATCACTTTAAATGTAACTTTTAATGCTTTGCATACGTGTCATTGAACACTGTAATGTTCGGTGTTCATGTTTGTGTTGAAGCCAGCCATCCAAAATAACACGTGTAAGCATGTCTGTGGTTGTAACTGCAGTAAAAGTGTGTATTGTGTTGCATCCAGAGTCTCTAATGTTCAGCAAATTCAATTCAGGCCTTTAAGACATTTTATATCATACAATACACTGTATTGCCTTTCACTCTCATTGTGGTGAATGATAGACAGTACAGTACTCAAAATGATTCACATGGCTTTTATATCTTTATAACTTTTGGGTTTTCATTTTGTGGTCGTTTATTTTTACTGAAAGAAAAACGAAAAGAAAATCCGAAGTCATTGTCCAAAAACAACGAGTAAAACTCATCCTAATGGAAAGTGAGATAATGTTTTTATAGGAAATTTCCGAAGAATTAATCAGAGAAAAATATTTTTTCTTCCTCTTCTTTCTCTCAGGATATCTTCGGTCAAAATGAAAAACAAAGGCACGACTTTCCATCATTCACATAAAACCCATTGTAGTATTTTACTGTCTTTCGCCCACTGCCAGCGCTCACCTGCTGCTGTAGCTGCTGTGCTGCGTGTTGATGTGTGTGTGTGTGGGGGGGGTTCAGGCCTATTGTCCATCAGACTCCAATTTGAAGTGTCTGCATTCTGCCAGAACATAATTTTTGTCCAAGGGGAGGATCAATGAGAGGGCAAGGGCTGAACTATAATTCACCTTCTTCTGCTATAGACCACAGTCAGGAAGCAAATTCATTAATCAGGAACAGGCCCCATTGTGTGTTTTGGGACCTTCCTTGGTTTTGTAATAAATCTGAGAATAAAGCTGCATAAGCTGTGCAACTCTCCGGTGCCATTACGTGTCTCTTCTGCATGCCTCATAGTGCTTTCCCCCCGTTTCACCTCCTTCTGTGTACTAATTTACGTCACTCGTAAAAAAAGTAGCCTCAGGAGGGAACATAGATGTTTCATAGCCACTTGATAGAAAATACTATTCAAGTCAGAAGATGTTGAGGCACCGTCCTTGCTGTGATTTCCTGCTTCTCCGTGTAACTCGTGTGAACACACCACATCAGAGCTGCATGCAAAGTCTAATCCGTTAATTATGATGTGAATGACACTAGAGACAGGACATACTGTACAATTGCAGCTGAGGCTGAAATCCTTTCTCAGTAATTTTATGGTGCAATCTTGCAATTTATTGATATTTATTAATTTTCATGTGGAAGGTTTTAAAAGACAAACAATTATATATTTACATGTCTGATCCGTGATGGCTGCCAGCATAATTAAAAACACTTTGGTCTGCATCCTGAACCTTTCTGCAAAGGTGTAAACTTTCAAGCAGAATATTGCTATAACTTACCTTGTACTCCAGCTATTTCGATACAACTTATTTTATGTAATAGGCATTTAGTAATAGCAGCATTTATAGACATGTTTGTGAGTTAGAGTCTTGTATTTTAATCAAATTCTGACACATAAAATGTAATATAATAGTTGACTAAAACTTATGGACCAGGTTTCTGTCCATTGCTGGTCGCTATGAGTATTTTTAAATGAACTTTCAAAGTTTGAACATTTGCTATAGGACCATCACCTGTCAACAATACATTAATTCATTGCATGTTTTTTAAAGCCCAAACTACAAGATTTTGTAAAAGTTTTTTTGTTCCATAGTTTTAATAAAGAAAAAGGACACAGTAGATTCCCAGGTTTTTACTGAGACTATACTGTCATTTCATGAATTTGTAAGCACGAGGACTCAAACTCAGCACAAAGCTACACTTCAACCAGGCCGACAGGTTTGCATGAATGACCGCGGCAACATAATGAGCAGCATGTCATTCAAAGCCCAGCGGTGGCTTTCAGATAAAGTCATCTGCACCTCCCTCGCTCTTTGAATGAGAGCCAGCCTCAGTGGATCAGGTTACCGGAGGCACTGTGTGACTTTTACCATATGAATGCAGCCCCTGCCAGAGGGAGGCGGATTGCTCCTGGGCTGCAGACAGGATTGTGTGCCACACCGGGCTGCATGTCACTCAACCCAGACCGGTTCATTAAACGCCTCCATTAGGCCTAATGAGCTGTAGGTCAGTGGCTGTGGGTGGCCGCTCCTTTCAGAACCAGCAGACCACGTAACTTACTGGTTTGCCGAGTCAGTTAATTCAACCAAACAGGAACAGAACTGTTTTGTTTCTCTGCAGTGCGTCTAAATCCGCTGCAGGGTCATAGTTCAGTCGGTCAGATCACATATTGACTGTGTAAATATATACCCTGATTATGTAGACTTCATTAACCTCTACAAGCAAACAACAGAGATAGGACCGTGACAACGACACCTCCACACGTTTCCTCAGGGGGAACTCCGAGCCTAAAGGTGGAGACTGTGTTCAAGTGAAGCCTCATTAAATTGTATATGAGCAACAGCAGTGGTGTTACAGCAGGTTTACAAATAAAATAGTGTCCGGATGTTTGTGTAATTTCCCATAGTATATCCCAGGGGAAGGAACCTCTTACTGATCTTTCACACAAAAAGAGCACAAAAACAGAGAGGTTGTGAGCTATATTCAGCTGATAAAGGTTGTCTTGTTGCTTTGCATGTATTTTTACTGTACATAGACTAAGCTCAACTAATGTCTTTTGCTGTATTATAACAGTAGCAGAAACAAGACATTGCATGGTGGACATTAAAGTATTTGAATTATAATAAATAACAAATTGTAACACTTACACACATTAAAGGATATTTCAATCCAACAAAACTGCAGCAGTGAGTTGAGGAGTAAATCCGATGAGCCATAAAACTTCCAATCAGCATTTATGGCATTCTGCACTGTTCAGGATGTACGAGAAATGTCAAGTGCAGCAAGTCAAATGGAGTATATGGTCATAATGTCTAACAACACCAAGAAGAAGAAGATTTTCAGTTTAATGCCATAAAAAAAAACAAAGAAAACCAGTAAATCTTCCCATTTGAGATGATTGAAACTGAAAACTTGGCATTTTCACTTTCACTTAAATTTTTACTGCTAGTCTACAGGGCGATAAATGTTTGCCAGTTAACTATAGATTGAGTGAATGATAGATAATGTCAGCTCTGCATTGTGTACGTATGTTGAAGCAAGTATAGTCACTAGTACAACACCAGCTATTGCAAACAAGCTTTGCCCCATTTCACAAACAAAACAGATATAGGTTCTGACCTCATTGGGGCCGACAAGCATAGACCAAGCTCAGTGATGATCTTCAGCTCCAAAAACCTCATTACACACAAACAACAATTATTGTTTGACGTCTACGATGGGGAAATAAAACCAGTGCTTACAGTATACATAGGATCCCTTACCATAGAGAACTCCTCAAAGCATATGCAGCTACTGTAAAGGAAAACAGAGCCTCACAGACGGAAATCTGTAACAGACCATTGTCAGGTTAATATATAGCAGCCAGGACAACACATGTTCCTAATAACACTCAATGCCGGCACAATGCATATTTCACTGAGACATTTACATGGAACATAAACACAATTAATGTTATTATGCTGCGCACGTGTGTTTGTGCTGCAGAGGAACAAACTGATGGAAAACAGCAGGCTGAGACACATGTTACTGCAATCACAGAAAATATAGAAAATATTAAATGTGCATTGTTCTCCCTTTTGGACACAATGTAGCTGAAGATAAATGAAAAACGGCTTAATATAAAATGTGCCCTTTGCATTATTGTACGATTACTGACAATAACTTCTCAATTCATGTGTCATTGCCGCTTCCGTCCTCTCTATCAGGCATTTTCTTATGTACAAATACTTTAGACATTGACACACTTTTCCATTATGTAACTGTTTCTTCTAAATCAGTGTTGTAAATTTTGTTTATTTTCCAGATGTTTTCAGTTACATGTGAAATCTATTGCACCTCCAGACAGAGGGATCCTCACATGTGACTCTCTCTGAGGTTTCTACGTGTTTTCTCCTGGTTAATTTGGTAGTTTTCCTCACTCTTGTTGTGGGTTTAGAACAGAGAATGTCGCAGCTTGTTAAACTCTATGAGACAAATTGCGATCTGTGAATATGAGCTACACAAATTAAAAGTGATTGATTGATTGATTGAAATAAGCAACAATTTTAAGCTTCAGGCTTGACACTAAATACAGAAACATGAGCTGCATAGCAGGAGTTTAGCAGAGTAATTATGATGAGGAGAAATATGCAGGTTACACCTAAAGTAGCTAAATATAAAAGTGTGTTGACAGAATATGAGGGATTCCCCCGCAAGTAATCATATGTGTGACACACAGTTATTTCTTTTTACACCTGAGAAGCAGAACAACAACCAGCTGTGCACACCTGGTTTACAACAGCACAACATGGAAGTCAACAACAGACAACAACACTGTAAATACACAACATGGCAGCTCTGCATTCAGCTCAGTCACAAAAAGACAAGAATAACCAGCTGTCAGACACGTCAACAGACACACAATCTTTCTCATGAGCGTTAGCAAACGTTAGCAGCTACTTAGCTTGAGGTGAGAAGTTTTCCTCGGTGCTCCAGTGATGGATGAAGTTCCAAAAACTCAGCTCATAGAAAACAACAACCCAACATGGCATGAAACACACACAGACACATCGCCTAACTCCAAATTTCAGGTCGGCAAGTGAGACTCTTCAATGTTTAAGCAATGCTTTGAGTGTATTTTTTAAGTCCATACGTTTTTAATATTTTAACTTAGTTACGCAGAAATCCAGGTTTTTAGCCAAAAGGATGTACAAACTACAATACCCATGAGTCTCAGCAGCTGTTGCCATGGAGATTAATTGGCTAACTGCAGCTGTGTTGACTCAAACTGTGGAAGAAAATTGATCTGTCATTGAAAAAAAATTTTTATGTTTGCCATCGATTTAGCTGAGATCAATGAGGGTTACTAAGTACTCAAGTATTTTACTATTTGGCCACTTTACTATTTTCCATTTTACTTACTACTTAGATGCTCTTCATTACATCAAATAGGGAAATAATTTACTTTTACTGCAGATCATTTTAGTAAAAATATATGGTACTTGTAATCGTATAAATTATACTGTTGAAAACTAATGATTCACAACCTTTTGGGCTTGTGATGTCTTACATAAAAAACAGTAGGGGGTCATTGTGATGGGTCATATGTCAAGGAGGGGGGGGGGGGTCATATGTCATGTATCAGGGACTTTCCCCTGTAAACCTCCCAGATGGTTTCATTTAGATATAAGGCTCAACACATTTCACAGCAGAAACCAGAGGAAGATCCCAAAACCTGAATATGGTCGTGTGTCACTAGGAACTGTGTATTTTCCGTCCTCCTTTGGTTTTGAATCATCATCTTCAGCTTTACACTGATGCCTCAGCCTCAACAATGTAATGTTAATGATGTCAAATAGATTCAGAAATCATTAATTTTACTGCAGAAAGTATTTTTCCCCTGAAAGTTTATATTATATTATATTATCTTTACTATGAAGTATATAAATCTTCCAAATCCCCTGTAATTTACTGTCAAATCATTAAAAAGATGCTTGAGCCCAATCAATCCATCAATCAATTAAACTTTATTTACATAGCACCCTTCAAACAAATCAAATGCAATTAAAGCGCTTTGATGTTAAAAATACATTTAAGAAGAGTCAAACGTTCAGATTAGAGACAGCAAGTTAAGAAAGCAATATAAAAACAAGAAATCAACCAGTAAAAATTCCAAACCTTCAGTCATGAATAGCAACCGGTGAGTTACATACCACACAATCACAAATATATCACTTTTTGCTTCTCATATTTAGTCCCAATTGGAGAACATGACTCCAGCACTGCTTGAGGGTCATGTGTTCTGTTTTGGAGATGTTCCACAAGGATCTGGCTCATCCTGATTCAACAGCATCTCCTGAAGTGTTACCATTGGCACATTGAGCTGTAAACATCCTGCTCAACATCCTTCCAACCGTGTTTTATTGGGCAAGGCCTGAACTGTTTTTTCCAACGGAAGCTTAAGTTACATCTCAACCAACCTGGCACGGTGACACAGCACATTATCCAGCTTGATAATTGCCCACACAGGGGGCGGCTGGTGTGCCAAGAAATACCATCTCCTTCACTGTGGCACCACCAGCACCATTATCTGAGCAACACATATCTCCGCTCTCCAGTCGCCAGAAGGTTGTGTGCTGCTGCAGCCCATCTGCTTCAAGGCTGGATGAGTGGTGCGACGCGAGATGCCCCAGTGCACACTAATGTTGTACAGCGCGGTTGTGTGCATATTTGTGGCCCACCTAGCATGAATGAATGTTGGCGTTCTCCTCTCACCACAGGACGAGACTGCTGACTGCACGGTTCCTAACCACGGAGTGTAGCTGCTGCTGCCGCTTTCCAAGATCTAATTTTCACAGTAACCGAGACATTTGTTTTCTATTAACGGGAATGTTGTTTCGTGATATACAGGAGTTACGTCCACGTTGTACAGAATCAAAATAATAGGACAGAGACAATTTGTAGGTTTTGGATTTAAAGAGCAGATATTCAGTCATTTCTTAATGAGCATTCAAATTGCTCAGCTGCCAGTCGTCTAAAGTTACCATATTTTTTAGTAATAAGGACACGAATAGATTCAGACTAGTATGATATCAATTTTTCTATTTCTATTTTCTTTTTGGCTCTTGGTCGTGATTTACTCAAAATCGTCAGCTCAGTACAACAGAAAGTCACATTAAGCTTCACACTTCCAAAAATATTTCCTTTTTTCTTACTCAACTAGCCTCATACGAAATGTGTAATAGTTTCACGTTACCAAACTAAACTAAAGGTCAACTCAAGGTTTACTGAAATCCCAAATACAGGGTGAACACAATGTTGGTCCACTTCATACAACTGTACGTTGTTTCAGAGCAAAACATGTACACACTGTGCAAAGCAGAACCCAAAACATCCACGTCTGTTGGGAAACTTTGAACTTTTGTTCCTGGCCTGTGTCGTTTAAACTAATATCAAGACAGAGATTAGAGCATAATACCTAGTTTTCATTAATATGCGTTTTTCCCAGAGCTTTCAACCAATTCCCAGCATCAGCTTCGTTGCACTTTCAACCTGACAGATGAAGTTTGCTCAGTTGTTCTGTTGATATGTGATCAGGAGAAGTTCTAAATGTTCAAGAATTCATTAAAAGCTATAAAACTGTGCTCAGCAGTTTTTAATGAATTCAAACTATTGATAGGTCAATAAACTTTCACTCTTAAAACAAATATTATTCTATTTACATGCAAATAATTGCCGAAGTATACACAGATCTGTATACATAGAGATTATCATGAAAGCCAACAGGAAAACACAGCTGCAATGGATTTTCTATTTGCACAAAACTGTTTTTTTTTTATCTAATCATCAGCCATTTGGTAAATATTCAGCCTCAGTGTCCAGCCGCTGATTTCTTTCTGTCTGCAGAGAAGAAGAACATGTTAGATATAGACTTCAAGACAGACACGTGCTGAGGCGGACGACAGTGGAGCTCACAGATAAAAGTCGAACAAAGTCAAGGTGACTTGTACATTATACAGTCCATTCTGCGGGTGAAAGGTGACGGGTTTGAATCCTCCGTTTGCCAGAGACCACCGCTGTTGAGAAGCTGTAAATCAAGAACACCTCCTGTGCCAGCGTAGATTCTGTACAGGAGTACACTGGTGTCATTTAGATTTACAGCCCATTTACCTCTGTTTATGTGGAGCTTACATTCCTGTTATTTTGCTGTGAATTCCTGTAAGTGTGTCGAGTGCTATTGACTGTTCCTAACGTTCTCTGCTTTACCTGAATATAACTTTTTTAAAGAAATTTAAAAGAATAGAACAAAAATGACATTTTCATTTGGCCGACGAGGTGTTTGTGGGTTTTATTTGGAATCTTTTTCAGCGTTTTGACACTTTACTCATGTGGGTTTTTGGTGACTGACACTGAGGAAGATGTAACCGAACACGTGGGCTGCTGACATGAACACACTGGAGCACATGTGACACAACAGTCAGACAAAATGACAAAACAAAATTAGAGGCTCCTGCTTTGCGGTGAAGGATCCAGATCAAACTGAGGCTTGTGTCACAAAAACAAACGGTGGTCCCGCACGGAATAATTGTTGTGATGGAAAATTGTTGTGTAGCTTTGACCTGGTTTCCATTGGTCTATAAAAGATTTCTAAACTTTGAATGTCTCACTATATACATATCTGTCTTTTAAGGTATATAAGTATACATATCAGTGTGTTTAACCCTCTGTCAAACCTCACATGTAAAGGAATGCTGACAGAATTTATAACGTTATCATTAAGCTACATTTTTCATAATTAAATGAGAATTTACACATAAAATGCTCACAATTTGCTTTTTACACACACACACATACATATAATTGACCACAAAGATAATCTACATGATGGAGGTCTGCTTTTTTTTTTATTTGGGTATGTTCAGTATGTGAGGATCCGGTGAGCGGGAATAACACATTAACTTTCTCTTCCTGTATCAGCCTCACAAAGAATGTGTTTACAGTGGGTTTATGAGCCGGCAGAGACACTTTTCTCTGCTCGCCTCTCAACAGCGCTGCTTCCCGGAGACAGACGAGGGCAGAGGGTGCGCTGGATGGGGGCCACAGCCGGGCCTGATGGCAGGAGCCCAGAACACAGCGAGCTCTAACCACGTCCTCTAGGGGGCTCCGAGGTGCTATAGTTCACGTGGAGACACTGAGAAGGTGAGAAGATGGATGGATGATGGTCTCTAAAATAATAAAATGATTTGAGGCTGGGTCACACCACAGCTGTGTGTATACAGATGGATGACGTATCTCAACTTCCATCCAGAAGTGAAGCCATCATGCCACACTTTTGGCTTCACATTTTGGGATCTTTCATATCGTCCATATTCAGTCACTCAAACACAACATTTAACAAGCTGCTCTCTACACAACACAAGCATAATAATAAGAAGAAGCCTTAATTAGAAGCAGCTTTTAATACCTCAAAGATGATTTCACAAAAATTTTAGTTTGGCTTAAATGAAGGAAACTGCTGCTGTAGGAAATCAAAGCTGCCTGGTTTCCCCACCTTTAATAAATCAAGTAGAAAAAACAAAGCCCAAAATACTTAAATGAAATCCACTCGTCCTCATTAGCCACATATATACTGTGAAAAAGGACTAAGACTTTGTTGTTGGTGAACCGAAACGGATGCATGTCCTGTAGATTACAAGTTAAAATGCCTCAGGTGGTAAATTTTTTAAGCATTACTGCATTTTAATTGTTGTAACTTGATAAAAGAGTCCATGGGAAAATAGAACCCCTCCTTTCTGTCACATCAGTGTTGTTGTTGCGTCTTGGAATCCTGACCCTTTCACTTCCTCTTGCAATAGACACGTTGCCACTGGGGAGAGACTGTGCTCATTTAAAAGTTTTGATTTCCTTTTCTTCCGCCTTCTTTTTCCCTCTCTCTCCTGCTTCCTGCTGTAAAACAACCTTCCTGCGTGTCCCATGGCAATCGCATAAATTGGCACGCAGTGTAAAAATAATAAGAGAGGCTGTACCCTCCTCTTTCTGTTTAGCGATAAAAATGAAGGCAGGAAGGTTTTGTCCAAATGTTGTATCACACACGGTAAGACAGAGCTAAGTGGTGAGGTTCAACCAGCTGAATTGAACAGACCTAAAAAGTATTTATTGGTGCAATCATAGCCCGTGTTATATACTTTTGCAGAGGCGGTGGTTTTCTTTTGATTTGTTGTGCCAACGCTGTGGATCCAGGAGCGCTCACCCTCACACCTCAGGCAAACACAGCATATAATAAACCAGAACCTGACAGAGCCTGCCAGCAGCGCCATCGCAGGTGTTGACACGCCTGCGCCTCCTCTAGTGCTGTGTTAAATACAGTTCACACACTGTCAATTTATGCAAGCCAATAAAGCACGGAGAGCGTGATGAAAGGAAAATCTCTGCAAACTGATGAGATGTCAGATTTATTCCCTGTGGGTGATGTTTCCAGGAATCTTCTCTTCTATAAAACAGAAAGAATTCTGCTCTTTCTGGCGGAATGATTCCTCTTTTTTTTTCTCCAGCTCAACCAGAGACAAACTCATGGATTCATTTTCCATGTCCGTGAACATTATCAAATCAAAGTGAGAGCTTGTAGATTCAAGATTAAATCACAGATGTTTTGGAATAAAGAGGAAAATGTTTCCTCAAACTTTAAATTTCAAGGTTCAGTTTATATATCAAAATTGAACATGAGAAATAAGTATTGGCTATAGACTTAAAGCAATATGATAAAAAAGTTAAAGTTTATGTTGCGTGTGCAGATTTCTGATTGTACTGTCACATCCGAGTAAAACAGAGAAGACACCATTTAGAGATCCTTCATAATCCTACACAACGTTGTAGACAGCAGCACATTGTACTGTGCACAGTTCACAAAAACAATGGAATTTAATTCTTGATAATGACTTCCAGTTTAAATGCACAAATTCAGTCTCCATTCAGATTTATGGACTACTTGTTTTAAAAGAGCTCTCAAGCTTAAAAGTTAAAAACCCATATGATCGGACCTTTAACCATCTCAAGCCTTAATGGATAAATTATAATTTGATCTTTGGAACCTGTGCCATCAGGATGCAGCCGTTATGAGGTGCAGCAGACAAAGTCCCATTACACCACAGATGTGCAATACTTGAGACATCTCTCAAAGCTCAGACTTTATTGTTAGGAAAAGTGTGTTGTCCTACTTTAAGGAAGAGCTGGCACACCCATTCAGTCATTATCCACAGACTGAATTAAAGCTCTCAAACTGCTGAAAAGAATATTTTTGAGATATTTGAGGCTGTAATACTGGTGTTCAGATACCCTCCACTAATCCTGTGCAGTTTTTGTACCTTGAAACTGCACCAGACTTATAGAAAACTTATAGAAAAGTCGAGTGTATACTTCTGCCAAGGCCCAACAGACATATCAAGCTGAACCAAATCACACACTCATAGACATCAGCCCACTAAATGTTTTCCAACAACAACAAATACGCTTTTTGTATAATCTAAAAGATATGTCAGTGTTTCCACCGCCCTCAAGTAGCAAATTAATCAGGGATGTCAGGTTTAAAGCAACGTGTGGGAAATACAGTGTAAATCTTCTGTATATCTATAATAACACAGTGTTTTGTGTGTGTGTTGACCCCCCCAAGGTCGTGTGCCCATGAGGTCGTCCATGCTGGTCCTGCTCCTCTTCTTCAGTGCCCGGGCTGTGGTCTCCATTGGAGGGGACTCGTGCACCACCACGACGGCCCAGCAGCAGCATCCAGGTGACCGCTCCATCCCCACGGTGGACCCCAAACTCTTCACCAAGCGCCACAAACTCTCCCCCAGGGTGCACTTCAGCTCCCAGCCCCCCGATGCAGAGCCGGCAGCGTCCCAGGGTGTGCCCGGCGGGAGGCCGCGCAGGCGAGCCGGGCAGCCGCAGCACCGCGGGGTGTACTCAGTGTGTGAGAGCATCAGCGTCTGGGTTGGGAACAAAACCAAGGCCACGGACATCTCAGGCAACGAGGTGACTGTGCTGCCGGACGTCAACATCAACAATGTCAACAAGAAGCAGTACTTCTTCGAGACCATGTGCCACAGCTCTCGGCCGGGCAGCTCGGGCTGTTTGGGAATCGACGCGAGACACTGGAACTCCTACTGCACCAACTCACACACTTTCGTACGAGCGCTGACCACCTTTAAAAACCTGGTGGCGTGGAGGCTGATACGCATCGACGTGGCCTGCGTGTGCGTGCTCAGCCGCAAGTCGTGGCGGCAGTGAAGACTTGACCTGCACCTCACGCACACGTACACACTCACACACTCAGTCAGACACATGTGTGCTCATGCTAACATGCAGACATGTGTGACTCCCTCTGCATAACTTATCACCAAAGACTTCTCACCCGGCACAAAGTAAATTATTGGTCAAAGTATCAGGACTGCATGTACATACACCAGACCTGGGTCAAACCGTATCCACAGTGAGTTGTTGCCGGGGATCCTGGGTAAGATATAGCTCTCAGTTGTTTTTCAGTGGGTGGGACGACATAGTCAACGCATTGATCGATTTATTTTTTTCTACATGAAAACCACTTTATCGCTCAAACACGGAATCCAACAGAATTAGTCACCAGGTGTGGCTGCAGGGGGCGCTGTTGCCCGTTAAAAGTCACATAGTGTTGCTTTAAGCCTTGGTTGTGGTGCCCTCTAGTGGCCAATAGATGATTTGAATAAGAAAACCTTATTTGCAGTGTGAGTTGCAGCTTCAGGGTGCAGTGAGTGTGTGTGTGAGGGGGGGGGGGGGGGGGGGCTTTTTAAAGTTTTAACACAACAACACGTTAATTATGGGATTTTTCTGCCACTAATCATGTTTTCTTAAACACAACCCACTCCCTGTAAGCAGCTTACGGGAACCCACAGCTATTTGAGATACAATTTGACCCAGGTCTGATATAAGCGAAACCTTTTGTTCAAATGTTGTTGTTGACATTGTTATTTATTAAACACTCACATACAAGCACTGTGTGCCTGACGAAGTTTATTGTATGAACACTAAAACCTGTTGTTTCCCCCCCAAGTGTTGACGTAAGAAGACATTTTGGCCTGGATGAAGAAAAGAAGAGAAAACCCATATGGCTTCAGTTTGCCGCCAGTGATTTGGTGTTTTGGCTTTGCTTTGTGTTTTCCTCCTGCTCTTCATTCGACAGAAGATATGAAACAAAGGGGGAGGGGGGGGGGGGGATCAACACAAAAAGGCATTGACCATGATTCATCAGTCTGACTCTTCTGGCTGATGATATCAGGGCCCGTCCTTTTCTTTGAATTGGCATGTCAGAGTTGTGAGTGCTCTGCAGAGAGAACTCAGGCCCGACAGTGGCTGTACAAGCTGTCGGTCTTCAGGCACGTAGCCCATTTCCTCAGCATCCCAGCTGACATTTCAGATGTCTGATGTCAGCTCTGTGAGCTTAGAGTCATAACTTGAAACAGAGACAAAGAGCAGCTGCAGACATGATGTGTCGGAGACATATTCCCACAGACCCGTCTTATCTGTCACCTGTAAATATGAACTCTATGAATATTAATAAATACCTTGTTAGTTTACTGCTGCTTGTGTTTACCTCACGTCGCTGCACTGCCTGGGAAACAACTAAATACTGACCTCTAGTGGATAAATGATGGCACATGTCTATTATGTCCTCAAATAAAACTTATCCAGATTAACATGTCTTCTGCTAATCGTGGTGGAGGGAATATTCAATATACTTAAATTATGTAAAAGTACTAATGCCACCTTGTAACATGCTTTGTTACAAGTAATAAAATGTTACTAAGATATAACAAAAGTATATTCAGGAAAATGTCCTTAAAATTTCAAAAGTATTCGATTACAGATACATTCATGGAAAAGCATATTTTACTGTTGTAGTTGAGTGAAGTCGAGATCATCTTAAATAGCATCTGAAAATTATTTCATAATTCAATTAACTGTTGATCATTTTCTTCATCAATTGATTTGGTTTGCTGGGGTGTTGCTTTCAATGGTTTAGTGAATCTATGCTGACAAAAGAGACCTTCTATTGTTTGAAATGTATATTTTTTATCATATAGAATATAGCCTGGTGAATCTGTGGTGAATGCTTGAAAACACAGCCCGGGTTTGTGAGGAGAAAAACCTCATCGTTACAAAACTGCCACAAAATATTATCTAATCGTTTTATCTGAAAATGTTTTAATAGATTTGTGATTACCCAGCAAAACACCCAGTGTTGAATTAACACTTTTTAAGGGTTTATATAAAAACAGCCCTGTGATCAACAAACAAACAAGAAAAAGAGTGAACCCTCTTTCATATGCAAAACGATAGAGAATCTCAACTCATGTTGCACTTGTGTTTAGTTCAGCTTTTCCTCCACTAGTGAAGCATCTTCACAAACACATGTGTAAAAGAAGTAAAGTGAGGATCTGTGTTGGACTCACCTTTTGTTCTCAGCAGAGTCTGAGGTCACATGTTTCTGCTGTGTGACATACTTCTCTCCGCAGGGGGGCGCCATCATAAAGTTTACTCATCCGTATTTAAAGGTGGGATGGCGGGATCGATCCAGAGCAGGACACAATCTGATTGGCTGAACAGACCAGGTGGCGATGCTTGGGGCGGGTCTTAAATTTAAATGTTAGTGCATTGCAGTAAACTCAGAGTAAGTAAGTAATAATAATATACATTTGTTTTAGTAATTTATAAAACTGCAACAGTTAAATATTCATAGAAACACATATTTTGTTCAGGTTAGATTTAAAAAAACACAATTTGTGTACTTTAATCACGTCATTTAGAAAATGCTAATAACAGCAATAATAATAATGTATTTCTTTAAAGAAATATGTAGTAAAGAAGAAGAATGAAATTAGTAAAGACACATAAAAGCATCCTTACAGCTAACAGACTGTGGATCTATATATGTCCACTAGATAGAGACAGCCTCATGACGTGTATCTAATTCAGTTATTTTCTTTCCAAAGGTCTTCACTGTGCTTTAGCCTCTTGGCGAAAGCAAACATATGAATTTACTTTAGTTAGTCAGGATTCTAACAAGGGCAATTCATGCTCTCTGCCAATTTATCGGTAATTCACCAATAAACAGACGGGTACGACCTGACCTCATAAACATATCCAGGTCAATAATTATTTGTGGAGCCTTCTTCCCCTCTGGCATGTTTTTTATGGATTGTGAGGATGAGTCAAAGTTGCACCAGATGGAGATCAGGTTACGTTCTCGCACCAGATTTACATACAAAGCAGAGAAGAGGAGGGTGAGGAGAGGGTGACGAAATTGGATTTTGACTCCCTTTAACTCAGAGGATATATAGTTTCAGTTTGGATCTGCGATAATTACAGCTCATGACAGGATTGAATGACTAATGAGATAAAGTTAAGATCTATCTATCTATCTATCTGTCTGTCTGTCTGTCTGTCTGTCTGTCTGTCTGTCTGTCTGTCTGTCTGTCTGTCTGTCTGTCTGTCTGTCTGTCTGTCTGTCTGTCTGTCTGTCTGTCTGTCTGTCTGTCTGTCTGTCTGTCTGTCTGTCTGTCTGTCTGTCTGTCTGTCTGTCTGTCTGTCTGTCTGTCTGTCTGTCTGTCTGTCTGTCTGTCTGTCTGTCTGTCTGTCTGTCTGTCTGTCTGTCTGTCTGTCTGTCTGTCTGTCTGTCTGTCTGTCTGTCTGTCTGTCTGTCTGTCTGTCTGTCTGTCTGTCTGTCTGTCTGTCTGTCTGTCTGTCTGTCTGTCTGTCTGTCTGTCTTTCTATCTATCTATCTATCTATCTATCTATCTATCTATCTATCTATCTATCTATCTATCTATCTATCTATCTATCTATCTATCTATCTATCTATCTATCTATCTATCTATCTATCTATCTATCTATCTATCTATCTATCTATCTATCTATCCATCCATCCATCCATCCATCCATCCATCCATCCAACCATCCATCCATCCATCCATCCATCCATCCATCCATCCATCCATCCATCCATCCATCCATCCATCCATCCATCCATCCATCCATCCATCCATCCATCCATCCATCTATCTATCTATCTATCTATCTATCTATCTATCTATCTATCTATCTATCTATCTATCTATCTATCTATCTATCTATCTATCTATCTATCTATCTATCTATCCATCTTTCTATCTTTCCATCTTTCTATCTTTCTATCTATTGTATTTGTCTGACACTGTTTCTTTCAGCTGTTTTCCTGATAGAAAACAGCAGGAGTGGGCCGAGATGTGTCCCATGATCCTCTCTGGCTGATCCTGCTCACTGATATTCTGGCAGACACACATGGGGTCTCTGGCTGCTTCCTCCCACACCAGTGCAGCAAACAAAGGCGGCACAAACACGAGAGGCTTGAAAGTGAGAGCGGCTGAACCCAGACTGACCTCTCGTGCCCACAGAGAAGACACAGAGTTCTTGGTGACGCTCCGGCGTGCACGGAGATGCTTGCACAGGAACTCGGTGTGAATTCAGTGGGCAAAGGCGACATGTGCAGAAACACTACGACACTTGTTTATACATACTGTATACACACACGCACATCATGCAGATAATGATGAATAGACAGTTGTTAAGTGAATGAACAGAAATGACTGTCTTTGAATATGATAAGAAGATGACAGCAGTGACGGTTTATCAATAGTCTGTTGACAGAAAATCCATCAGCTGCTGTTTCGATAATTATGAAAATTTTAGTCAATCGAAACAATGTCTGTGGTTCAAGCTTCTCAAATATGAGACCTATTATAATTTAAATAAAAGAAAAATTATACTATAGAATAAGCTACATTTCTGTGTCCTATTAAGGACACTAGTCACGTCCTTGGTTTTGGTTCCTGAGGGGAGTTTCCAGTCAGTGACAGAGCTCAGGTCATGTGACTCAGGTGGAGACAAGATCCCATATTTTCATAACAAACATGGATATCAGTCGCACAATATACGGATGAAAGACAGATTGAAAAGCTTCTGTGTGAGTAACTAACGCTCACTGAGATGATAAACTTTTGTTCTACAGCTGCTCCCACAGACCTCTGGTATCTGAGTCTGCTCAATGAATTGAACAAGTCTTAAAATTCACTATATTTACTCAAACATTCTGCTTTTCTTTACTGGTTTAACATCCAACATACACAGATTATAATTTAGTTCTGCCACTACTTTTAAATAATTGTGTGTTATTTCATTTGTTGTCGTTGATGGTAGATTTTGGGTTATATCATCTGTTGTCTTAGATGCTAAATTGTATTTTATAATTTTTGCTTATTGACTTTAGTGTTTTATTAATATAGTTGTTATTGTAATTTTTTAATTATTATTATTGTTGTTATTAATATCATATCTATAATTCCCCTTCCGTCCAAGCAGTTTGAAGATCACAAAGCAATAGATGACAGATACAAAAAATGTTACAGTTGAGAAAAGTGTAAAAATAAAAAAACGAAATGATTAAAATAGATCACACCTATAAAAATTACTCCTAAAGACAGAAGCCAAACAAACTGCTGAGCCTCTTGTTGTGATATTACACCGATTATTAACCTGATCCTTATTGTGTCGAGGGACACCCCCCACCTCCTCCTCTTCCTCTTCCTCTTCCTCCCTCGAGGGTCCCTCACTCTCCCTGATCACCCTCCTTCGATACCTCACCGTGCACACGCATGCACGCACGCACGCGCACGCAAGGAGGGGCGGGGCCAGGCGGCGTGCAAACAACAGCCCATCATCCCGTGCGTGCAGAGGCGTGTGCGCATGTGTTTGTTTGTTGGGATGTTGTAGCTCCCCCGCATCAGTGCATGGGTTTGGATGTGCAGCTGCACGAAGAAGAAACAGAAGAAGAAGAAGAAGAAATATAGGATTTTTCATAATTAACAGCTGCAGATTGGAGAAATCCGACCACACCAGGTGACATCATGACTAAAGTGCAGGGAGGGATGAAATGCGTGAAATATCTGCTCTTCGTTTTCAACTTCATCTTCTGGGTAAGTCCCCCCCCCCCCCCTATGCACGGACCGTTTGCATGGAAACAACGGTGATGTTATAAATAGATCTTATTCCTCCTCATGGTTAAATGTGCATATCAGCAGTATTTGCTGTTTCTAGGTCACAGGGGCTGAATTTGGTTTTTGGTAAAAGCTGTTTTCATGTATTTTCCTGCTGATTCCTCCTCCTCGTAGTGATTCCTGCTCCACACACTCACACTCACACAGTGTCCAGCCTATAGATGCTGCTGTTTTTTTAATGTTAACTAACCTGGTTTCATTATTCACTGGAATGGGGGAGTGGTGCTGATGGTGTGTAGTCGTGTAGATTCCCTCCATCCACCTGCTCCATTCACATCACTCTCTCTCTCTCTGATACTATGCTCATAACCCTGGGTTCATCTATCAACCATCTATCATCATGCCATTTCAACTCCGTTAATACCTCATCACAGCTCTGGAAACATCCTCCATCCTCCATCTATGAAATGCCCTTAATAATTAAATAGAACATCAGATAAGAGCCTGTCAGCCGCTGATGATGATCTGTGTGGTTTGTAATGCAGCACATGCACATGCACGGCTGCAGACTGCTGCTACTTTTCCAACACACCCACTGTTCAGATGCTGTCTTGTGATTTTACGTCGTGCTGTGACTTTCCTCCTGCAGGTCTGGGAGAGTGATGGCTGTTCTTTGGCAGACTGGGCTGATCTTGTTTTGGGTACACACCCTGGAAGCTTTTGTTGTGGTGCTGCATTAGATCTACTTAGATTGGGTTACCTGTGGTTCCACCTGCAGCTGAGGACACTTCATTTTCCATGTGGCTGCTCAGGGACTCGTCTTAGTTGACTCGTGTTACACATCTTGATGAAGATGGGCAGACACATTTGGAGAAACGTGGTTTAGAGCAGTGGGTTTGAAGCTTTTGGAAGGTTTGGAACCCATTTAAACGAAGCTACTGTTTTTGCAACTTGAAGTTTGGATAAAGGGCAAATGACGGCCCAACAGTCACACACTCATAGATATCAATTGTCCTAAAATTTGTTTATCAAGATCCTTGAATTATCCCTGGGAAACAAACTGGTTCCCTGGGAAACAAACAATGATAGTGTTGAAATCAGGTCCAGATCCACACCACAATTTAAAGGGTTCTTTCGGGACCTATACCAAATCCTTCCACCAAGTTTTGTGGAAATCCCTTCTGTTGTTATTGTGTAATCTTGTTCACAAACAAACACACAAACTGATAAGGGTGAAAAACATATCCTCTTGGATGGGGGTGAAAAAAAAGTCGGAAAATGTTCTTTCAGCAAATCTTGCAATTCCCACGTTGGGGTCCACTGATTTAGATACATCAGTGCAAAACGTTTTTGTTTAATCTCCAACTCATATTGTGAATTCTGCATAGATTGACATGTATTTTGTCAAAAGGAAGTCAGAAACGTTTTTTAAATCTGTTCTTAAAAGAAACTTCTATCAGAAAACCTTCCCTGATTTTATATCTATTTATTTTTGTTTTTTTGGCGTGCTTATTGTAAAGTGCTTTGTAACTGTATTATTATTATTATAACTATTATTTGTATTATTATTATGATAATTATATGAAATGTTACTACTGTATTAGTTGAGAGGTACATCTAATTTCACAGCATGTGATGGGTTAAAATTAATAGATTACAAACATATTGCATACCCAGAAAATAAAAGATGTTATGAGAGTTGCAACTAATTTATTTTCATCACAGATTATGACAATTATTGGTAGTTATATCTGTGATAAATCTTTTAGGCCACAAAACACCAGAAACAATTTAAAGCCTATAATTTATCCATAAAACAAAAAAAATCAGGAATGATTTGGTGATATAAGGTTTAGAAAATGACTTAATTATGTGGTATATATTACATTTCTGTGGATCACATGGTGCTCTGAGTCTCTCTGTCAGACGAACACTTGTGTCACCCAAACAAACAGCGGCCTCTTTGTTGAGCGCTTTTGGGAGCTAGAGCGAGCTGTTGTGGCCGGAGCCGGGGGGGGGGGGGGGGGTACAGTACACTACGCTGTCATTTTGGGGTTCGGAGCCAAACGAGCAGCCAATGCCAGCGTGAGTTACATCATCCAGGCTCTGTGAGGCTGGCACAGCCTGTGGCTGAAATGCACCATGGGAGATGGACCAGCGATGGCGTTCAGATCTAATACTTTGATGAGCCATATGGGAAAAGAAGAACTGCTGCTACAAAATGTTCTGTTCCTGTTTCAGAAATTTTTTATTCTTGTGTCTCCTGACAGCAGATTATCTCTGTTCTTGGAGCTGAATGAGTGATTTGGTTATAGTTTTGGTTTTATATTTGTCTTAGTTGTTCAGTGAATCTCATTTCAGTGGAACTAAAGACAAAAGATAACGAAATATTAGATATGTTATCAATAAGTTTACATTTGGATCTATTTGGGAAAATGTTTTAAAACCAAGCTTCTGTTTTTTTATTTATTAAACTCTTATTATCCTTAAGTATATATTTGCATTGCTGTATAAATACCCCCTCAACAAGATTACACAATGTATATGTCGGCAAGATGGAAGTTTGTGGATAACGTAGTTCTGTAGTGTTATTTTATGTGTGTGTTAAAAAATTAAAAAGTGTTGTGGTATTTGGAGCCAAACAGTGTTTTATAGATGTGTCTAGAATCTAGACGGACCACAATCTTATCTGGGAGACACCTTGGTCTCAGTTTCCCAGGAACCAATGACCTCTGTGCTGTGACAAACTCATCACACTTGACATCATTTTTTCCTCATAAACATGCAACCATGACAAATTATATAAATACATGGGATATGAGTTTACACAGAGAAGGTGGTCAACTGTAACTCTGTAGAGATTCAAAAGAAACAGCAGCTTTCCAGCCTGTGATGTGTTTGTGAGTCTGAACAAGCCTCCAGCGGATATTTCAGTAACTCAAGGGAAACATTAGCATTTGTGGTTTGTTCAGAGTAAACGGAAGCAGTGATCATCAGAAGCTGCTTCACTGACGAGACAATAACAGAGACACAACCTGTTGAATCTTAATCGACCGAGGATTCAAAGAGAAAATACACGTTGGGCCTCAGTTCTGAAGTGATTTCTGGGCTTCGCACCAAACATGTCACTCAAAGCTTTAAGAACAAGAACCTTGTTTGGAGCTGTTTGTTGTTCACTGACAAGTCTCTTATCTGTCCTCAGCTGTCAGGGCTGCTGGTGCTGGCTGTGGGACTCTGGCTCAGGTTTGACCCAGAAACAGTGGAGCTCCTGACGGGCGATGAAGCCCCCGACACCTTCTTCATAGGTACGTGAAAAGTTCTGCAGTTCTCCGATCCCACCTCACCTCACATCCACAGATCATAAAGTACACCTCGAGATGACTCTGTTAAATCTGTTTGTTTGTTGGTTTATTTGTTAGATCCATTTGCAGATCCAGGATTTTTGTTTTCACTTTCTTTCTTCCTTCAGGTTATCAGACCACTTCCTATTTTCTTTGTATGAACTAGAGAGTCTTGTGTAGGATTGTTCAGGCTGGGCGGTTCACGCTCTCCATTCTAGTTAATATCCGAGATAAGAACGCTGCCATCTTGATCATCTGGATCCAGAGTCTGCACACAGATGATCAGGGGATAGAACCGCACGATACAGGCTCCTAACCAATCAGGAGGCAGTCTCAGCTGTCAATCATTACATTTCACCCCACGTCAAATAAAGTAGTTAAAACCAAGCTTGAACAAATTGTAACAAACATCAGTGTGAAAATAAATATCTAAAATAACTAATACTGTAAACGTATTTGACGTATACAGTACTTTGACTTTTTAGTGTGGCCCGTGTCCCATCCACCAACATGGAGGAGGTGCACTTTGTGACCTTTACTGCAGCGAGGTGTTGTCCATCCTCTATAGTCCATGGTGTCAACTAACACTTTGACATCCTGATGATTATATGAATCAATATGCGTCTTCTCCACGAGTTCACACACCAGACCTGCTGACATCAGGTTGAATGGCGTGACCATTTTTAACTGATAAATGTTTCAGTGATGAACGTTTAACAGCCACATTTCACAGTTCAGTGCGTTTTTATTTGTTTCTGTTTTATAACATCCTTGGTTATTAAGCCCATTTAAAAGGGAAATACTTTTCTATCTCAACTCTGCAGACATGTGGCTTCGCCCTGTGGTTTGTCCTCATGTGGGGAAACGAACATGTCAAATGAGTTTTGGATCACATCAGTGTCAGCGCTCTGGTTTATGGGTTATGTAGAGAAGCACTTGTCTTTAGAAACACTGATTGGATTCTTCCTCTTCTGGAATAACACACAGACACAGACACACACACACACACACACACACACACACACACACACACACACACACACACACACACATGGTGACAAATGGACTTAAGCTGATTAATGAACAGTTGTGTCTCTTCTGTGAAATATCTCTGGAGCTTCTGACTGAGCTCCTATTAAAACTCACAGTGGATGAGTAAAACATACAGTAGACGGGACAAACAGCCTCAGTAGTGTCCACACAATAGGCCCTATCTCTCTCTCTCTCTCTCTCTCTCTCTCTCTCTCTCTCTCTCTCTCTCTCTCTCTCTCTCTCTCTCTCTCTCTCTCTCTCGCTCATGAGCTAAAATGGTGACTTCACTTCATGAGCTCTCTGCCGGGCTGTCATGGAACCGGTCGCCTCCCTCAGGACATGAGCAGCAGGTGAACACTCCTTTAGGAGCAGTCCTTACATCACATAGAGCATCACTGTGATAAAAGGAAAAGAAGAGTAGACTGTGCCAGGTTTTTTATCCTGCAAAGATACACCTAAGTTATCACAGTTATCTATATATGCAAAGTAGAGTATGTGAGATAGCTTCTTTTTCAAGTTGCTTTACATTTCAATGCAAATATCAACTTCTCCGTTAACGTTCCAACTGGTCTCACATTTCTTTCCACGTGCACTTTTTCTTTTCAACTTGTTCTCTTTCTCCTCTTCTAAACCTCCGGGGAAACTATTGTTCTTCTGTACCAGGTGAAGCTGCTCTCTGGAGAAGGTTCACAAAAAGTTAAGAAAGTTAGTTCACCCGGCCAGGAAATAGTTTGGAACTATGAAAAAACACAATTACCTCAGCTTCTGCACTTATTTAACAAATAAATTAATTGCGTTCACCTTCAGCGAGGACACGGATCAGACTGTAAGAAGGGAAAGTGGCAGAGTTCCCTGTGGGGGTTTCACCTTTGTTGCCCTGGATGTGATTCAGCCGGTTAACAACCAGTGTGTGACACAGTGTAAATAAAGAGACATGTACACTCACTCATTTACTACCTACAAAGTGAAGTACAGTTGTCTGTTATTTCGATGGTGCCACTCAGAGGACGTGGTAAAGAGGACGTATTAAAGTGATGGAAAACACCCTCAGCATCAGCAGGCACTTTGTGTATTTGGTGTCATTATATTTTCCTCCGCTCGCCCTCCCTCGCTCCCTTCTGCGTCTTTACCTCCTCTTTTGTTCCACAGCAGCAAAAACAACAGCTTGCATTCCCCCCATGTGGATTAATTAAATTGCTGCAGTGGTTGCTGTCTATGTCTCTGATTAGGCTCTTACCGTGGACCTCGGGGACCAGGCCCCGGTGTCTGGTTACAGTCGTGAGGGCTGGGAGCAAAGGGGGGGGGCGGGCAGACCGGCGGAAGGTGACGACATCCAGGCTCACAGAGGATGGTGGTGGGGGGGTATGGGAGTGTGTGCGTGGGGAGTAGTGTAATTCAGAAGCAATCAAACCCATGAAAATTTGATTTGCCTCTTTTGAACCCGACAGATGGCATCAGTGCTTCTGCTCCGTCCTGCAGGACCACGACTGCACCAGGTCCTCGTAATGGGAAGAAACACTAATGTATGAAATAGAAAGCGGAAGTTGACTCTCCAGCTCCTTTGTCTTTAACTCAGATTGATCGTGGTGCTGAGCCCTCTGAGATGTTTATAGACGGGGGGGTCGTGTGTCCACTCATTTGTAAGCTGGATGGTGCAGGTGCTTCTCCACGAGCAGGGATCCATCTTGAAATTAGCATTCATCAGGGTTTGTGCTTATGTATCTCGTTAAAGAGGAAATAACCAAAAGATTCAACTTAAAAGTGACCAAAATAGCAATAAGCCAAACATGTGGGTCGTGTTGAGAGGGTTGTTTATGAGTCTCAGTCTTCTTTCATCTCAGTTTAAGGATTTAAGAATCTTAAGTAGCTGCACTGGAGGGGTCGTGTGATAACCAGAGTAAAACTGGAGGAGGTGATTCGGAGGCCTTAGGCTCCATAAGAAGTTTCCACCTACTCGTCTCCTCCAACAAGAGTCTTTTCATGAGCTCTGCTTCAACAGAGACAGGAGAGGAGTTGGATCATGCTGCCCTCCTCAGTTGAAACCCTGAACTGCAGTCATGTGACTGTACCAACCGGCATGATGATTAGGTCCCTCTCGTCTGTTAGGGCTGAGAAATCTCAGATTAGCGACATTAAACATCTGGTAGTTTGATTTCCTGATTTATTTCTATACTCTTGTCTCTTTTCAGCTGTGTACATCCTTCTCGGTGCCGGAGGGTTGATGATGGTCGTTGGGTTCTTTGGATGTTTTGGGGCCGTGCGTGAGTCTCAGTGTCTTCTGGCATCGGTGAGTTTAAGTCCTGCAAGGAAGGCGTCATTCTACAGTGTTTTTGTTTCAGTGTTCCTTTTACTGGCCTTTCAAAGATAAACGAAGTATAAATTCTGCACATTCTTAGTGGGAATTCTTTATTTCGTCTGTAAGGTTTTAGTTTAGCTGTATAATTTGGTGCTAATTACAGGGGAAATAGGGTTTGACTATTACATTAACATTTAATCCTAACCAAGATTTTTTCATCAGTGCACAGCAGGTGAAATAATGTGAAATCGTACTTACTATGAAGCAAACTTAAATTACTACAATGAGGAGACCTGCATCAATACAACCTGTTTTCAAGGATTTTTCTGTTTTATCTATGAGCAGAACCAAATTATTTTCTATGAAGGAAACCACATTTTTTGATAAACTGCTAATTCCAAGAAAAAAGAATGAAAATCATTTTGAACAATCCTCTGTTGTGCTGTGCAGTTCTTCGCTTGCCTCCTGATAATCTTTGGAGCCGAGATCGCCGCTGGTGTGTTTGGATTCCTAAACAAGGAACAGGTGCCAACTTCAATGACTTGTTTTTATTCGACCAGATTGTGAAACATATTCAGAAACATAATCAGCTGATTGTGTTGTTATCTTTCCTCATGGGCAGATTGTTGAGGAGGTCCAGAAGTTCTACAGCAGCTCCATTACTGACACCACCAACGTGAACGGCACGGCCGTCGCACTGATCTACCACAAAACTGTGAGTGAGACTTGGATTGTGTTCATTCACCTCCTTTGTATCTCGTGTGACACTTCTGTTGTGTTTTGATTTCCAGTTAAACTGCTGTGGAGGTTCCATGTCAGACGTGTCTAATGACTTGTGTGCAGACGCTCCAAGTGACACCCAGGTAAAACTTTCAAGTCTGCTATTACACGGTATACCCAGAAGGTGGCAGTACAATGCTGCTGTAAGATTTGCTGTAACATACTGTTTCATAGTGCAGGTATCAGCAGGTTGTCTGTATGTGTATATGTGACGCTTTGTGTGTTGCTTTCAGGACTGTCTGAATGCAATCACAGACTTCTTCAATGACAAGCTGCACATCATCGGATACATCGGAATCGGGGTCGCAGGCGTAATGGTGAGAATTTACTAAATATTCAGAAATATAGTTTTTTTTTTAGTTTTGGATCATTGAACGTCAAGTTGCAAGAGTCAGGTTATCTTTCTATAGAGCAGTGGTTTTCAAACTAGGGGTTGGGACCACAGGGGGTTGCAAGAAGCTGAGAAGAGGGGTCGCAAAGATAATGTCCAGAATTCAAATGAAAACTTAAAACAATTAGATACAGCATCATTTTGCTACAAAAGGCAATAAGAACTAGTAGAGAATTTCACCCTTAAAGTGATCATGAAAGCGTCACCATCAGTTGCAACAGGACAATTTAGTTCACAGCAACACAGTGATTAGGTTTCAAACTAGTTAATCAATATAAATAGATTAATATCCTTAAAATGCTGCAACCGACTGTCGGAATCTCATCCGATCTGCTCGCTGAGACAAAATAACAAACAAGGTGAAGCAGCTTATCTGTCCTGAGGCTTATCTCTCCATCATATATAATACTATATATATAATATTATAATATATAATATAATAATATATATGTATTATTAAGTGTAAATGTATAGACAAAGCAACAAATAACTGTAAACAAAAGATAGAATACATTTTCAACAGAGTACAGTAATGTTTTTTATCAGTTGCAGTCTCTGAGGGTGGAGTGTGTGAGGTGTGTGTTGTGTTGTGTGTGTAAGTCCCAGTCCTTGATGTGTGTGTCGTGTATTTTTTATTTTTTTTTAATGTGTATTTCTGTAATAGTCTCAAAAGTTTATTATTATTACACTAGTTTGTGAGACTTAACTTTAAATTCAAAACATCTTTTAACAATACCCCTCCTAACTGTGTGTGCTTTCAGATCATAGGGATGATCTTCAGCATGGTTCTGTGTTGTGCCATCAGGAACAGCAGGGAGGTTATATAGATGGTGAGTTACCCCCCCACCCCCCCACCGGCCAGACTCACAGCGTGCTCTCTGAACCAATGATGAGATTGATGATCAACACACGTGCATAAGAGGGGAAAAAACACCAAAGTCACATTCTAATGTCATCTCTCATAGTCCGTCCTGATCTGGTCGGGAGGGTTTTCCTGTATATTCCCAAATTCAAGTCCAGCACATCCCAGCTCTCCCAGTTCCTCCCGGGCCACGCTCAACACGTCCACACGCCGGATCGTCACCTTCACTCCGTCCTTCACTTCCCCAGCTTCACAGATTTTTTTTTTCACTTCTCTGTTTCTCTACCGTAACACATGCTCTGCTTTCGGCACGACTCTGTGACATTCCCTGGTTACTACACTGCTGCTGCCCCCCCGCCACAGCGCAGCACACAAAAGACACCGACTCTGCCAGGAATGTTGTGTATTTGCTGTAAATATGGACACCGGTTTTGTGCACCTGCTGTTAACATGATATATTCTGTGCCCTTTGTATGTTTTTACGTCATTTAGAAGGCCTGTAATGGCAGTCATACGTTTGTGTGCTTAAATGTTTGGAGGACGAGCCGCCCCTTTATGATTCATTTTCCATCGCGTGCCTATTGACTCACACACACACACACACACACACAGGGACATACAAACACACACAAACAAGCCTCCAGGGACTGTACTATTTACCTGTTCCATGTGATCTGTGAACATAACGACTTGTGCTTTGCTCCCTGCCGCAGATCTGTCGCTATACTTAAAAAGCACAACAGTGGAAGTGTAGAGGTGAGACGAAGGGTTCGGGAAGGTCTCATGATAAACTGACTGTAAATGTCCAAATTCACGTGTAAGGTCATTGATTAACGCCTCATCCTGTGTGAACTGTAACAGTGAGCTAGTTTTTGCATTCTGCGTGTGAATTCTTGTGGATCTCGATCTTGTTGGTGTGCCAATAAGACGAGAACTGTAGAGTAATATAGTCGAAGTCGCACTGTTTAACTGAATAAAACAACACCCGGGTGCTTTTATTCTCGTGTTACTTTCTGTTTCCTGGATTCTGTGTGTGACTAACATGCAGCGGGGGAACCCCCCCCCCCCCCGTCCATTATGCAAATTGTGGTGGTTTCAGGTTCATGAGCGTTCCTGTGCGGGTTCACACGAAATGGCAACACAATGTTACACCGGAGACACGTAGGGCCAACGACAGCAGGAAGTTAAACGTATAATGTGACATATGAACCATGAGGTCAAAAACAGCCCAGTTACTCTTTGGTTTAGTTGATGTTGAAAAGACTGTTCAAGATCAAGTATGAACTTGCCAAATATAAGACTTCTTCAGAATCGTTTTGTTATTGTCCAACTGTAACTCCAACATAATCATAGTTATTACTTAACATATTAAGTAAACTACTGGCTAGTGTTGTGGCACTTTACTATTTGTTTGAGCCGGTTATGGAAACTACAGGGTCATTATCTCGCCTGTAGTTTCAATAATAAACTTTAATTAAGCTTTCTTTTTATCTTTTCTTTGCTTTACAATTAAGAGAAAATTGAAATAGATTTATAACAAAAAGGAATTGTCAGTATTTTAAGGATTAAAACAAAGTGTCATATTTGTGCACATATGTAGAGAACGTGTCATAAGTCATGTTTGTGTATTTTAAGTATGATTCCCTTTATAGTTGTTGAATCAGGAAAATATGCAGCGTTAGTTATTGAGTCAATGATTCATGAACACAGGACGAGTGGTTTGCAGGTTTTAATGAATTATATATATAAATATATACACACGTTATATACAAAAAGCCATCAAACACAAAGTAAGGTAACAGTCATTTGTCACACGGTCACAGTAACAATAATATTAATGCTGTTTTTTGGCCAAGAGCATTGTTTCTTCAGAGAGAAATGCCAACTTCCACTGTTAAGGCAGAACACAGTAACCAGTGATTGAGATGGTAGGTCTGCATATGCAAGTCTCTAAACTGAGGGTATGTGCTTATACTTATTGTACTTATACAATAGATTGTGCATGAATGCATCAAGTTTTTGCAGATATTAAGATACAAACACTGTTGTTTACAAACTGTTAAAACAACAGAAGCGCTAATGTCAAGTACCAAGCAGGACACGATTCATGGTTTCAAACCATCTGGTCCCACGTCACTAGGAAGGTTCACGATCAGTCCAATTTAACAGGTATATCACAGAATTTCTGTATATTCAAGTAAAAAATCAAAATAAAAAGATCCCTTTAAATAGAATGAATGTAAATAGGTCCCATTGTTTTCCCATTTGAAGCCTCGTGTTCAAAAGTGAAATATGAGACAACAATGGAAAAGGAAGAAAGACACACAAACAGAAAATACTGCAAGCTACTGCATTCAGCAACTCAAAATAAATCTCAAGCTCACACGGGTACAAAAACAACAATATTGAAATGTGATAACATGAAGGAAAACCCCTCGGTCTCTTTGATGGAGCGAGCTCCACACCCTCACAGAGGGGAACACAACAGGACAGTCTCGGGACAAAGAAAGAATAACACTGCGACTCCGAGTCCCTCGACTCAGTAAGGCCAACAGCTCGAGCCAACGCTGGCCACAGCCTCACTGAACACGTCTGAAAAGTGTTTGAAGTGCAACACAGCATACAAAAGATGAAATACAAGTCTTCACATCTCGAAGCCTTTTCGACTTTGTCAAACAAGCCTTATGTAGTTTTTTTCCTCTTCTGCTGTTAACTGGTGGTATGTAGCTGCCAGTTGTTACATGATTTACGCCGAAAAGGTGGTATGCATAGACAGGAAACTGATGTGGTCTCACGCCGACATTAGGCTCAGGGGCGAGTTGTCCAGGATGTATTCGCCAACGCCAACAAAGTACATAACTTGGACAATTCCAAAGAGAGGAGCGATGACCAGAGCCCGACAGCCGGCTCCTTTCAGGAAACCAGACGGCCCCTCCCTCCTCATGATTTTACTGCAAAGACAGAGCGTTGGATAAGTCCATGCACGAGAACAGGAGAGAGACAAACGAGAGTTAGTTGTGCAACGATGAGTGACTCAGCTGTCTTACCTCACACAGTCCACGACACCAGTGTACGTCTCCTCACTGGACCCTTTGTTCACTGACTGCAACCTCGTCTTCACCACTGGGAGAGAGATAAATAAGTCATAAGATAACATTCCAGAAACATTCAAGAGCTTTGATTATCTACAGATTGACATTTTCTCTCAAGTCTCACCATCACAGGGATTAACAATCACTGCAGCAGTGGATCCGGCTGCGCAGCCTGAGAGGAAGGCCCAGTAGAAAGGGGACGGCCCCTCGGGGGAGGGTTTTCCGAGGCGATTCAGGTTTGCGAACAATGGGAAGTAGACTATAGAGAAGGGAACATCCCTGAAAGAAATATAACAAAAGAGAGTTTCAAACTGACACCCTGAAAAAAAGGAACGGGTCCAACAAGCTCCCATGTGCTTCCTTGTCTTTACCTCATCAGTGTTGCCCCCAGTCCCCTGTAGAGCCCCCGGATGCCCTGAGTCTGAAGCAGCTCCTTTGCAATCTGAGTGGCCGACACAGCTTGAGGTGCTGAGGCCACAGAGTTGTAGGAGCGGCTGAGAACCGTGCTAGTGGCCCCGATCTTTGATGGAGTCATCATGACCGGCTTTTGCTGCTGGGCCACTGAAAAAGAAAAAAGACCAAAAGATAAATATATTCATTCGGGGACAACAGGGTTCAAATTTAAAATGGATAACAATAAATTTGAAACTTACCGAGTCTGCCTGCATCCTGCAACTGTATCTTGAGCATTTCCATGGGTGTGGTGACAACGACCTGGCACATCCCTGCACCACAACCCGCCAGCATCTCTTTAAACACCGTCAGCCCTTTTCTGTTCACAGATAAGAGAAATGATGAGTCACACAGTGATGGGACGTTTTTGTAAATTGAACCATCTTTTTAAGAGTTTTACTCACCCATCCTTGGAAAGATGGTGGCGAAACAAGTCATTAGCAGCCAGCTTGATGGCCTTCTCCGGGGTGACCAGGGTCAAGTTTACAGCAGCGCCTGAGGAAGAAAAACACACACATTTAGTACTGGAGCCACAATCGTGTTTTTAATTTAGCACCAAAACAAAAACAACATTCCCTGCCACTCATTTTAACATCAGAGTAATTAATTAATTTCAGAGCTAATCTGAAAAAGACAAATGTACAATTTACAGTAATTTCAGTAATAACTATAGAAGAGAAATCACATAAAAAGGTTTGAGGAGGAAAATGAGAAACGAGCAAAATACAAGCCAGAAGAAATGAGGTTGGTGAATATCAGAGGAAGATGCAAACATCAAATGAATGAAGAAGAGTGAGTCGGTTTATTTACAGCGCTCACTGTTTGAAGAGAGGAATATATATATGTCTACAGAAAGACTACAAGTCAGTTAAGATGTTAGTGAAAGAACAGACAGAATTCTAGACTATGTAATGTGCATGTAAAGTAAAACTGATCTGTGGGACAACCTCAAACAAACATGACTTTAGCTTGTCAAAGATACATGAGCAAGATAAACATCAAGTCTTTAAAAAGTGGATAGACTGGAGAGGGAGGATGAGGATTCATGACAAACTTGACAGGACAGGGAAGAGACAGCCAAGGGGTTATTGACAGAATTTGTCGAATCACAAAACAAAAACTTGTTCCTGTAGTTTTAAATAGAGCAATATTGTAAGAACCATGTAATGATTTGCCTCCAGCGTGGCTGCGCCATAATCGGCTAGCCTTCAATAGCCCAGGGGACCCACGTCTGCAATATGAAAAACACAGATGCAGACAAACAGCATTCCTCACACAGGCTGAGACCCAGACTAAAAGGTCTCCATTTTCCTCACATGAGCTATGTCCACATTTTCTTGTTCTACATCAAAAGTCAGTGAACTGATCATTAATTAAACAGGACTGGTCTGATTTGCTACTGACTGCATGTTAAAAAAACACAAGAGTCTACAAAACCACTTTGCATGAGAACAGCTTTGGCAACTTCTGTTTTTACAATTAATTCAAAGAGTCATAACTAGAGCCCGACTGACATCATTTGGTCGATATGAACCTCATAGTGCTTAATAAAAATGGAATATGTTTCATTGTGTTAGCATTACTTTTGGTTATATATAATAAAGCTCGTGGTTAAATTGTAAAAGATCAAATATATTTCATTGTCATAAAAGGCTTGATGAGGACATCTTAGGAATCACTAATTTTCTGAATATAAACATCGGATATTTATTTACCAACTAACATTGGCCCACAAAAATGCATCAGTCGGACTCTACTAATAACCACAGTATGTAATTTAAATGTAAAGTATTTCATGCACTGAACATCAACTGTATCTGATCCTGCAGTGTAAAGATTAAAAGTACCCAGTAGTACATATGTCAATGTTAAACCTCTACTACAAATTATCTTCGTGGACATGTTCGGACCTTCTGGTTCTTAATATTCAGATGTGCATGAATCTTACCTCTGTACATGCCAAAGTAGCCTTCTGATTTTACTGTTTTCACAAGGCAGTCCATCCTATAGAAACAAGAAAGCATGGGAAATGTCATTAGCATGGGCAGTTTATTAAAGCGGCTGAGTCAGAGGAAAAGATTATGACTGAATTCAAAGCAGATACATTTATCTGAATGGTTAACAAGCCTCAGGGTAAAGGATGAGTGACCCTAAGGGAACAGAGATGCTGAGCCGAGAGGTGGAGCTGTAAATTTCCACCCTCTAAAAGGGATATGGATGACATCATCATAAAGGAATGTAAGGGATGAATAGCCACCATCTAGGGAGGATGTTTTTTAAATACATTCACTGAGTTGCGCTGTATGTGGGTTTAGGGATTAGTCGATATAATACATGGATGAATCAGGCAAAACAAGGGCGTTGGCAAACAGCCATGTATGACTACAATGCCTAAAAATACTCACATGCTCTTGTAGACCTGCTGACCGTGCCTCTGATTCTGCAACCTGGTCTTTGCCAAGTCGATGGGGAAGACACATGTGACCCCGACGATGCCAGCAATGCCTCCATTAATGAGCTTGGCTGGAAGACTGAAGGGAGACAACAGAAAAAGATCGACAGTGAGTTAATGGAGAAATTAACAGTAAGATTGTGGACAATGAAATGAAGGTCGGGGACTGAAATCAAAATTATTTGCTAACAATAAGCGCTGGATGACATGGTCAAAAAATAACCATGAAGGTCACATTATTACTTCTATTTGTGTAAACCTGAGTGAAGGTTGTGGTTTGAAACTCTTCTTTTAAAAAGGACTAAACAAACACTTCTTAAACTAAAACAAAATTGTAGATCACCAAGCACAAAATAAGACAAGAAAACACGACTGATGAAATACATGTGAAATAACTATTGTCTCATTGGCCAGTTGTACTTTACTTGAATAAAAGCTAATAACAAAAAAGTATCAATACAATCAAATGTGCGATACATATTCTGAAAACACTATATTATTAATAAAAATCTACATTGTAATAATTATTTATAAGGTTCTATTGCCCAGCCTTAGTAGCAACTCTGATCAATTGTCAAGTAGTTATGCCAAATCTTCAGTGGATTTGTTGTTTTCTTTTTAAAAACCAATGTCGATTCAACTTACTTGGATCTCTAGTATTTATTGACATTTCACTATGAGCAATGATTCTAAAGAAATCATACAGTTAGTTGTCGCCCTTCACCTCAGTGTCATGTTAGGACATGAAACCTCACCTGATGTGCTGCTGAGACATGACGACCTTGAGATCAGTGAAGATGTAGAAAGCGAGAGATGTGGATTCAAGAGAGTTTCCGTGGAAGCGACGAGCCGAGTCCTGGATAGAGAGATAACAGATAAGTGTGTGAACTCAGGATGAATGAGCAGGTTTTCAGTTTAAATAAATTCAAGACCCCTCCCACTGAGAGGCCTCAGTCACGTGAGCTCGCTTCATCAGCTCAACACAGTACAAACGCGTGGGCGTGTCCTGCTGCGCATACCGGAACACCATACATGGGCAGAACCGAATTTCTCCTGTAGCTGCACGTTTTGAAAGTGAGTTTGTTACGAAAAAACATAAGAAAAGAAGAATCGGTTCATTTAACAATTTAACTGTTTTATCCCCTGCAGACACTGTGCCTTGTTGCAGGAGAAGCTTTAATAACAATAAACTTCTGAATGGTCTCAATTCATTCATTTTATCACGTTTACTGCGCTTTCTCCTGGAGTCACGTCCAACAATGCACAACTTTAGTTTTTAAAGCCACGCAAATTCACGCTTGTTGGAAACAAAAAGTTCTTCCGGATCCCGGTTTGTAAAAGTTTGAAGTTAGCGCACATATAACGGCCGGTAGCGGTTAGCAGGCCGCTAGCTCCCATTCAAACAATAGCGCTGCTAAAAGGAGGAACAAGCTAGCTATCGTGGAAAACTTCGCGACGCTACGAAGAAACAAAGTCTTAAGTGTTAATTGCAAAGCTTGAACTCACCGAGAGGATTAGTGAATCGTGAGAGATTCTCCGGAGACGTGACGGTGAGCGCAGTGATGTGAGTGACAGGGATCTGGAGGAAGACGGAAATTTCCACTGGGCTTTATGAGGGGGAAGGGGGCGTGGTGGAATTCTCACACACACACAGGAAGTCTACAATGCCGGCGAGTCCTCGACCAATCAGCGTTCAGCCGGTGTGCATGCCGAGAGAGTTGATTGGCTGCTTCCGGATTCACCTCCTCGTGTGAGTGAAGGAGAGACGCGTCAGTCAAGCGGCTCCACCAATCAAGTTGATCCAAAGCACGACGAGGGCGGGACCACGGAAGAAAACCATTGCTCTGTCATTATTTAAGTATTCAAATTAAGAGTATTTTTAAAGTAAGATAGTTGAAGTCATGTGATTTCCTCGTAGACGCGTCAGGACTGTTTACTATCAGGACCTAATGGGATCATCAGGGATCCGGTGTTATTCTCTAAGAGCATCATAGCATTAAGATCCCTGTGTGAGCTCCGTGGCTCCATGACATCACTCTGGTGTCTAGGGCTCTGGGGTTTTCTATTCAGCCCAGATGTCTACAGCTATGTCTCAGTGGTGGAAAGTTACAGAAAACACACATGACTGTGAGTTGTTTGTGAGTCTGAGTTTGCACCGTTACGTTTATTAAGTTAGGGCAGCAACTCACATTTATTCTTAGTAAAATTACCTCTTGACTTCTCTTTTCAATCAGTGCTATCAGAAAAATGTCCATAAATAATGAAAACATCCAAAGCACACATTCTAAGCTCAGAGACAAAAGAAGAAGATAAAATAACGACACACGCCCCAAATCCAGAAAATAGAAACTAAAGATTTGGCAAGTGTTTTTTTTTTTACATTGATGTCTAAACTACCTTGTACATAGGGCTATCGCACTATGAATTTATTTATTTAGTTCAACAGTTTATCAAGTGTTTGTCATTCTCTGCTCATAAAGAAGAGTTTAAAACCACAATCTTCACCCCAGAGCAAGAATCGAAAATGAAACTTAAAATAACACTGAGACACTGATTCTGATATCTATAGATATCGAGTGATATGGAATCTCTTTATCTTGATATAAATTCTTGGCCTTGTCGTCCAGCCCCAGAGAAAAGAATGTGTGTGCTTAATCCACCGCTGGAGAATAATCATGGGTGTGGAAGCCGAATAGTTTCATAATGCATCGTTAACGTGTCCTCAAAGCGAGTCACTTCTATTTGTGAACTGTTGCAGTGTAACATGCATCTGTTGGATGACTCGCTTATTTTTGTGCCACGGTGTAAATGCAACACAGAATCGTACAGAAAAGGAGACTGTCCGTCCACCTTAGACAAACAAAGGTATAAAACATATCTATTGACGTGGCAACACAGACAGTTGCACAGCCTATTGTATTCATGACTCTTGTAACTACAGGTGCTCACACCACCAAGCATCAGCCGAATGGAAAATTACCAGGTGGATGGCAAAAGGCAAGAGGCTACTTGTTGGGATAAAAACTGGTTTATCTCATATATAGATTTGAAAGGTGCGTTCCAAGCGATAAGGATTCCGGCGTTTTTCTGCACACTCCTAGTTGAAGCTGAAAAGTTGCTTAACAGTGTTTGCAGGCACGCTGAGAGAAAAAAAAAGATGTCAAGGCAGAATTAGATTAAGTTTTGGCTGTTGTAGTCCTGCGAACTAAATGCGAACACATCTTAGGAAATCAGGTTAGCGTCTTGGCAAGCTATCTATGGCTGATTTGCAGTGAATGTGAACTACAGGAGTGGACGATGGAAATATTATTAGTTTTGCAGATATTTGGTCATAAAACAAGGAACGGGACTAATCAAAATTTGAAGGACAGATACAAGTATTTGTAACCAATGTTATTACAGAAGAGAAACATAAACATTTGAAACCACATTTCATGGAAATTCATTCAACAGCTGTTGAGCAACCACACAGGTGCTGCTTTATCAAAAGTCACCAAAGCCATAAGGATTAATTATCTAGGGCCTATTTAGGTCAGCACTATTTAAAAAATCACATATTGATATATTTTAAAATGCCATGTCAGGGTACATTAGATATTTATACCTAATGTAATGGCAATTCACCCAGTAGTTGTTGTGGTAAAAAGCCAGACGATGAGTCTAGAATGAGGGGGGGGGGGGGGGGGGGGGACCGACCAACCGACAGATCAACGCTGGCCCCCCCGGCGGCTCTGCCAATAGCATAGCGAAAAAATTCCCACATTTTTTCAAGTTGGATGAACACAACGCAAACAAAGCGGTGCAGTGCGTCTGAATGACTGAGAGATTGGTGTCTGCTCCACATGGCGGCTTTTGCCGGAGTGCTGATGGAGGCAAATTCCACATCATCTCGGGGGGGGGGGGGGGGTTTATGGTTTTCAAAACACCTCTGCACGGGGAATTCAAACTATTGTGCCATAACGGTCTCATGATTTTCGAGTCACGCTGGGTTGACTGTTGATAGACGAGTACAGAGTATATAACCCTCCAGTTATGTGGCTTTACAGGTAAAGTCACACCACACCAGACAGATCAGATAGAATGAGAACAATGTATTGAATAGTCCTGACCTGACATAAAATTATATCATATATTTTATTCATGAAAACACATTATGTCTCCTGGGCACCTTTAATTAGAAATTATCTGGGATCATCCAACTGGCAGAGGAGCCTGGGGTTGATCCAGAAAACACGGGAGAGACCATGTATCTCATTTCATTTAGTAGTTTCCTTAACACAGGGACACAAGTATGTTGCGCAAGGTTTATTTCCATCTGGAACTCCCAGGATGAGGGAGGGAGACAGACATCAGGATGATTGGATTGACGACACAGTTCTAAGAAACTATTTAACTTCTGCCACAGACAACGTTCTTCTGTACGTCATTCTCCTATTGTTGTATTGCTACTGTCTTGTTCTTGTGATGTTACCATTTTCTCAAAGTTTATTTTAAAACATAACTTTCACCCCAGACAAAATAACTTTTTTGGAGCTGACAGCAATGTGGCTTTCTGTACTGCTGGTTGCAGACTGGACTTCAACCGGTGAAATGTACTTTAATTGATAAGATTTAGGAAGAAGGTATCCACACAATTTTCAGCATACTGTAAACTGCAGGAGTTAGAGGAAAGTTTGCCATAAGCTTTCCCCTATTGTCAAATTCTTAAGAACAGGAAAACGTGGCTCTGAGGAGGGACATCAGGAGTTTCTTGCTTAACCTGCTGCCACTGTAACCTGACTCTGGGTCACTGGCACAAAATGGATGAAAATACATACATTCTTTTGTGCATGCAGGGGTCGTTTAACTATAATCAAGATGGAACTGGTTGCAGAGAGGTAAAATACTGTTAAGTATGAATTATAATGAAGCTATAAACAAACATCTCTAATAAAATGAATCTCATGTTGTCCCTCTTACACATATAGGTCATGGGAGGACGAAGGACACGGCCACTGGACTACAAATCCCACAATAGAACAATCCTGACTGTTTTAAAGGTTAAGGGTGTCAGGTTGAAAGAAGTTGTACAAGCCAACTCAAGGCGGCAGGATGCACGTGAACCAGTGTCAGCATGTGATGAACTGGTTTACCATCCACGTTTCACTGCATCTAACCTCTCACGCCCAGCCCCGAGGTTGGTTTGATAATCCTACTTTTATGAATTGTGCCAGGAATCAGTGGCACAGAGGCGTTTTGAACTGTGGAGCAATGCAGATGGTGACTGATGAAACTGAGACCTTCTCTTTCTGTCAGAAGAAATGAATCTTTAAATCTAAATGCTTGTCACAATCTTTAAATTCTACTTCTCCCAATTAGGAGAACAGATAAGGCTTGGTTACATCCCATAACTGTCACAATCAACAGAGACACTGATATAAAATGTCTCTAACAGAAAAGTTATGACTACATATGTGACAGAATATAATATAAAGCGATGCAACAGTGACGTCAGAGGACAGACTTATCCTACATTCTCCAACTGACCCCCTGAGCTATTAATAAGCTCCAGCTGTCTGCCCAAATGTCCCCTTTGTGAATGGAGAACTACAGAGGAACTCTACTGGATGCGACACAACAGTGAACAATCTCACAAATATAGGTTTTGGAGACTCTTCTTTACCTGTTGTGCTAAATATCTGTGGTCTGACACGGTCACGGTAATCCATGTGAACGGGAAGCGGTGTGAAAACAATCATGTTCTTCCCAGAATGATTGTGGAGGCAGATATAGAACCCGGAGCTGGAGGTGCCACCACGGAGGAGTCCTGGCCTCCCTGCTTGTTATGGAGTAAACAGAAAGCCACGGCCCAGCACAGGATGTGATTAAGTCAAGAGCAGCTAAGTCCAGGAGCTATTTAGAGACTTCACCTTTAATTGAGTTGCATTCAGAGTATCACTTTCACAGTAAACACAATAAGTCTGGGACTCACACACAAACAAGGGGGGGGTAAATAATGACGCTGCCAGGAATATGCAGAGCTGCAGCCCAGACACACTGACCTACACAGGCACAATAAAACCACCCGGGACAATGGGAAACAGTAAACACAGTGCAGACATGAGTGGATCCATCCCAGGCTAAAGGATGACGTGGGTTTTTTTCCCAGAACATTCATCATGATCATGGATCAGGTGGTTACAGCTTTGTTATTTCAGTGACACATTCAAAGGTAAATAAAAGAATCACAAAGGGATCATGTAGTCACTCGCGCCGGGGTATGGGTAGACATGTCGGACTGATTTGGTGCACCTCGGCCTGTTGGCGCTGGCTCTGCGGGCGCACTCGTCGCTGTCGGTCCGGCAGGTGCCGCAGTGGCAGCTGATGGCCACCGGGTAGGTGAAGAGAGGGTTGGTGTTGACGGGACAGCCGGGCAGCACCACCGTGCGATACACCACCTCGTCGTAGGTGCAGCCTCGCTGGACGACCCGCGGGCCAAAGCTGTCCCTCAAGTTGCGTTCCTGCTCGTCACACAAAAACATATGTTTCGCCCTCTGCACATTCAAAAGTACTGGATGAATTCCCATGAAACCCAGTGGAAGGTCGAGAAAGAACTCATTAAATCACAAATTGGATTTTTTCATTTTCTTTAACATTGCACGATCTGGCATTTTTCACTATTTTCCTTCATGGAGCTTGATGGAAGAATGCTTTTTATAAGTTTTAGCAATTTGGTACAGATCCAAATAAAAAAAATGTATCCAGTGAAATAAAATGTGGTTTCACAAGGGGACTGCTAGGCCTTGGTGGAGGAGTTCCATTCTAGTTAAGTGTTGATTTGAGTTGCAGGTGAGAAAAAAATGTGCAATGAGGGTTTCATTTTAATATGACTTCCTTATGTCATCTAAGAAAAAACTATTTCTAAAAAATGTGCTTCGCGTTGTATTTATATAAAGTCACAACTAGTTTTATGTTACATGACAGTAATTAAACGGAATGGGACAAGGCTTTTTGTAAAATGAAAAAAAAGGGAAATATTCACTCATGTATCTCATAGTTTGAACTCAAAAACTAAAGTTCAGCAGCTATTTTGAAACATAATTTCCTTTCCTTAAGACTTTAATTACACAGATAAATGCTTAATTACAGGTTAAACATTGACCCAACCCTTCCAGCTGAATAGAAACTAGTGTTTTCTTCTTGTACACACCCATGACTTGCAGAATCCCATGCAGCTCGTGGTGTTGATGGCCACACAGAAGTCACACTCTGGCTTCTCCACATACAGTGTGAAGTCTGTGGGCAAACACATGGGAACAGCTGGGCTGAACAGCAGAAAGAGGAGCCAGCAGTTGAACACGGCCGTCTCCATGTTCACTTGTGTTCTTTACTCCGATCAGTTTGAAGCTGCAGGGGAAAGAGGGACAGAGAGATGTATTGACAATCAAATAACGGAGTTTAATCAAATGATTGGTATGGTGTGTTTCTGTTCCTTTGCTCACCTTAAAGAGAGATGTGGTCTGCAGGTCTTACGGTGCTGTGAGTCTGAACAGTCTGATTTATGTGATATTTATATAATCCACCTTTATGTAAACCGGCCGTTATCGTCCATCGGTGACGTAGGGAAGAACTAAACTTTCTGTCCATTATGTGAATGACATGAATTAATAATGTCTTTCATGAACACATGCGATGCAGGAGAGGATGCACGCCCTGATTCAGGAGTCTGAGGCCGTGTCCACTAGATGTCACAACTTCCCCCAATTGCTCAGTCTGTGCTTGAAAGTAATGGGTTTTTCATGAAGCAGTAAAAGTCAAAGATTAACCTGAGTTTTACTTCTTTTTCCAAAACAAACCTTTTCTGTCTCTAATTTGAATAAAAATTAACTTCTTTTAACAGAATATTTCCATGCACGTCAGGTGTGCATGTGAAAATGATAAGGACTGAAAAAAGTGACACTGAAGCACATCCACATTCAGCAAGTCTACAAACCTGCACTGGAAATGGGTAGAGAACATTCAGAGAGTGTTTGTCTTTTCCCCTAGTCAGTAGAAAATAAAAGCTACATACGTCAGCATTCACGTCCCAATACCGGATTTTTCCGATAGACAACAAAGTTCTTTAATTTGACATCCATCACCTTGACACTTCAGGGACTTCAGGAACTTATCTATATATTTGATTAATGATTGTCGAGAAAGACTCTCTCTCCAACCCATTGAGCCACAATGTTAAGTAAGCGATTGCTTAGTGGCTCTTCTGATCCCTACAGACAATGAACTAAACTTCCTCTAATAAACGTTATCTTTTACGACACGCACCGCTAGCATGTCCTGTTCTTCTCTGGTGTATCAGTGACTAATGCTGTTTGTGCAATTAATGGCTTGCATCATGAAAACATGAAAGGCGCTGGGCCAGTTCAGTGTCCATCTTAGCTGCTCATTATCTGCTCAGCTTTACAAACATTAACAGAACAAGACGTTTTTATTAATTAATATTAGAAGTATTCACACTTCAGCAGCCACTTTAAACCGACTTTCTCCGTCTCCTCTGCAGTCGTCAGATTATTTCTGGAGTTTGACAAACTTCTTTGTGCATCGCAGGAGTGACAAGGATGTGTTAGGTAAAGCTTCCGTAATGATGACAGCAGGAGAAGTGAGCCAACCCTTAACTTTTACCCTCCCTGGCCGCAGAAATTCCTGATTTAACCGATGACTACTGAGTAACCTGGAGCTTTAGAAGGAAACGTAAAAGGAGCAACATCAACGGCCGGTGACACATCATAAGATCCTTATGTTTTACTATCGTCTGAATTGTGGGTGACCCCAGCCCTATCTGTGCTTGATGGATTATTAACTCAAGTAAAGAACTGTTTATAGTGGGACCAACAAGTCATAGTGCATCAGAACAGGAGCAGTCGTCTGTTGTTATCAGCAGGAAAGACTTAACGCACTGATACTCTAAAGTAGTAGATGACGAAAAACAACGGAATGGATCGTTCTTTCTTTCCTGAAGGTTTGAAGAGAACTTTTAAGATGAATGACCCAGATTGGTGTCTGGCAGTTGACAGATTCTGAGACGAGCTGAACGGCTTCTTTTTATCGCTGTCTTCAGGCTGTATTTTTCTTTTGGCTTATGAACAACTGTACTTGAGAGCAATTGCCGGACAATTCAGAGGGAAGAACATTAAACATTAGCAAGGTTGCATAATAGAGGAATCCTGTTGAATCTACGCTGTACAAGGAAGCTTCTTCTACTGAACTCACCATGGTTGGTACGGGTGGTCCTGTGGCCACTTTCTCAGTGTGGGACTATGTGGTGTTTGCTGGCACCATCTTGGCTGCGGCCGGCATCGGTCTCTTCCAGGCCATCCGAGGCCGCAAGGAGACCAGCAGCGAAGAGTTCTTGTTGGGTGGACGGCAAATGACAGCTGTGCCGGTCGCCATGTCCCTCACCGCCAGCTTCATGTCGGGGATCACGGTCATCGGCACACCAGCTGAGGCTTACCGGTTTGGATCGGCCTTCTGGCTCTTCGGCTTCTCCTACGCCATCATGTCTGTCGTCACGGCTGAGTTCTTTGTCCCGCTTTTCTACCGACTGGGGATAACCAGCACCTACGAGGTGAGACATCACAGACATCTAAATCATTTTAATGGCCCAAAGGCTGGAAGACACATGCAGCACATAATAACTTTCAAATAATATATAACACAATAATGCAAGCATGCTCTTTTGGAACACGGATAAGGCTGCAGATGAATCATCTCTTTGTTTACGGTGATAAAAAGGCTCATGGGGCCGCACTGAAGCCAACTGCTATACAAGTATTATCTACATATGTGTGGAGTTAAAACATTAAGAAACAAAAACAAAGAAACAAACAGCTTTAATCTTCTGTAGATATGGATTCAACCAGTTGATGTAAACAACACAATCCATCTTTTTAAAGATGCTTGATGATCTAATTCCCTCTTGTATTTCTAGTACCTGGGGCTGCGTTTCAGTCGGCCCATCCGGATAATTGGGACGTCGATGTACATCTTACAGACGGTAACTATCACAAACAAACCCATTCAGATGATTAAAATGGTTAATCTAACATGGTAAACAGCAGCTGCCTCTTTCCGTTTGACTTTATGTAAGATGGATTCTTGAATATGAATCACATGCTCGTTGTGCTTCTGTCTAATCAGCTAATGCTGGTATCTTCTTCCAGGTGCTGTACACCGGTTTAGTCATCTACGCTCCAGCTCTTGCACTAAATCAAAGTACGGTGACTCGCACAACAACTCACAAAACAAGAAAAAACTTTCACTACTTCTAACTTCTCCTTGTTTCTATAAGGACTACAAATAGGATTTTAGCTTGTAATGTTCACACACAATCCCAAACCTGTTTATACCTGTTAAGTAAAGGGTTAGGGAAATCCATGGGTGTACATGCATAGAAAAGATTCATATTTGTGAAAAACAAATGTCATATCATAAGTTAGAGACAGTGTGATTGGGATTTTGGATACTTTTATACTTAATAATCACTAAGAGAGAAAGTTAGAGGCAATAGAAGATCGTTCTTATCATTATCTCTCTTATTTAAGTCATTTTTCACTTATGGACTAAAGAGAATCTTTGTTAAACTCACCACAGAGTTCTCTTTCACAAATCTGTTCTACACATGTCAAATTTAAATTCCTCATACAGATTTATTTAAGTCAATTTACAACAACAAATCTTACTGAACCTAACCTGAGCCTGTATTTTTCCTTTCTCTCTTATACACATAGTTTAACCTAAAAATGAATGTGTTCTACGTCTTGTTGTTCCTGTTCTTGTAATAAATCAAAGTTATATATATCATTTTATAACATGAATAATGACATTTTATTTCCTGAATAGTCACTGGACTGGATCTATGGGGAGTGCTGGTGGCCACAGGAGCGGTCTGCATCCTCTACTGCACTTTGGTTTGTACTGTACATTTTACAGGATATGATTTATTGGATTAAATACATAATCTGTACACCCTGAGTGTTTTCACATCAAGTCTACAATCCAGTCCAAGTATGCTTCCATCTCAAAAACTTTGAGGTTTTAAATGAGCAGTTTGAGCACCTGCTGCAGTTTCTTGTTACTGAAACTGAAAACATTTTCTGCATGATGATGTACACTTATAAACATGATGTATTTCACGAAAGTGCATGTAAATACTCAACTCTCTTACATGGATTATCTTTCAGGGCGGCCTGAAAGCAGTGATCTGGACAGATGTGGTCCAGATGGTGATCATGCTGTCGGGGTTTGTGGCTGTAATAGCCAGAGGAGCCGTGCTGCAGGGAGGCCTGGGCAAGATCTGGGAAGATGCCGGCCAGGGAGGCCGACTAGAGGCGTTTGAGTAAGTGCACAAGCAGTTAGTTATTGTTTTATTTCGTTTTATTACAATTGAAGATGGGTGGGGCTTCATGAATCAGAGTTTTAGTGTCTTATAAATTTGCAGACACAGGGAAACAAAGTACATCAAACTTTTGTATAATTCCCTGTTACGCAACTGGTCTGCACTCATTATAATAAAAAAACCTGAATATTTACCAGAATGGAACCCAGTAGAGTATAAAGCTTCACAAAAGCCCAGCGCTCCCCCATTTGAAACCACACTTAAATTCACTAGATCCGCACTTTTATTTGGATCTGCACAAAATTGATCACAATCATAGATATCAGTCAACCAAAATATGCATGTTTTTTTCATAAAGAATCATGAATTATTTCCTGGGGAATAGATGCAAACGTCAAATAACTCCTAACTCGCAATGTTGAAGAAAGAAAAATAAAAAAAAACTCCAAAACGTAATGTGTTCTTTCTTGGCCTATTTTCAATCCTTCTGCCAATGTTTAATGGAATTCCATTCTGTAGTTTAAGTGTAATCCTGCTGACAACAAACCAACAGGCAGGGGTGAAAACCCCTAATTGCATTAAACGTGACTTTCCACATTATTAAGTTATATGATTTACATCATAAGTTTATGGTTTAATGTCCCTTAAAGTCTCTTTTCTGTGTTGTTTTGTGTCGTTGATCTTCACTCCAGCTTTGACCCAGATCCTCTGAAGCGACACACCTTCTGGACCATCGTGGTCGGAGGCAGTGTGATGTGGGTTTCTATCTACTCCATCAACCAGTCCCAGGTGCAGCGCTACATCTCCTGCAAAACCTTGGGCCATGCCAAGACGTGAGCATTCCATCACACAGTACAGAATCACACAGACTCTGAGTGAAGGGTTCGTGCACTGACAGGTTCTTCTCTTTCCTCTCTCAGGTCTTTGTACTTGAACATGATCGGCTTGTGGTTAACTGTGAGTCTAGCTGTGTTTTCTGGCCTCACCATGTATTCCATTTACAAGAAATGCGACCCTCTCCTAAACGATGATATAAGCACCCCCGACCAGGTAGTCTCTTTACTCCCCATCACACGGCCATCCTGCTGTACGTTGTGTTAAAAAAAAAAAGTTAACAGTAAAATGGTTTGTGTCTGCAAACCAGCTGCTGCCCTACCTTGTGATGGATATTTTGGCGATCTACCCTGGAATCCCTGGTTTGTTTGTGGCTGCTGCCTACAGCGGGACTCTGAGGTGAGGCCTGGGGAGGAAAGGCAACTGTATTATTTCAAAACAAAGTCAGGAATGCTGTGTTGAAAGGGAAACACAGTAGATGTTAAGCTTCAGGCATAAGGAGATAGTGTTTGAGCAACACCTGAATCATCACTTGAGTACTAAACAACATGACAGTAATCTAATCTACTATTTAAATTCATCTTAAATGAATCCATTTGTTTTCCAGCACCGTGTCTTCCAGTATTAATGCCCTGGTTGCTGTCACTGTGCAAGACTTCATCCTCCCTGTGTGCAAAAACCTCACAGAGAAACAAGTCACCTGGATGAACATGGGTCTGAGTGAGTTGGGTTCTGATGGCCGCCAGAATGAAAGAAAAAAATGTACAATAGAGAAGTGAAAGAGAAAAAGAGTTAACTATTGTTATGAATAAATGCTGTAAACGCCTTGGATTACAACATATACTTCTAAGTAGAGACCAAGATTATATCACCTCCAAGAAGGTTAGGTTTTGGATCTGTCTGTTTGTTCGTGGCTTAGTTGGTTTGTTAGTCAGCAGGGTTACGCAAAAACTCCTCAACAGATTTCCACATAACTTGGTGGAAAGATGGGACATGAGCCACTAAAGAAACCAGTACATTTTTACGAAGATGCAGGATTTTTCCCAACCTTCTTTAACTTAGCGAGATAGGTTGTTTCCCAGAAAAGAATTCATGGATCTTGTTTAAAAATCTGTGTTTGCAAGAGGATTCAGCATTATTGAAATTACGGTGATGGAGTCGCTCAACTGGCATTTAAGTTATCTTATCTTGTGAACAATAACCTGATCATTTCCGCTACACAATTTAGAACATAATCAAAGACAAATAACAAAATCTAGTTCATTACAGAAACGCACACGTGAAGACAAACAGACTTTGCAGGACCCGAAGCAAAAACAGTAACTGTTTCAATCAGGTAGATTAAATGAGACAAACATGTGCAGGCAGGAACACGGAAGTTCAATGAACCTGAGGTAGGCTGAGACCGAGGGCATGGCTCCACTTCTGCATTTATCTCACATTACAGCTTCAGGGAAATAATTCAACAAACTTTGTTGCGTAATACAGACATTTGGGTTTGTATGGTGTTTTTACACAATACAACAATGTCGTTAGTCTTACCCAGGTAATAACTCAAGGAAATATATGTAAAAAAAAAGGAACAGAATACCAAATGGAATCCAATTAAAAACCTGTTTCATGATCATTCTAGCAAATCTATATGGACCAGAATTGTTTCTGGCACTTCAACTCTATAGTCAAAAAGGGTAAAAAGGATTTAGACAGATTCCTGGACACACAACGCTGTCACAACACGCCTACTTATGGCTAAGAATGTTCTGTCTCCTGACAACGTGCAGTTGTTTAGATAACTAAGATTACTGCAGATGTGCCTGAAGAAAAGAAGACATATTTAGGGCTTTTGTAAATTAAGATTTATGAATAGGTTTGGATTAAGTTTTCGCAGACTAGTGATTTCAATTTAAAAAAAAACAATGCTGCACAACCCACCTGGAAAAACTCACACAAAGGTTACATTAATCACAAATTATCTCTAAAAGAGAAATTCCAAATATGTATGACTCAGATACAATGTTGTTTTGTAATTTTCATGGGTAGACATTTGAAGTTGTGATTAGATTGTTCCTTTGATTTCAGTTTTATAATTACATCTATAACTTACATCTCCAAAGGTGTGTTCTTTGGAGCCGTGTGTATCGGAATGGCAGGAGTTGCCTCTATGATGGGAAGTGTTCTGCAGGTAACGCTCATTTACTGCTCTACAGCCCCACCCCAGGGTGAATACGAGGAACTACAATTCCTCACACAATCGTCTATTTTCAGGCAGCTCTGTCCATATTTGGCATGATCAGCGGGCCTCTCCTCGGTCTCTACCTGCTGGGCATGCTTTTCAGAACAACAAATTCAGTGGTCGGTATCTACTTGAGTATTTACCAGAATGTATGCGCCCTCTGACATCACAGACATTTTTGAATTAAGAAAATTTTGTGTGTTTACCTTTCAGGGAGGACTACTGGGACTGATCATTGGTCTGGTGTTGACTCTGTGGGTGGGGATCGGAGGTCAGATCTACCCACCGTCAGATGAGAAGACGCTTCCTCTCCAGGTCACCACTGTGGGCTGCTTCAACGCTTCAACCATGGCTCCCTGGACCACCGGACAGCCTGAGTGAGTCACGCTCCAGAAAACCAAGGTTCATCTGATCGTATTCAAACTTACGATATAGTCACAGTTTGTAAGTGAATACTGACTTAATATCGAAAACACTTAGAATTAGATCTGAAAATACATTTTACTAACCGCTGCTTTTCTGGACTGTGTTTGAGAATTAAACTTTTGTCCAAACTTTAAATATACATCCAGATAAATGCTGAATTTGACATGAACAGCTCCAGAGTGAAAACACATTTACGCAAAGAGAAGATCCAAACACTTTAAATGTATATACAAATATATATAGTTCGTACATGAAAAACTGGACCTTATGTGGCTGCTAGACTTCAAATGTAACTATTAAACATGTTTTTGACAGTGTTATCACCACCCGTAATAGTTATAAAGCTAAAGGAATAGTTTGACCTGGAAACTTGAAGACTTTTCTCTGTGTATCAGTTTCAGACCAGCTCTGGCCGACTCCTGGTACTCCCTCTCCTACCTCTACCTCTGTCCGCTGGGCACACTGACCACGATGGTGTGTGGTCTGCTGGTGAGCATCGCTACAGGTAAGATATCCTTCTTTCAGCTCCACTTCCACTGCATAGGAACAGTACAGCTGCCCTCCTGTAAATGTTTAAAGTTATAACCTACTAACAGTTATTGGCTTATAAATCTGCTTTTTTAGGTGGGTGTAAACAAGAGAAGCTGAACTCTAACCTGTTTGTGAGGAGAAAGGACCTCATCTGCTTCAGCTTCTTCAATAAATCAAAGGTACGATGTCGTCTCTTATTGTATCTCACAACTCTACAGCCGGGTCCGTCGTGGTGTTGATGTGCTTCTTCATGTTCTTAACCCACTACAGGTGTCAGATGTCACACAGAAGGATTCAACGGAGTTTCATATAAGCGCGGACGACTTCGATTTGAAGAGCAAAGTTGAAAAATCCACCAAGCTGTAACGAAGCTCCGTCAATGTCCTGTTCATCATGGAGACATTCTCAGTTTTATTTATCTACATTTATTGTGCTGATAAAAAAAGAAAGAAAATTAACTCCACTACTCGTTTGTGCATTTTTATGTTTTCAACATTTTGCTGAATATAGATAATTGATTAGATTTTGTATTAAAGAATTTGTTGAAAAACTAGAATTGAAATGCAAAAACGTGCACATTTATGCTGCTAACGACCTGATGTGCTTAAAAACCAAGACAAAGCAGAGACAACAGTTCTGCACTGTTCTTCAAAATACATCATCCATAAAGACAGAGTTTTATTATGTTGTAACTGTTATCAGGACAATAGAGAAAAGGGCACTTACAGTATCACAGACACAACTCACTGCGATATGGTTCATAGCCCTTTGTTCTCCGTGAACGCTGCATTGCTTCACCTCAAGCTAACTCTGACACACTGGAAAATGATTGTTGCCCGGCTGTTCGGTTTATGACTATTTGTACATTTCCTGGTTATTTTTATCAGGATTTGTCTGAGCACAAATCAACTACCTGTACACAAATTGTACTTGTTAATAAATATTTTGTACAAATTGTTGACTGTAAACATGTGTATGTGAAAGCTTTGAGAAAGCAGCTCAATCTACTCTGGGTATGCATAATGTATTTGAAATGAGCGAGAGCGAGCGACAGACGGAGAAAGATTGAGCTTTGATCTAGGTTATTTAGCCGTGCCCTTTGTCTCCATGGCAACACACAAAGAGGAAGTTTGCAGAGCACTGACCCGCCCACTTTTACCTGCAGCCATGCCAGCAACTCAACTCTTCAGCCGAGGAGGCTGACTCACTGCAGCCAGGGAACTCAAAGAAGTTACTGTTTTCAGTCAAAGGGACGACAAGAGGTGAGCCTTATTTTTTTTAAATCAGTGAATAAACTATGTAAAAGTTATTTACTTTTAAACTAAAGTTTGTACTTAATACATACTTCACACGAGAGGGAGATTAGAAATGTTTCCGGTAAAGATAAGAGTCGACTGTTGTGTAATTTCTTGGTTTGTACTAAGTCATGTTTAGTGTGTTCAGTCGTTTCCTGCTGCAAATACGTAAAAGTAATATGTAAGAGTATGAGACCTTCTAACACAAAGTACCAGGTGTAAATATTTGTTTTAGCTGCGTTATGACACCAGTGAACAAACTCACTCTTTAAACTGAATGTTGCTACAATAATGTAGAGAGATGATTTACTCTCTCTACATTAGAGATGTTTTACCAGAGCAGAATGTACAGTGCTTCTCTTGGAAGGGTTTTCAGCCCGTGTTGTTTTGTTTCCCAGTTCAGGACTCGGACATGGATACCCTCTTTGCTGCTCTGACTTGTTGCCTTTTGGCCATTTCTTCTGCTGCGGCACAAACAGTAAAAGGGGATTCCCCCACAACGAAACCTTCTGTCTCAAACAACATGACACAAACAACTGAATTAATGATGTCATTGCACACCGTGGGAAACACAGCTTCTACTTCAAAAGTGACTGAGAACACAACAACCGCGTTCAGCAGCACAACCTGGAACAATGAAACACTCAACAAAACTACAATCCACCCACAGACTTCTCAGTCAACAACCATCTTGGCTCCTCTGACAAACAGCACCACCCTGATGACCAGCACGCCTGCTGCTCTCACTCCAACAGTAAACGCGAGTGAGACCACAACAGGTTACACAAGGACACCTGATACTACAGCAATTACAAGCACAAATTCAACTCCCCCTGTTAACACAACTTCACATTCAGTGGACGCAACCACACAAGGTACTTATCAGGTTCCACGCCTTAATCATAAGAGTGTGATTAATCCGTGCCGTTATTAACTTCTATCACTTTGTTTGTCACTGTGCTTCCAGGTTTAACACTGAACATTTCAGAACAGAACTTGACAATTGTCTTCAGCGTCGTACTGGGAGTTTTTCTCGTGTCCCTGGTCGTATTCATGTTTCGAAGATGCAGACAAAAAATCCAATACTTGCATCAGCCGCTAAACAACTCTGACTGCCCGGGTAAGGAGCTCCCTGTTCATCGCACGATCAATACGAACCATTCTATGTTTCATTAGCAGGTAATATAATACCCATTTATTTTCAACAGATGCTTTTGTAGCAGATGATGACACGCTTGTAATCTCTGGAGGACTTTATGACGGCCATCCCATGGACGATAATGCACCTGCAGTCCCCGACGACCAATCTCGGTTTCGCCTCGAGTTCCTTCACTGAGACAGTTAACTAGCGTTTGAGACGTCACCCCCACAAGGTTTCTTCATCTACCAATGTGAAGAGAAATGTCTTCATGAGGAAGGAAAAAAATGAGGAAATCATTCAAACAAGAGCAGAACGGGTCTATTTGAACACCTTTACTTATATGACTGTCAAAACGAGAACAGATTAATATATATACGATTTCAATACATAACTCACACACCTTTTCCCATAACAGCAATATAAACTAAACATAGAACATCAGTAACGCATCAAGTAACATCAGATATTGAAATTATAGAATATAAACATCCAAGAACACTGTTTAACCATAACAACACTTTCTGAACATGTAAATAAATAAACTAATTGTTATTATTAACACTTCCTATTTGATGCCTAACAGAATTATTTAAGCATATTATACAAAACCTGTGTATATGTTAATACAGATTATCTGACATGTAACTTGTGTACTTATGCAAAGATCTTCTCGCTGTTCTTCTTCTTCTTCTTGTCACAGCTGGTCACCGCGGTCCAACCAGCATCTCTCATTCTCTTCATTGCAGCCAACTTCAGGAAGTTCCCGGGTGACTTTTGAGAGGCAGGGCTCTGAATCATCAAGTGTTCAGATAAAAAATAGAGTTCATATTTATGTTTTCATGCATAAATATCATTTTTAACTACACCCATAAGTAATGTGTTACCTTTTTGAAGGTGTTGAGTTTGCAATGTGAAGCAGAAAAAACTGATGCTGATTCGTTTGCAAAGGTCTGTCAAAGAGAAAAAACAGAAACAGGACAAATAAGCTCTTATGGTGATCTTGCACAGACAATCCAATATTAATTCACACATTATTGGAAAGATTCTGTAAATTAAAAAAAAACACGCACCAGAAGATCATTATTATCAGAGCTGTCAGACTTAGGGTCGAGCTGGATGGTCGTCTTCTTCCAGCGCGCTGCTTTTTCATCAGAAGGTGGCGTTCTTATCCTGTAGGACTGTAAGGGAATTCACAGAGTAAATGTCAGCAAAGGTCACTGACATTTTTATTCATTTGGGAAAATGTCAGAATAATACAGTATATTACTCTGATCTTTGATGTTCCGCCAACCTTGTTGGTCATAGTTTTAGAGGCTTTCGAGTCGTCGTTGTGAAAGTCCTACGATGCAAAGTCAGTATCAATTTCAAATATCATGTATAGTATTCTTAAATCGACAGATAAAGATTAAACTAAATCACTCTATTTACTTTATTAATCCATAGCTGCTACACAAAGAGCCTGTTAATGAATCCACAAACTGATTGACAGAGATTTCTGGAATTACTAGACAGATATTTAACTGGTGTCTACCTTTTTCTTTGGTGTTGTTCTGAATGAGGATCTGAGAGATTCAGTGTCAGGTTCCTTGAAAACAGAAAACATTGATTGTGATGATGGAATGATTATGAATAACAGGTGAGTCAATACACAGTATTTAACTGAAATGTTTTCAGGGCCCGACCATGCCAGTTAAAATCTCAGGGACAGCTGCTTATGAATACAAATTACCTGATTTATTTTCCAATTCACGTCAACATTAGAGAATTTACCTGAAATGAGACAAGTGTTTTAGTAAGCTCACCACGCTCTTCAGGATGGCAGCACTTCCATCATCTCTGCTGTTTGAGGGAGTTCTCCTGGTCCTGGAGAAGTTGAACACGTATCTCTTTGAAGCACTTTCCTTTGGAGTCTCTGAACATCCGTCTTGTTTACGGTTTGAAGCAGGTGACTACAATTTTGAACATAACTTGGTTGGTTAAGTGATGAAAAACAAATGTCCTCAGTAGAATATTTGCAGTTGGAGAGACTCTCTACCTGCTCGGTCATTGATTCTGACAGTGGAGTGAATTTCATTGATGACATCTCTTTCTTCAGATCAATGAGCTCCTTTTGTAGGTTTTCCTAATGGCAAGAAAAAGTGTTTCTCAAAAACTTTATCATTTCACAATAAAAAAATAAAATTGATTCAAACCAGGTCATACCATCTTTGTTATTTCTGTCTTCAGCTCTTTCTTGAGTTCATCTTTTTCAGTCTTAAGCTTCAAGAGATCCAACTCCTTATTTAAGAAAAATAATTTTGGAAAATATTAGGATACAACTGATTTATTATCTTATTGTGACATATATAAATGTAAGTGTTTTCGTTCATACCAGGGATTTCAATTGAGCAACAGCCCCCGACTCCCTCTTCTTGTTGTCCTCAAGCTCTGCATCCTTTTCCTCAACCATGCGCTCGTACTGGCTCTAATGAAGACACATCTCTTGTTTGGAACTGACAGTCAGGAACATTTTTTCAGACACAACATACGTCACATGATAGCTTTACCTTATGTTTCTCCATAAGAGCGACCATATCTGCTATCTTCTGTTGACACTTGAGTTCTGCTTCCTCTTTGTTCTTGCCGGCCTCTGCTGCTGTTACTTTGAGCTTCTGTAGCTGTGAGACAAGATGCGCTTATTCTTCTTTGTTTATTCTAAGCAGCTAAAAATGTGGCACATAACTTAACATTATTTAACTAACCTCATTCTCAAGCTCTGCTGTGAAGGTTGATTTATTCTCAAGATCCATCAGCAATTCCTGTTGGTCTTCTTCGTTCTGTTTTTTAAGGCTCAGGGACTCATCCTGAAGATCACTGATCTAAAGACAAAAGTATGCACGTAAATTTAAAAGGCAATATTCATTAAAATCTTCTATATGAATATTACAAACTGGAAAATTTAAAACATAAACATACCACATTTTCAAGCTGACTGGATTTCGTGATCTCCTTTGCTATTTGTTTCTTAAGCACTTTATTCTGAAAAGATAGTGTACAGATAGATACAAACTGTTAAGCTAAATAAACATGAAACTTTTATCAATTGTTATAGTTTGACATTTATCACAAACCTCTTTCTGGTATTCCTCCTGGGCTTTTTGTTTAACCTCAATCTTCCTCTTGATATTGAACAACTGAAAAACAAAATATTTCTTGTTGGTTCCAGTAAAGTTCAAAAAGAATAAAAACATTTAAACATTTTCAGTATTTTAAAATCACCTTTGCTTCCACAGTTTTGATCAGTTTTTCTTTTTCTGTAACTTCGTCCTGCAGAAGTTCACACTAAACACAAAAAGCAAAAACTATGTTTAGTACTTTGAGAACCATTTAGAGTTGTTTGTGTATTGATGCTTATTCTGGTTAGCATTCTTACGTTTTCTTCAATTTTCTTCTGCATCGTTTCAGTTTCTTGACATTTCCTTTGGAATCTGGTATCAATGGACTTTAGTTCCTCGCTATTTAACAAAATATGCCATTTTTAATCTTCAAAACTACACATTCTCAAAAAATACTTTTGTTTCTAACCTGTGAACTCACTGTAAAGATAAGTTTTCTTCCTCGAGTCTTTGAATTTCCTTTGTGAGCTTTGCAGCCTTCTCTTCACTCTCCTGATCAATCAGTATTTGTAAGTAACAAATAAATGAAACAATCCAACTATCAACCCAAACGTCTACACATGATAATGGACTCATGAGATCACATATGAATGGATAATTAATGAAGACTTGCCTCAGTAGCTTTCGCATTAGACGATCCACTCTCAAACTGCTGCTGAACGGCCATCTTCTCAGACTGAAGCTCATCAAAGTTAGATAACAGCTCTTCATACTTTGCTCTTTAAAATGACAAAAGATAAACATTAGACAGTTTAATTTAATATTCTATGAGCTGACGTTATGGCCTGGCTGGATGTAATGAACTCACTTGTGGTTTGTGGCTTCTTTCCTCAGTTGCTCCGTATTGTCTTTATTTTTCTTCTTCTCAGTAAACAATTGCCCCTCAAGCTCCTGCACTTTGAGCTGAGGGTATTAGAAAAAACACAAAATATTACCAAACACTTTTTTATGATAAAAACAAATTTCCCAAAAGCGGAGCAAGAAAATGAAAATGCATTAAAACCTCAGTCACAGTGGATTTCTTTTTTAAATCTTCTTGTGCTTCTTCAGCAGCTTGACAAGCCTTCTTCAGTAGTTGGTTCTCAGCAGAGGCCATTTCCAATTCACTCTGCAGCAATAAAAGCCAAATAATGTACATTATATTAAGGTATCTGTAAGGAATCTATATCAGGCATTCAAATAAACATATTTTTTTCCTGAGATAAAGTATTTATGTTCACCTTAAATAGCTGGACTTCTTCAGTTTTCTTTGAAAGCTCAGCAGACAGTTCCTCCACTCTGACTTCAGTTATGTTGACCTTATCCTTCATGGACTCAAGGGACTTTAATTTTATGTCCTAGGAACAACAATATACATGTTGACTTTTCAGCAATGTTTATATTACAAGTGCATAAAGAATAGAGACTTTTCTTCAAAAGACTCTTTACCAGTTCATTTTCAAGGATTTGGATCTGCCCGTCTTTCTCAGCATTCTGCTCCTTGGACTCACCTGTTAAAAAAATTCAAAAAGTTTTGTTCAGCTGGACAGAGCATCACATAAAAACACATATCTCACACGGTGGGACTTACGTAAAACGACACGCCTTATCTCCAGTTCCTCGTTGTTTGCCATGAGTTTTTCCTCAAGCTCTTGAGCCCTTGAAAATGAGTCAAAAACAAAGAATGTAATGATACAAGTAAAAACTGTATTTTGTCCAAAAAATATGAAGTTTTCAGAAGTTAACATACCTCTGCATCTCTAAGGCCAATGAACTCTGTAGCTCTTCAACGGTTGTCTGAATCTGCTCCAGCTTCTCCGCTTGTTGAGTTTTAACTGTGTCCAGCTCCTGCAAGCTTAAGTCTTTGCTTTGGATGATCTGAGCACATTCGTCTTTACTCTGTTTCAGCGCTGCAGCCGTGGCTTCGTGATTTTTCTTTGAGAGAGTAATAATGTGTCAATCAATGCCGACAGAACACAGCAGAACAGAGCCCAGTTTCACTGAGAATCACAACAATCTCAACCTACTCACCTGAGTTTCTTCACGCTGATGCTCGGCTGTTTGCAGCTTTTGAAAAAGAGATTCCAGTTCGGTTTGTGAGCTTTTCAGAAGTTCATTTTGTTGATCTGTAAGAGCAGTAATTACTGGATATGACATAATCTCAACATCACTAATAATCCTCAAACTGAAGTTAACTTAAAAGAACAGTTGATTTCATGTGGTGTTCAGTGGATTGATATATTTATTTCTGTCATTTTAATAAGCAGATAAACAAGGGTCCTGAGACACTGCAGACGAAATTGTCACCAGCTACAAAAACCTTATCTTATCTAATCATGATCTTACTTGTGGTCTCCTGAAGTTGTTTGCCCTGCTTCTGGGCTTCCTTCAGGTCAAGCAGGATTTCTTGTAGTTCATTTTCCTTATTCCTAAGTTTTGTTTGAAGCTCTGCAACCTGTCAATGCAACATCATCCTTCAATTGTTGTTTCAAAGCTTGTTGTCCAGTTCCAAAATACATTAATCTTTTTTTTTCACAAACCTCTTCCTCCTTCATGTTGTATTCTTGACAATATTTCTCTTTGATTTCATCAAACTGCAGCAAGCCTTCTTTCACTGGGAGAAGATACAATTATTATAAAAATGTAGTCTTTGCTGTTATTTCGGGATTAAATTATAATATATTTTATATTACTGCGATGAAAATCATACCTTTGTGCAATTCCTGTTGATCAGCTTCTACTCGAATGCAGAGGTTTTCGAATACTCTAATCAGTTTCTACAGAAAAAAATCCCATTACTTGTAAACAATTTCCAACAAATAATCCTTTATATAAATACTTTATCATGACAAATATATATGTGTTTTACCTGAACACTTTCACTGTTTTCCAGAAAGAGCTGATGAGTTTCTTCTCTTTCAGATTCAACTACAAAATATAAATTTTGGTAAAAACATTCTGTATTTTCTGCTCCGTAGCAATATGTCTGACATGTATGGGCGGCTCTTTTTACTTACAGAGATGCATTTTCTCAGTTGACCGCTGGAAGGTGTCCTTCAGTATGTTACACAGGTTCCTGGTTGCGTTGTTTCTGCATTTAACATGAATTTTTCATCAAATAAAACACTAAATTACCTATATTGTCATACATATTTAAAAATCACATTTATCAAAACCCATACTTGTTCCTCAAATCCTCATTTTCACCGATCTGCTCCTCCAGCTTTAAACTGAGACTTTCATTTCCAAACTGTAAAAAAAGGACACACACAACAGATAACACCATACATATTTCAAAAGGGGTTCAAATGTGCGGTTAAAAACATCTGCACGTATGAGAGAGAGACACTCACCTGTTGTTCCTGAATGGCCTTGCGCTGAGTTTCTATTGTTCTTTTGTTTTCTTGGAGTCTTCTTTCCTTCTGCAATGTGTCAGAATCCACTTTGACCTTCCAGACCTTAATTTTATCAACTTCATCAAGCAGCTTGGTATAGAGCTGCCCATGATTACTCTTATTCTGGGGAACAATCACAATGATGGGAAGTTAACCGAGATACTGTAGAACTGTTGTAGAAGCCGAGTACATATTTCTCCTCATATTTATCATTTCCATACAATGAAAATATTACCTCATCTTTTTCCATCGGTGTCACAACTTTCATCTTGTGAAAGTCTTTTAAGGAGAGAAAATAATGCATTTACAACGTGAACAATAACCAGATAATTGTGTTGAAACTATATTTACAGTGTTGTGTCACACCTTGTCTGGTGGGTTTAGTTGGTGTAACCATACTTGTATCGGGAAAAGCCATCTTTTGCCCTTTGTCGAAGTAGACACTGTACTCCTAGAGGAAAAAACAACAATTATAGAAATATTAGTCACATCTTTTACGTTAAGCTGTCTCCATACATGAAACTTTCAGTGCTCCCAAGTGTAAATCCTCTTTCAGACGTGAGTTAGCATCACGATGCTTTTACTTGATTCATCGATATGATGTCGGTTTAACTATTTGTTAATGGAGCTCACCTGCTGTAATGTATTCATGAAATCACCGCACTTGTCCACAGCCTCCTGAGGCCTCACAGCAGACACCTGACCGGCGTTGACCCGGGGGGGCACCAGCAGTTTGAAGTTAAAAGCTCGGTCTCGCTCCATCCTGAAAGAACCACAATAACACATAGTAGTTAGCAGAGGTGGAGGAAGTATGCAAATCCATAACACACAATATAGATAAGAATACAACAATGTAAGCATACTCTATTAGATGTTTGTTTGTGATTCAAACTCCCAACTAATCATGGTATTAAAAGTACATTTTTCTTTATATTGAATGTAAAGAAGTCACCAGATAATTGATGACAGAGGAAGTTTCTGTGTTTTATAGGCTTCAAATAAGTTGTAATGTCAAATCTTCATCAGGTAGCAACATCTGTTGAATAAATGTTGTGCAGCGAGATTAACGACAAGTTTAAAATGTCATCAAATAGTGAAGACAAGTATCTTATCTACTGTAGAGGAAGCTAATTTGTAGCACTTCAGTAGTTGAATTAGCTTTAAAGCTAGCATGGCTAACTCTCTATCCAAAGAAAAAAATATTTAATATAGTAAATTTAATGATAATGTGAGAAAGCACGGCAAGGATTTGACTTCAACCCACTCACCTGACTGCTGTTCAACTTGCTAATGCTAACTCGGTTTAGCAGGCTAGTTAACCGGGGGTGTAGCATGCGGAGCTAGCACGTTAGCTAACTTCACAGAACTCCCAGTAAAACAAAAATAAAACCGCAGATGGACAAATTAAAACACCGGGCTTCCGCTGTGGCGACGTTATTCTCCCGGTAAAGAACAACGGGACGTACCTGCGTGAACCGGGAGGTTTCACCGGTAGAGAAACGGGAGGACGTGACGGACGGTAACCGTTAGACTGCGGTTAACCGTTAAACTGCTGTGACGCAGTCCAGGTGAGCTCGTTCGCTGATGAGAGCTCGGGTCGTTCTGCTGTAACGGTCGACAAGGTGCCTGCGTCCGTTATCGGACAGGGTATATATAAAGTTACACTCACACTCACATGGGAGGGATGAGAGTTAATAGTTTTTATAATAATGATTTTTATTAGTTACAAAACACAGATGATGCCATTCAAATACTCATACAGAGCTGGAAAGTAATGTATGTGTCATGTGTCCAAGCAATTATAAGCTTGTCTATTATATTTTATATTTATTATATGTTATGTTTTACAAATAATATTCGGGTTATTGTAATTGAATTAGTGGAATTGAAAGGTCATACGTGTTATGTTTTGTTTGGCTGATGTGTATTGTTATTGTGGGAGATAATTAATTAGTATATACTTTAATCTATATATTTTATTGTATTGCATTTAGACTTTTTGTATTAAGCTCTTTCTACTTTGCTTTTATTGTAATTACTGCACTGCTGAGTTGAGCTGGTTCTTCTTGTCCAACTCCTTCATTGTACTGTTGACCCTGTGTCAACGCACACATGAAAAATACTACTTGAAACTAATGTTAATAAACAACTTGTTACTGTTGAAACTGTGTTGCTGCTATTTTTCCTTTGTAAAAAGAGATTTTTAATCTTAATGACACTAATCTGGTTAATAATAGATAATAATAAAGGCTGATAATACATTTATTTTAGATCATTATATATATAATAGGCTATTCTGAAACATGAATTTACTTTTTTTAATTGAACTTTCATACTTTTACTTCAGTAAAACTTTAAAAGCAGAATAATTATTTGTGTTATGGTTATTTTTGAGTTTTTGCTATTTTACCAAAGCAAAATATGGTATTCTCCACCTCAAGTAGGATGGAATATACAGTACATGTCACCCCAGATAGACAGTGACCAACAAATAGTCTGTTGTTCCAATAGCTGACCAGTGGGCCACATAATAAGCAGCTGTCCATCAAAAAGCCCCAGACTTTGAAAGCGGAGACTCTGGTCACTCTGATGAAATATGTGGGCTATTGTTACCTCAAACCCATCATTTAATAAGACCTATGGGACAAATAGAAGTACAAGATATTGCATTTGCCGCTGCCAGGCCAAGACTTTGAGACCATCAGCTGAGGATTCAGTGAGGTTTGCAGGTTCATTGACGGAATCGTACGTTCAGAAAAGAAGTGGGAGACAGGCCAAACAAGTAGAAACTGATCAATGGAGCCTTAAATAAATTTGACAGGGGATAAAAAAAGAAGAAAAGCTTTCAGAGTCTTTAGATGGTCTAATTTAACTCATCGGCATCTTAAAAAACATGAATTATGCAGAATGAATGAAACGAAAACTTGTGAAACTATGTCTATGTCCGAAAATTCACTATAATTTTTGAACATTTCTCTACAGGAGAAAGCACAAGTGAAAAAGCAGTTTTGTACAGAATAGTCCAGCATGAATAGCAGACCTGTTACTACAGCTACTGCTACCTGTCTAAATGTATCCTTATAATAAAATAAGAATATAAACTGAGGATACAGTGAACATGTTTGTATTCTTGTCAATTGACAGTTTATTGAATTTTCTGAAACTTGTTAAATTTACATGAACTTGTAGTCATTTTCCTATCGTGAATGTGCAACAAGGTTCAAAGCCCTAAGAATAATTAATAATTTGCATCATTCATCATCAAACATTTAACCAAAATAAGGCAAGTTCATGAGAGGAACTGAGATTACATGAACACATTTGTGGAATATAGAATATTGTGGAAATGAGGGGGTTTTAAAACCTTCAAAAAGTGCAAATAGGGTGCGACCAGGTCTTTGTAAACACAAAAATGTCTTTAAAATTAGTTTGAAAGGAACAAGGGCGGTGAATACTTTAATAATGCTCTTTCATATATGTTAATTTTCTCTTTTACAAAATAAACCATGCTCTGTAAATGTTACTTAATATTTATATATTAAACTAGCTACTATAATATGTTGCAGTAAAGAGTAAAGAGTGATACAATCTGAAATTTAAAAAAAACAACATATTAATATGTTATAGTGACATTAAAGGCAAAGTAAAATTTAATAGTCTAACAAACACATTATAACAGTTCATGGTAGAATATCAGGTATTATATGTGAATTGTTTTATAAAAGTTTAAAGGGCTTTAATAGGTGTGTAAATATTTTACATGGTTTTGCAAATGAAGCGATGATTTCTATGGTGGTCCTCAAATACAATGCATTATGAAACAGAACATTGTTTCTCTATACTGCTTCACGCAAGCATCTGTTTTAATGAATATGATATATAATATACATCTCACAGACAATATTAAATTGGAGAAACAGTAACCTAGCGTGGTGCAGAACGCTAGACGGTGTCGTCTGTCCTCGTAGCGTCCGCCACTTCCTGGGCAGCATTGTCCCTGTTGGACTCTTGCTCTCCACCTCCCCCCCTGGCCCTCCTCTCCTCATCTCTTTTCTCTTGGTCCAGCAGCCGGTAGTTGAGTCCCATCCCCGCAAACAGGAAGATGCTGGAGATGATGAGGATGATCCCGCAGCCCTGGTACGTGTACTTGTAATCATGATATATGTCTTTGAACCTTCCTGGGAAGACAAGAAGGGTCAGGTTTCATTCCACTGTGCCTAACATCACACATATGGGTTCATTAACATGTCCGTCATCTTCATATATTGGTTGATGTACTTACCAAGCAAAGGGGGGCCCAGCAACACTGGCCCACACTCCACTATAGTGACCAGGCCGACAGCGCTGGAGAAGCGCTGAGCTCCCACCAGGTCCATCAAGGTCTCAAAAAGCACTGAGCTCAGCCAGCCGAACGCAAACCCAAAGAAGATGGCGTAAACTACAAAGCCTTTGTAGTCCACTGACATGGGAGCTAGCACGTGGCACACACCGTTGTACAGCACAGACGCAGCAAAGAAGTACTGGATCCTGGGCCGCACCCATTTGGTGTTTGCCACTATGCCCATTGAGGGCCGGGCGACCATGTCAACAAAGGCGAGCACAGACAACAAGAAGGCTGCTTGTTCTTTAGGGATGTCTTTACTCTTGGCATAGTTGCTGAGGAACACCAAAGGAGCAAAGAGGCCGAAGAACATGATGATGTTGCCCATGATATAAAGCAAAAACCCACGGTGCTTGAACAAAGAGAGGTCAATGAAGCTGTTGATGGTCTGGATCACAGTCTTGCTCTCTGTGGACTCCTCCACTGGTCTGGGTTTGGGTCCGATGGGCCGCATGAGGGACCCGGCAACGCAGCAGTTGAAGAGCAGGCCGCCGAGGATCAGGAAACTTCCTCTCCAGCCGAACCGGTCGAAGAACCAGGTGTTCAAAGGAGCCAGGGTGGAGAGGAACACAGGACTGCCGGCCATGGCAATGCCATTAGCGATAGGACGCTTCTTGTAGAAGTATTTTCCAATCATGGTGAGGGCTGGGTTGAGGTTGAAGGCCAAACCCAAACCTAAAAGATTTTAAATGATTCACGTTAAATATATGAGCTTAAATAAAACATTATTTTCTTTTTTTGTGTGTGTGTGCTATTATTTTTCAAGAACACAAGAGGGCAACGGTGCGCAGGCAAGAAAATGGTTGAGTCGTGACTGAATTTAAAAATATAAAAAAAGTAAAAATAGGTACCTCCCACCACTCCAATACAAAAGTACAGTTGTTCAATAGAATTGCAGAACGAGGCAGCAACGAGGCCCAATCCAGACAGACATCCTCCGGCCATCATAACAGGACGACTCCCATATTTATTCACCAGGATGCTGCTGATGGGACCTTAACAGAAAAAAAAGCAAAATAAAAAGCAAACACACATGCATATTAAAACAGAGAGATGCTGATATCTACTCCATCATCAACTCACAGTTCAACATTTAACCACCAGAGGGCTCTGGTGCCACATCTGTGGCTCAACGCATTCAAACAACTCATGCAATCGCTTTTTTGTTAGTGCTGCACTGCAGTAGATGTGTTCTCCTGTCATTAATAATGCAATCTGTCAGAAAAACCATGAAAGCTGTAATGAAATAATCACTTATTTGGTTCAGGGATTCATATAAATTGACATAGGAATGATTTGTTTGTGAATTCTTCCTAAATGGACTTTAAACACATTTGAAAAGATTATTGGAAGCAACTCAGTGGGTGGGAGTATTCAAGTGTGTGTGTGTGTGTCTGTGTCAGGCAACAGTAAACCAACTAATTAATATGCATGCAACTTGGATTCTACATCAATTCAACAAAATCCCAAAAACTTGTAAACAAATGGCTGAAAATCCAAAGCAGGGTTCAGGTCACCGCAAACCACCTCCATCTACAGCTTATAACAACTGGCCTAAATGAGTGTGAGGATCCATGCAGGAGACACTTCTGCCTCTCTGCCAAATCCCTGCACTACCCAATGAACCCAAATGGAAACTGACAGATTTTGTTTAGTGGTTGTCCAGTCTCATTTGCCAGCACGGTGCAAGACAAAGGGTTTTTAAATTGTAATACAGAGAGACCGCACTCCCAACAATGAGTTTTTTCCTTCCGCCTTGCAGGGAGAGTAGCTTCGGATAAAAAAAAAAAAAGAAGAGACAAACCAATGTGGAATATTATTGTAATGAATCCCAAATTGAAGGAGTGCGGAGGTATGCAACAGTGACTTGTTAATGAACTTCCGCTGGTGTGCTCGGAATGTTGAACAAACAGCAACAACGTCAGCTGTCATCCACTCACGGCTCCGAGAAACAACTTGTCACTTACTTTCAATTATCATGCATAGCTTCCTTTTCATCAGTGTGTATTTATGTACAAAGACAACATTTGCATTAACTGGCAAAGTTACGCGGGGACATTGAGAGACATCGAGACGACTGAGGCTCCAAACTTGTGAGGAGAGGTGCAAATATCACTTATACAGCGGTGAAAGTAGATGAAATTCATTATGTGTTGCTTCTGATATTACACAATATCTTCATGGTGTTGCAGGGGTTGGCATAGTAAGAAGTTTCCTGGTTCAAACCCTAACTCGGATGGGGCCTTGCTGCGTGGAGTTTGTATGTTCTCCCCATGTCTGTGTGGGTTTCCAGCTTCCTCCCATGGTCCCAAAACATGAAGAGTGGGGTCAGGTTGATTGGAGATGCTAAATCGATTGTAGGTGTGAGTGTGATGTTGTCGTTTCTCTGTGTATTGACCCTGAGACTTGTCCAGGGTGAACCTCCCGAGCTGCCCCTGCGACCCTCCAAGAAAAGCGATGAAGATAATGGATACGTGGACAATGAAAAATGAAAGAAAAATCAACAGTGTCAATCAGAGAGCAGCCTTCAGTCATTATCCAGCACAGGCCGCCCCCGTCCATTGCAGCGTTTATATTCAGATTAAAAAAACTAAACTCACTTTCAACATCTAAGGTTATACAATAATTTATTTCATTTTATTTTATAAATTTCTCTCTTTTTTCTGGGTGCTATTTTAATCCTTTAACATATTTTTACATTTCTGTAAGGTTTTTATTCTTTTTATGTCTTTAACATGTTTGAACCTCTTCACCTACCACTTTCTCTTATTTCGCTTGAAATTGGCCTTTTGATTTCATGTAATTGTGTGTCTATGTGTTTTTTAATGTTCAATGTCCCTGTACAGCACCTTGACTCATACCTCTGTGTATGAAATGTGCTTCACAGATAAAGCTGCCCCTGCCTCTTCTATAGCTTGCATGTCACCCTGCAGCTACTTGCATAAGCAGCACCGATTCCTTTAACGGCAGATATGTGGAAACTTGCCTTAATAGAAAATATGTAGTAAAAAACACAATATAAATCTTTATCTAAAACATTCAATATGCAATGTTAGCAGTTCCAGCTTAGCAAGAAAATACTGTCTACTTTTATTTGATTGCTTGCAGATCTTGCAAATAAATTTTAGCCTCATGCCAGAAAAAGTAGATTGGATATAAAGTGTTTTATATGCTGGTATATTATAGAGATTCCACTTCAAATCAGTTTGGCACGCTGAGGCAACTTTCAAAAAACTTTCCTGAGATTAGAGAAAGTTGCCTGTGTCATCATCTTTCCCAGTTTATCACACATTAGGGTAAAGAGAGCCGCAGTGTTTTGACTTCAGAGCCGGACCGTCTGCAGGGACGAGGGGAGCTGCTTTGAACTTTGTTCTCTCAGTGTTCCCTCAAGAACGAGGCCTGATCATCACGGGACTGGCCCGACCTGTGTGACATCACCCAGAGAACCGCTCATCTTATTAGTGAAGGAATACGACCAAACTCTAAAAGCACAGGGGAAAACAACATGGCTACAAACCCCCTCACATGCCCCAGAGACAGATACGCCTTCAAACAGCAGATACAGTTTTATTTTATCTCAGTATGAGATGTTTGATTTAAGCTGCATCATAATTCTGAGCGTCTGTGGTCTCTATGTGGACAAACCAAGGCTGAGAGGTGACAGTGCTCACAGTAATGGATCGGCTCTTCACCGGACACAGCCTGAATAAATCTGCCAGGTGTCAAACGTTAACAGAGCCGCGTTGGTCAGGTTGTGTTTTCAGTCATAGCTCACCTCCGCCATACATCACGGCCAACATGATGGAGGAGATCCAGGACACCTGGCTGCTGGTCACGTCGAAGATTACCTCGATCTCTTTGAAGAAGACTGTGATGGACTTGGGGAATGCATAAGAGAAGCCAATTGATATGAAAGCCCCGATCACCACCATCCAGCCCCAGCCGCCTTCGGGTGGAGTGTAGCCTTTAGGACCACCAACGGCGGGCGCCATTATTACTGGAATATAACCACCTCTTCAAACTGAACACGGTTTTCAAATATGAGGACCTGTTCAGGAGAGAAAAAAGCAATTCATTTTTATTTTAGATTAATTCAAGTTTCTCTTAATCATTATTAATTTATGTTATTGTCGAAGATAATTTACAGACTGAAAGATGAAATAGTTAAGTTCAGTAACTTCAACAATATTAAAGACAATGAATGAATGAGCCATTTTCAATACCTAAATATTACTTTCTACATTACTGACTGAGCAATGAAAGTGTTTTATTTTTAACATTAAATAAGTAATAAAAGTAAATGGGAGATATGACTATTTTAACATTTAATCATTTATACAGATTAAAAAAATAAACTAAACTATGATTTTAGTTTGTATGTTTCCTGAGGTCATCAGGGTTCACCTTTAAACTTTCAACGATCTTCCAATAGGAGTGAACTCGATGTGGTGCTGTGTGGTTAATGGATGTGACTCACGTCTGCCACAGTTCACCTGTTAAGTTTGTCCTTTCAGAACTGTAAGTCGGTCTGACTTTCTAATTCCACTTTCTGTGCAGGTTTCACTTCATTTCAACGGAACCATTAATGATGGGTGTGGGGAGGAGACGTGGGTGCAGTGCAACTCTCGCCGAAGGTTTTCTTCCGCTAATCTGATAGAAAGTTGTTCAGAGGCGTCGGTGTCAAATGCTTCAAAGCTGAAAAAAAAATAAAATAAGCAGTATTCACGTTAAGCACATAATGGTAAAACATAATATTGCTTCCAGAGTTATGCAAACCCTTTTACCCTTTAATTACACAGTTATGTTTCTTTTCTGTCCAACCACCAGTAAGTGCTTTTCACATCTGAACTGGAAAATATATTTTACCTTCATTATGTAGAAAATATTCACGTTGACAGCTGTGTGACAGTTCTGATCCTTATGCCCCCTGACGCTGGTTTTGTCTCATCCACAATACTGACTGGACTTTTGAATCCAGTCATTGTGCACGTTAAGCATCAAGGTGTGGAGCGCAGGGTGCGGTACAGTGCAACCCCGGCACACTGACCTTTAAGCACCACTCAGCACCGCTGCTCTGCCGAAACCTCGCACGTACTCCAAAAGATCAGATTTGTCAAAAAACATTTCCCTAACTCGACAACAGAGTTTAAGATTCCGGACGCCATTCGTGGCCTGGCGTTGCTTTGAATTGCTCTCTGCGTGATATTGACTGAGCTCCCCCCCCCCACTGATCCTCCACAGTCTCACTTCAGAGGTGATGAATAAGAGTCCATCTGCAGAGTCAAGCGGTTTTACTGTATTGTTTACACAGAGGAGACTATTCGAGGAGAACATCGATCAGACCGTGGATACAGGTTGAATTTACACTGCTCAATAGCCCGCTGCGATCCTCGGGAGTGGGGGATGATATAGTGTTTTTCAGCCAAGGAGGACTTGATTTGGTTGATGAATTAGTTTAGCGTTGTGGAAACTTATTGGGTAGGCCAGTTGTGTGCAGCGAGTGGTGAATATTTAATGTGTTAAAGAACTTTTGTTATTGAGCTGGGATTTTAGCTGCTGCTATGCAGCTGTAAAAGCGCCTGCTGCATTATTCTGCAGATAAATTAGGTAAAGGAGGAGACATAGGAATTTGTGTCACTTGGGGGTAACAAATTAAAGTTGCATACAGGCAACACATAAAGTTAAAATAGTGTAATAAAAGTGGTTTTGTATATATTAGAATATCAGGAACTTTTCGGCATCTTGTAAGTTGAACAGAGACAGTGATGTCTGCAGGGGGCGGTACACGTATCAGGAATAACAGATGATACAAACAGGTGATTTTTGAAAAAGCTCACCTATCGGTTAGCTAATACAAATGTACCAATGAGCCTTTCACAGGTATATAGGTATCTGCATTTATATATCGGCCGGTTTTTTGGAATCGGACGTTTTACCCCCCAATACCAGTATCCGGATTTGCCAAAAATCCACATGGGTCCGGCTCTGGTCATCATCACATATCAACATTTGACCCTTGAGTGTTCTACTGTGGAACAAGGCCTCGAACACATGAGATGTTCTCAGGGAACCATTTAAACCTACTAACGATAAACAGAATAATTCATCATTTCAGGAAGTGCAGGGCCGGTGTAGCTGATCTTAGCTTAGCAGAACGACTAGAGGAACAGTGGAACAGCTAACCTGGCTCTGTCCAGATTAAAATAACAGCATACAACCAGAAATGTCTGTGTTTCATTGATCAAACCAGTGCAAACAAAGAGGGTTTGAAGAACAGAGATGGATGTTTTGGATCCACAGCCGTCAGCTTTTCCTCTTTCACAACAGAAGTTCTGCACAATCACATGAAAGTCAGCAGAAAAGATTTTCATTGTCTTAAAATAGACGCACCGCACATCGACGAGGCTTCTCAAATAGGACAGGGTGCTGGGGAGAAGCTCCGCGCTGGCAGCACCGAGACGACTCTGAGGGTGTTTTTAAAGAAAAAGTTAAAAACGTCTCAATCGTGAACATTAGATTATGAACAGAGGGACGAGATGAGACAGACGGGACAATGGAATGACAGGAAGTGCTGGAATAATGAATACAACTGATTTCATACAGAGGACGGATCGTCTTGGCTCTAAAACGCAGGGGAAGATGTGAGCTATCAAACATTTCTCTGAGTTGATTAATTTAAGGTTGACAGGAGAGTGATGTAAGCAGACAAATGCCCTCCCCTCCCACCACCACCACCTTCTCTCATCAGGTCTAAATAAAGCAGTTAAAGTAGGCAGCCTCAAAGTGCCACTTGACAACATACAGATATCAGCACAAAGCAGGGTCAGCTCTGCAGAGGACACTAACACAGCAGGATTGAAAGTCAATGCATAAAGAGATTTTAACAGAAATATTAAACGCTGCATCCAACTCCACAGACCCGGAGTGGATTGTCTAAATTCCCCCTCTTGAGTTATTTAATCAGCCAAATGTTTGTTTAATAGATTTCGTGTGATTCACAGTAAATGTACCTTGAGTTATGTTAAATTAACATCAAATTCTACTTCTTTTGCTTGATTTTCTTTTTCCCATTTTAGTTTCTGGCAAAAGTATTTTGCATTCACCCCACAGGCCTCCTTTGACCTGCAGGTTTCTAATACCACTCATTAGATCCAGTGAATTTGTCTGATTAATGATAGATGAAGAACAGTGTGTTGAATATTTGTTCAGGGAAGATGTGGCTCCCTCACATATATTTGCAGCACTGACAAATAAATACATCTTTCGTGGATATCCAGGCTGAAAACAGAATACTCCAATGCAGGTAATTACTTTTAAAGCAACGTCTGGTAGATGCCGGGTGTTGCACGTCGTCTTTGTCAGGCGTCTTCTTACCTTGGCAGGAGCTCTCCAACTAGGCCAGATGAGCTCTGCAGATAAACACAGTCTCTGAGGCACGTAAACACGCCGCAGACATCATTGAATGGGACTCAGTGTCTCTGAATATGTATGAAAGGAAAAAGAAATATCTCTGCATATGTTTTCACAAATACTCCAGACGTGATCTGTGGCTCCGTATCCACTGTGACAGTCCTGACGTTGCCCGTGGCACCTCGGCCTCAGACTTCATCTGCTTCCTCCAGTGACTCAAGTGGAAAAGTTGAGTTCGTTCAGTGTCCGGATCAAACGGCTGGACAATCTGGACACGACGGTGCTAAACGCTGGGGTCGGTCCACTTCTTATAGGCAGCGGGAGGCTTAGTGCCGTGCCCCTACCACACTTTCTCCACCCCTCTGTCATGTGCCGGGCTCGCACACACAAGGTAGTTCACGCCGTGGCCGTCCAGCATGTGTGACCTAAGAGGATATCGAAGAATGTCTGCACTCTGAGAGATAAGATGCTTTCTGGGACACTGTTTTCCTGCATCTGCTGATTTATCAGCGTCATGTCAATTTAGACATTGTTTCGGGTCAGCCACCTGAAAGAAAGATTTCTGAAACCTTCAGGGGTCAGTGCTGGTTGAGCCTTTATGCTGAACTCCTCGAGGAGCCATTAATGACTCTGTGAAAGGAAAGGGCCGGCAAAGTGCCCTCACATTTTTTGACATCCTTGATACATGATTTGTCTTTGTTGCGCTGTTTTATGTTTTTCCTCTCTTTCCTCTTTCACTGCAATAAGAACTTTCCTTTTTTATTGCTTTTCAACCTGAGGATTCAATAGAGCACAGCCAACAATTCTTAGTTTTCTCCCGGGGTCGGTTATTCACAAGTTGGTAGAATGGAAAAGAATTTGGGACATAAACTTTCATATGTGGACAAACAGTCACTCAAATGCACGCACACATTTGTACTTCTATCTTAGTGAGGACACTAACACACACTAATATATTCCCTATTCCTTTACCCTAACCATAACCATCCTAACTAAATGCCTAACCCTAAAACAAAGTCTTAACCCTCAAACAGCCCTTTGAAAAAGTGAGGGCCGGTCAAAATGTCCTCACTTTCCAAAAATGTCCTCACTCTGTCGGGCCTATGCTTAAAAAAGTCCTCAGACCTTCCATGGATTGTAGTCTGTTGTAATTTTATATATACATTTATTGCCAGCTATAGTTGTGATGGACGTGTAACTACTGCCCTCTCATGGAAAATAAAGATAATCTTGATCCCTAATCCACTTTTGTTCAGACCAAGATATTTCAGCAGATTGTGAAAGTGTAGCATGATCATGATACAGACATGGTTCATGGTCCCCAGAGGATGAATCCTGTAGATTACAATGTTGCAGATCTAGATGGTAAATCCTTTGACTTTTCCTCTAAATATTTTAGATTAATCTTAAAAATATCTCTGTCGGTTGGATTGCGATGGAATTCGATACAGACATTCACGGCTGTTCCCTCGAGGATGAATTGGAACGACTCTGATCTATTTATACAGAAACTTCCTTGTTCAGACATCACAAAGTGCTCCACAGTAACCGATTAAAGAAAGAGAGGAAAAAAGGGGCACGGTTAAAAAAAAAAAAAATTAATAAAATAAGTAAAACTGTAATAAAATGGGCTTGCATTTGCTTTTAAAGGTACAGATGGTGTCGACAGATATTAAAAACATCCTCAGAGAGACACGAGTGTGGATGCAGACTCTGAGTCTTTTGTCTGCATGCAAAGTAACTGTTAGCTGCCATATCTGCTTTAAATCTGAAGAGGACTCCGGTGTTTCTGTCAGATTAAAGCATATCACCACAGCACGCCTTGCTCTGATTGTATCTCTTGTGTGAATCGTGAGAGGTTTTTACAGTCTGAGCCTCGCTGTTCATATCTTTGTCTTCCTTTTGGAATCCCTCAGCACAAATAATTACATTTTCGCTGACCAGTAGAGGAGCAGGAATCTGTCTATTTTATCGGTGGAGTGACTCTTAGTGCAGCAGATCTCAACTCAAAAGCTCAGGCACCATGATACCATCCGCTCTCACATCACATCCAATCACGTCTGGGTGTCTGTGGGCTACGTGTCAGAGCTGTCGGTGCCCTGGGAGTTAATTGTGCTAATCCTCTTGTATGAGCGGTCAGGACCAGAGAAGTGGTGGGCAGGGTGGGTGGGTGTGGGGGGGCATGCTTAGTCAGGGGTTATGTTATAGTAAACAGGCTGCAGGTGGTACAGCTTTCTACAGCAGTCATGTAAAAAGGATTTTAAAGTTGCAACTCTGTGAAATGAGTTTCTGCACCAAAAAAGTCACAACCAGACCAAACGTCTCTGTAGCTGCAGCAAACACAAACCACCTGTTGGGACTGTATGTTAGAGCCTAGTGTTTTAAATGTTGTTATATTTATGCTTTATATTTGATGAAAAACTAATGGATCAAATGCAACAAAGACTTTAAACTGGGTTCAGACTTTCAGGTGGGAAAACATCCTTCAATGTAAAAATGAACTGAGACTTTAGCCCCAAAATAACTGCTCTGCTGTTGTAAGTATAAAAACGGTTTGATGATCAGTAAAAACAGAAGCCTATAAAATTGCAGAATTATTTTCTGCTTTTTAAACATATCATTACATTTCCTTTCTGTCTGGTAACAAATGTTTCAAGGCCGATCAGGAAGCACGGCAGTAAAACACCTTATAGCATGCGTCAGAGGGATTAAAATTGATTAGCTCAGCCATGTGAAACACAGCCGCTGTACAGTATAAAAAGCTATAGTATGATTGTATACATTCCCAATCAAGCTGAGGCGTTCTCTGTCACAGCACCACTGTTCTTTGTTCATTACTGTGACTGATCTGCCTTGTGTTCACATGCAGTAATCCCACCCCACATAAAGTGTACAGTACCTACCTCTTCTTGATACAGACATATAATAAGAACACGGATAGTTCTTTTTTTTTAAAACAACAACAGTGGAGCCCGGAACCTAACAAAGTACCTGAATGTAATTGGCTCATAGAACTGACACCCACAGGTCAGATGTCAGTGGAAATGACCTTTTCACTGAGGCAGGTGGTGGAGATGAGAGCGGAGTAAATCCCAGTTAGCTGAACTGGGAGCGAGAGCAGGCTTCATAAAGGGTCAGTGTGAGGGCAGGGTGTTAAAGAAAAAACCAATTAGCTCACACATACCAGTAGGACAACATCTGTTTCATTTAGTGGCTGCATTGACAGCCGAGCTTTCACCTGCTACAGTGTAGAAAAGGCCCCAACGCGCCCCCCCCCCCCCCCCCCCCCCCACCGACTTAATCACACAAACTGTTTGTGTGTTTGTTGCGGGTCCTCTCAGGACAGAGGAGCCGGCGCTGGCAGAGAGTTTCTCCGAGGAACAAAGCCAGTAACAAGTCACTGAGACACTGAGCTTGGAAGTGACTGAAGGTCCGTCCGGCTCCGGCAGCAATGCATCATTTGCTTGAGAAAGCCGTTCAGGGAACATTAGTCTCTTGAATGGCTTACTAAAGGATATAATGCTCTTATTAGATCAATGAGACCTGAGGCAGCGCATTTATCACATGAGGATTAATGGACTTTTCGGATCCTCAGAGTACAGTCTGTTTTATCTCAGGCGACGCAGACTGGAGTGGTGTTGAGGACAGTTTCTGTGGATCAAACTTTAGTTTCAAAGTTTTGTCGTAAGTGGACCTGTGTCCGTCACTGTAAGTTAAAGACAGATAACCTGTGTCTCAGAAGCTGCGTTTGAATTCTGATTGAACCACAGCGGCGTGACCACCCTGTCCCATTTTGAGTGCTTACCTATCCCAGGATTCATTGCACACTGGTGACAAAGCTAATGAGCTAGCTATGTGCATGGTTAGTTTATAGGGTATATAAAAAAAATGTAATTGAGGCGTGATATTTTACAGTTTAACTGTAAACTTTATCACAAACTATGAATAAAAGGAAATCATCTTCTTTTAGTTACCACTGGTATATTGGAGGCGTGAGTTACTTAGCAAGCGAGAGTGAGGGAGTAATGGTGTAGCAGGTCCGAGCTGAACATGTACATTCTGAATCATGGTACCAATCCTGCACTCGTGTTTTCAGTGTTCCGCCAAGTCTGATCTTGAGAGTTGATTTTTGTTATCAGCCAATCACAGCTTTTGCTGAAGGACAGTGGGCGGTTACCTCCACCTAGCAGCAAAATCTGACCATGTGTGAAAGAGAGGGCGTACAAAGTCCAGCATCACTAGCATCACTGCAGAAGCATTTACTTGTCATACATTGATAATAAGGATAAGTGCAGAACATGTTTTTCCATTTTTTAAATCCCAATCTTCAAATATAAAATTCTACATTAAGATTAAAAACCTTGGGTCCACTGTAATTCTTTAAATGAACCTGACCATGTATCATAGCTTCCAGCTGTGTCTGCATTGAACGGGGGTATGTCCCGGATAATAATTACACCAGCAACAACACGGTTCTTTTCTAGATACACCTGAGTGCAATAACAACATTACACAACCTAATCTTTCTAATTTGTCGTCGTGCTGTGTGGCTCAACACGCGGCTGACTGTGAATCCTAATGTGCTCGGACAGACCAGAGTGTGCAGGTCCGTGCCAGAGCTCCAGCATCACGCACATGTGTATTTTTATTGAATCACAAATGATTCATGAGGTATTGTTACACGTCAGAGCACATTTCAATGTTATAACACAGAGTTTGAGACAGAGCGACACACACACACACACCACCATGCTGGAACTGCAACTTTTAAGGTTTCTGATAAATATCTCAGTTGCACACGCTTTGTTTTGATCTCCTGTTTGTTAACAAGCCTCCTACACTTCCATCAGTCATACACACACACACACACACACACACACACACACACACACACACACACACAGTCAACCCTCTCTCTTTCCCTCGAGCGCTCCTTTGTGCTGACAGACATCCGGCTCCACATACTTCCGGCAAAAGGCTTTAATTGTAACACACCATACGTTGTGCTGAGCTGAGGCCACAGGCTGGACCCGTGTGCGACCATGGACCTTCATGTTTTGTTCTCCATTCCGCCACTTGATGCACCTGCCTCGCTTGCACAGTTTTTCAATAAAGAGCTGGTATTGAAAGTTGAGTATATGAAGGTACTTCCATCTTAAAACACAATCAGACGATGCATGTTATACACACAAAATCACAGGTTTCGGTTGTGAAACAGTGATTTATCTTTTTTTTTGCATGTTCTATGTCCTCAGTCCACATCAAACAAAACCCAAACTCCCTTCTTGTTTGGGTACAAGTGGATTTATCTCATTTCTTTGTTATTTGCCTCATTATTTTTAACAGTATCTGGTCTTTATTATCAGTATGACAAGAAGAAATGTTAAACCTAAATAGAGGTTTCTGTTCTACTTTCTTTAAACATTTACATTTTGAAGCACTTTTCTAACCCAACAGCTAAATTTCCCCTGGAAGAGCAACTCGCACTAAAGATCAAATGTGCTCTGCATCATAAAATACAAATATTTGTGCAAAGAGAAAAACCTCCAGCAGCAGAGGTCTGGAAGTTTATTTGTGTTCTTTCATTATACACAAGAGAGAGTTTTTCTGATACAAACACTTTTATAGATTTTAATATTTAATGATTTCATTTTTAAATAAATAAAATCCAACCTCTTTCCCACCCAAATCAAATGCAATTTATAAACACACTGTTCACACGGCACATATTTGTCCGGTGGAAAAACAAAGAAATAGAAAAATGAATCCGACGTGTTTTTCTTAATCTCTGGAGAGTGAACAGCCTGGTGGTGATTCATCACACAGCAAACATCGAGCAGAGCGGTTTACTGTGTGCACACATAAAGCATGTATGATCGGGGCATGTTCCGCTATCACAGGGATCCCAGTGTTTGATAACAGAGCATTTGAGATGAAGTGAGGACCTTGACGCTGACATGTGGCAGCAGCGCCTGTCATCAACTAAAGATACATAGATTAGCTCCAGAGGGAACAAAAAGACAGGGGACACAGTCGTCAGTAGCAAAGCATGACTGTAGTTTCCCTAAACGGACTGGATTTGAAAAAGTCCTATTGCTATGTTGAAGTAAAAATAAAATCCTGCATCTGCACCAAAGTGTCATGAGTTGTCCCCTGATATATAAACCAAGTTTCTTTTTTGTGAAGTCTTGCTTATAAACAAACCAATAACTAACTTAAATTCAATCAATCTGCACTAAAATGTAATGGCCTCTTCCCTGACCTATACCACATCGCTCCACCAGGTTTTGTGGACAGGGGTGAAAACATAACGGCGGATATAATTAAATCCAAACTTATGACAAGTGACAAGAAACTGTCTCTTTGACTGTGGTCGGCTCAAGTTCCGTCCACTAACATGGAGAAGGTGGGGCTTATGGCCTATAGCAGGGGTGTCCAAACTTTTTGTCCCGAGGGCCACATACAGAAAAAAATACCAAGGACTGGGCCACTCACGCCGCCACGCCCCCCTTCCCTGGAGTGGACTGTTGACAGTCGCGTCGCTCAGGGCGGGGGGGGCGTGGCGTGGTGGCGTTCTGAGGGACAGCTAGCAAGTCAGCAAAGCAATTCACCGCCAGACCACTAGGTGGAGTAACGTTTTTTGTCGAAGACAACCTTAAGGACACCTTCTTTGTGTGTGGCAGTCTTTGTCGACTGTTTATTACTTTTTCTGGAGGACAAATTTGTCCCTGATCTTTCTACACTGCTTCGTACATTCGTCAACCTGCAAACCGACGTCAGCCGAGATCTCCTTCCAGGAATTGCAGGTCATCTGCGTGTCCTTGTATTTAGTCAGTGACGGGTTATACAAGTGGTCATACTTTCAGATCTCTTCTGCCAAGTGCTCTTCTATTTGGTCCATATCCGTTCTTCTAAATCTTCCTTGGTTTCTGCCGGTATTATGGGGCATGAAACCAGAAATATATCTCTGGAAAGGATGTAGTTAGCGGACCAATCACAACCTTGCGGGCTGCGTGAGGCTTGCGTAGCTTTGTCGTATAGTTACAAAAAGCATGCACCGGCCTCTCCCCTGTCGAAGAAGCCTGGCCCCATAAAGCAAAACAAAGTGCTTTGAGTAAGTGCCATTTGACCGCTACTAAATTTTAAGTTTTTTTAAAAATTTTTTATACATTATATTTTTAGACATTGATGCGGGCCAATTAAAAATGGATGGCGGGCCGCAGTTGGCCCGCGGGCCATAGGCTTCAGCCACCAGGGGGCTATATCGGCACTTTGGCTTCACTTTTGGCGAGCTGTCATCTCGTCCATCTTTATACTGAGTCTATGAATTAAACACTGACACCAATTTGGGAATATCTGACATTTTTTCCTGAAATATCACCGAAGACTAGGAGCTGATTAATTCTCTGTTGAACGACCATCGGACTTGTCATTTATTCCCTGGTTATAATAAATATCTTTGGTCTGTCTGTGGATTATCGTCAGGTAAATGTGAGATAAAGTACAAACTAATGACATGTCACCGATGTCATCAATTTCATTGCGTCCCTTGTTCTTTTCTCCTTTTCACAATAATTTCTTTATGTTTCAGATCTTGATGTTTAGATCAGAACCGACGCCTACAAAGGTGGATTAGATGTAAGATATTCACTTTGCCATGGTATGATGTGTTTGGGTTTCACAGGAAGATACCGAAGCCAGAGAGAGAAAAAGGTGCAGTATCTTAATAAAAGTAAAGCCTCAGAAAACAATGTTTTCCTGATAGGGATTCCTCTCTCGGCTGAGAGAAGAGTGTCGTCTCTCAGGTGCAAAGGTGGCGGTGCAGTAGCATGATGTTCAAATGACAGTGTGTAACCTCACAGTCACGGTGGATGGGCAAGTGTCGGTCAACATTGTCTTTTTTCTATTTAAACAATAACCACAATCCTGCTCCGTAACCTTGAACAAATAGCTTTCACCGTCTGAACGTAACCAAGCCTGGAAATCAGAAAACTCTCGGGTGAATGAATTTTTTGAAACAGACATGCTGTGTCTATTCAGGGGGCTGTGATAAACAACTTGTGTTGTCACTTAAGCTGTGTTCAGACATGCACTGAGATCTGGACACTTTCCTGAAATTCCTGTAAGGGGCTGCATGCAAGAACAAAAATGTCCACGGCAGGTGCTGAGGACATTTTCTGGAATTACTCCTGCCAGGCCCCTGGTAAGACGTCCGAAAAATGTCAGAGTGAGCTCATGTTAGAATAAAGTAGGAAAACGCACAATGGGTGAGTGGGTGTGTTGACATTTCTAACACGAGGCCGACACAAAACTGAAAAATAAAACAGATACAAATATCATTGACAAAGAGGTTTCTAAAGCTTTTGGCATTTTATACATCATGTACTGCCTCCAGCCTCCAGAGGTTTTCCTATTGTTGAGAATGTGTCTGAGCTTGACAACCTCCTGCTGAGTTCTCTTACGTCTGAAAAGTGTTTTAATCAATCCTTTAAGGAATTAGAACCCAATATTTTCGGTTTGTGGCGTTTCGTTTAGGACTTCCTTTTTAGATATTTGATTAAATAACTCAGACAATATTAAAAAGTCAAATTGAAATTAGCTAGTATACCTCCAGAAAGGCCCAACAGTCCGCTAATGAAACCACATTTATTCACTAGATCAGGATTTTTATTTGGATCTGCACCAAACTGCACCAAACTGTAAAATCAAGATCCATTCATTATTCTCTGAGAAATCAAAGCAAATCTTTAAAAAAAACTGCCTTTCTCGCAATGTTAAAGAAAGAGACCCAAACTTCCAGGTTCTTCCCTGACTAATACCGCCTCATTCCACCAAGTTTCATGGTAGTTGTTTTTTAGATCAATGTGCTGCAGACAAACAAACAGGGGTGAAAACATAACCTCTTTAGTGGTGCTAATAATTGCATCTAGTCCTACAAGTGAAATGACAAAGTGACTTTAGGTTTTGTTGGAGGCTAATTTGATCAACACACCTCTGAGGCATCACAGGCTTTTTAAAGCCGAGTGCCTCTAAGCTTTAACAGTTTATCTAAACCTTGTATCTCCTTGATTTGGAGCCATTTTGTGATGTCAACACGTTCTTCCCCCTCTAACCCCCCGTGGCGCTGCAGGGAAGTGGTGGTAGTCATTAAAGTATCTGTAATGTGATTGGAGCAGAGGGGCGGAGGGGGCGGCGGCACAGCGAGCCGTGTGTGAGGTAGGCAGGCAATAATGGGAGAGCTGTTCTGCTACTTTGTCCAACAGCATGGAGAGCTGACCTTGAGGGGAAGGGGAAATTGACAGGGGGGGGGAGAGCAGTAACAAGGGCCTGCTATATATCAGCGAGGCAATTTGGAGCGGTTTATCCGATGAGGGTCAATTCCTGCTGCAGTACCATAGATCAGAGTTTTCAAGCCTTCACGGGGAGAGGTTAGGATGGATCCATTTTTGAATGACTGAGCCGCTGATTGAGCCCCAGAAAAATCATTCACACAAAACACAGCAGAGCCGGGTAATCATGAGGATTTGTTATGCAGGAAAACGTGCATCAGCAGATTTATCTCCTGCTATTTGCGGCCTCGGCACTTTGGCTCCGATCCAACTCAAATCTTTTTTAAGAGGCAATTTCACACTGTTCCCTTCAATTATTTTACACATCAAGGACATGGAACAGGTTATTATCTGGAGGATACAGGCATTAATGTTATTATTACCGGTGATAAAAACGAATATCCTCATTTGTGGCCCAAGTATATTCCTCCTCGCTATAGAAAAGACATCAAAGATCTACGCTGGATACGTCACTGCTTTTCAGAGTGATTTTGCGGATTGTCTCTACTCTGTTGGACCTTTTCTACTACTGCTTCTCTTTCGGATCCCCATCTCCCTGCACCTACGAGCGCGGCCAGATGGCACGTCTATTGAGTGATACAATTTGAGAGACAAGTGCACTGTTACGCCATGAGAGTCTTTGGCTCGGGCCCCGGCTCCAGTCGAGGCTGCAACAAGCACATAACTCGGGCACAACATTTGAATTCCACTCATTATCTGCGCCTCCCGCGTGGCCGACAGACTGAGCTGCGGTTTTCACAGAGTGGCAGGACATCGTAATGAAGATGGTGAGTTATGCAGGACAACCACAAGCAAGCTGTTTCAGATTAAATGGTGTGATCGATGTTGTGCTGAAGCTGAGATGTTCCAAATAAAATAAAACCCTCCTTGTGAAACAAAACATGTGACTCATAATATGTTAATGGATGGGGACACCTTGTGGACAAGGTGTATTTTGCATTGGATTGATCAGCCACAGTAGAAGACAGGCCTCCAAAGCATTAGATGGAATCTCAATATTTTATTTATTTTCTACTTTGAATTACAAGCAGAAAAAGCATGCTTGATGTTGATGAGCAGAAAGAATTGCTCATCCTTCAATTTAATCCTTTGCAAACTGCGAAAGAAAAGTATAAAATCTTTACAAATGTTTAATAAAACGTAAACACTTATGTTCTTTCAACCTTTCAAACAGATTCCATGCTGGTGTGAGGCTGCGGCCTCCTGAACAAAACCACATCAGATATATGTCACATTTATTCTACAGATTCTACCTTGAGACAAGTATTTGAAATTAATTATACTTAATACCCTTATTGTTCATTTTGTTCTCAAGGAAAGCCAAGAAAATATATGAACTGGTTTTAATGTCCAACCTGGAAAAGAATTTGTGAGACACACTCATCCATCCTCCTCTTCACATAACTCTGGATCGTAATAAGCTGCTTCCACAAACCAGCCGTGGTCATTCTTTTTATTTACAGGAGGACAGTTTGTATTCCATGTGTCTGCATGTATTGATTTGTGTTCTTACCGCTCCTCCTGCAGAAGCTGTGAACAAACACAGGAGGTGTTACATATTGGGAAGGATGCATCATTGGTCTGGATTTGAGCTGTGGAGGATCAACAAGAAGTCGTGCCTCTGATCCAGGTTTCCTGTTAGCTCTGAGATACAAGAGAAAAGACCAAAAGTCTACAGAAGACACGTACTGAGATAAATGCTCACATGCTGTTGTTAAGCAGATATAATGTTCAACGTCTGAGTTTATATTTTTTGATTGATGCTAAACACAAAGCACAGCTGAGTTTTGCAAGTATTTGTTCATAAACAGAAATATTTGAAACTACAATGACGCCAAGTATAATGCGTACCTCCACTTTTGATTTGAATCTGCACCAAATTGCACACAAACACAAATATCAGTCCCCTAAACCTGTCTGATGTCTGAGGACTGGAATGCTTCTGCTTCTTCTGCTGCTTGGGAGACTAATGAGAAATATTTAAATAATATTTTAGTAATGTGGCAAACAGTAGATTAAATACCTCCACCGATAGTCCCCATAATTTAAATCAAGCTGCTTCAAATTGCACACATTTATATAAATCCTCTAAATGTTTTGGATTTTTTCCATCAAGATCCATGAATTCCTCTCAGAGAAATCAATGAAATATGTTTAAAGACTTCTGCAAAACAATTCCTGGATCTGCCCCTGATCTTGATCCACAAACAGTAGTTTTTTTTCGTAAATAATTAAGGATTATCACATTCAAATTCATCCTGAGGGGATCATGCATGTTTGCACCAATTTCATGTTAAGCCATCCAACAGTTGTCAGGACACGTCACGAAAAATCAAAAAAAGGCAGACTGTAAATATAAGGACAGTCCATTAAAGCAACTTTCTCAGACCTGCTCATCGCACATTTATACAAATAAAAGAAAATTCTGAAGACGTTTTATACGACGACGCTTTTATTCCCTATAAATGCTGCACAGTTTTAAATATTTTCAAACATTTTATAATTCAATTCTCCTCAAGTGTGACTGCTCGGGTCAATGACTCATTCACTGTAGTTATGTGTTGGCTTTTAACCGCATTCATTAGTGTCTCTGCAATGCCATGGCTGCATCGCAAGCATTTATCCGAGCTTTTAGTAAATCCATTTATCCGTGAATTCATAGCTTTATGGCTTTGTCAGCTCGAGGAGTGAAGTATATATACCGGCTAACACCTAATGAAAGCATAACAAAACAAAATCGGGGCCAGAAATGGTCGGATGAGCTGTCTACATTACCGTGGAGCTGATGGGGGAATATTTATGCAACGCCATTTGAGTTACAGTTGCTTCCCTGCTGATAGTCGACAGGAGTTTTCACTGTATGCTGTCATAAAGCAGATATACTACACGCCCGCCAACGCACACGCTCCCATCTTATCTGTGCTCGGCTTATTTTCCGCTTGAGGAAGTTAGGAAAATTGACTTAGAAATTCCCCATGCAAAGTGGCTGCACCTTCCATTCTCCGGTTAGACACAGGGCATCGGAGTGTGGCGCAGGTATATGCATGGGGCTTTTTTCAGCAGCTCCAGAGACCTTGAGCTTCCATGCTGCAAATAAAAACCATCAGCACTGGCATTCTCATTAATAGGCCGAGGTGAGGAGAGGAATTTAGGATGCGGCTTCCTCCCCGTTGAGGCTCGTAAAAAGAAAAAGGCAGCGTATGCTTGAGTAAAATAATGGATCATGCAGCCGAAGCTCAACCTTGGTCTCTTTCTGAAATTAAATTTGACCATTTAGAAAGGATGTGATAATTATTCACACACACACACACACACACACACACACACACACACACACACACACACACACACACACACACACACACACACACACACACACACACACACACACACACACACACACACACACACACACACACAGACATACACTCCTGATCAAACTCTTAAGACCAGTTAAAAAATTGCATGAATTTGCATTTTGCACTGTTGAATCTTAGGAAGGTTTTAAGTAGAGTTTCAAAATGCAAACAGAAGAAATGGGAACAAGAGCCCAAAAGTTGTGAGCAGGCAATTTATTGAAAACAACAATTTAACTGAAGTAGGCTGTTCATCAGCAGAGCAAAATGACTGTCTTACTGCGTCCAACCTCAGCAGCGATGGCACGATTACTTGACAGGAAATGACATGGAATCCAAATTTTTGCACAGATTTTAGCTTTTAAAGGCTGTGGTCTTAAACTTTTGATCAGCTATGGATCTATACAGTATTGACAAATATATATATATATATATATACTTAGCTATCAAAATCTTATGACAAAAAACGTATTTGACACTTGATATTTTACCATTTTACCTTTAAACTTTATTAAAAATAACAACCTATAACAGTCAAACACAAATGTATATCACTTAAAATAAAAAAGAAACATTTTAATATAAACGCAAATGCACATCTTTTCTAAATTGTAAACATCTTTGTAAACATTTCATTAATAACTACAAACTATACATAAATAAAATACACAATGATATAATTTCCAACAGGGTTTTTCTGTAAAAATTTTCATTTCAGCTAAAATAACATTAATACCGATATCGCTAACCTCAACTGAAGAATTGGTAGATCAAAGATATGTGACTGTTTGTTGAGCCATGTTCTGTATCTGTGTCCGTCCTCTCTAGCTACAGAGTGGCTCTAGTGCAATACAAACCACATCCATTATCTCACAGTTTCAGTGAATAAAAACAGTAAATTCTAAGACAAACACGGGGTAAACAAAGTTATGAGGAAGTGAAAAAGCCTGTAATACAATCCCATTTGCATTTTATACATCTGTTTCCATGACAGGTACAAACATAATCCTTTATTTCTGCCGCACAGAACTTTCTGTGAGCAATAATTCAGCCTGGCCATCGGATGCTTTGTCAGTATGTAGGCCTGGACTGTTTGAAAAGCCAATGAATAATTAATTGGTGCCGAGGCAGTTAGAGCATAATTTACCTCACCATTTCACAGCGATTTTATTAAGGACTGGCCCAGGCTGGCCAGTCAAGCAGGAATCCAATGCAATATTCATCACTGCAAAGATGCATGAGACAACAGCTCGCAGCCCACCGATTTATACTGCAAAAAAACAATAATGACATCAACAAATCCCGACCTGTTGTAAAAGCCTGGTTTGCTTGGCAGCTTCCTTCTGAACGTGCGTGGTGGACTTGTGGTAACCGCTCTGCAGGGGGGCTAACGGCCTGAGAGGAGCTTCCTCATACCTCATACCTCATAATGCCGTACGGTGGCCTCCAGGGAGCGAGGCAGTGGAAAGCTGGAGCAGGACAGAGGAGCAGAGAACACATTACCATGCTGTCCTGTAGGTGCAGCACATATTGTATGAGCCAAAGTTAACAGTTACCCAGGATATTTTTACATATTCAGCACTGGAATGCAACTGCTGCTTCTACTGTATTTTACTTAAAAAAATAACCAAAATCTGACTCAGTGAAGCACATTCCTCCTCCAAGGTCCAACAGTCCCCTTTAATTCAACCAGGCTGCATCAAATGTCACATAAATATCTTTTCCCTGAATATGTCGCATTTTTTTCATTAAGATACATGAAATATACTCTAAAAAACACTATCTTACAATTGTAATCAAGAGATGACAAATTCCTGGATTTGCCCCCTGTTCCAGAGCTGCACCCAAATTGAATGGCTTCCTCCCTTAGCCACAGGACATCCTCCCACAGAGTTGAGTGGTAATCCGTCCAGTAGTTTTTGTGTAATCCTGTTTACAAACAAAACCTACAGAGGTGAAAATAAAACCTCCTTTGCAGAGCGACTCTCACATACATGCAATGCAGCTCAAGGTATTTCCCACAGATTCAAATTGAACATCTGAGTACTTAGCAACTCCAATATTTCAGATGAACTGGAGTAAAATATGACATAACACACACACACACACACATACACACACACACACATATATATCAAAATGTTTAAACAGCATCACTAAATGTAAGATTAAAGATTACAAAGATGAGTCTTAAGATATTTTTCCACAGGATTTCATAGAAGATGAACGTCTGATATTTATGGGATGTTTGTTCTGCCCTTTTGGTCCATCATGGCAGAAAGTTGCCTCTCCATGTTTTTTTTTGTTTTCACTCAGCAAAAAGAAAAATGGGCTGAAACTCACTATAAAGTCTCAGATGATCTTTGAACAAAAGTGGAGATTCACCTGCTCTTTCACATGTGCAGCAGAGCAGCAGATTGTCCACGTCAGATGACCCCCCCCCCCCCAACTCAAAGTACAAGAATACGTATATATCGTAGGCTGATCTCTTTAGTCAAGAGGAAGGATGACACTTGTGTTGAACGTGTAGGAGGAAGGAGAGAAATGTCAACACTCACCTTGAGCTCTCCTGACAGTGACCTGCTGCAGGTCGTTCTCATGGCAGACATGTTCACATGTCAAACCATGAAAAGCACTGGTTTTAATTAATGTTGGCTATAATTGGATGAGGGTGAAGCAGTTTCAGGGTGTGCTACTGTTCACGCTGTCTCACTGGAATGTGTGTTGGCTCTTCAGTGACCAGGATTACACAAAAACTGCTCTACTGATTTCAACCAAACTCAGCGCAGAGATGGAGCCTGAATCCATTCCCTTTTGGAGATGCTGCAAATGAAGAGGAATTTTAATTTGCATTGGTTTTAACTATGTTTTATGACAAATAAATTACTTGGGTTGTCAGACGGCTTCATTTCAACACTGTAATTAAATACATTAAAGTGGCTGTAACTGATGTTTTACTCTGTAGTTTTCAATTTTAACTTTGATTATTATTTATTTTTTTTATTAACATCTGCTAATGTTTCAGAGTTTAATCAGATTTGTATGTGAGCCATTACAGCTGTTCTCAGTTTTAACATCTTGGCTCTGCTAAAATATCAACAACATTCAAACTAACGCTACTTAGATAAAACTGAATTGATAACTAAATGTCATGTTGCTCTGTCTAAGCAAAATAACTTTAAAGATTAGTTTACATAATCTCCTTTGCTGGAGCGAATAAAAAGAGCTTTTAAATCAAAATGCAGATTTTTATTTTATTAAGAGACAAAAGGACCAAATGCAGCTTTATGGCCTACTTGCACAGTTGAACAATCCAAACCCTCTAACACAGGAAGCTCCACGGGCCACAACGATGTTTTAATGCTCAAACATCTGTAAGCAGCGAGCAGCGGTTCCTAGGCTGGAGAGATGAAATATTAATCAGCGGCTGTCTTTTGACAATGAGGCTACATGACAATGATCTCACTTCCAAACGTCTCAGGTGCACAAATCCAAGCTGGAATTTAGCTTACATAATTCCTGCTTGTTTGAATCAGAGCTCAGGCGCGACTCGAAATTCAACGGCACAATTAAAAGGACAGGTTAGTGAATCACCGTGATGAAAAACACCTACAGAGGGGAAATGCGTATGTAAATATGAAAGAAGCGGCCCATGAATGTTTAATCTTCTGGCAACGTAGCACAGAAGATAAAAATAATGCTTCCTTCAAGTGAGGACCTCTTTATGAAATGGGAGTAAAAGCTATTCCGTGTTATCAGGTTTTCTATGAAGCCTGGCATTTCTTTTGAATTGCATCATCTTTTATTTAAATGTCAGGATCTCTCAGCCGCTGGTGTTGGATGATGATGATGCTTTTCACAGCTCCCTGAGCGCAGAGCTGAGCATCGGATTTGGTTGAACTTGGAACGCAAAAAAGGTCACGGTAAAAAAAAAGGTTGATTTTACACGTTTGCTGTATTAATCTTTTTTTATCCCAGAGATTTAACATGAAGGGGAATCATTACCTCACAGAAAAAATAATTCCCTGTGCTTTTATCAGATCAGAATATCTAAAAACACGACCCAGCTTCAATCGCTTTAATATCTGATGTCAGCAAACAACAGGATTCATCTACACCCTCCTGACTCTCTTTCTATATTCCTAATTTAAGATTTGTTTAATATAAACAATTAACACCATTGACTGTATACAACACATCTCCACTTCCTCCAACTGTAGAAAAATGAAGCCAAACTATCCTGGGTAACGGTGCCGCCATCTTGCTTGCGACATAATATCAAAGTAAAGTCTGCCCAGTAGTGAGTGTAATGGTTTTGAGTTTCCCGCTGATACACACGCTCAACCAATCACAAGCAAGTCCTAGCTGTCAATCATGAAGTGGAGGAGTTGTGGTTTGTGATCTATACTGCAGCCAGCCACCAGGGGGCGATCAAGATTCTTTGCCTTCACTTACAGGGAGCCATATACTCTGATAAAAGTATGTGAGTGGCTGTCAGTTTATGCAATTTACCAAAAATTCTAAACTTATCCTCTTAAATCTCAAACATTAAATTTGTATTATTATTATTTGCCTCTGAAAACACACTGAATTGCCTCTATTAAAGTTTTATATATTCTTAATGTCTTATTGTTAGTTTAAGGCAGTGTCTGAATGAGGCTATCTCAGGAAGAGAACTTGCCTGGCTTTGCTTTATTAATAATTTTCATGTTTCGAAGTGAAAATAAACAAAACAAAAAACCCTGAAACTATTTGTAATGAAATCAAGCTGAAAGCTCTGAAGTTAATGGATTAACCTTGAACAGGAAAACAATTTGATTGTAGTGAAACCTCACAAGCTTGTTTCACTTTTTGTGGATTGTGTGTATTTGAGCGTCCTACTTTCCTCATGGGTGTCCCTTATTAGACAAAATGTTTTATTTATTTGTTAATTATTTGTTAGACTATTTTGCAGCTCGACTCGGAGCCAGAACTCTCTTTAAGATTTGCTTGTGTAAAAATGTGATTTCTCCTTGAATATCTGGATTGTTAACAAAAAGGACTTAGCGGGACAGTATTAGACGGAGTGGGACTCGGTGAGTAATAATCAAATCTGTATGACGGGATTACAGGTATATTTATATTTGGGTCACAGTTTTAATTTCCTTCAACTGAAACATGTGAGAGAAAAATCCTCCAAATGAAACAACAAAATACGATGTTACGAGGATCAGGTGACAACCCAACAACACAGGGAGGGTTTGCTAATATGAAGCCAGTGTCGGGGGGGATGACACCGTTGAGCTTGGTTATTGAGATTATAGAGAGAGCTGGAATAACGAACAGAGTCTGATATAAGTCCATACCCTTTGATTTTTATAAAGGGATCCTGAACTGGTCTGTTCACATTAAAAAATACCACAATTTCATAATAGTATAGAAAAAAGTGTAAACAGTCATTTTTGCAATATAAATATTCTGTATATTTTGAGACTTCCTTCATAATACAGAAAGTTCCGAACCAGGTACGGATTGAATTTAGTTAATCAATAACTCAATTTCGTTTATCTGACCACTTTGAAATGTGTTTTTTGTAGGGCTGTCAAAATTAACGCGTTAATCTATGAGATTATTGTGCCCGAGATTAATGCGATAAAATATTTTAACGCAGTTAACGCAACTTTGTTTACTTCCGGTGTGCGGAAGAAAATTCAGCTCCTTGAGCGAACTGCCAGCGTCGCCCTCACCGGTGACCACTGGACGTCAGTCAGCAATGACAATTACCTGGGTGTCACAGCTCATTTTATTGACAATGTATGGAAAACTAGATATTTTGCGTTGGATTTAAAAAAGTCACGTTATACAGCGGTGCGAAGGAATTCCTCGACGCACTTCAAACACAGCCCGTCAAAAGATAAGTCCCGTCTGCCACCCTGGCTCAGCACAAGACCAACATCTCAATGTTGATTTCACCGGAGCTGGCTGAACTGGAGAAGTTGGAGAAGCTACTTGAACCAGGCAGGCAACTCCTTTCTACGGAAGCGTATTGCATTCACTTGAAAAAATAAAAAAAGCTCTGGGTAAAAAACAAAAAAAAGTTCGAAAAACAGGATTTTTCCTGTTTTTCGAACTTTTTTTTTTCCTGTTTTTCCGAGATAAAATCCTGTTTTTCGAACTTTTTTATTTTCTGTTTTTACGAGATAAAAATCCTGTTTTTCTGAGTTAAGTTTTCTCCGGAAAAGGCGTTCCCTTAATCCTGCCTGAAGCTCTCACACGCATGGAGTATGGTTGCTGCTGCATCAGCCTGAACCTGCAACAGACTAATGTAGCCGAGCGGTTTGGTCCATTATACTGTCAGGAGGCCTCAGCCGAAAGAGGACACGAGAGATGGTTATTGAATCGGGACACCACACTCGTTTATTTTCCTTCACACTTTTCTCTATCGATGGAACCCTTTTCCGTTAGAACCCCTTTCAAAACAAGATTCCCAACTACCAACCTGCTTATAACAAGAACTACACATCAATCTTCTATAATAAAGCCACTAACTGGATAAAAATAAAAACTATCCTCTACCTATATGTAGCATATCCCCCGAAAGATGGTCGAGACTTTCGACTGATGTTTTCAGGTTTATTTGACACTACGTCTATGGACGCTATACGTCACTTTCAAAATAAAAGCATGGAAAAAAATTTGAGCGAAAAACTGGATTTTTATCTCGGAAAAACAGGAAAAAAAAAGTTCGAAAAACAGGACTTATCTCAGAAAAACAGGAAAAAAAAAAGTTCGAATAACAGGATTTTATCTCGGAAAAACAGGAAGAAAAAAAAAGTTCAAAAAAAGGGGGAAAAATCCTGTTTTTCAAACTTTTTACCCAGAGCTTTTTTTAATTTTTTCAAGTGAATGCAATACGCTTCCGTACCTTTCCGTCCTCTCATGTGCACTTTTTTATCTTCCTCGAACTGTGTGTGTGTGGGTGCGCATGTTCGCCTGTGCGGCGCTAGGTCCGGGTAGCTCCGGGGCTAACCGGGCTGCTAACCGGAGCTATGGGCAGTGGGCTATGGGCAGTGGGAGCTGGAGCTAACGCCGGGTTTACACCGGGCGCTGAAGCGTCGCGTAAGCGTCGCGTAAGCGCAGCGCCCTAGCGCGCTGGCGCTGGGCTGGACACACAGGACGCTGAAGCCTCGCGTAAGCGCCGCGTAGATCCCTAGTGCGCAGGCGCCAGGCTGGTCACAAGAGACACGCTTTTCTCCGCGGCGGTCATCCTGCGATTCCTCTCCGTGATCACACATACTGCTGATATTTTTTCATTAACTGCAACGGCGTCCCAGCATTTGTCCTTTTTAATGTTGTCTTTATACAACATGTGCGGAGTATCATACAGCGCACTGTACTTCTCCATATCAATTATTAATTTAATGTCATCCTTCTTCAAGAACTTCTCCGCTGTTTGCTCCGTTCAATGTCGGGTGACGAGGGTAAATTACGTATTCTCCACTCAAGCCTATGGGGAGAGTACGTAGACACACACACACACCCCCCCCCCCCCCTCTCTCTTTTTATCTTTATGACTGCTTGTGTGGCTGTAATGGGGGGGCAGAGGGGGACATTTAATAATGTGATCGGTAAAATTGGTAAAATTAAAACTCCAGGACAACAGAAGGGGAATACAAACTATGGGATGCATATTTGATCATTTATATCATATAAAATATGTCATCAATATCGTTTAAAATCATTTTTCAGTGTGTTTCCCGGAGCGATACGCTCGCGTCAAGCGCAAAAAATAGACTCGACGCCGAAACGATCGCTGCACGGCGCGAGGCTGCCTTGGCGCAGCGCTGCACTTCAGCGTCCTGTGAGACCGACACAGAGGATTAACATGAGAGTGGATGGGAGTCAGCTGTTATTTAAAGCATGGCGCTGCGCTTACGCGTCGCTTCAGCGCCCGGTGTAAACCCGGCGTAACTGATCCAGCCCCCACTGCTCCCACTGGGTCTGCGCTGGGGAGCTGGGGCTCTAGCAGCCAGGCTTCGGCCCACCTGACTCTGGTTCAAAACAAAATGGTTGCAAGATTGTATCTTCGTCTCCATCACTCAAAACAGGTCAATCTGAGGAGGGCCGTTTTAGACAGGGTAACAAGGTGCTGTTTTAAATGATCCTTGTGGTATTTTGACCAAAATATGTTTCAGACATTTCATTAAGACCCCAAGGAACCATATCAACTGTGGTAAAATGGGCATACGGTGGGACCTTTGAAGTAGCAGAGATCTTCCTGTTTTCATTTTCATGTTTGTTTGCACTTTAAATTTTTGCACTTTAACATGACAGATTTGAATGTCAGTTCAGTTTACCAAGGCCACTTGTTATGCTGTTGTGTGTGTTGTTCAATGTTAAAGATGACAGTACCAATGGTGTCTCAAATACACCTCTTTTTTTACCTTTTACTAATCTGGATGTTTCAATGAAGAAAGAAGCAGTGTTATTGTTTCCAAGGACATTGGGAATATTTTCAGCTGGTTTTAAAAAAAATTTTGTTACACAATTTATCATACATGATATTAAACGACCTGGCTGCCACTTTATAGGTAGGTGTTATAGGCCTGAGCCTCTTTGAAAACCACAACATTGTGTAAAATACAGGCTGTCTGAAGTGATTACTCGTTAATTTATAAGATTTAGTCTTTAGAAGAAAAACAAACTTTTAATTGCGATTAATCTAGATTAATGAATTTCAAAATGTGAGATTAATTAGTTAATTTTTTTTTATCTATTGACAGCCCTAGTTTTTTGGTAATGAAGACTATAGCACTCTTTCTTTCATAACAATCAGAAACCATAGATATTCAAAAGTAAACTGAAAAATATCCAGACCAACTGACTCTGACTTTGCACTTCAGCGTATGTCTGAAAGCAGCTTTCCTTTTTAAAACCCTTGAAATAATTTTAACTTAATCCACGGACAATCTTTTACTTCATGGCTTTGTTTTAGGAGCAAAGATGCTTCAATTAAAAAGGTCTCGTGCTGTTGACTACAAGTACCGATGCAAAACTTCCATCACGTCCGACCACTGCACCAATGAGAAGTTCCTTGTGTTGACAAGCGTACACCAGTTTTAATAAGGGCTACTGTCAGGAGCATATATTTGGTGGTTTATGGACTTCAAAAATAAATGGGTCCACCACAGAAAATGGATTGTTAATGTTGTGCTCATTATAAAGGCCAATATCAGGCGGTGATCTCCAGTATATGCACTCGAGCATGTTGAATTTCAATGCAGAGAATAATAACTCAACAAAGTCAAAAATATTTGAGTTTAAAGCAGATTTTGACACAAACAGTAAATCACTGCCAACTCTGACACCATAGAATATATTTGAACTGTGAATAAAGTGGAGACGTTTTAAAGTTTTTCTCTCTGCTGAATGTGTATGAATTTTTATAGTCAACACTTCACTCAGCTTATATACGAGTTTGTAGTTTGAAATAGGGCCAGTATGGATTTTGGGAGGTTGGTGACAGATTAATCATAAACTTTGTTAAAAAATTAAAAGTAAATGAAAAGAAAACATATACAATTACATATATGAATGGAACTATGAATCAAAAAAAGTGTAAATATTTTAGTTAATATTGTATTGATCCTTTTGAACATTCAAAAAAGAATAAACAATAGCAATAACTACAATTTGTTATGGACAACCGACTAAAAGACTAAATGTTTTAACAGCCAATGTGTTTTCTTGCTTTGTTTATTGTGTAAATTAAAAGTTATCTCAGTGCACATCAGGAAACATTAACACAGAGACTGATATGTCCAGCTAACCGATAAATCGTTCTGTCTCTAGTTTGTTTGTCTGTCAGTTAGTTTGAAGTATCGCACGATAAGTAGTGCACAGAGTGAAGGTCGGGGAAGGAACCTGTTTTACTGGTGTTGATCCTGATCAGTGGGCAGATCCAGGAATTCTGATAATAATTCAAAGATCTAGATGGGGGAAAACCTCTGGCATAATTAGGGGACTGATATTAAAGAATGTGTGAAATTTGGTGCAGATCAAAATTTAAATCAGATGTGGTGAATTTAATTATGGTTTCATGTTGAGCCTTAGTCTCTCTCCTAAAGTGGACTTTATAATTTATTAAAATGTGCTTCTAATATTCTTCCCTCCTCAGTGGTGAATACAAAAAATAAAAAATAACAAATAACCCTAAACACCTTTCAGTAAAATGTAGTCCAGGTCAACACCAGCACTATAACTAACATTAAGTTAAATTAATGCTCCTCTGACAAGATTATTATCCCTGTAAAGCTTGTATTTATGGCTGAGCTGTTGTATTAGACTTCATTAGATTGTATGGTGGCAGAAGACCTAATAAAAGTGGCCAGTGAATGTATTTGACAGTAATATGAGCAGTTTTACAGGCAGGGGGACGATGATGACAGCGGCGGTGAAGGTGGAGACGTTGGCACGAGCTGTCGTTGTCATAGAGACGTCTCATTAAGTCCCAGGCGGCGGCAGACAAAGGCAGTGGAGGTGAGACAGATTTTTTAGGACGAAGTGATTCAGTCTGTGAGGTGGTTATTGGCGAAAGGCATTGTAGTCTGAATTGGATATTGATCCTTTCGGGCGACAGTGTGGAGCAGCGAGCAAAGTGCCGACCTGCGCCTCATTTCATTGAGAGCGAGCACAAGGGCAGCCACGGTGAGATTCACACACGTTTGAGCACCTAAACTGGTCACTGCTCAAATCCCAGCAGGTTCATACCGACTTTAAATAACCCAGAGACTCCTGATCAGAATTCTATCGCATCAAACTGAACGGTTTATAAAGCAATAAACCAACGGTACATGATTCATTTAAAAATGATTGGGGATCATCAATATCTCACCTGATGATCTTGGGCTATAATTTGTCAACCAGGGGATAATAAATGCTTCAGGTTGATATGTGACTCATAATAGTTAATGACGTAACTTTGATGTGATTTACATATGATAATAAATTGAAAAAATACTTTTTGTGAAACTTCAGCTCGAACAAAAAAATAATTAAATAAATCAAATCAGTCGTCCTATTAAATGAAAAAAATAATGTTAATAATTATATTCTAACCTGCTGTCTATTTTCCAAATACACTAAATACATTTTCTGTAAGATAATATGAATTAACAAAAAATATCCTATTTGCCCAAATTTATATTAACAGTCATAAGCAAAGCACCTGTTCATCCCAATGTTATGGGTTCTTCTTTAATGAATTTGCTATTTATTGTATGTTGTTTGTTGAAAACATCAATGTACCTTGAAGGGCGGCTGTGGCTGAGGGGTAGAGTGGTCGTCCTCCAACCTGAAGGTCGGCGGTTCGATCCCCAGCCTGCATGCCGAAGTGTCCTTGGGCAAGATGCTGAACCCTCAATAGCCCCCCATAGAATAACAAAGTGCTGCAAGTAGATGCACTGTATGAATGTGTGTGTGAAGGGGTGAATGTGAAACTGTACTGTAAAGCGCTTTGAGCGCTATATAAATACAAATCCATTTACCATTTACCATTTACCTGGATTCAAACCTGCACCACAGAGGGAGGTTCAACATATGAAAACTGGGTCTTTGGTGTTAACTCATTTTCTGTCAAGTAAAAAACGCAGCGATCATCTGAATCAAAGGCAATGGTGAAGATGAAGAGCTGCTGAAATAGAGCAACCCTCAACACTGGCAGCCAGTCGTAGATCATTAGTGGGTTTATGGGTTTTTGGTGCTGAGGAGCGCTTTAAAGTCGGCTTGATCAGAAAAACCGAAAGACAAGCTGTTGTTATTCGTTAAAGCAGATCCTTTAGGGGAGTTACGTTCTCTGAAACCTGAGATAAAAGATCTTTGTCAACGGCTCAGAAAGGCTTGTAATTCTGCAGGGAAATCACAAGTATATGTTCAACATGCATGTATGTAAGTGTCTTGTCAGCATAATTCAACAACCACAACCTATAGAAATGTAATGTGGGTTTTGTGTGGTATTTGAATGTTTCTGTAAGTTCTGTGAAATATACAGCAGAGGGCTGAACATACACACATGAACAGCACAGAACATACTTCCTCTTCCCAAACACTGCAGCTGATATATTATGAATGAGTCGAGGAACAAAAAAGTTTCAGTATTGGATATTTATGAGTGTAAGACTATGACAAATGTTTGGGGCAATACTCACAATATGAGTTCAACAGTGAAAAGTAAAAGAAAATCTAGTATGGTAGAGCAACAATATTAACTTTGAGATAATTTAATACCATTTGAAAGTTGTGAAAGTATTATTTGGGTAAATGTCTTCAGAATAACCATTGTATGTCAGACCTAATTCATATCACAAGGGTTTATGATGCGGGAATTATATGTTATACTACATGTGTGGTAGTGTAAGTTTGTAAGTGTAGGCATAGGAGGCAGTAGTGATTGAAACTACATTCACATTACATTCATTGTTTTTTGTTTAGAAAACATGTGAGAAACGCAGCTTTTACTTTTTTACTATGAAGAATCTAGAATATATTTAGTTGTAGGTCAGTTTAAACGTTGTAAGGACATTCATTTCTGTTGAACACTGTCTAACCCTATCATGCTATTATCGTACACTATGCCAATTAGCGCCTAGTACAACAAAGTGTATGGTCATTAGCCAAGGCACTGAACTGAAGTTAGAATCTGACCTGCTGGTGGTGCTACATGAAAACATTTGGGATTTCCATAATTATTACAATTAAAACTGTGGAAGAAACGTACATTTGCAGACGATCCATCCAATACCAGATGAGCCACTTCTCTCAGAAGTACAAAACTCAACTGAGACAATAGAAAACATTGCCTGAGCATCATGGAGCAAGGTGGCAGGATTTATTTGTTATCGAGATATTTGATAATTACTTCCAAACACTGCAATACCTATGAAAAACAGAATTATAATCATGTAATCACCTACAAAATAAGAGCACAGCTTGGCAACGTCAGCGGCTCTAACAATTGTTTGTTTTTCTTTTATTTGGATTAGATTGAAAATCCCGGGGGTGCAGAGGGTTCATCAAGGAGGTCTTTCATGGGCTGTCACACAGGACTTTCTGAACAGATCTGTGTGACTGAGATACAGCTCAACGCTACGGCTCCTCAGCCCTGGCAAGTTTATAAGACATGCTGCCAACAGATAGAGATTGATGATAGCATCTGATGCAATTTGCTCCATGTCCAGGGTTGCTGGTTCCCATTCTGTGGTTAATGGTGAAAGCACAGGTTACAAAGAAAAGCTCCCCTGAATCTGTCAGCTCGAATTGAACTCTGGGCTTAAACAGCAAAGTCTGAGGATTGGATTTTTTTTTTTTTTGTTTATCTGCAAATGCAGATGGGAACGAGTCATTGGATTTGTGTGGTGTGTAAATGACAAGTCGACAGGGTTCAGATAATTGTATTCACTGGTTGGAAAACACTGAATAGAAAAAAATGGTATTTGAATAAATCCATGTTTAAAACTTTCAGAATTACTTTTGAGAAATAAAATAAAAAATTCGGCCGTTTTTCTCACTAAAACAGGAAAAGGAACAATTTCTATTCCTCTACCATCTGCGTGGCTGCTCTCTCCTTATTTGAGGAGTTTCCTCCAACAGGACTCGTTGAGGAAATCGTTAAAAACTGAAAAATTACCATGTTATCTAGATTAGGCAGGCCAATTTATCAAGTAATCTCCTGATAGGGCGTCTGAAGGCTGTGATGGATTGTGTGCTTTCTTTTTCTCCCCGATATGTTTTCTTAATTGTTCGTTGCAATTAGGTATTGTCACAGAAAAGACATATTGGTGGATATTTTGTTTACCCAAAGAGATTCTTTTTTATTTGTTGAAAGGTGTTAGCTGTTCTTTATTCATATCACATGTGTTATAGATGTTTCTTTTAATCTAACAAGAAGATCCTGAAAGTGTATTTCATGGTTAATATCTGAAAACATCTATATTGTAAATAATACCTCTGCCAAACGGATAAATCATCCAGGGCCCTGTATATCAGCGGAAATTGGCTAAATGCAAATATATAGGATCGTTAAGGTATATTTCAGCCTCTAAATAACAAGGTATTCCATTTCCTTAGCATAAATGTTTGTGTTATTATGGAACCAATAATTCTAGATGATATATTTGTGGTAGATTGTCTTTTTCTCAAATTACAAATGTGAAATCGGCCATCTATACAGATTAGAATGATAATGTAAGCTGCTAACTTTTTTAAATAAAACTGAATATGTCCTCTGCTGGAGATCGGATTTGATGTAAATGCCAAAGGTTGTGTACGAGCGGTCAGGACACGTCTTTGAGGAGAAACAAGTGGAAAATCAAGAGCGATCTCCCACAAGACGCTGGACGTGTGGACGTGTGTGTGTCGGACAGAAGCTTTGTTCTGAGGACAATTTGATTTCAATCAGAAATTGAGAGAGCTACAGGTTCAAACAGAAGATAGAGACAGAGAGTGTGTTCGCCTGCAGCTGCCCCAGTGACTGGAGGACTCTGCTTCTTAAATGCCACTTATTTTAGGTGTATTAATTTCATGTCAGTCCTAGTTTTCTGAAAATGAGAATGCATTACAATGACCTCCCCCTAAGTGAATTAACATGGCCATTTGTGGATGTAATTGTTAATTAGCATGACTCACTGATTCTGTGGACTCACAGATGGAGCCACTTTCGCTCTCAGGGGGATTTTAAAAACGAGAAAATCTTCCTGGAGGAAGCCCTGAGATGAAACCTAAATTTCCCTAAATGCGAGAGCCGCCATTGCTCTTCTTTTTTTTTTTAGGACAACTTCCTTTCAATGGAATAAGAATTAGAATTAGACTTGTGATATCACACCACACATTCAGTTAGAGTATCCTCTGCAGCACGTTGAGCAAAAGATTGCATTCATATCACAAAGGTTAAGAGAATCATTTTTCTTTTGACGGCGTGGCCTGTAACCCTACCTTTCTTAATATTTGGCAGCACGCAGCATCTGCCCGGCCATCAAATACTTCAGAGACAATATCATAATGGGAGACATAAACAACCCTCTTGCCCCTCTAACCTCATGATCTCATAAAAAAGCCAAGAGGCTCCATCGTCGTTCCATCTGGGGCTTGAAAAGGGTGACCACCTTTGTTTGCTTAAATCAAAATCCAATACACCGCCGTGGCACTTTCTCTCCTGTCTCCTCTTTCCTGCTTCCAAAGCACTGAGCTGTGGTGCGGCTCAAACAGATGCCCTTGACTTTTCATTAGGTTATTAACCTTTTGGGAGATGAGCTATGATTCAGAGTCCCTGAAGGCAACAGTGTCAGAAGAAAAGAAAAAAGGAACAGAGGAGATGCAACAGGAGGGAGGTGGAGGTGGAGGTGGAGGTGGAGGTGGAGGGCAGGTGTTTCTGACAAATGGAAAACAACAGATGTTTAAAAAGTCTTGTTTTGCTGAATCCCCGGTATCTCCGCCTGAATGCGTGAAACCTACAACGACGGCTCAGAGGAATAAACAACAAATGTGCCATTTTGTCTGGATGGATACTCGTGTCTTATATCACTGGTTGGATTTCAATCTTGTAGGAGGAGCTGCAGCCCGGCCTCTGTAGCTCAGCCGAGAGCTTGTACAGTTTAGCTGTGCTGTGTCGAGTCTCCATCTCATGTTGCAGCCCTGTGTTATACAACAAATTCTCAAAAGGGCCCGATGACTATACAACAGGTTTTTGCTCTCCGTCAGATTTCCTACAGAACATGCTCTGAGAGACTGGGATTGAAGCTGGTGTTGTTTCATATTCTTCTTATTGTCAATAATAGAGCAGTACAATCTTTTCTCTCCAGCTTTACCGCCTCCGTCCACGCTCCAACCCCCTATTAGTACATACTCAGGAAGAATGAATTGAATATATAAAGTTTCAAATCTCTTTCCTGAAACTAGTTTTGAGCAAATGTCATAAAGACAGGCCAAGCAAAATGGATTTTCAGGGGGGTCGATACCCAAAAAAATGAAAAAACGTATATAAATGCATATTTTAAACAATTGGCATTCCTAAGATGTCATTATGTGGTGCAGACTCAGATCAGGGGATGGAACCAGCGTTTTTTTCCTAAGTTTCTTTAATGCATGGATCTTGATGAAGAAAATCAGGTATGTTTGGGCAACTGAGTTTTATGAGTCTGTGTAATTTGGTGCAGATTGAAATAAAGATCTGGATTTAGTGAATATAAGTGTGGTTGCACAAAGGGACAGCTGGGTCAGTAGAGGTGTGCGCTCTACTGACTTCTACTGTGCATTGTTTATTCTATCAAATATAAGCATCAGCAAACACAGTTGATACCAATATGTCTGCCAAAGGCTCATATTGGTCCATCGTTATCCGATAAATCCGTCAGGCTCTAGAGAAAAGATTGTACATTTGCTCGGAGGCTTCTCTCAACTGTGGACTAATACGCGTTTACTCTTTTGTGTGTCACTTTATCGCAGTACTCTTACATCATTTATATTTGGCAACACCTCTGCCTCTTGCAAAGTCGTATTCCAAGCGGGCAGAGATGCAGCAGTTTAAAGTCGCCCATTGCACCAGCGAGATCGTGCACCCGGCGAATTCAGTTAACCTCAAGTGACCGTACCTCTCCAGTCCCTATGGGCTAAACTGGCAGTGTGAGTAAGTGGATGTGACCCGTTTTGAATGTGTGAGAAGACGAGGGAAAACTGCACTCCACATTTTGGCTGTGTGTGTGTGTAAGTGTGTGTATATACACACAATGGCATGACTCAATTATACCCTGAGGTACCTTTGTCAATCCCGAAGTGAAAATGAGATTTGAACCGCAGCCCAAACTCTTTACAAAAGCCTGCTTTACACATTCAGCCTGTGAAGACAAACAACAAGCCAGCAGTGATCCATAAATCCACAACAAAAGACTACTCATAATCATTTAACCTTCACGCCCAGTTTCATGCATGTGTAAAATAAGAACTTGACTCCCTTCCTTTGACTCTACACCTGTATTATGAGCACACAGGCTCCTGTGGAGCTTCGGAGAGCAACAAAGGAGAGTTCCACATTAAATAAAAAATGAGCAAAGCGAGAGGAGTTTCATTATTCATCTCACACTGGCATGCCCAACTCCCCAGCTTCCCGAAGGGAACACTATGAAATTTCAATTGGCATCATTCTATGTGTTGAGTTTTAATGTCAATATCGCATACAGTCTTCAACAGCCTCGCAGCCTCCCTTCTGACTCCTACAAGAAACTTCAAAGGAACACTTCTCTGAATCCCTCAGTCTTGCATTAAAAATGTTAACCTTGCAGACATGCTAACTACCCAACCATGAACGTTGCTGAATTCCAATGAAGATTCTGATCACTCAAGACGAGGAAGAAAAGAGGAGTCAGCCGGGTCTTCTGACGGCTGCTCTGTCCATCTGTCCGCTGACCATCAATCTGCGTCTCTCCTTGAATCTACAACTCACCTCCTGATCGCTTGATTCTTAGGGAAGCCTGCCGAAACAAGGGAGACTCTAAAAAACGAAATAAGCTAAAAAGGAAAGACGACTGACATTTTCAGGACGAAATCAGCAGTGACGTACAGTGCACACTGAGCTTTCTTGTTCTGTAAAACTCATTTTGGCTTGAACAAGCAAACAGCGAGTCCTGGAATGACAAAGAGTCCCTCATTCAATGTGGTTTGAAGGTGGTAAAAAAAACAAAAAAAAAAAAACACAACAACACTGCAAAGCTGAGCTGGTTCTTTTGTGGTTTTTGTTACTGCTGCTCACTTAGCCTCAGGTGTGGAGCTCTAATGGTTGGCAGCAGGTACTCCACCTGAGTGCCAGTGTGCCCGGATTGCTGCCAGAGCTTTGGAGGCAGAATCAGAGGCTCACTGGCAGGGATATTTGTGCAGGTGCGGTAGTTACACTTTGGTGTGTTAGAGAGAGAATGGCATTCTATCCTCAAGCTATACTGTGTGGAATGACGTGAAATCCCAGAAGATGGAAATAAGCCTTCTGTAGGTTCAGTATTTGCAGGATTAATAAAAGAATCATCCCCAATATGTTTAGTCCAATACCCCCGTCTGGTTGATGCTGCTCTGATTGTGGCCTGAAGATACAGTAGTCAGGCCGTACCCATGATTAGCAATTGCACAACACACAGTTGCTTTGATTTACATATTGCAGATATTCAGCACACAAAACGTGGTCAATAAACACTATACACAAAATGATTTGCAATCTCTGCAGTAGCTGATCTCAGTATGATCGCGGTTAAGGAAGCTTTCCAGGTTCTAATTATCCGTGTGATGCCTGCAGGGCTCTGAAATAGAGGCTTCAGTGAGCGGTATGGATGAATTGTGGAATTATTCATCACTTAAAAGGTATTTATGAGAAAACGTAAATTTTTTAGGAACAAAAAAAATACAAGGACGCTGGTTAGAAGTGCTGACTCTGCGGAAAAGTTGCACTATGTTGCAGTAGCACCCAGGAGTGTATCAAGGGACTTCAGGGGCCCTGGCAAAAGAGACCTGGGGGGCCCTAAAAATAACCAAACTAATTAATTCATCTCAACTATATTAAAATATTACACATTCCACATTTAGATGTTCTAATCTCCAACAAAACTATCGGAAAATTAATCTTTTGGCAGAAAGCTGGTGGCATGAGGGCTCATTAGGGGGCAACACATTCTCTGCATGGCTCTGGTATCATGTAACGTTAACCTATAGTTAGCTAGCAGCTTCCTCAAGTCGATACAACAGTAAAAGATTTAAATCTAAATGGTGGAAAGTGCGGCTGGATTCCGACACCGGGATGTGCAACAATTTTGTGTAAAGGGAGGAACCCGACAAACTTAATGAAACAAAACCAAACGATAACCAACCCTAGTGCCGTTGCAGTCAACTGTAGCTGATCATAAAACTTAGATTCTCATTTTCTTTGCTCTGGAGTAATGTAATCATCCGTTCTCAGGGGGCCTCCTTTCAGCTCAGAGCCCCAGATAATGTCCTGCTTTGCCTCCCCTGATGACACCATTATATTAAATATACAATCAGGGGTTCTCTGTTGCCTTTTTTATATATATATATATATATATATATATATATATGGAGCAGTGTGAATAATCCTTAAAAAAGTGAACTGCATTTACCTGAGAATCTCAAGACAAGTATTTATACATACTGGCAACTGTCCATCTGATAGACCTGTGAGGAGTAGATGGTCATCACCATCCCTGCAGCCACTCAGTCTCTCAATCGTCTCATTTAGAGAGGGCATGAATGGGAAGGAAAAAAGTCATTAGTGAGATAGGTAATCTGTTTCTGGAGAGGAATCACATATCATAATTGGATTTTCTTCAAGGCAGCTCAGAGCTTTTCGGAGTGTCAGCCCACCATCATATTACCGACTGTGAGCCGACTGAGCTTGAGAGGGAGCTCGGTGCAGATTGGCCTCCTCTACCAGTATCCGCCTGTAACTAAAGTTATGTGCTTTCATAGAAAACCCTCCAACAGCCTGAACAATTGAAATTGATTTTCAGTATGTAGGTACATTGTGTGGACGTGAGAGGGCTGAGAAAGAAGGAATTTAAGGAGGAGGAGGAATTAAATATAAGGGGGAAAATCTGTAACATAATTGGCTTCTTCCATAAGTGCGCCTGTATTATGCTTTTCAGGTTTTTCTCTTTCCTGTCTTGTGTCAAACTGATTTTTGTGAATGTAAAAGGTCTGCCCAGTATATAAGAGTACTTTGTGTCTTCTGTAACATTGTTAAGAAAAGTGCGGTTTGATTTAACCGTAGGAAACATTGCTCCTGAGCCTGACACATCTCTTATTTTGCATTCCTGTTTTTTTCCCCCCTTGAGCATCGACATAGTAACATGTAACTTCTCCTTTGACCAGTTAGTTTGACTCAGATTGGTACGGACAAGCCAATGCCATTGTTAAAGCAGTGGTATCAGCTGGTAAGCAATTCTTTGAAGGAGGTATACGAAACCTATTCATCACATATTATAAGCGGTTAAACATTCACAAAAGAGTGGACCAGCTCAAGTGTACGATAAGACATTAGCTTGACATACAGTGAAACTTCAATAATTAGCATATCAGCAAATGAGCTTGATACAGTAACCAATAACAAGGAGGATGTCGTTATATTATAAAATACTCTTTACTACGTCGACATAATATTGAAAATGAAATAATACAAACTGGAGAGATGAATTGTTTCTTTCGCTGTGACTTGCATTATTATTCGTTCAGCACCATGAGCAGCAGCAACTTACAATCAAGTGTTTACTAAAGACTCCTTCACATTTCGATGGGTCGAGCTTGAGAAGCCTGCTTTTGTCATATTTGAGTCAAGGACATATCATGAGAAAGGATTTCAAGTATTCAATCAGCCATTGTTGTCACTGTTAACATCTGCTCCTGACGACCACCACACAGTTCCACGAAAGAAAAATGAGAACAGTAAAGAACGGCCGAGCATCCCGAGGTTTCTCAAACAAACCTTGAGAAGTTCTCACCTCATGGTATATAGGAAGCTGACACTTCTCTCCTCTGGAAACACTCCATCCTGCTTAATGAGCTCCACTTCACTCCTAACGTGTGTTGAAAGGCTCACAGCTGGAGCACTTCACAGAACATCCAGTTTTACTATAAAGAATAATTCAGTAATCTGGTTACACGCCGACAGCCGTTTTAATCAAGCTGCTAGATGACACGCAGCAGCATTAGTCAGATCAGACAGATAAGCAGATTTTAGGAATAAATATCTTCCCTAGCAAGCTACACTTTCCACAGATTTTGCCTCATTTCTTTGTGGAGGATTTCTTTTTTTTCCCCCGTTTGCTGTAACGCATTAATGAACAGTGAACACGTTGCTCGAAACTTACGATTAATAATTCATTACAGAACTAATTTTCTGCATTGTAACAGTGAAGTAGAATTGCTGAATTTCACAAATACTTAATGGCATTACAAGGATCCAAAATTTAGGTGCATAATTGTAAAAAACATATATAATATGTGACAATTCCTTATTAAAATGTACAAAAACAATACACAAACCTCAGGAGAAGCAGTATTTTAACATTTAAACAATCCTTCAGTTCCCTTAATATTACAGTCTGGATATTTACACTAAAATCACCATTCAAAGTTTTGCAAAGGTTTGACGCACTTTTGTAACATGAAGATATTTCAACCCGCTTCATATCTTTGACATATCTAATGCAGCTGATCTATAAACAGATGGTGCTTCTACAGCTATGGAAGATGATAGCTGTGATCTGAAGTGCTGCCAAATTGGAAATTGCAAGACATTGGAGCACCCATTGCAGCCATGTCGTTATCCACACAGTTGTGGCCTCTGAATCGTATGTGTTTTTATTTATAGACCGTGCTTCTGAGTGTTTGTTTCATCCCTCTGTTTTTCCTTCTGAATAAAACCAACGTGTTGAGTGGAGCAGCTGGATGCGGTGCACTCTCTATTGATGTGAAATTGTCTAAGTGGGAAGTTGTTAAAAATGACTTTTCTTCCAGTTCACTGTCTTTTTCTCCCACTCGAGCTGAACTCCCGCCGGCTTGTTGGCAGGACAGCTCTTCCATTTTACTCTTGCCAAATCTTGGAAAGCTTCACCTTACGCAAGCCTGCATTGGCAGACTTGGACCTGACGAAATCAAACGTGTCTGAAAAGTTGTAGTTGTGCTGAGACTGGTGTCATCAAGCCAAAGAGCTCGGGGAGAAGTCATGGTCTAAAAGAGAAGCTAAGAGGAGGATGTAGCATGTGACAGGGAGGAAGAAAAAAAAGAAATAGGAGATTCAAGAAACGTCCTCTTCGCTGTGATGGGCAGATCTGTGGCACAGCGGCCAGACGTTCCACTCTGCAGCTGGTGTCGCTGACATTTCTAAAGATATTAAAATCTTATAAAAGCTAAACTACACTAAAAGATGAAATGAGCAGAAACTGCAAAGATCTTTTTCTGCACAGCTTAATCTCTCAGACACCCCTCCAGGAATTTTAAATTGAAATCCATGGCTTAATACAAGAATAACACAAATTATGAGATAGGAACATTAGAAAAATACAAAGTACATATAATTGAGAATTAAACAGTAGTGTTCGACTTTCTCATAACCTTCCAATTGATAAGTTAAACGACTAGTTTAGGAAGTTGATACCACTCTTACATCTGTGGATGTAATTATGGAGCTGGGGGAAGATTAGGTTTAATAGATTGGAACCAGTGGGAACATCTCCCCTGGTTGTCACTAATTAACACGTTACATCTCAACATTAGTGCAAAAACAACATCTTATGCCGGGATTACACAAATGAGATTAGTGAAATGAAATGTTTTCGATTTTGCAGCATCTTTAAGACTGCTGTACACAGTAATTTGCCGACCAGTTAACAGTGTGGGTGCTTCATCAACCACAGCTGGCGTGATTTGGCCAGAGGACCACCGACACAGTCTGATGCCTCGGAGGGATCTCTCCGTCAGGTTGCATCTCTGTTGCATCACGTCTCTCTTCCCTCTCTGCTGACGGGCGGCTGGTGCTGACCCGTCCTGTCTCCTGCATTACAGCTCCAAAAAAAGACCTAATTAACTATTTCTAAACCGATGAAGACTGAGGAGACATTTAAAAACGCCTTGTGCTCTCAGGGGAGCGATGTTTAAAATGTGCATAGCGAGGTGTTTGCTGTGTGGCTGATGTTCAACGACCCTGGAAGTGAGCACCAGTTAACTTCAGTTTTACATACTTTAGTGAATTCTGCACCTCCAGATGAGAGGGAAGGGAAGCTGCTTGGTGTAAATTGAGGGTGAAGCTCTCAGGAGATGGTTTCATTTTTGGATGATTCAACTCTTCAAGATTTATGTCAACTCTTAACGCAGTGCCCTCAACTGGGTAGTCTGTGGTAAAGCCCGACTGACGTGGATCTTTCCCCGACTCCAAGACACTTGCTACCTCTCTACAGCCCGGACGATTCTAAAGGACTGCTCTCACCCTGGCCTCTGTTTGTTTGACCTGCTGGCCTCAGGAGGGCGTTACAGGTCATAAACAACTCAAACCTCCTCACTCATGAACAGTTTCCTTCCTGAGGCCATTCAAATGATAAATCAATACACAAAATCAAAACTGCCGGCTACGCCCAAACCTGCGGAACTACGGGAACTGTGCACTTCTTCCGTGGACTGTGCAATAATCATTTGCGATCCACGCACTTTATGCCCCTACTTTATATGTCTTTTTTTTTTTAAATCTATAATTTTTTCAACATCTGCTTTGATGAACTGGTAAAAAATAAATAGATGTATACATGAAATTTATAATTTACTCTTTACATAAAGCTTCTTGTATGGTGAGATCTGTCTTTTTACATTTTTGAATATTTTCCTGTGCACTGTATGGAGTGGCACTGTAAATATCATCATACAATAACAATAAAGGTATTCTATTCTATATATATTAAAAACAAACTCAAAGATATTGTCATTAAACCTGTATGAGAAAGATAGATTGATTTATGTGGAGGTGGATTTGGCTTCTTTGCATATATTTATATATGTGCATTTCAAACACGTTGCCATGAAATTACATTTTCGGTTTTACAGAATAATCCCAGGACATTTAGTTCTGACGATGAGGTTGAAGATGACAAGACTTGATTATGGGTTCTACCAAATTTCATATAAAGATGTAAATTTTAAAAACCCAGAGCTGAGACCACAGTTAAGAGTGTTCAAGCTTATTATCCATATTTTATGGCCATTGTATTCACAATGGAGGGGGGGGGGGGGGGGGGCATACAGAGCAGCATTGGCTCGACTCTAATCACGTCCAGGTAGACACAATCACCTGTAGTGGTGGATTTGCCGGGGCCATTTATATTCAAGGTTGATTACTGGTGGGGTGTCATTTGCATTATCAGAGACTCAGCACTAATGAGACTCCTGGTTTTAGGCCTTAATTGGATTGCTTCACCACGGTCCCTTATTGATATTTGCATGCCACAGTTCATCATGATAAGTAATGAGAAGATTATTCACTGGAGGTCTCCAATTGCAAACTCCATCTGTGAAGTAGTGCCCATGCTGCGGTTCCCATGGGGGGTGGAGAGGGCACGGTGGCACACAGGGACACACACACACACACAGGGCCATTCAGTAAAGTACAGTAAAGTAAACGTGTGCTGCCGACTCCACGTCCACCTTTAGACGCTTTATCGGCTCATGTTTACCACATCACTAACAGCCAGTTGTTGTTGTTTACCGGCTCTGTGGCATTACAGCTTCTACAAAAGTAAATTATTATCATGCAAAGCCAAAATTAAGCAAACATCTGCCAGGGAGCAAGGTAAGGGGATTAAAAAAGAATGCAACGACCTCAGAGGAACATAATCCTGAAAGAAGCATTCAAAAAAGAAAGGAGCCGGGATTGGGGAGGCTTGGGTTTCTGCGTAGCGATACTTTCTATTGGCTGTTAGAAAAATCCCTGCTCCGTCACCAGATGATGTAAAACACTAGCAAAGGCATCAACAACGCCTAAAAGGGTTTTTGTAATTTATATTTTTTCACACTCCAAAACAAAACAAACAGCTCCCCCTCACCCCCATTAAAATGTCAATAAAGCTGTGGGACCAAAACCTTTGACTCATTAAGGCAGATAATCAAACAAAACCTGCTCGTCAAATATGCATTTGTCTAAAAATGAAAATGGAAAAAAAAAAAATAGTTTATGGACGGCTGTGCAGATGGTGCGTGTTCCTGTGGGCACCAGAGCTTGGAAGCGCTTGTCAATTAGCCGGGAGATAGCGGTGCATCTGCGTGGCGAATGTCGCCGTGAGTCACATGGAGACGGGATTTTTTTTCTTCCTGAAAGATAATTAACCTTATGCAACGACAGCAGTGCAGCGACGACCGGGGGAAAGAGGGAGAGGAAAATGGTTTGGTACCAAAGATTACAATGACATCATTATTACGATATAATGAAGTTAGCATTGCCGGATGCACAGCGAGCGCAGGTACGTTGCCCAGCCGATGATCGTCGTTCCCTCTCTTTCCAAAAGCTTGACTACTCGTTTGTATCCGCAACACAAGTTGGGACTTTGCATACATCTGGGTTCTGACGCCGCATGTTGACAGCTCTGTGATATTTTCTGAATTAGTCACATGGCCGTCTTCAAAGATTAACACACAACATCAAAACTGCCGGCTAAGCCCTAACTATCTGAACTAGTGGAAGTGTGCACTTCTTCTGTGGACTGTGCAATAATCATATGCGATCCACCGACTTTATACCCCTACTTTACATGTCTGTGTGTATGGTGAGTTGTGTCTTTTTACATTTTTTAATATGTTCCTGTGCACCTCATGGAGTGGCACTGTAAATATCATCATACAATGACAATAAAGGTATTCTATTCTAAATATTTTAAAAACAAACTAGAAGATATTGCTATTAAACATGTATGATAAAGTCATCCAATTGATGTGGAGGTGGATTTGGCTTCTTTGCATAGTTAACAGGAACTACAGCTGCCAAACCATGACCATAGCTTATACATTTTCCGATGATCGTCGTTCCCTCTCTCTCCATAAGCTTGACTACTCGTTTGTATCAGCAACACAAGTGAGGACTTTGCATACGTCTGGCTTCTGGCTTCTGACGCCGCACGTTGACGGCGCTGTGATATTTTTCCGAATAAGTCACATGGCTGTCCTCAAAGATTAGAACTCAAACCATCCGACTGAGATGACAGGAATCCTGGCGAGTGCTGAATCATCCCAGACATCATGAATCCCCTGAGCGTCTGCTATGGACGACTCTGACTCCACGCTGACTGACGACTTGGTGCAGTGTGAATCCCATTCACCAACATTCCTCTTCGCTGGATAGTCGGCGCTCGGGAAAAAAAAATAAACCCAGGGCTCGCGATGGGACCACATGTTGTTGTTGTTGTTGTATCAGGGATTTTCACATTTTCCCCCCAAATGCATTTCAGCACCTGGGGCTTTGATTTAATGGATGGATAAATAACATGGCTGTAATGGATTCATGGGCATATAAAAGCCCGTCTCAGTCAAATCAGATGCCATTTTCAGATTGTGCTGCGTCCCGGTCTTAAAGGGACATCCTATTTGTGTAGGAAAATGCCAAAGTGTTTTGCTGCAGACCCTCACTGTCATGTCAGACATGATTCGGCTACATCTGCAACTGTCGAAGCGTCGGTCTCTTCTGACCTGAACTAGGAGATGGGAATACGCCCAGAGCCGTATTTGACACCTCAGTGAATCTCATTACCATAGAGCAGGGCCGGGGAAAAAGCCGCACTTACGCTGCATGAAATATATATAACAGTGTTCCCCAGCCAACGGTGCTGTCATAGCTCATGGTCAAGGCATGACAAACGCACAAATGAGCGAGAATATTTTTGCTCCGGAAAATTAATCAGCTCCGAAACTGTTTACACAAATCAACATGGTGGCTCGCAGCGCTGAAGGTGCCGTGCGTGAATAAAGAAGGTGACAGCCTCCTGTCGCGCTCGCTGATGTGCTGCCGGGCGCAGAGTGGCCACTGCAGCAGAAACTTGGCTACGGCTCCCACCGCTTGGCCTCTCCTGCTTTATCTAATCACTCAGACACGGCCGGGCCTCAGGCATGCTGCCCTAACTCCACACTAGCTCCGGGCAAGGTTGATGCAGAGGGCGAGTTGGCTAAATGCATCCACGATCATATCCCGAAGATTATCTACAGTAACAGGAGAAACAGCCTCTGCGCCTCTCATCCCGGTTTCCAGAGGTTACTTCTAAATTCGAGTGAAGTGGACAATTTTGTTGCAGATAAAATTGAACAAAAAATGAAATAGGAGATATGCAAGCGGAAGAGAAGAAGAAAAGTACAGGGTGAAGGAAATATGAAGTGAATATCCGATAATTCTGCTCATAACAATGCTAAATAATTCTAACAAACAGAATCCAAACTCTAGAGTTGTGTGCCTCCCTCCAGGTGTTAATAACGTACTGCATCCAGAATAACTTGAAGCCACACTAACGTTGAACTTTGACCTTCCACATCTAATCAGTGTTAAAGGGGTAAACATTTGTGACTAGTTTAAAAGGATTCTCGAGTTGTTCACAAGGCAAAATAAAGAGTTTTTTGTGAGGTCACCTTGACCTTGACCCTTACCTCCAAATCTATCAATTCATCCTCGTTTGAACAGTAGTACCAAATTTGAAAAGATTCCCTCGAGGGTTCTTGAGATGAGTGAACAACATTTGTGTTTGTTGTAGGATCACAGCGTTCTTGACCTTTGACCACTAAATTCTAATCAGCTCGTCCTTGAGACAACATTTGTACCAAATCCCCTTCAAAGTGCTCACAACGTTCTGGTTTTGTTGTAATATATTTTTAAATGGAAGGTAAATTATTTGTTATTAACAACCAAAAACCATCTCCCAAACTTGTATCTGGAAGTTCTCCTCAGTGCGAGCATCTGACTTTCCTCCTGTGCCCTGGAGTGCTTCATCCAGCCATAAACTCAGATATGTTGCATCAGTAATCTCTCCACCTCTCTTTGTGTCTTATTGGCTGCAGGTCTATTGAGGCATCAAAGCAGCCGGGGATCTAGGAGAGGAGAGGCCTCCGCGGCACGTTTTCCTCTGATGGTCTGGCAGATGCAGCACTTTTAAAGCGTAAAGTGGGCTTCTAAAAGTGAGCAGGCTGCCAACTGCAACTTACTGCTCTCCTCTAAAGTTAATAGGGAAAATATTTTTGGTAGTAAAACTATGAGATACTTTGTGAAGTGTAAGCAGTGACAATTCCTTACAGTCCATTTCTTTCTTTTTTCTGCCATAGCAATCTGACCTTGGCAGACTGTCCTCATTAGAACAGTACGTGGTAATTGTTGTCAGAACACTAACTTATTCAAAGTTCCAGTTACCATGGTAATCAACACCCAAGTCAGATACTACTTTTTGAATTATTTGGAAATTATTACTGTTTATAAATAACCAAAATTCCAAATAGCCCATGAAATAAGAAAGAGGAATCAATTTAATTTTCCATGCATATCAATGTCACCCGATCTATCCATTATCTATACAACTTCTCCTTTATGGGTCGTGGAGGAGTAGGAGTCATTCACACTATTGTCAATTCAAAGTGACCAATCAACCTAAGCCAGAGGACCCAGAGAGAACTCACAAAACATGAGAGAACTTGCAAACGTATTCGTTTTTCTCAAGTATTAAGGTGATTTAAGTGATAGTTATGTGCATCACGTGACTTTCTGATATTTAACGCTGAGACAGTGACACGTGACAACACAACAAGATACCGTGCTATAAAGATCATTAAGATCAACATCTGGAATCGGTAACAAACTCATGAAGATGATCCTGAAAAAGTCACAAACTTAACTAATTATTTCACATTTTGCAACTACTAAAATAAATGTATATGTCAAACAATATATAATGCTGTCCTGCCCCAGATTATATCAGTTTGGATCAGTTCTCTAGGTAGAGCACTGGTATCGATCTTCTCATTTATCTGACAAAAACAAAGACAAAATTGCCAAAATGTTGCTGTATCTCCTCCATTTCACTTTAAACTATCATCATCACGCATGTGCCAGTTAAACATACAATCATCTGGACATAGAATCATTTTAGTGTTTATGATCCGCATCAATATTTAAGTTAAACACATGAGGGATGAAGCCGAAAGCCCCACCATCATTTCAGTACCCAAAGCAGAGGCTGTAATTAAACCCACACAGAAATATTTCTATAATTTCTGGTCCCTGCAGACGCCACAAGCTCCTCTGGCAAATTGCGAGCTGCCAACTACAGTACGTGAGGTCAGTCTCTCAGGCGGGTTTGAGCCGGGCTGCCTTATCCTCCCGTTCAATCGTGCCTTTTGTTTTCCTTCATGCAAATAAAGGAAACGGTGCAGTCATCTGCAGAGGCGAGCAAAGCCCTCCTGACTGAGGAGGCCTTCGGGCTTCGTCAGGCTCTTCCAGCGCGTTGTCATGGCAGTTCAGAGAGAGTGAGGGAGAACACTGCAGCCCGGCGCCGCCGTGGAATGACAATAGGAAAAGGGCAGGGGAGGGGATTGCTAATGCAGAATGCCAATCACAGCAATGTTCTTCTAATGTGCTGCGTGAAAGACAGGTAATGGAAGCCCGAGACCACAATCCTCCTGAAGGACAAAGAAGCTATTAGAGAGGCCGACAGGGTGTCAGAGAGAATATGCATTAAAAACATCACAACTTGTCAAACTTTTACAATTACATCTGAAGAATTATACACCAAACTCGCATATACCAGTTCTCATGTAGACTTATAATTATATACTGATATATTCGAGATCTGAACCATATTAGCTCAAACCTTATGTCTTGAAATAAAAAACCTTTCCTGTATGGCTGTTAATCTACACTGCACAGGTTGGGTTTAACGCTGCTGATTAGAAAGCAAAGCCACGGGCATAATGACGCTTAATGATGCGGTTCAAATGTGCTGCCCTCAAGTTGAATTCAAGCTGTTAGATCTGAAAGTTTTTACAGAGTTTGCGGGTGTCTTATAGTTCAACCGTCTTATATGGCTTTATTTGCTCAAAGGCTGCAAGTTTAGAAGGATGAGGAAGCTACCCAGGAGAGAGCAGTGCGGTCTTAATGAGTTACGTAACTTCCCCCGCACCGCACATCCTCTGATGTAGCACCAGCCCAAGATTTTGGAGGACTTAAATCTAATCCGCAGATGGAGGGAGATTTGCAGGTAGAGAGGCTGGAATCCTTATTTGATGGCTTTCTCTTTTTTTTTCCAGGCAGAGAAAGATGTCAGCAGCAGCCTCACTTTGCACAGTGACAGATGAAGAAAACCTGCTTCTGTCTTTGTTTTTGACCTCAACCGTTAGCGTAAAAAGTATATAGAGGATCTGTTATTATACGTCAACATGTTCAAAGGGCTTCACTGAGGCTCTGCTGAGTTCTGGGACGGGTCTTGAAAGGGCTGTGAGAATACACAGATCCAAATTTAGGAAAGTTGAGCTTTTATGTTCAGTTTTATCGTCATTACACAGAATTAAGTTTTCAGAGTTTTTATCCACAAAAAGGAGCTGGGAGTCTGTATTATTGAATTATATTGTGTTTTTTATATTGGTGACCATTTACACATGTCTAATGAGCAGCGACAGAAGCTGATGTGTAACAGACTCAGGTTAAAATACAATCAGCTACAGAGAGTAGCGGTTGTATAGAAAACCCTCAGGCATCTAGAAGTGATAGAAAAATCAAGCAATATTATTCTGGGTTTGTTTATGCTGAAAACTAAAAATCTATACAACACATGATTAGAGTTCATCTTTCAATCTTTGGTTGGACGTGCCACCTCAAAGCAGAAGGTTCTGGGTGGAGTTTGCATGTTCTCTGCGTGAGTTCTCTTCAGGTACTATGGCTTCCTCCCCCAGTCCACAGACATGTAGCTTAGGTTGATAGGCAACTTTGAATAGAAGGTTTTGAACATGGATGTCTCTTTGTTTTCCTTGTGATGGAGTTGTAACCTGCCCAGGGCGTACCCCACCTCTTGCCTGTGAATCACCAGCTGGGAAATGGCTCCAACCCAGTGACCCTCAACGGATAAGTGGTTTAAATTATGGATTGGATGGATCCCAGTATGACAGTATGCATTTATTTTAGTGACATCCTCATGTTTTTTAGGGTTAAACCAACAGTCAACATAAAGTCTAATACCTGAAGTTTCTGAAACTAATTATAATTATAAACTTCTTGCAGTAATTTCTCCATTTGCTTGTGTTTATTGTAGATACAGAGGGTTGCTTCTTTGAAATCAGTTCAAATATTTCAGCAAATGCACTAATGGGAGCCCACTTGGGAGAGGTGCGGTTTGGAGGTAAAGCAATTACTGATTAATCTTGAAATGAATTGGGATTATTCCATTCCCACTGGATGCAGATAAACGTGTGCCCGGCTAGCCTTAAAATAGCCTTCTTACACACACACAGCAGGCAGATGAACAGATCGGCACAATTCTTTCATTTGCAATTTCCCTGACAATTTCTGCAAAACCTAAATCCCATTAAATACTCTGTGTCGTGGAATAAAATATGCAGACTTGAGGATAAGCGAGGTGTTCGGGTGATATTCAGTCTTCTGAGATACTGGAGCTTAGTGCCCTGGAGAAGAGCACGGAGGAGAATCTTTTGAGCTTCTATTTAGGCTGCCGCTAAAACTGTCCAAAGGTGTTTATTTTTTCATTTTCATTTTCAAAAGGTGTTACAGGAAGCCCATCCTCAAATTTAAAAAATCATAACCTCTCACGGATTATTCATAGAGGGAGGATGTGGTGTTAATGGAGGAGATGGAGAAGTGGGTCTGAGGAGGGGCGGGCCCCCGGAATGGCCGTCGAGCTGAAGCATGCACCGCACGTTTGGCCTGCCAGGGAAAATAAAGTTCACCAGATCAGAGTTCACTCCGGCTCTGTATGTAATCAGTCAGCTGGGGGGGGCCTGTCTGTCAACTCGCTGACAGCTGCCCGTGACGGTAAATGTGCAGAGATCAGTGGTCGTCAGAGCCCTTCGTGTGACAGCCTCTAAACGAGGACTTTAAATTAGTTCCATGGGTGGTGAAGCGGTTTGCTTGAAGTCTGCTTTCTCTCTCCACACACACACATACACACACATGCAGACACACACACAAACACAGATAGACAGACATGCACACACAAATGAAGAAACCTCTATTTCCATGACCACGTCCCGTTCCTCTACTCTGACTTCCACAGCCAACCAGACCCTGTGATTACTTTTCATTAATGACTGTCTTCACCTGATATTCCCGTCTGTCTGTCACAGTGCTCGTCCGTGTCCCACTGTGGACACCAGGACACAACACGCTCTGCTCACAGTGTCCACAACTATGCTCAGTATCAACACAACAAACTGAACACATATGAGAATGATTTGGTATTAGAGATAATTCCTCACATCCCGTCAAAACTTCACAATAACTGTGAGGGACCTATGTAGCACTGGTTAACAGTAGTGCAGTATACAGAGAGGTGTTTTGTATTAAATATATATTTTTGTTCAAAAGAGATACAATTGAACAGAACCATAAACAAACACCAGTTTAACCTCCATGAAGGAACGGTTGGTGTTGGTCTCTATTACTCTCAGGTGTACCTAATAAACTGGTGACAGAGGAAATGTTACATTGGAAAGGTCATATATTACATTTTAAATCTACTGAATGTGCATATAGTTCATTTATTTCATATCATATGAGAAAGTAAAAATGACAAACTACACATGTAACCTTAGAGATCCAGCTACTTTCACTCAATATTATTAGAAATATTTTGGTAGAAGCTTTTGAAAATTTAAATTAATTTCTATCTGATCTTCTTTTAATTTCCTCTCTGATTGCTTTTAATAATTCTGTTTTGTCAGTTGATAGTCGTCTCTTTTAGTCATGGCTAGTTGTGTGGTTGTTGGTTTTGATGGTTTCACTGGTTTCTCTTGGAAAGACATTTAAACAAATTCCATGTTCTATAGAATTTAAAAAATCACTTTCTAGATCAGATTCCGTAGTTTAGACACAATTCACGTGTCAGACTTGAATTGCAGCATGACAACCTCAAAGAGCATCTTTTTTCTGTGCCAACCCAGAGGCAATTTTCAGAATGGACGCCCCTCTTCACCATTAATCCTGTGCAAATTTCTTTAAAATCTAACTCCAAGTGGTCTCCATAATCTAGGATTACATCACGTAGAGAAGGAAAAAAAGAGGCAATCAATCTTCTTTAGAGGTTTTAATCCTTTATGAAATAGACTGGATTATTTCCTTGGGTTAGGCTTTATGACCAGGATTTATTCCCCTTGGAGTTTCAGTGGCAGCTCTATACGTTTCCCCCCCTCTCTCTGGCTCCCGCTCACTCTCCGCCAGGGGATCCTTGATTTATAGATATCATTTGACCTGTTAAGGCAACAGTCTGCCAAAAGTCCAAGATTAAGTGCCAATGTCTGGGCTGACAGGGGTTCCTGCTGCTAATTCTACATGATCTATGGGGCTAATACCTGTTCTCCATCCAGGCCTCTATGTTCTGTAGGGGGGCCGGTGAGAAACTGCTTGTACCTCAAACCGTCAAGAAATTATGAGACTTGGTTTTGGCACTCAACTCGAAAAAACCTAGACAGAGAATTTCAGTGTACGTTACAGAGATGCCCTCCAAGAAAGACTCTGCTGTTCGTCCTCCACAGATTCAAAGTAAATCCTGGGAGCACATTCTTCAAAATGTCCCCGTTCTTGTCTGCAGAATACTACAACATGTGTGTGGTGTCAAAGAAATACAGCGAACAATTGTGAGTAAAGGACCAAACTTCATCCTGATGTTAGAGCTGTCTCCTTCAAAATTGACACGTGAGGAGACATGGAGCTGTAATGAGTCGACAGGGTCGTCCCCTTTTAAATGATCCTTCACATATTATGTTAATAGTGTTCTAATAATTCTTAGTAGTTATGCACTTCAAGTTGGATTTAGTGCTATAATGCCGTCAACACAGGATTGTTTTAATTAGCTTGAACTGGTCATACTGAAAAATGTGAACTGCGGTTCTGAAGCCTTGAGTTTGTCCAGCGCTATCTTTTGGAAATGTTTTTTAATCCATATTGTTGCTGTCAATCACACAGTATCTGCAGACTGAGGTCTACCTTCATTTCGAAATAACAGTTTAAACATCAAAACAGTTTAAGCTCCTGAACAAAGATGGAGGAGCAAAGTCAGCACTGGGCCAGATTCTAACTTATACATTGTAAAAATAAAAACTACCTCCAGCTGGATCTATTGACAATAACGGCTATTTCCTGAACAATATTTTGGCTTCTAACACAAATAACACGTAATGCTTGCTAGAGGTTAAAGTTGCAGCAGATATTACGAATTTATATCAAGTGCAGAACCAGAAGAGCTGTACTGGGGCAACGGGAACCTGCACAGAAATGTAAAATGATCCTAAAAGATTGAAAAACCACAAGCACTTTGAAGAAGAAGAGAGGATTTTCTTCTAGCGTAGCTTCTAAGGCGTATTACAGAGGGGCGATTAGCATTTCATTTTTATTACACGTGTAGGCAGGTATCACTTCAAAAGTCTGTTTTAATCACTGCACTGCTCTGCAGTATCAGAAAAACGACTGTAGAATAGTGTTGGTCAAAATATGAAAAAAAACACGTGCAATATTTCCCTGATGTCTCAGCTCCAGAGATATTGCTCCCGCCTACGTCTAAAAGTCAGGTGTAATAATCATGAAGCAAATTAAACACCAAAAGAAAAACTCAGTCAATTACATAATAGTTTCGCTGGATAACAACTTCCTCTGCTGCTGTGGGCCGACACATAACCTTTCTGAAATCTGTGGGAAGGCCGATGGGAGTAAACATGATCATACTTCTTCATCATCAGTGAAAATCCACTCTAACAACGAGGATTTGATTTTCATGTTTTCAGAATATTCACCTATTTTCACAATAATGTCTTTGAAAAGTTAAAACTTTACTTTCAAAACTTTGAAAGCCAACCTTTTATTAAAGCTCAACTGGATAAGAAACTTCCCAGATCCATATAATACAATATTTACAGATCTGATGGTTCCGGTTCCTGAAAAAGACCAAAAACCCCACGAGGATAGTTTGGATTTCTGGAAACTTCTGACCCAAAGCTTGTTTGAAGGCTGAGGTTGACAATGTTCTTCTCCTCCATTTCTTTATCCCTACAAACCAAAACCAACATGGAATAGATCTCACTGACACAATGACCTGTGGAGCCAAAGCTTGATGTGCTTTGGCATATTCTTCTGTGAGTGACACCACCCTGGTTCAGTGCCAGCCCCACACACACAGTCCTGGTGCAACACAAAGTGGTGCACAAACCCTTTGGAGTAAAAATAAATCATTGAATCACTTCAGTCAGTACAACCAACGCTAAAAGATTTTGTAAACCATAATAAATTATTAAAGTGCAACAAAATTAATTCCGAATCTGACAAGTTATTTAATTATATCTGGCTACTAACATAAAAATACTGATCCAAACGTTTTTGAAGATATAGGAACATGATGATAATATTTCATGACAATAATAACACCTCATGATTTATTTGAACGATGTAGATTTTGTAATTTTAGAAATATTCCCATTGTTCTCTCCTTGTGTGATGCCACTCTCTGCTGCCACTACACATTATCAACAGGTTTTTCACTGGACATAACAAAACTTAATTATGTCATCATGAGCATAAGAAGTGATGTGGTCAGAAAAATTGATCTTGGCCTTCTACTTCAAAAAGAATGAATGTTCTAGATATTACAGTTTTTATTTTAAAATTATTTAAACAGGATCATGTGAACAACATCACCTGATGTCATTTAGGGGTCACCAGTTTTCAGAGGGTTAATCTTTGGTTTAAAATATGGATATTGAGTCTCTATACGGCAACGTCACTGAACCAGAGGACCAAGGGCAGCTGAGTTCTTTCTTCACCCAGAATAACCAAACTCTGCTAAACAAAGTACACTGAACACAGCAGCCATTTCAGAGCTCATTCAGATTGTGCTGACCACAAACTCCTTCATGTTTGACAAGGATTTCTTTCTGCAGGTGTCCAGAGTCAGCATGGGCTCGGCGATGCCCGGACAAAGGGAACTGGCGTGCTGTCCTCAAATTTCTTCCGAGCGTTCTGCTGACCAGAAAGTACGGAAACGGCACAAACAAATATATATAACGTCAGCAGTCGCAGATAGATTTATAAATATTTTGATAGGAGGCAGCAGCAAAAAGAAAGAAATGTGTTTCTAGTTGGGTTAAAAAGAATCATCTCAGTACAGTCGTTCACAGCTTAATCTCTCACACTTCTCCCAGGGCCTGTTTTGGTCTCTCCTCTGATTGGCTGGTTGTTTTTTGAGTGACTCAAGGCCAGGCCAACCACAGGTAATGGATCATAGTCTAATACTGTAAGTCGGTAATTGTCATCCAGCACTGAAATGAGCCAAACAGACTGAAACAAATCTGACTGAAAACTAGGATGGCACTCAGTAGAGGCCCATGAATTATTTGCAGGGAAATTGGAGAAAGAATCCAAATCAATGGGTTCTTCTCTATCTGTCCAATATTTATTTTCCTCAGCTTGCAAACATACAAACAAATGCAGAGGGCAAAGATGTGATGACATTCTTCTAAGATTGATAATTATTATGACTTCACAATATTTAAATAGTGAGCTGGTTTGTTTCAAAATAAAAAAGACTTGGAAATCTTTTTTTTCTGCAATATGGGAACTTTAAGCTCTGGTCTTAATTGATCAGTATATGCAGCATTTAGGAAGAATCATTATTAATTAAAAAAAATAGACATTTCTGTGCAACAAGATAATAATTAAGTGAGATTTTCCACATTATCTATTCTGTTGACATCCCATGACACCACACTGCGTCACAGCCTCGAAAACACTAAAGCGTAATGTTAATGACTTGCTGTAAATCCATTAAAATCTTGTCATAACAACTGGGCTGGCTTAGTTTTATGAAAATCCAGTTGGCCTATCTCTACAGAGCATATTGGAGAGAAGCTGTCACACAGGGGGACCACAGGGAGAGGCAGCAAAGTGTTTAAGTAGCTCCATATTATGCTGCCGTACCCAATTTATAAGGACGGCTGCAGGACAGCAGATTCATCTCTGCCACAACAATTCCCTTCTGTCTAAAACACACACACGGAAAAAACAGATTTTCTTTACACCAGCACACACACAAAAGATCTTCTGACACGATGTTCGCCGCGTTACTTCACGTTGAAGTGCTGACTTTCACTTTAAATCGATATCGGACAAACAGTGTCGAACCTCCACAAGTTATCAGAGGATTTGGTTGCATGGGAATAGAGGGTGGGGCTACAACAATTCCTCCAGTAACTCCAGTGAATGGATCAGTGAAATAATCCATAGCTGCAGCCCAATAAAGGAGCTGAACAGTGAGAGACATGTTGAAACCATAAAGTGTAAATAAAAAACTATGACACGTCTCAACTTCCTTCCAGTATCCAGAACTTAAAATTAATCCAAAATGTAGCTGCATTCGACTTACATCATTTGGAGCCTGAGTCTGAACAGTAGTGAAAAACATCAGAACTACCTAAAATGCCAGAAAAAATATTTTGAGGAAAACGTATTTGGGCTTGTACTTTGACATTTTTAGTTTTTACAATGTCCCATCCACAAACCTGGAGGTCAAGATAATCTGGTTTCATCTGGGGAGCCATGATTTCATCCATCTTTCTAAACAGTCTGATGAGGTTGTAAAATCTGAATAAACCAACCTCAGGGACGCAGCTCAAAACTAAGCATTATGAAATCAAGTGTAAAGGCGATGCTGAGCTCAGCAACTCTGCTTGTATTGTGTCTGATACAGTTTCATGTAAAAAAACAACTGTAGACTGAAAAAGAGGCACAAAACGACAGCTCAAGTTAGTCTCAAGAACAGAAAGACAATAATAGACTGCTTCAAATAAGGAAATGCAAAAAGAAACTTTGAAAACGATCAAACTGTCCCAAAATGAAGAAAAAGAGACCAGCTTGTGTTTGGGGGCTAAACTAAGTGACCATGTCAGACTTTGTCGGCGTGGTGTTTTGTTCTTGGTCAGTGGAACCTGTTCACTCATGTTTATTGATTCCATCACTACTGACAGCAGCAGGGGAATGTGAACGTATAGAAAGAAATATTTTTTTAAAACCTCAGATTCACGGAAATGCCTTCAAAACTCTGAAGCATGAAGAGAAGAGCATCTCCATGGTTGATATAACATTTTGGCATGATGTTTATTGGCTTAAGACTTCAGTAAATGACGGTGGCATATGTTTAATCAACAAAGGTTTATGATTCCTACATGGTTTATATGATTTAAACACTCCTATATTAAAGGGGACATATTATGAAAATTTCACTTTTGTAGTGCTTCTACATGTTAATTTGGGTATCTGGCATGTCTACCGTCCCAGAAACTCTGGAAAAAAACAACTCCCGCGATTTGTTGTGGTTCCTCTATGTCAGAAACGATACTCTAGATGTCCTTGAATGGGAATACACCAAACTAATACGTATTAGTCAAAAATGCCCATGTAGTACGCCCCCCCCCCCACCACTCGAACCACCACTGGAACCACCCCTCGACCCACCCACTTTTTCAGTCCATCGGAGTTCGGCCGGCCGCCATTAAAGTCTTGCAAGCCTTGGAAACACTCGGATAAGCTAACTGCAGCATGAGTCGACTTCCACACCCAAGATGCTCAGTGCTGGGCTGCACAAATCAGCACAAATGTCTTCATGTGACTCCAGCTTCAGAAGACAGAGCTAACCAGCCAGGGAGCTGGGTGAGAGGCAGAGGAAACAGAGCCTGCGTTTGGGCTGAGTTACCTGCCACAGCTCCCTCCTCAGCTCGGGCTCCGGCCCCGGCTCCGTGAACGCGGAGCCGGGGCTCCTGCTCTGCGGCTCCTGCTCCGTGATCACGGAGGAGGCTGCCGGGGCAGAAGCCGCGATCTCACGATCAGCTGGGTGGGAGGCGGAGGAAACGGAGCCTGCGGTCGGGGTGAGTTACCTGCCACAGCTCCCTCCTCAGCTCGGGCTCGCTGAGGGGCTGCTGGCTCCATGTCGGCTGCTCGCTTCTGGTGGATGTGTTTGTTTACGCCGGGGAGCTCCGCCGGCCGGAGCTCCGACTGGACCTCCGCTCCGCGCTCCGGCTCGCACTAGCTGCCTCCACTAGCTGCCTCGTACTAGCTGCGTCGTACTAAGTGCCTTCACTAGCTGCCTCGTACTAGCTGCCTCCACTAGCTGCCTCGCACCACCGTAGCCAGGAGCCATCGCGTAGCCCGGAGCCCGGCGCCACCACCGGAGGCCCCCCCCCCCGGTCTCCGGTTGCATTGTACCGGTGCCGGGGGGCTCGCTCAGTGCATTTCGCCGCAAAAGTTGCAGCAGTGTTAGCTTCGAAAGCTAGCCCCCACATCCCTTTGCCTGTGTGTCTGTGTGTGTGCGTGTGTGTCTGTGTGTGTGTCTGTGTCTATCTGTGTGTGTGTCTGTGTGTGTGCGTGTGTATATATGCCCTGTATGAATAAATATACACATACAATTAAATACTGTATACACACATATCTAATGCATGTATTTAAATAAATGTACATCCTTATCAGAAGGTGTTGTAGTTTTAAAATTGTAGCTTCAATGAAGAAACACAACAAACAAATACAGAAATATATGTGTAGGACAGTGACTTAAAATTATTTTAACAACCTTAAATATGCTAAGGAGAGATTTAAGACGTGAAAGTGGATGTGTGTGTGTGTGATTGACAGGGGGGGCGGGGTGGTGAGAGGGGGGCGGGGCGAGGAGAGGGGGGGGGGCGGGGGGACTCAAAACAGGTCATTCTGAAGAGGGCTGTTTTAGACAGGGTATAAAGGCTGCTGTTTTAAATGATCCTTGTGGTATTTTGACCAAAAAATGTTACAGACATTTCATTAAGACCCCAAGGAACCATATCAACTTGTGGTAAAATGGGCATAATAGGTCTCCTTTAAATCTGTGTTGGTTCTCTAGGTTCTGCACCAACTTAATGAAGCTTGTGTTTGTGAGAAAGTAGAGCTGAAACTATATTATTTAATTAATCTATTAGTAATCAACAAGAATGGTCTTTATTTCATTAATTTATACTTTAATTAATGTTGTTTTTTTATTCGTCCAAAAGTCCAATCAAGACTCAAAACTGACCAATCTACAAATACAAACAAATCTAGTTTTCTGAATTAAGGGCTATTTTTAATTGTGTATAAAGATATATTTGAGCTTTGGGATGTTGCCTTACGAAACAAGCTATCTAGTAAGTCGGGATAACAATGTCTTAACATTCAAAAGACCCATCAGATAAATGAGAAAATAATTGACAACATTTCCAGTTGATAATAAAAGCTTCTTTAAAGCTCTTAAGGAAACACGCAGCTCTGCAAGATACAATAATTTGGTTTGAAACAGAAACCGGATCCACTGAAAAAGAAGAAGCTGAGAACTCTGCAAACTAACAACAGCTGTTGTTATATTTCAAACAAGCAGCAGTTTGACTTTTCAAACCTTTGCAGTTCAAGTGTTTGAATTTTTTGATTTATACAATAAAACTCCGAAATATGATCCAAATCAGAGAAAACAATGTCTATAGTCAACTTTCATCCGCAGCGTAATGGGTTAGAGTGTTAACGGAGTGAAAGTGAGTGTGTGTGTGAGGAGAGAGTGTGAGAGAAGATCAAGAGCACAGCTAACCTGCACTTGGACCCAATATCTCTGCAGTGGAGACAGATTTCCATACAAAATCCATATTGAGCCTCCCTGGCTGGGGATGTCTTTGATATGAGAACAGGGCTAATCCCTCTAGTTCTGCCTGCTGCCATGTCTTCATCCTCCCAACCAAGTGCCCTTTCATTAACCTTTGACTCACACTGGCACTGTGTTTGAAGAAGCTGGTCTTAAACTGGCTTATCCCAGATTGCTGCTGCAGCAGTGAGAAGACTTGCTGGGTTTCTCCGAGGTCTTTTAAGGTGGTGAATCGTACAACAGTAACATTATGTAACCCTCGGTTACCAGCTGGGCTACACTCCAGCGCAGCCTGTGTGTGTATGTGTGTGTGTGTGTGTGGGGGGGGGGCAACACACTGTTAAACAACATGCAGCGTGTTGTTATGCTGCCAGAGTAACTTCAAACAGGTCAACAACATTAATAAGATACAATATAAAAGTATGAAACATATCAACTGTAGCAAGAACACTTACATATTGATTCTAGACCATGGACCACGCAGATGATTCAGCAGAATGACACTATACAAGAGCATTTGAAGCGACTTTGGGGGCCCCGGGCAAAAGGGACCCTGGAGCCCCACATCGAATAAAACCTGATCCCAAAAATACACCACAGCCGGTAAAAGCCATCTCAGATAGAAAATGATTTGTGCTATGCTGACCGCTGGGTTCAGAGCAAGCTAGGTTTTGCTAAATCTTTAGCAGGAACTATATGTCGATAAAAACCATGACGTATTTCCTCAATTAGGAAACATTAGGTGGGTGGAGCCATTCAAATCTAACCAAACCTATGTTTACAGATTTTCCCACAAGCTACATGACTGATAGAAGATACCAACATTTGTTTCCATGATACACGTAAAGAAGTGTCATATAATTTAGAGAATACAGATACACAAAAATTCTCCACTGTGCATTCCATGTCTGGCTGAAGGCTATGTTTCCATTGGATGTGTGAGTGTGTGTCACAGGTACAAGTTCAGCTTCATGCAGCGCTGTGCATTCAAGCTTTAAGTGCAGGACCCAACTACCATCCCAGACTCATCACACACATTTCAATCTTCAACTAAACCCAAAATTTAAAAGTTTTTGGCAGAAAGATAGTTGCATGCAGTCTCCTGAATATGGAATTTAAGTGTGTTCTCACAAAATTGCGGTAATCAGCCACTCTCAGAGGCCCCGTCTCAGCTCGGGACCCCCGGCCCTGACACTATATTCTACTAAACAGCATGAAAGTATCAAACTCTTTAATATGTCTGAATGCATTAGATCATTGTAAGAAAATGCTGCAAATCAATTAACAGGATTACTTTATGGAGACATTGCATTACGTTATAATGCCGGATTAACCAAAAATAGATACATTTTCTCTGCGGTTATTTCATCCGTGAAAACAGTTTATCTCTGCATCTCGTCCTACACAGAACAATGCAGCAGACGAGAGAGGAAGCAGGGCACAGTCCATTTAAATCTCAGATTGAAATGTCTCTGATTACTCCAGATGTCTGTGGCGTTTTACAGCAGCGTTACCCTCTGTGTAACCCCACACATTCAAACAAAAGCATGCTTTTTTATCCTGGGTCCCTGCTGTCTGCAGAAATAACTTATCACACCATAGATTAAGGACATTTACTGGAGGCATTAGATCTCAGAGTGGATATTTTCGATTCCAACCCTACATCTGTCTCTTCGAATCTGTCCTGGGACCCTGATGGACATCAACAGATTTTGTCTCGTACGATACAGGTTTTTTAATTATCCCGGGAGAAACTTACAACTATTCCAGATAGCTCAAACTTTCCCATCCATGCTTGGATGATGTTAATACCAGGAAATATGCATTGTATTTTTATATTTTAATATGATTTTTACTCCAGTTTGGTCTGTGTGTGTTTGCACAATGTCCATTTCATTTTCAAATGCAGCACACACATCAACAAAGTCCAATGATGTGGCAGGAGGTGATAACAGGATAACCCCTTTTCTATGTGACGCACCATGGTGCCTCATTTTGTTTTTTTATTCCTTCTGATGCTCGTGATTTTAGGCTCACACTAAGAGGATAAAAGAGATCTGCGCTTGTGATCTGCACTTGAATGGATTTGAAATAATGAGAAAAATGAGTTGCAGCTAAAAAAGCCGAAAATAAACCTTCAAAGACAAATGTTCGTCATCCTTTCTCTTTGAGTTTCTTTATTTTAGGGTCTTTTTTTGTTTTGTTGTTATTGTTGCAGAGCAGCAGAGCAGCAGAGGATGTACCTGCAGAGTAAGTCACAGTTTGCAGAAGCGTCATTAACCTCAGGTGTTAATTTATTCTTTCCGGCTTTCCACTGCTGCAGTTCTTTGGGAATCATTTCAAACTTGACAAAAGAGTCTGACAGTAATGTGAAACCACAGCAGATGTGTATAATCAGCCGCTCAGTCGGAAGAGGGAACAGAGTGGACATTGAGCACTGGTCCCTGAAATGACAATTTTGTTGTTCAATTATCCGTGTGGCCACAGAATGAAACGTCTTGGCCACAGGCCCACGTGGTCAGCGGCCTCCCACGGAAGCCGCCTCCCTTACACTTCTCCGCTGCCGGGGATCGTTCTGTATAACTGAGTGCAAGTGCTTCGTGAATGACACACATCTGAGAATATTTACTGTGATACAAGATGTGCGATGATGACCTGGGTTTGGATAAACGTCCTGTCTGGTCAAATGATTTACCAAAGGGTGGAATCATGAGCTCAGCATTAGCAACCGGCTATGCATGAAATTATGGACATTAAGATAATAAGATCATTAATTTTGTTGCGCTATGTGTCGTGCCTGTTGAAAAGGGCAGGACCTGATTGTTTGGTGGCTTTTCTGAGACTCTGGAATTCAAGGTGTGTTTGTTTAAAAAAAAAAAAAAAAGAGTGGTCAGCAGTTTGTTATTCTTTTAAGATATTTTTTCTGGGACAGTGTGACAGAGAGAGAGAGAGGGTGAGAGGGTGAGAGGGTGAGAGGGTGAGAGAGAGAGAGAGAGAGAGAGAGAGAGAGAGAGAGAGAGAGAGAGAGAGAGAGAGAGAGAGAGAAAGAGATAGAGAGAGAGAGAGAGACAGAGAGAGAGAGAGAGGTCATGCAGCAAATTCATAACAATGTCCTTAATAGAGGTGCAGAGGCGGTGGACTAGTGGCAGAGTCTTGGACTTCTGGCGGAGAGGGTCTCTGGTTCGATGCTGGTTCGACTCCACGGTTTGACTCCGCGGAGTTGCTGCAAAAAAACTTGCCTGGATGTATTAACAACGATCAAGCTGGATGCGTGAAACTGATCCTGAAAAAGCTGCAGAACAGGATCACAATGAGTCTGTCTACACGTTATAATACTCTGCCTTTCTCACGGATAGATGATCTCTTCTTTTCACAGCAGAGAAAAGGCAGATCCAGCCAGAGGCGATGCTGTCCTCATCAAGTCAACCGAGTCCCTCTCTCTCTCTCTCTCTCTCTCTCTCTCTGTGTGTGACACACAAGTGGAGCCACTGCTCAAGTGTTTACTGAAAACACTGATGTGTCATTTCTCCACATTCATATTGATGAAAACAATTATGGCGCATGTAAATTGGGCAATTGAGGTAAATATTCTATTAAAAAACATGTTTCCCCAGGGTGCTTTTCCTAATTATATTTCATGAGTCGTGTGATGAATTTCAAACGCAGCTCTCAAGACTAGCTAGTGACTGAATTATCACTCAAGCAGAATTAAACAAAGGTCAAAACATCCAAACATGGAGATTCCTACTAAAGACATTTGAATTAACCCGTTCTGCATGTTTAGCCTCTTTGACGCAGGCAGGGAAGTTGGACTGCTCCTCTGCCTCGGTCTGTATGTGAGGCACGGACACACAACACAAACACTGAACAACAGGGGAGTAGTGCTGTTGAATCGATGACTGTGTAAAAGGGAGAGTCAACATGGCGGGACAGACACCAAGAAGCTTGTAAAAAAAGAAAAAAGGGGCTAATTTCCAGATGTTCAAAGGGCAATATTAAGTTGGAAAATCGGCAAGTGAAAAACAATGTAAATAGTATATTTTTATGTAAGTCAGCATGTTTTTTTTTAAACATCTGTGGTGCTGTCAACACATTGACATACATTTTCAACATTTATCCAATCCATCCATCCATCTATGCTGCTTATCCTCAGAGGGTCATGGGGGCGAGAGGCAGCTGTACACCCTGGACAGGTCATCTGTGTACTGCAGCAGTAACATAAAGAGACAAACAACCAATAAAACTATTATTCCCCTTTAATAGTCGGTTGATAGTCAGAAGTTGACAGTTGTTCTCAACCTGAAATGCGAATAACCAACAAATTGATACATGCTGTAAGGTCTTTGGAGATCCATCAATCCCAGCTACCGGTTATTGGGCGGAGAGACAAGCTACACACGTCTGCATGTGTCTGGACTGCATGTGGGAGGAAGCTGGACCACACCTGGAGAAGGGTCAACACAGAGAGCAGAGCACCTGTAAGGATGACACATGATGGGAGGACAACCAAACTGAGGTGGTTGTGGATAAAGTTCAAACACTTGAATGGTCACAGCAGGAAGGGACTGAAACAGGAACCAAACACTGAGCAATCAGAACTGATATTGGTCATGTAGATAAAATAGGAATCTTGCCACACTGACTTTGAACAGATACATCATTTTGGAGCCAAAAAAACCTCCAGCCTCTCCCTCATTCACGCTCCCTGTGTCTCTTTCTGCTGCTCTCTCCTCTCCTGTGGCATCGGCGGCCCCAGCTCCGCGGTGGCAGCTTGTGAGTAACACCTGCACCTGTCCATCACCGCTCCACTTCTGGAAGTCAGCTTCAGGCTACTGGCCAAAGGCTACGTCCACCCATGGCTGCTTTTCAGTCCGACTATAAGAAACTGAGAGCTTTTAATAAATAAACTGGTAGAGGTATTCTTTTCTTTGCTGACTGTGAAAGAATGATGAGGATCCAGAGAGACTATACTTTGCTATAGTTTCAGGCTAGCTGCAAGTTAACAGTATCTTTTCATGGAGGTTACCGTCAGTCAGACATGTATGGAGGTACACATGTGTCTCATTTTGTTGTAAATTTGTGTCTACTTCTGCAAAGAGAAAGTGTGCAAGGGATTGAAAGTTCAACAATGTATAAAACAAGGGGCTTTTAATGTGTGATAAAGAAACATTTAGAGGGTTTAGTTACCTACTTTAGTTTTTACCAATGTTAAGTGTCTTTAAGCATTGTTAACATCGCTTTGTAAATTAAATATATTATTTTTTATTATTAGGGATATTATTGTTACAAAGATTAGATTTGCTCACATAAATTTTTTTATTAGTGCGACAATAACTTCTTTTTTTCTGTACTGAAAATGTCCAATGGTGAATGGAGACTTAAAATAAAAACACACATTTAATATCACGCAGGTGAGCTGGGTTGTGGCCAGAAGAAGGAAAAGCAGAGCAATAACAACAACGCGTAACGGGAACAAGATAAAAATGCTAAACAGAGAAGTCACTTTGTTTTTCTGTAATAAAACCTCAAAGAGACCAGTGAAGGATCTTCCTTCACATTATTGCACATCAGTGAAAGACATGATTATCTTTAAATATTCCAGGAATGTAATAACTTAACTACAGCAGCAGTTATTGCTTTGCACCGCGGGACCAAACAGCATCTGCACTTTCACATAGGTTCTGCCTCTGCCATCTGCTCCCCCATCTCCTGTGATCGCTTTTATTTTTTCTCATCTACGCCTCGGGCTGCATGTTTCACTGTTGACTCCTCATCAGGACAGAGTTTAGGGGAATGTACTAATTCAGCTGAGGTGAATGAGAGGGGGGGGGGGGGGAGTAAACCATGCTGACTACAGGCAAAAGCGTGGCGTTATGGTCGGAATGATGCAGAGCTAGAAAAGTGTCTGTTTTCAACACAGTTCATTTCTTATCATTGGTTCCTTTTTGTTTTTTCATCTCTGTTTTTCTTTTATGGCACCTTTGAGCTTCTTGAAGGGAAAAGGAATAATTTCTTCAGCCTGTGAGTGTGTGCGTGTGTGTGTGTATGTGTGTGTATGTGTGTGTGTATGTGTATGTGTATGTGTATGTGTATGTTTATGTGTATGTGTATGTGTATGTGTATGTGTATGTGTATGTGTATGTTTATGTGTGTGTGTGTGTGTGTGTGTGTGTGTGTATGTGTGCGTGTGTTAGTGTGTTATAGTGTGTGTTTGACCTACGTATAGAAAGGTGAGGTGAAAACAAGTGTGAAGAGGTTATGTTAACGTTATGTTAGGACGAGCAAACTTCACAAGAAAAGATCAGTTCGGATTCCAACCTTTTTAGATAGAAATTATGGTAAATACAATTAAATTGAAATTGAAAAAAAAAAACTGCACATTACACTATAACACTCACAACAACACAATTCATTTGAGATCACATAGCATCTGCATCTGCGAAGGTAACACGAAAGAAAGCATAAGGAAAAATCAAAAATAGCAAAAGTGATTAAAATCTGTGAAGCTCAAAATAGTCAGTTAACTGAACACAGCCAGAGGTTTCCTCCAGATGGATGGATTTAAGGAAGTATTTCAGTTTGATTGAAAGTATATTAATAACTTATCTTGGGAACATACCACCGTAATTATTATTTTGTCAGCTTTATTGTTTGTTGCAATACAAACTAATTTACTGAAAATGTAGAAATGGATATATTAGCAAAAGTTGCAGCAACCAAACAGTCTAATGGTGGGAAAACTCACTGTCACTGAATGCCAGGTAAGAACACACAAACAAACAAAATCACACAACATTTAGGGTCATGAAACCAGCCCCTAGATGTCCCAACATGTGTTCTATGATCTAATATATTCCATTGAAACTGCAGGAAATGGCTGAAATGTATTGAACGTAGAAAGTAGAGGGACAATGTGACAGAGATGAATTTGTGAGGGCAGCATATCCAAACTAAAGTTATTAAGTTGTTCTTTAAGCAAAGCCACTTAACCACAACAGAATCCGATTGTGTGAAACAGCAAGATGGAGCTGCAGATCTGATTCCTCATAAAGATCCCATGAGCTGCGTAGGAGCGAAGATGGAAATAAATATATATATGTTTGATCGTTTGGCCACGGTCTTGTCAGTTAAAAAAAGAAGTGTATACACCCATTCCCTGAGGATCAATTTGAAAGAAGCAGAGAGTTGCAGTGTGACTTGCTGACAGGCTTAATGTCTGCGAGAAGTGACAAACCACATTTGCCCAACTGCTCCAAGGGACACACAGTTTCTCCGCCTGACATTTCTCCGTCCTGTCTAATTGCTCGAGCATTTCAGAGGGGCGCGCACCCTTATTCTATTTCTTCACAACAGCTGACATGTCTCTGGGTCGAGAACAATCACGGAACAACCAGTTAAACCTCCCAGCCAACCCAGTCTCATCAGGAAACGTTCAGTGGGAACGTTGGTCCACTTGGACAAACGTTTCCATCTCACAATCTGGCCTATCAGATTGTGAGATGGAAACGTTTGGTCCGCCCATTGTTTTGCATTGACGTGTTTTCACGTCACGTGACTCCCGAGTTCCCGTCTCCGGAAAGGAAAACGTGGCGGACAGTCCTTGTTTTTTCAGATAAAAACATGATTTTGTAACTTAGTCTGGGCATAAAAATACTTTCTGACACCATTTCTAGCGAGAAATGTGGTCTTTGCTTCCACAGTCTTCAGCCAGTTTGTGCTTATGATATATATTTTAATAGTTATCACGAATGTTTTTATCGTTGCTATGGTGGTTGCTATGACGCTGCCATGCACACAACGTCGTAGCGTGCTGTTTAAATCACCGTCCCTGCGTGGTGTCGTTCAGTGATTGTGTATGTTATTCATGTTAAATAATATTAATATTTGAGGCTAGATTACACCTCTAATGCGAAGGATCTTGCGAGTCTGTTCAGAGGCGGACATGAGTGTGACACCGGACCGAGATCGCGAACGGACCGGAACTGACGTGTGGCTGGCGTAAAAAAAGGTTTTGTAAACATTCTGTCCATTTAACTTAGCGCTGTCATAAACACGGACCATTTGGAAGACAACGATGTCATCTTCCTTCTGTCAGGTAAGTAGTTTATTGTTTTTAAAGATCTATTACGATCTAGGTTCACAGTCCGAGTGCTGAGACAGCGGATGCGGAGTCCGTCGTTAAACACAATGGATGCATTTCTTCAGCTAATATGCCATTGTTAGCCACATGCTTCAGCCCACGGTAGCATGTGATTACCTGGGAGGTGAAAACATGGTTTTTGAAACCAGTTCAAGACGCTTAGCTCATCATTAAGGGACGCTACAATATAAATATAAACATGAATTTGATTTATGAATGCTTTAGATTAATAAGGAGTGTATTTCTCGACCATTACTCCTCAATAACAGATCAATTTGGTTTAATGTATAGTATGCAATATGACAATAATGTTTTCATGTTATGGAGTTGCGATTCATTTTATAAAACAATTGCTATGTTCTGTTTTTTAATCAAGGAGGATCCAAGTGAAGCTACAGGAGTTTCATTAACGTCAATAACTTGGACCGAACAGTTTGTTTTGCTTGATGAAGAGGAGGAAGGGCAGCCTGGAGAGAAAGAGAAGCCGGGTTGAGCCCACTTCCATCATCCACGTACCACAAGGAAGATGAGGGGGAGAAATTATCCTACCATTAAAGAGGTACTTTTAAGTTACATACCAGAAACACCATTTTATATAATGTGCCAAATATAAATTTGTATTAAATCCCCAAAGTACGCTGGCTGAAATACAAGTTAATATCACACTGAAAGAGTTTTGATCAATCATGCTTCCCTGCTGTGGTTGTTCAACTGGGAAAACAACTTTTTCCAAAGGAAGGCAAGTAAATTTAAGGAATGCATCTGCAAAGTTTTCCTCTGTTATGTATAATGATGACCCCCATCAAACATTATGTTATTAATAATATTTACACCTTTTCATTTATACTGTTTATTTCTGTCTACATGTTTGAATTTGCCTTCATTAGTTTCAGAAAAGAGCGATGATGTATCGGTCAGTGGGGCGGCAGCACGAGACTCCGCAAACTAGTCTCTAAGCAAAGTAGACGAAGGCATTGAGGTTGCGGCCTGCCATCATTATTATTTTGCTTAAGGGACTGAATACGTTTCATGCAGAAATATTAGCATTTCCCTTATATCTACCAAAACTGCTTGTTTCACAGACTGCAGTTTTGTTTTGATCCGATGTGGTGTGCAAATACTAACCGTATATCTGCAATGGGTTGTTGTGCATTAACATTTGTAACTCTATTTTTGTTTTGACAGACTGTGCAAAGAATGTTGAGAACATCACTAACCAGTGCAGTGTCCGTCTACATATTTCTACATATTTTCTCTCATATAAATGTCACTGTAACCTCTTGACAACTGAAACCATAACATGAGGTCAGTGTGGCCTTGACCTTTTGACTTTAAGACAAATACACAGTTAGACAACCCGAAAACATGCAGTAATGCCTCCGGCGACTCGCTATTGCAGAGGCATTAAAATGTTAGTGTAGTAGACTGGATTTTATTGGTGTTACATTGGACATCTTGTATTGGTATACAAAAAATATATTTGGTTTCACATTTTAGATGGCATAAGCAGAGACATCAACTCAGGAAATGGATTTCTGCAGAAAAGAAAGCCTTGTATGTGTGTATATATACATACAAACGCACTTTTAAAACGTTTTGTTTTTTATCATATATTCTCAGGTAGTACTGACGCATTTATGGAGATGGGACATGAGGGCCTTGTCTGCGTGCTCAAGAGAAGATTCCACAGAGTTCAAGCTGAGCAGGCTGCAGCAGGTTTGGAGGAATCCTCCTCTGAAGAGGAAACATGGCGAAGTACTTCTCCACTGATGAAGAAATGTGAGCGCTGTGATTAAATAAAATCTGCTGCCATGCTACTGTTGCTACTGGTGGGCCCTGCTATTAGCTTGGTGTTTGGTAGCTGTTAGCTTTAGCATATTTATTTTTTAGGGACCTGTCTGACGTTTATGTTTTTAAAAAAAAATCAGAGGGAACCATCTTCATAATTTAACACTATGTTTTGTTTGTGTTCTTCAGTTATTCTCAAGAGAAGCTGCCTCAGCTCCACGGTCCCTCCTGCAGCTTCCACTCCTGATGCTAACCCCCTGTTTACATCACACCATCCGGGCAGACCTGGAGTCACAGAACTTTGTCCAGAGCTGCCGTCTGAGAATTGTTGATCATATAATTTCCAGCAGATGCCTTAATGTAATGTTTGTGCACAATAAATGACATTGATCATAACATATTGGTATTTCCTTGCACTTTTACACCATGATATTGGCAGATAAGATGTTGATTACATTAAAGCAGTGAATGCTCTGCTTTAAGCAACATAAACACACAATGATCCAATGGATTTGAAGTAGAATGGGCACGTTACATTCTGTAGAGAGTAACTCAGTAACGGAAGTCAGAAAATTAATTTTTCTTTATCTGAGGTTCAGTGAGTTATCGTAACAGCAAAGCACACAGGTCTTGTTGTCTAAGTGGCAACCATATCATATTGTTTAAGATGTGTAACATCAAGCTTGTGTATCAGTGCTAAATACATCCAGTCATAAGTAAGTTCACCCTCTTGTTAACACTAAAAGTAGGTGACCCAGATGTTTCACAATGCAATCTGATAAGGTCGTATGAGAAACATTCTTAACATTAAAGAAATGAACACAGAGGATAGCAATAGATGTTTCACTTTAAATCAGTAGCTGGTAATCGGCAGACTGACTTATTCAAACACATTAATACTACAATGAATGAGGCAGGGGTTTGCTATCAGAAATCATTTCTGGGACATTAATTTAAAAGATCTCCAGTATAAGCAAATGTGTTCTAAAATTGGTTTACATCCAAGTGAGAGGCTGTCCCATCTCAGGGATTTAAGATATATATATTGCTTGTATTAGCTGTCCCTCAGTGAAGTACTTGCACTTCTTGAAAAGCTCTATATAAATAGAGTTACAAATGTTAATGCACAACAACCCATTGCAGATATACGGTTAGTATTTGCACACCACATCGGATCAAAACAAAACTGCAGTCTGTGAAACAAGCAGTTTTGGTAGATATAAGGGAAATGCTAATATTTCTGCATGAAACGTATTCAGTCCCTTAAGCAAAATAATAATGATGGCAGGCCGCAACCTCAATGCCTTCGTCTACTTTGCTTAGAGACTAGTTTGCGGAGTCTCGTGCTGCCGCCCCACTGACCGATACATCATCGCTCTTTTCTGAAACTAATGAAGGCAAATTCAAACATGTAGACAGAAATAAACAGTATAAATGAAAAGGTGTAAATATTATTAATAACAAAATGTTTGATGGGGGTCATCATTATACATAACAGAGGAAAACTTTGCAGATGCATTCCTTAAATTTACTTGCCTTCCTTTGGAAAAAGTTGTTTTCCCAGTTGAACAACCATAGCAGGGAAGCATGATTGATCAAAACTCTTTCAGTGTGATATTAACTTGTATTTCAGCCAGCGTACTTTGGGGATTTAATACAAATTTATATTTGGCACATTATATAAAATGGTGTTTCTGGTATGTAACTTAAAAGTACCTCTTTAATGGTAGGATAATTTCTCCCCCTCATCTTCCTTGTGGTACGTGGATGATGGAAGTGGGCTCAACCCGGCTTCTCTTTCTCTCCAGGCTGCCCTTCCTCCTCTTCATCAAGCAAAACAAACTGTTCGGTCCAAGTTATTGACGTTAATGAAACTCCTGTAGCTTCACTTGGATCCTCCTTGATTAAAAAACAGAACATAGCAATTGTTTTATAAAATGAATCGCAACTCCATAACATGAAAACATTATTGTCATATTGCATACTATACATTAAACCAAATTGATCTGTTATTGAGGAGTAATGGTCGAGAAATACACTCCTTATTAATCTAAAGCATTCATAAATCAAATTCATGTTTATATTTATATTGTAGCGTCCCTTAATGATGAGCTAAGCGTCTTGAACTGGTTTCAAAAACCATGTTTTCACCTCCCAGGTAATCACATGCTACCGTGGGCTGAAGCATGTGGCTAACAATGGCATATTAGCTGAAGAAATGCATCCATTGTGTTTAACGACGGACTCCGCATCCGCTGTCTCAGCACTCGGACTGTGAACCTAGATCGTAATAGATCTTTAAAAACAATAAACTACTTACCTGACAGAAGGAAGATGACATCGTTGTCTTCCAAATGGTCCGTGTTTATGACAGCGCTAAGTTAAATGGACAGAATGTTTACAAAACCTTTTTTTACGCCAGCCACACGTCAGTTCCGGTCCGTTCGCGATCTCGGTCCGGTGTCACACTCATGTCCGCCTCTGAACAGACTCGCAAGATCCTTCGCATTAGAGGTGTAATCTAGCCTCAAATATTAATATTATTTAACATGAATAACATACACAATCACTGAACGACACCACGCAGGGACGGTGATTTAAACAGCACGCTACGACGTTGTGTGCATGGCAGCGTCATAGCAACCACCATAGCAACGATAAAAAGATTCGTGATAACTATTAAAATATATATCATAAGCACAAACTGGCTGAAGACTGTGGAAGCAAAGACCACATTTCTCGCTAGAAATGGTGTCAGAAAGTATTTTTATGCCCAGACTAAGTTACAAAATCATGTTTTTATCTGAAAAAACAAGGACTGTCCGCCATGTTTTCCTTTCCGGAGACGGGAACTCGGGAGTCACGTGACGTGAAAACACGTCAATGCAAAACAATGGGCGGACCAAACGTTTCCATCTCACAATCTGATAGGCCAGATTGTGAGATGGAAACGTTTGTCCAAGTGGACCAACGTTCCCACTGAACGTTTCCTGATGAGACTGGGTTGTCCCAGCGTACGAGTTTGTTCCTGTATGACATGGATGATTTATCAGACTAATTCAGACGTAACGGACACAGTCATAAAGCAGAAAGCTGCCGACACAAGTGAGCGCTCTTTTTTCTGGGGAGAACTCTCAGATGTACCTGCTGGGTTATAGACTTGGAAGTACAGGAAACCTTTAAAAAGTGAACTGCATTTTAATCTCTTTTGAAAATCTTCTTTCCCTCTGGCACAAAAATCCTCTCCATGCTCTTTCCCATCGTCTCTGCTTCACTGGGGCATATGATGGGGGAAGGCTTCGGCAGTGTCCCAAGGTGGCTGATCTTTGAGGGATGACAGGCCACAAGTTCCATTTTTATTATGATTTATTCCAGCCAGCCAGGTTTTTCAGTAATGGAAATTCATTTGAATCAGGACCCCCCTTGGAAGAGGCAGTTGGGGGACATGCTGGTCACCTGAGAGCCAGGAGACGCCAGCACCGACCGGCAAAATGAAAGAAACTATCTTTAATTGAAAGGAACGCCACAAAGTCAGATCTGAAAACATGTCTCAAGGGCCATTTACATCCGTTGGTGGGCTTTTCCCTCACCACTGATTCTGGCTGGTTGATAAAATCTGTCCACACGAGCCTTTCACATCCGTATCAACAGTATGTTTTGTTTTATTTACTGAAATGTGCAGATTTCAACCTTTTTTTTACAGAATAAACACTGCAAGAATGATACAACTAAATAGATAAATAATATATTTAATTATTTATAATAAAGTTTATGATTAAACTATAAAAATCAAAGTCAAACCAGAAACCTCACATAGCAGCTCCACAGCAGCAAACACTATGTGAACTAAGACTTTTTACTCCCTAATATCAGGGATATTACATCCATATCGTTCCGGCTCTAATTTGAATATTACTAGACATCTCCCGACTCTATGTTTTTTGTTGTTTTCCAGCACAACAGTGCGAGTGGATTTTGTTTTCTTTCTCCCCCCCACGCACAGAGCTTATGTAAGGGTATTAGAGGGTTGACAGAATGACACATTAGCTACATCACCTCTGGGGAGCAAAACGCTATTGAGGAAGGCTTGTGTAGTCAAATCTTAGATCTCTGAGCTTTGTTTAAGATTAGTCAAAGTGTTAGGAAGATAACCCTGTCAAACGAGGGGAAACACATCAGCGGCATAGCCCCGTGTGAACAAACTGGCTGTTCGCGTGACTGCAGACTGATTTAAAGGTTGAAAGATGGCTCTTACACTTCAAGGTAAGAGAATGAGATATGAAAAATGAGAAATGAGATGCCACAGCATAAAGAGCGTAGAGTTTCAGAGGGTTAACAAACATTCAGCCCTATATATATTCAAGGTAAGTAACATTTTATGGACATGTACAATTATGCGTTTTACTTCAACCAAGGATCTTGTGTTTTCAACCCTGAAACTTTTTAATTTCTAATAAAATAATCAACTTAATTTCGAATCTATCTATCTGTCAGAATATGTACATTCTGTATAACTTAAATATATGCATGAGGCAGAGCGGCCTGATAAGCGAAGGCGTCTTTGGACTCTTCCTCTTGCATGGCTCCAACTTCACTGTGTCCCACAAGCTGTTACTTTAAAGACAGTGGCACATGATCAATCTGTGTGTTTGGTTATCTGATGTTCATATTTACAGACGGATCACATACTAGTTTTATGAGGGGGAACAAAATATGGACCATTTTATGATATTTTTTATTTATTTTTGCCAGACCGAACATGTAAATTTATGCTAAACAGAAGTGGAGCTGATGATACCACGCGCAGGATTTGTAGACTCAGACGCAGCTGTGCCCGACAGAGTAACATGTGCAGTCAGTTAAATTTATGTGCCTCAAAACCCCACACAGTGACTGATACTGGTCTGAGCAAAGAAAAGGATGGATGTTTGAAAATGTGATTACTTTGAATTGAACCACTCTGTCATGGCGGCAGCTGCTCCATCCTCCTCTTCCTCCGCTTCTCCTGCTGAACGACTGTAGTGGATCTGTGAGTCGGTTTTGTGCCTTTTAATAAACTTTTCCATTCAGGGCCTGTCATACCACACCTGTCCACTAATCAGCTGATATTGCAACCCACCTTTCCTCATCAAATAATCTACACAGTACAGTAAAACTTGCCAGATCAATAATGTTTACATGCACATGAGAGAAGCAGCAGATGATATTTAATCACAAAAAAAACAATCTTTAGGTTTCACAAAGATTATTTCTGTTCTATGACAAGAGACGGCTCAGGAGATGCACTCAGGTCTGAGCACCGAGCAGAACCTGAACCCGAATATGATTCAGAACATTGTGTCTGAACCTGGGCTGACATGTCGGGGGCCGACGGGCCGGTCAGGCTCAGGCCAGGGATCCACAGCTGCTAGGCTGAGGGTTCACCTGCAGTGCTGTTTTCTCCACTGATGCTCTGCTCCAGCTCAGACAACATCTCTCTTCTGTGTTTGACAGTATATATTTGGACTTCAAATCTGAGATTATACTGCAATTGTTTTTTCACTTCAGCTTTCTCTGAATGTGTAACTGTATTCCATTGTTTTTTTCTGGTATTTTATGCTGAAACTACAAAACATAACAACTTTTTTTCACGGTTTGAGTTTGGAGCGGCGCCGTCTGTAGATATTTGTTCAATCATTCCTGGCTTCTTCAATGGTCTTTTCAGTTTCTGTGATTTCTCTGTGTGCACACAGCACTGCAGTCTCATGCCATTCCTTTTATGGGCATTGGGGTGGTCTAACACTTTCTATGTACGAAGACATATTCATCCATTCTGCAGTTCAAGAACGTGTTTTCTTTTCAGAAGCGATTTCTTAAATAGATATCTGTGAATGAGGCCCATTATTTTCTAGACGTCCTTGCTCCAGAGCCATGGATAACATTCTATAACTGCTTTGACAAACTAGATATCACCAATTATAATTAGTAAACTGAACTTCTTGTCTAAAACTGGTGTACTTCACCTTTAAACAGATACTCATTAGTATGATTGCTGCTTTTCTGGAAGCATATCATGCGTATCTTTGAAAAGGAGAGCAAAGAATAGGTGTCTCCTTCTTAAAACATTTGATTCCTGCACTACAAAGGAACGGCTGGACCTCAAAGCTGAGCCCACATATAGAACTCGTGTTCTGCACCACTCCAGGCCTTCGTCTGTGTCAGTGTCCACAGCTTCTGGATTCAGTGTCGGCAGCGGTGAGACATCGGCGCTCAGGGCCGTCCGTAAATGTCAAGTGCCAAAATATGAACTCCAGGTGGCATAAAGAGGGACGTCCCTTTAAAGAATGACTTCGTATGGATGTGACAAATGTATCATCACAGTGTCGCAGGGTTCATCCATAATTCAGTGTTTGTGTGCAGCTGGTGTGTGTGTTAAAGAAAAAAGAAAAAAGAAGAGAGTATGATGTGTCAAGGAAAGGAAACGTATGGAGGCAGACAAAGTGAGGTGGTGAGTGGAGAACAACCTGGACATGCTCCAGCAGTTCTGGAGGACATATTTCATACTCGGGTGTTGAACACTTAACTGTTGTTCTTTCTATTGATGCGAGACTATTCCAGTGTCTGTGTGTGTGTGTGTGTGTGTGTGTGTGTGTGTGTGTGTGTGTGTGTGTGTGTGTGTGTGTGTGTATGTGTGTGTGTGTGTGTGTGTGTGTGTGTGTGTGTGTGTGTGCGTGTGCATTCAGGCGTCGCTTGTGTGCCGGGGCCAAAGAGAGACGAATATTAAAGATGATTCCTGTCGCTCACAAGCTGATGTTTTCTTGAGCGAGGGAGGAGGCGGCGTCTGCCAGCTCGGCTGAGCGTACGCTGTCATGTTCTCGCCCGGCATGTCAATCACACTCGGAGTATAAGTTCCCAGCTCTCGCCCGACTCTCCGCGTAGCTCCGAGGAGATGCTCTTTGTTTTTGTTTCCATTTCGACTCCAGTCAGATATACGGCATGGCACAATAGAAACCGGCATTAAATTTATGACTGCATATGGTGTTATTAATTATACCACTTTTAATTTATGGTTCCTCCGAGACAAAGACAACGGGGCCACTCTGGAAAAAAGCCTCCAAGCAGAGTCATTTTTCAGTAACATCTATTTGAAAAATATCAATTATAATTTCTCTGTTTGATTGAGAGTCTGCGTATTCAGGCAGATAAGCTTTCGCCCACATAAGCTGCAAACTAAATTACGTGTTCAATACACCAATAATACATCACTCTTTCTGACAGTGTAAGTGGCAGCGGATATGAAAAGCAAATGATAGAGAAATATATGAATAAAACATTGGCATTTGGAAAACATATAGATAGGATTGATATGTCTTATGTAAATATGCAAAACAAATAGCATTGCAGGGTATATACATAAATGGAATCTTCTCTAAGACTGGGGAGCGAGAGGATATGCTTTGAGAATGGAAATCTCATTAGTTTGATATCAAATAAAAGCAGTCATCTGGAGGGAATGGCAGCGACACCGCAGCGAGGGAGCAGGAGACACAGAGGGAGACGGAAATTAGTCTTTGAAGTCAGTCGTATTCACTGTGGAAATTTTGGTCTGTTTCAAGCTGTTTTCGTCCTGAAAGGCAGCGAGGGGTTTTCTTGCAAAATTAGCTTCAAGGTCCCGAATGAGGCGGCGGCGTCGTCCTGCTTTGTTTCGGGGTGCATCCTGCAGCAATCGTGTTTTTGTTGGGGAATGTATTTCTTCAATAGTGAGCATCAATCTATCTAATGTTTCCAAATGTGTCTGTGGCTCGTCGATCTACAGCTTTACCCCTGGCAGCTTGAATGTGTTTCTCTAACGGCCCAATCAGGTGCAGTTTGGAATTTTGAATTGTGATTTGTTCAATATTAATAAAGTTTGAATTAAGGCGACCAGCGCTCTGTAGCAGGGACAGCAGGGACTCGTCAACATAAGTGACACTATATCACAACAACACACGCTCATAACAACGACGGCTGATTCTTTGGTTCAAGGTTCTGCTGATGAATTGAGTTTCACAGATTTAATAAGCGGGTTGGGTTTTGGTCACACAGGGATTTCTACTTGATTTTTAAGCTGCTGGTCTCAGGTCATTGGTTGGTTTCGTACATATAATACAGTTGCCTGTTTGGTTCAGGTCAGGCTTGGTTGGGGTTGGACAGAAAGTTGTGGCACAAGTCGCACTCTGTTATGGCTTTAGCCCGGTCTGAATTGTTAGCAAGAGGCTACCTAAATGCCTTTGGGAGTTGGGTTTCCACTGCAATGGCGGAAACATTGTGTTTCAAATTGAGTTCCGCACACACGAAAGGTTCAGCACCTGCAGGTCAGGCTTCAGTGTATTGAGTCCTGCAGCAGCTCTTTATTTACTGCAGGTCACTTTTACAGTTTCAGAAAGAAAAGCTGCAACCAGCATCACCACAGGCCCAAACAAACTGCACCATTCAAAGGAACACTGCACTAGTTCTCTTGAAGAAATTACACACTATTCACAGCAACACACTTCATTCATCATGCATGTGTTCTTCACATGAGCGGCTCTGTATATGTAATAGTGGGGAGGGGATCTACAACAACAGCTTAGCATCCCTCATGAAATCTAATTGTTCAAGCATTATTCCAAAGGAGCGTTTGACTAATAACAACTCGTGTCAGCCGTCAGATCTTTGTTTACCGACGGAGCATCATTCACTCCGCCTCCACCTGCGGTCCAGTCTGCAGGGGTTTGATCAAATAACATGCAAATTATTTTTTTCTTGACATGCAGCGATAATTACGAATTGCATTTGCATGATGTGGATTTCTATTTAATTGTCTGGCGGCCTCGCTCGCAGCACGTCCCGATGATGACAAAAGGCATCTGACGGAGCTTAATGAGGTAAAGAGTGGCAGTTAATCTGTACAGAAACATTTGCACAAGATGAGTTCACGCAGACGAGCAGATTAGAATCAATAATTATGTCAGATCAAACAAGCGATTATTATAGAAATATCATTAGTTTATCGGGGTCATCCGTCTTAGATTGATTAAAGACCACTTAGTAGCGACGATGATGAAGAAAGGACTTCACGGTTTTGTCTTAACTGGACTCAAATATCTGTCAGTTATGGACTTTTAAAAGCTTCGTCTGCCTGTGGGTGAGAAGCGTTTGAAAACCACCTTCTCGTGTTTTTTGTGTCACTGTCAACGTTTCCATTTCGAATAAGGTTTTATTTTATGATCTTTATCGTGATTTGAATGCGTAAATCCATTTTATGTCTGTAAAATGTAATATGAGCAATCATTTGGTTCCCAGCAGGACAAAGGAAGGACACAAGATTTCCTGTTCAACCTTCTCTTATAATGATTATTCCTGAGAGCGGTAAATTTAAGAAAAGAAAAAAAAGAAAAGGTCCACCTTGATGTTGTGGTGGCTTTAGGACGTTCTTGTATAATACATTATTCAGACTGCTACACCCCTGACACAGATCTAAATGATGAGTGCATCTATTTATTTATTAATCAAAAATGCTATATACATCCAACTTCAATAAAAGGTCCTGCATCCATTTTTGAGACCGGCACTACATCATAATCATCGTCATCACCACCGCCAGCCGCTTCCAGCGGGCAGCCACATTATCCACCATGATATAGAAAGCCCAGAATGGGGCGTGTTGTCACAGCTCATGATGGATTCAGGGGGCAACACTGAATGTTGATCAAGGTGAGGCATGGAGGAGGCCCTGTTTGTCAGGGACCCGCCAGCATCCCCAGGCAATCTCCGCAGTCAAGAGATGGAAAGAGCACGGCTCCGAAATCCATCATGTGCCACCTACGAGTGAGCGCTGATAGAGAGGAGACGCAATCCCACAAGTAACAGCATGTGAGTGATTTGGGATTTCAGAGCTCGTGGCACAAATTCAGGAAGAATAATTAATAAATGCCGCGTGTGCGCTGACACCAAATGACTTTTCCTCCCGAAATAGTCAAAAGCAAAGCATTGGAATGTGGCTCTGTGCAGTAAAGGCCGAGACTTCAGATTGACAACATGGTGGAAAAACTTAACAATAGACATTTCAGCACAAACTCAAGTTTATCGGAAGACTGAACCTTTGTGCTCTGTGGCCTGAAGGCGGATATTTACCTTATTTTCTTCTACAGGAGGAAACCAGACGTACAACATTTCTATTACACAACCTGAGATTCACCAGTGTCTGTGAATTGTGCTGAAGCCCTTTCTCTTCACTCGTGTAGAACAGTGAGTGGGTATAATGTGCAACGTGATTTCTACTCCACCGGCTAAAGAGACAAAGATCAAGCAAAACATGTCAGTGTCATGGCATTAGGAAATATACATACCACTGTATAAACAAGCTGTGTAGCCTCTAGACTCTTTAAATGTCACACGAATATATAAGAACCAGAAAAACTATATACGTAGCCTAATATCAAATATAACAGCTGTCCAGCAAACAGTCTCTACTTGTGTTCGCAGTTTGAGCTGAAACAATTAATCAGCTTGATAACTGAATTATTCTGCAACTGTTTTAATCATGAACCAATCTTTAAGTGATGTTTTCCTCCTGAATTTCCATTTATTTCATCATCTCAGTGAGAGGAAAGAAGAAACCAATCTCTTTGCTTTTTGTTAGACGACAGCATTAACTTTGAAAGTGTAAATTTGGACTTTGGGAGATCCTGGAAGGAATTATTATTTTCTTTTGTTCAAACATTTAGAAAATGGAGAAAAGCATCAAACTATTGATTGATACTTTTGCTGAAACGAATATTGTTCAAACAATTAATCAAAAATCAAAGGCTCTAATTAGTGATATTGTACTAGATTGTGTTGTTGCATGAGTTTTATTAGTTTTTTTCCAAACCTATTACCTTTGTATGTATTACAAAAAACCACAATACACATACACACACATATTAGTTCATCAGGTTCTGTCATTTCTTGTGTTGAGGTTTCCCTCATACAGAAACATTCAATCTAAATAAATTGAAACAACACACAGGAGACCATCGTAATCTGAATTATAATCACTCTCATTAGATGTAATTAAGTCTGATTCATTGGCAGTTTTTACTTGTAGCAGTTACATCATCATGCTGTACAAAAACATGGTTATGTCACACGTCTAGTAAATGCATGTGGTTTGAGAGTTGAGGGGGAATTTTAAGGAATAGATTTTGCCGTATTGAATTTTCTGTGAGTCTGAGGAGAAGATTCAATCATCTTGCTTCGAACTCTGCTATCTAAGCACTGTTTGGTGATGCATTCAGCGTTTCAAGCTCCAAACACTAACATCTTAAACGCAGACAGACAGCTGACCCACACGGAGAGAAGCTGTTCAGGCCGGGCGGAGCTACAGGCCCCCGTGAATATTTAGCACAATCACAGAACGTGAATAATCATGCCGATGGAACAGACCCAGATCAAAGCAGGTAATTAACCATCAGAGGACAGTTTCCAGTGAGGGTGGAGAGCCAGAGATTAAGGGACTAAGTAAGGTCTGCGTTGATCGTGGCTGTGAGGAGAGCAAGACACGCTGCAGCTGCCTCATTACTGTGAGTGTGTGTGAGTGTGTGTGTGTGTGTGTGTGTGTCTGTGTGTGTGTGCATTTATGTAAAAAGGTACATCTGCGTTTGCATAATTTCTTTCTTAGGTCCAAACTTGACTTGTTTTTCAATAGCTTGATTATGTGAATAATTTTTTCCCGATGGTGCTCGAAACGAAAATCTATTCCAGGGGCTGAAATATTTTAGTTTTTCAGATGTGAATTATCAAAACCGGTGGTGGTGGTGCTAAATTTCCCAAGTGAGCTGAGCAATGAGTCACTCATTTCCAGCAAGGGAACAAAAAGAGAAAACAGATTCAACCTCGGTACTCGACCGCTTTGAAATCATAAGCTGAGAGGGTGGAGGGGGGGGCCCGTCAGACCTGGGACCGCTGCTCAAGGTTGAGGTTGTCAATAGAGTCACAGCATTGTTAGGCAGAGGAGGGAGAGGAGCCTGCCAGAAATAGCATGGAGTCCAAACCATTGTCATGAAAGTCGTCTCTATTTCCCATGGGCGGCCGAGGGGAGATAGAGATCTGAGAGGCAGCTCCGTGATAAAGATCACAGATCGACTGGGAAGCCTCCCCCGGGATTTAATTGAAGTCAAACCAAGTCGCAACATCTCAGATCTAAAAGATGACCCAAGCAACACTCACTTTGCTTTACATTCTCTATTTTTTTATCAGTATGACTCTACCCCCCCCCCCCCCCCACCTCCTCTTATTTGTTTATTTATTGAAATACACAATGTCCTATGGAATGACTTTGAATGTCATCCAGGACTCCCTGATGGCTGCGGCCCCCCGATTGATCTGCCTCACCGGTGACTGGAAACTCGAGTACCGATGTATCTCCATTGTTTTTGTGTAGTGTGTTGAGTTTTGCCGTTCTAGGTGAGCTTCCATGTGAAAAATATATACTTGGAGAATTCAGTATATGATTTCTCAAAGTGCGCTGAGGTAGACATTAAGTGAATCTAGAGGATTCGTGGAAGATCACATCAATACAGAAAATGCCAAAGGGCCCTGACGTTTAGGCCGGAGCATGAGCCAATCTCCCCAAATCTCCCACTTACCTGTGGTCGGGGGGTCACAGCGACAGCAGGTCAAGCGATGGCGCCCGTGACATCTCTCTTCACAGCAACGTTTTCCAGCTCCTCCTGGAGGACTTAAAATCATCTCCAGGCGGGTGAGATATATTATCTCTGCAGGATGTTCGGTGTCGACCATTGGGACTCATGCTCGTTGAACACCTTCAAAGGACGGTGCCCGGATCTTAGAATCCTGCAATTCCCATTATGCAACTCAACAGCCTTATTCTTATGTTGGGATCATGTCACGGTTGAGGTACCATAATTACCAGTTTTGAATTAAGAAGAATTGTTGATTCAGTGCAAATATTAACTATTGTCAGTCGTCCATTTTGATGAAGACAGCCTCTAGGGATGTCAATATTTTGGGGTTTCCTTTGTACACACCTGATATCCTGGCTGATGATCTTTTTAAAGACCCTGCATCCTCCATACACACTCCACACAAACAGATACTTTCTGTAGATGTGTTAAATCCAGACAACATGTTGGCTAATCTCTATTAAGAGCTTTTAAATTCAAAAGCTTATAGCCAAAGCATTTCTGTGCATGTGTTCCACCTCTTCTGCACACAAGTTGTTTACCTGCAGGCAACTGAAGCTTACTCTAATGTGATTGGCAGACACAGGACCCAGACACAGGGCCCTACAATCCTGTCCCTTGACTTCAGATTCTGCAGGTGAACATTCAGAATCTGTAGACAACATTTTCTTAAGTCAAGGTGTATTAAAATGCAACTAACATTTTGTCAATGCAAGTGTTGGCTTATGTTTATGGGGTCAAACATCACTTGTGTAGTTAAAAACTCCTGTGACACCCACACGGCTACTCACACTTTCACAGCATCCCCTTCAGGAACCACCTGATTTTTATGGTTCACATCTATTTGATTGATTTTGCTTTATAATCCCTTACTTAGTATGTACTGTCTTACTTCCAGGCCTCTCTAGTCCTGGACAGCAGTACGCAGAGCAGGGCCGGGTCTAGGCAGGGGCAAGAGGGGGCCTGGCCCCCTCAAATAAATGTTGTGCCCCCTCAAACTAAATCCAAATTCATAATAATAATAATATAATAAGGCACAATGCCCCCTCAAGATTTGTGGCTGCCCCCTCATACATGCCTGTCTAGACCGGGCCCTGACGCAGAGTAAGGTTAGACGATTACCCAAATCCAGTAAATATTTCTGTTGTTCCTGCAAACCAAGGTTGATATAAGGTATAAGAAGCCAAATCGATGTCAAATTGAAAAAAGCTGATAATACCTTTGCAAGTTGCACTGTGACATTCTTGGAGACATTTTAAGAAGATACAACAATGGTTTAAATGAGGAGAGCCAGTGTTTAGATATTTCTGACCCATACAGACACTCCACATGAAATCTGATGGTGTGTCATCCCCTTGACTTTCTAGAGTTATAATACTCCTTTTTTGCAAAGGGCAGTGCAGATTTGGTGATGGTACAGTTCCTCTGCCCAGTCTCCCTGATGCATCCATGATTGACAACAAACATTTCTGCTTAAGATATTGTCCATGTCCAGAGAAAGTCTTATTGTTTCCTCATCAGCTTTTCTTATTTTGCAATCTATAGTCTGTGGAAAGAATGTCTTATACCATCTACTTTCCTCTCCCATCGTGGGTCCTATCAGCGCTGCCTCTGCTCAGGCTCTGCTCTGACAGTTATTCCTCCTTCATCTATCCAACTAAACCCTTAAAGTCGTTCAGGCATGTATTACCACTGTCACTTATTCAGTCGCTAATCTTAATTACCCATATTGTGTACAGCATGTTGCAGCTCGGGGGCCGATCCAGCCCAGGTTCAAGTGCGCACTTATGCTGGGACAACGGCTACTGTCGTGTCTGAGCTGAGCTGTCAGGCCGGGACAAGGAGTCGGTGATTGATGCTTTTCCCTGAGTGGCGGATTGTTCCGCTGAGTTGCCTCATGCACCAATAATGACACATGATGGAAACCCCTGTCAGCGAGCCATGATGGGAAATGAAGATGGATGGTGTCTCGGATAGGAAGTGATTTTGTCGAGCAGGAAGTTAAGAACATTTTTTGTAGTGATTATCTTGCACAAGAACCTCCAGCAGTTCGTCAAGATAATATTTTTTTACATCAAATGGGATTTGTCGCTTATTTTTTAAGAAAGATTTAATATTTTTATACCTAGTGACTATTTCTCCTTTTTAACATTTATTGGCCACAGCTCCCAGTTTCACAGATATATATATGGAGAGTGTATAATAAAGCAGTGTTTAAAAACAGATCTATACGAGGAGAATAAAAAAGGAGAGTAGCCTGCGGATTAATAAGCCTCCTTCAGGTTTAATACGCTTGCCACAAACGTGTGTTTTTATATTCACAGGATTAACAATGTTTTTCATCCTTAATGGATTTACTCTTCAATCGGTGTCACATGCCTGTCACCGTCACACACATTTTCATTATGAAAGCCCGGGAGCCTGAGGTGCTAATCACCATACGGGAAAACTCCTGCAAGACAACGGCAGCACGCAGTGGCGAAAAGGACGAGGTTCATTGAAAACAATTTAATATTTCTAACGCCGCTCTGTTATCATAGCCTTCTCACGCATGACACATCTGAGGGGGCAATTGTCTCATGGGCTTAAAACCGTAGATTTCAGTAGAATGAATCATTTTGTGGCTACAGCTTGCCGAGTTAAGCTGTGAGCAGTTGGCAACCACACAGAGCACTCGAGTCGGCATTGTCATTAGAAAACAGAGCTAGCGCCCTCCTCCTTCCTTTGGTTTACAGATTTAGTCTCTTCACTTGAGCTGGGTGATTTTAATTTGTCAAAACTGTTTACCAGCATGCCTCCAAGGCTATTACTGGTATGTCACCGGGGAGCAGATAGGTAATGAAAGGCATACAAATAGCAAATGAAAAAAACATTGCTAAGGAGGAGAGAAGGGCTGGGCGGATAATGCAGGAGGATGATTCACGTAAAAGAAGGCCGGCAGTGATTTATTATTCCATCTTTTCATGAGAATCAATTATGCTAAAATGCTAAACAGGGACATTATACATCTCTCCATTAGTAATGAATAATTCAGATATTTATTGGCACGGGCTGACATCTCAAACAACTTTGTCCTCGGTGCAATGAGGAACCTGTTTGCGACCTGATGAGAGGACGTCTCACACACAGACAGTGATTCACCTGGTTCCACAGGAATAAAAGGGCTGAAATGTCGGTGTTCAGACGCTTCAAACTAAATCCATTTTCGACAATAAACCCCCCCGTCCGGTGGCACAGAGCGAATCAGCCGTGAGAGGGCAAAACCGTGCCAGGGAGGAGGAGGAGGAGGTGGAGGAGGAGGAGGAGGAGGAGGAGGAGGAGGTGGAGTTCAGCGTCGGAGGAGCAGGGAGGGGGAGGAGAAGTGTCACTGGCCAGAGAAGTAATGAGGCCACACAGACACAAGGGTGACAAGGACACGTCTGGCTGGCTGTCGTCATTTGAGTCCTGCCGAGCGGACCATCACACAGTCAACCCACATTAATGTCACACCGGCCCATCATGGGGAATTAATTACACACCTGTTAATGACAGGCCACTGGAACAGCTCCCTCTAATATCCATCAGAGTGGGTGAGCCCCGAACCAGTGGTGATGTGGCAGTTGTTACTTCACACAATCCCAAACGCAGCGATGTGCCTGTGATCATGCAAACGACCGTTTCTGCAGATGCTTTGATCTGCACCACTGTAAACATTCTCAGCTTGGCTGCACCAGCAGAGAATCACACCCCCATCACAGAGCTGTAATTAACGGTTATTTACACTGGCAGTTAATCTTTTCATTATTTTACTAAACAACCGATTAACAGGTTGGTCTTTAATCTGCGACGGAATGAAAATTCCCATCACGATGTTCCAGTGCCCAAGGTGACATCTTCACTTTGCTTGTTTTTAGAGTTTAAGAATAATTTGTCAAAAGGAAAATTAGTGGGCAAATATAGTTTTGGGTCATTTTGTAAAGTCAAAATAGCAAAAAATGCCATGTGTCCAGCTTTTCAAACGGGTATATTATGTAGTTTCTTTGCCTTATTGGAGGGTTTTTAGATTGATGGGCTAAGACTCAAGACTCTCTCAATTAATAGTTAAGATATTAGTTTAGGGTTTATTCCATAATGACAGTCAACCAACCCTCAAAATCCAAGAGGGTTCAAATTATAAAAATACAAAACAAGGCGAATTTTCAAACTGGCTAAACTTAGTCGAACTTTTAGGTTAATTTTGAAATAGATATTAAACTCGAATAAATATTGATTATTTTTGCTGTCATTCTCCAAACCAAGGAATCGATTGATCATTTTGGTTGATTATCAACATTTTGAGTTATTCATTTTATTTCAAGCATTTAACAGAATAATGGACTGTTGATTTGAGCTGCACATATAAATCCCCCGCTCTATGTACACGCTGCATCCATCCCGTGAACACTGATGCATCAGGACCCTGCGGACGAGACAAGAATAGCTTCCAAACTACTTTTTTTTCAGTGAGGGAGTGCAGCAATGACACAGTAGTGTTAATTAGACGGCAGCAATGGAGGGATCGCTTGATCCAGTGCTCTGGCAGCCAACCGCAGCCTGGTAATCAGGTCACGCAGATTGATATGATAATCCCAGGGGCACAGCATGAAAGGAAAGGCTAACTCTGCATTGGCAGGGTGCGAGCCACGGATGTGAGGGGGAGATATCCCTCTGAAGTCAGAATCATTCTCAGGCCTTGGAGGGCAAGTCGAGTACTGAGCGGGAGAGAGAGAGAGAGACAGAGTGGGAGATAAATTGAGGGAGAATAAGAGAGAAAAAACATTCCTCCTATAGATGATAATCTTGTGCTACTATGGAATCCCATTCAGAGGTAGGAATAAAAAGATGATGCTTGAAGGTGTACAAAGAAGGAGGCAGATGGGATCCAGCGCATGTGACAGAGGCTTGGGAGCATTAGAGGAGCCTATCTTCTTCAAGGTGGTCGGCCTCATGAAGCAACAGTCAAAACAAAGCGGCTCAGAAATATTCATAAAAATGTTTTTTTAGTTTTTTGGTATGACCAAACTTTTAAATAACGATTAAACCAGAATGTGACATGAAGTTTGTCTCATGTCCCATTCACGAACATGGGGGAGGCGGGGTTTATGATCTATACTGCTGCCAGCCACCAGGGGGCAATAAAAACCCTTAGTTTAGGCTTTATGATGTCCATCTTTATATATGGTCTTGTTCTTCCCTAGTTGCTGGACGAATTGAGTACGACTTTTTTTACCCAGTAACTAAAGACCCTGACTTTTTTATCTACACCTTGTATACGTCTCGGTTCCTGGCCGGTGTCACAGAGCTCAGCTGAACAGACGTTTCAGTTCTAAGTGACGAACACCGGCCTATGCATTTGTTGAAGAGCACGTATCAGATTGTTCTTATCAAACTTTGATCTTGATCCACATCCAGGTCACATGAAGGAGCCTGTACCCCCCCGTATCAAAGCGATGCATTGCGGCTGCATCAGAGTCAGACAGCAGTCACAGTCCCTCATCAGCCATGCACTTTTCCTGACATTTGCAACCATATGCCATTACCAAAAATGTCGCGACTCTCCTGGAGTGACATTTAGGCCCTGAGTGAGATATAGCGTATCGACATTACACGCTGCAAATAGGGAGCAATATTTATTCTGCCTTTATGGAAATGCTAGGGAAACACAGAGTGGGTGTCAGGTGGGTTGAAATGTAGCCGTAAGAGCACAAGCAAGATTTGATATTTTAATATGTCTTTTTCTGCTAAGACTCTTTGACATTTTGAAGCGGCAAAAAGTGGAGAGACCAATTTAGGTGGGAGATAATTATACTGGTTTTTAAAAACAAATATCACAGACACGCTGCCATGACATGTCATCTTATAATTAGCTGGTGTTTATAGCTGCACATACAGGAGAGAGGGAAGATTGTATTAGCTTTGGACACTAAGCCACTTAGTGTGACCGGCCTCGACATTATTATATATCTACCTACTTAAAACCATAGATCCTAACGAGTACATATGCTTTTACTAAGTACAAACCAAACACCAGTGATCTGAGAGCAGTGACTATTTATCTTTTCTTGTGTAATACTCGACCTTCACGGTCAACACCGGATCAATGCTATTTATTTCCACGCCACAGTTTATTTAGGGTTAGGTTTCATGTGTTCTTTTCCATTTATTTTTACACATTTTTAATCAATGAGAAGCATCACTGTTAACTTCCTTGTAACGGCACTTATAATGTCTATAAACTTTTTCTGATTCTGAAATAATGCCATCAATATCAGGAAATGTCTCTTCGATCGGTCGGTGATGCAGAGGGTTGAATTTCAAAATGTTGCTACAATTTTTACTCTTTACTTTTTGGTCAAAAAAAAGAAGAGACAAGAGACAAATTTGTTTGTATTTAGCGACTGACAATTTACATATAACTGCTGCTGGAAATTAAGTTTAGAGATAGAGTTTTTTTAATATATTTCTCTATTCATCATTATGAGCTCACAAACATTAATTCAAGCTTTTTACCCCAATTAAATATCCTGCTTGGACATTTAAATAATTACACAGAAAAAATACAAATTTAAATTCAAACATTTGAACGGCACATTTGAGCTCATATTTACAGTAGATTGTTATTTTGTATCAGACTAATAGACAAGACACCGCGAGGAGACCTCTGTTCAAATAATCTGATCACTCTCTGGTCTGTGTCAATAGAAAAGCCAGCTGCTCAGGAGGGCGCTGTGTAATCTCTGCTTCCTGAATATCATTTCAGAGAGAAATCACCAGAGGACAGAGACACACGAGCGGCACCTCGGAAACAATCTTCAACAAACGGACAGAGGGGAAATGAACGAGAGGGAAAGACACTGACGGAGGAGGCGTTATCAGATGCATCCCGGACACCATGTAACCCGGCAGAGTGGCTCTGCTTTGGAGAGGCTGCCTTGACCTTTTCAGTATTCATCACCAGATTGCATCTCCAGCCTCTAAACCAATCAGCACTGTGGAATTTCCGGGTCAGTGTAACAACCTCAAAGTAAAGGTCAGCATGAAGCGTCCAGGGTCCACAGTGACTTGGGAGACAGTGCACGGAGGACAGGGTTTATCTACCTGGCAAATGACACATTAGCTCACTGTGGCTGAAGTCCAATGGAGTCAGCTGCAGGACGACTGCTGGCTGCGGGAAAAGGATTTTTTTCTCCCAAAAACTGCTGGTTCAGAAGATGTCACATTAAATTACGTATGATGTAGAAAAAACATCTTGTTATTTGTGATGGCTGAACTCAAGAATATAATTTATTGTCAGAAAATATCTTTTAGGAAAAGGACAAATATCAATGTTGCTATAGATATTAGATATATAAATATAACAGTTGCGGCAGAAATATATTGATTTTCCAAATTTACCATTTACAACCATTTACTAAATCAACTCACGACCGTACTGCCACCTTCTGTCAAAGGGTTTTCTGCAGTTTTCAACAATTGAAGACTCTTTAGGACCATAATGAATTAAGTATTAGATCTATGTCAAGTACAACAGATATGAAGGAATATTGGAATCCCAGCAGTACTTATAATTCCCCATAATTGAAGACAAGATAAGTTTCCTCGCAGATAATAAAACCCTGAAAGGCAAAGTTATCTTGTAAACTACAGGTAGAGACAGTAGAATTTCCACCTCACTCATGCAGGTCAAATTTCAAATGACTTTACTGTAGAAACCTGGATGTTTTAAAGGAGAAAATTTGCTACATTTATTGCACTTCAAACTTCAAGCTCCTCTAAAATATTAATATTAAGTAAACTAAATCTCTAAGAGGTGACAAAGAATTTTACCCTCATTCTTTTTCAGGCTGAACCTCACTGTCCGATGAAATGCATCAAGTGGTTTTACTGTAGAAATTTGTAAAAATGTAAAGGGCAAAATATGCAACATTTTCGTTATACCACTCAAAACATGCTCCTCAAAAATATGAATTAAAAAAAATCCCTCAAATGAACTGAACCGCTCACATATACAAACTGCATCCTGCCAATCTGATTCGGAACTGCATTTTGAGCTTTTTCAGACTTTTGAAGAACCCGCAGGGCTCTGATTCATTTAGGTGTCACTATCACTTTATTTGCTCAGTTAAATGAAAATGTTAATTGGAAACATGTGCCCCATCCAAGGCCAGATCCAAGATACAAACTAATCACATTAACTTTTTATTCATTTTCAAGTGACAGTTAACAAGTCTCAGAACTCTGGCTGGAGGCCTGTGTTAAACACAAAACATGGCATTTTGAAAATACCACTGTCAAATTAATTGAAGTGTAAAGTGTGTTGCTGATTTGAATAACATCTCCTCCATGTGGACTAACTCCACGAAGCCGTAGCTACAAATGTGATTGTTCGTGAAGGAAGGAATGTAGAATAAGAGTTAAAAAAGCCAGAGGAAGCGACTCTGGATCAAACTCTCCAGCTCGGCTCCATCGATTTCCAACAGCAGTCGTCTGGAGTCTGTAACTCCACCTCACAGATGCAGAGATCAAAGAGGGCAGATGGGAGAGAACACAGGCCAGAGAGAGTTGTTGAATTTTATCTTCCACCACTTCAGCCTATTTAGAGCAAAGCAATTCAGAGAACGATCAATGTAAATATGCTGAATACATCAGCTGCACCCACACAATGTATTAAATGACACATCATCACGATTTGAATATCAATTAAAAGTTATTCGCGTCATGTGCTCAGATTTTGACTAATCGTGACAGTAAGTACAGCTTTGTTTCGAAAAAAGAATGACAATTTTAAAGAGAAAGAAACACAAAAGCTTGACTACAGGGTTCTCATTGTCCTCTTGTAAAAACTTGTCACTTGTCACACACTTGTACAATAACTACCACACTTTACAGGTTATCCAGAGTGGATGATTACAGTCATTCTGCGACAAGAACTCAACACCTCAGCAGAAAGCAAATGAAACCCTGCAGCCGCTAACAGCAGTGTCTTGTTTCTGTAATGAACCGGGAATCTGTCAGAGACGTGTCATTCACTGCAGGTCCCTGTGACCAGAAGCAGTTCAGAATACAGATTAATTCTAATCGCTTTAATAAAAGTTTGTTAACTTTTTGTATCATGATAATCATTACATTTCGAGATATTACATTTCCATTTCCTGTTTTTAACTTGTTTTATTGACATGTTCTATTTGGCTTAGAATTGCCCTCCGGGAAGAAATAAAGTTGTTTTGAATTTGGTACGATTTTTAATGATAAAACGATCGGTCCATTAATCATTTTAGCTCAATTTTTAAGCAAAACAACATTTGCAACAGTTCCTAAAGGATCTGACATTTCTCTGCTCTGCCGGATTGACAACTGTTAAGTCTTTTGAATTTGATATTTAAAAGACAAAATTATAAATTAATCAAAAACGTATAAATAAACATAATCTAAGAATAATATATTGCAGATTTATTACATTGAAAAAGTTTGGATTGAAACACGGCTGAAGTCTCAACTGGAGGAATCTCAGAATGTTCTTCAATCTGGCCTCCGTAGATTTGATGACTTCTTTGACCATGAAAAATAAAACGGGGTGATGGCGTTGGCGATACATCAATACGTACATTTGTTATATATTTGCTGTATGTGCTGTGGGTTTATCCCTTTCTCACATATGGCCTCAAGTCAATGCCCTCGACATTTCGATTTTGCTGCAGCTGAGCTGAGCTGGAGTGAATCATGATAGCACGGAGGATTTGATAACTTGGACTCGAGGTTCAGCCTTTGCCACGGACACTTTCTTAATGCATCCCTGCTGCTGCCTGGCACTAATAGTCAAGAGTGGCTACTAATACTCTACTGCTGGATATTTAATCACCCAATCAATCTTACCTGTGACAAAGGCTCCTTAGCTACTCTTGGCAAGAACATCTCTGCCTGCAATCTCCACCACATTTCCCCCCCGTCAATGGAACAGGAGAATAGGCGGAGAGGAGAAAAGAGAGGAGGTGAGTAGAGAGAGAGAGGAGATGGGAAGAGAGAGGAGGAGGAGGAGGAGGAGGAGGGGGTGTTTAATCTACTGATTCAATTCCTGCCAATGCCCGTCACTCTCCCTCTCTGTCAGGGAGGGCAAATGGAGCATGCAGCCCAAAACACCCCGACCAAATCCCATTTTCTCTCAACTTCTCAGTCTCTCTCTGGCCGTCTCTCCCTCGCATCTCTGTGTCCATCTCTCACTCCATCTCTCACCCTCTGTCTTTGCCCCTCTACCACATTTTCATGCCTTTTCGTCAGCCGCTCGCCGACTGACGCCTTCTCCCTGCATTCTTTAAGCCCTATGAAAACAAAACCTTTGAGGCCAGCATTTATCCGAAGGAACTAAAATAGCAAGCAGACTTTGTGTTTGCTGGTCTCATTCGCTGTTTTGACACAAAAAACCCTGAAGTAAAGCTGCAAATATAGTCACTGTAACATTACTGATAAATAGTATACGTGTCCAAGTTACCATTCACACACACACACACATGTATGAGTCGGGTGGTGGAAGGTATTCTTGACGTCACCTTCTCTTATTAGCTTCTTGAACTTGAGACACAATTTAGAGAGTAGAAAACTTCCAGATTTCCAAAGTTTGGACATCAGTATGAATATGAGTATTGCCCAGTCAAAAACACTATTTATAAACATTTTGTATAAGGTGAACGGTTGTGCTTTTCTGGTGATCAGCATAAGCTAGGCCACGATGTCATTTTTGACTTTATTAGTGAGGTCGTATAGAAGAGGCAGACAGGAAGCATGGGGAGGGAGAGAGGGGAGAATGATTTGCAACAGCAGTTTATGAGCCATGCCCGATGCCCATTTGCCTACCAAGGATGCTCGTGCATCATTCGTTTAAAGGATCAGTTGGAAATTGATACTACTCACATTTGTCATGAATCTTCACCAAGATATATTCAGGCGTATACCGCCAATGAAACTACAATAATATACGATAAGATAATATACGGTAGAATAAAATGAGATAATCTAAATGGGATAGTGGAAAAAATAACTCAGGATAGGTAATAAATAAGTAACAAAGGGCAAGAATGAAAGAGGAATAGAATACAAAGGACTGATATAGAAAAGAAAGAGGCAACAGAAGAGCGAACGCTTCTGCAACAGGCCACCACTAGGGCGTCGCCATTTTGGGAACACGACAATGAGGATTTTTGTTTGGATTAAACAAACAAATTTTGCTTCAATTTGTGAGTTTCAGAGGCAATGGTATATGGTTATTACCATGCAACAGTTTCCCTCAAGAGAAAGAGGACATTTGTATAATTCCCTATGTCCTTTAACATTTTTAGCTTCTGATCGTCTTGACCGCTGCATCACATTCTATGCATTAGAGAAAAAGGGTAGAATATTAATGTCAGTAAACATAATATAACAAATCATTATGTGAATCACTGCTCATTCTCCCAACTCCATAATTATGTTGTAATTCCACTGATTAAACACAGATAAAAAAAACAACACTTCACGAGTGTTTGTGATGATTGGTTGCGATGGCTCTTTTGACACGATGACACACAACCTCCAAGGTTAAATATGTGTTGTGAAATGATACCCTTGTATTACGCTTCTATGTAATTTGCCTCTGGCTCTGACCTCATTAACTGCTGAAGCTGGTTTGCTATTATTGTGGTTTCGCACCTTTCACATTGTGGACGGTGGACACGTAATCATGCTGGATCTCTCCCAAAAGACACACACGGAGGATGAATTATGCTGCTATGTTTTTCTCTCTTCGTAGTTTTAATGGTATTATTCATAAACAGTCATTTGCCATGCTGTTGAAACATCTCGGAGTTGAGCATCTGGGTTTGTTTGCACACATAGCTGATCGAAATCTGCCACGTTCACCACGTCCAAGCAAAATCCACACGCATCTAAGAGCATAAATGTATAATTAGTGTAATGCGTGTCTTACTGTATCTGCTTTGCATTGCTGCGCACTGGAGATGAAGCGGCTTTGCTCATCCTCTTGCCAGCTTACGCAGTTGACACATTAGCATACAAGCCTTATGTCTCTTTTTATGTCCTCTTTTCATCTGTGCAGAGCCTCAGGCTGAGTGCCGCTGTGCCACTGTAAGCTTTGTCACCCTCACACGGGCCCCTGGCCAGCCACGCCAGCCCTCTCTCTTCAGTCATCTCATTTACACCCGGTGTAATTAAGAGCTTCAACCCCAAAAAAGCTGGTGACTCTTGTCGAGACAACTCCCAGAGGATTTTACGGCGAGGCTGCCAAGGCAGCTGAGGGAGGGAAGACAGAAATAACAGTGCAAACTTGTGAGCAAGACTTCCTATTCAGTAAAATTACAGTACGCAAGAGATTTAATAAGCGAGGAGCGTCCGCCAAAGAACGTGTAAAATGAAACATACTGCTGCGATTACAGCTGCTTGTTAGCCATGCAGCATGAGTGCAAGTGTTTTCTGTAAAGACATTTAGAAATAATTTTGGAGGAAAAATTCTGGTGTTGCTGAGTGCTGCGCTCGTCTCTGTAGTTTCTCTTCCACTTTGACTTTCTCTGATGCATCTCTAGACGTCCCTGTGTAATGTAATATACCGATACGCTTTCCTCTTCTGCCATTTTATCATGAACGAGAAGTCTTAAAAGCGATTCCACTTATTATGTTCCTCTCTTTTCCTCCAGGGATCATCTCTCTCAGTCGGTTGGTAGATAAGTGGCTGTTGAGGTAATCAACCCAATAGAAGCAGTTCGAGATTTTACCTATAAATATATATACAAGCTAAAACCACTCTGGCCACTGTACTGCGTGTTAGGAGACAGACCGTGGTCATCATTACCGAACTATAACATGTGGACTCTGATTTTCTCAATAACCTCTCATCTGATCTTTAAAATTGAACGGGTGTTTTGCTGAGCACCCACATGTTTTGGATGAGCGGTTTTTGGGAGAGCTTCAATCATCAGTTTTCTACATATTACTTGACAAAGAAAAAGGCAGAACTACATGACAGTGCAGTAACATGGCAATTTTACAGAGCACCCATATGAAGGTTTTTAGAAAAGTGGCAATCAAGTGCAACAGCACGTTTTACGTGCAATAACCTATTATTGCACGTAAGTCACCAATGGAGCGAGGAGATAACATGACTGTCATTGCAGGTGTATGGCTCAGATCAGTAAATCAATAGTATGGTGACTAATCAGCATTTCTTTTCTTCTGCTTTTTTCTGAATCAAATTATGACTATGGTCAGTCAAGACTTCAATTACTTGCTTAAAGTTAAACTAGATTGGCCAATGTCAAGGTCATTCAATTGTCCTAATCAACTTGTTGGACATCAGAGCAACTTTGACATGGAACAAAACATAAAGCCTGGATCGTTACAGCTCCAAAATAACAAGACTCATGGTCTGCTCCACATCAACAACAGTGAAAACCAATCCTCCTCTTCCCTGAGGGACAAGGGTGTGAACTCCGGGGACAACAACCAGCACCATCCTAACAGACAGACGAACATGTTTGATGTTTTTAACATTTCAGCACCAGTTTCATCTGTGACATCGACCAATATGTTAGGATGACCACGCTCACGGCTGGACCGTACCGCAAAAGAAGAACCAAGGCAGGATAGTTGTGTGTCAAGACGAGTTTATTGTGTCTCTCAGGCACCTGGCACAGGTCCTCCACCTCATGCAGCAACACAACCTCAGTCTGACAACAAAATGGCCCCTTATATAGGGGCCTAATTAAGTAGGGAGAAACCATTCCCCATCCAGCGAGGCTCTCCCCTTGACAACACCCCCCTGTTTATCACTATCCCCATCATTCTACTACATACCCACAAACACACACATCCACTTACCAACACCCCCTCATCCCCAATTCCAACACCCCACAACAATCACATACCCCAATCCTCCCACACCCACACTAATCACCACTTGGATGGCCCCGGAACTATAAATATGGTGCGTGTTTGCTGGGGAGGCCTTTTACCCGAACACCCTGGAGACAAGAGAACTGGTGAGTAACATTACACACACAAACACACACTATTGCACACTGTTGCACCTTAACTCATGTCCCTCTCTTTGCAGGTGCATGTGGCCACCACAGAACCCACCAGCACAGACCCACAAAGGACAACAAATGTAACACCAATCAATAACGGTTAACTGTTTTTAAGTGTGCAAATATACCAATAAAGTGCACTGTTTACCAACGCCTGTGCAATTATTAAAGTGTATGGTGCAATATTCCCCCACCCCATCTCCAGCTCCAGGGAACGAAGTTCTCTTCGTTACACAATATGAGCACAGTTGACAGCCCCCTGCTGGAAGAGATGAAGGGTTTTAAGGCAAGCACAAGACAGCATGTACCGTACACACAGCTTCCGATGTCATGTTTGCATTCTCATCCCTAGAAGTTGGTGCAAGTCATACAATACAGCTAGTGGTGATTGGTTGGGGGCAAAAGTTAATTTAGATGGTTTATTTCGCATCTTACAGGACTAATGGGAACTGTTCCCAATGTCTTGATGCCAGATGACCACAGGGCACCTTCAGAAGTCTCGAGGAACCTGTGGGCCAAAGCGGTTTCAGTGGCACCCAGAGGAACATCAGCAAAATTTGGCAGAATGGTAATAATGTTTTGGTTGCTCAGTGAATTATTACCTTGTTTATATAAAAGACCTTGTAAAAAGTTGCTTATTTACACATTTAGCAATTTTCAGAGAAACTCTTTCATTTGATGTTGTGTTTCTGTCCACCTGGCAAATGTAACTCCAGTATTCATGTTTTTTCAGCCTGGTTTTCGGTCTCTAGCTGCTCTTGGGGGAAATATCTGGCTCCTTTATTGAGTCTTTTACTACTTTGATCCCATCCAAGAGAATGACTCACTTGGACGAAATAAATTCAGGACAATTAGATGTCGGCGGCAAGTTTCCTTAGTCAAGTCTGAAGTAAACCTCCCATTAGGCATCCAATAATCCAGCGGGTAATCAACGAGGCCAGAGGGAAAGTAGCTTTAATGAAAACTCAGTTTGCCGAGAGAAACTCTGAGTTTTCTGCTCCAGGAACCGAACACTTAAACTCTGAGTCACTGTGGAGCTTTTCAATAAAACCTAAGTTTTTCTTCGTCGATGTCAGATGTCTGACATTCATTTCATCATTCATGTACTTGATATCCAATTATATTAATTTGCAGAGGTTTACATTGGAAGAAGGTTATTAGTCTGTTACCCACGACCTACTTTTACTAACATTGCCTCTGTCACAATCCTTCGGGCATCAATGTAAGGACAGAGAGAGCGATCATGACACTGACATTCAAATATTATGCATCGTGGGTTAATCCTGTTTGCTTTTATAACACAAACTCTGTGGACAAGACAACTGTGTGAAGCGTTGGACACATAAGACAGTGATCATAGGTAAGAATTGAAATAAGAACGTAAGCAGCATGTGGTCTTACTTTGTGTTTTGTTAAATTTGGTTTCAGCCAACTTATGCAAGATTCCTAAATACCTAAATAGATACTCAAAAATGTTCACTCAATTTCAAACTAGATGCTATTTCATCTGCATATCAGCAAAATCATAGTATTGTGGCGTGCACTCATGGGTGTGTCCTCTCACCCAGTGGGTCGATGGGAAATGTAAAGTCTGTAGCTATATATACTTCCCGTATGGGGAACATGTGCCTGTTCTTCCTGACTACTGATTAAACAACAGTAAGCAGTACCTGCGTCTCTGCCTTTCCTTGTCCTGCCACAGTATTACAATTTTATCTATACAATTTGTATTTGAAATAACCAGTAATAAAGATTAGGATTTTTGCACTTAAGTATATGCATTGAAAATAAAATATACATTATTCTAATTAATGCAGTATTATTATTGGACAACACTGAATTAACTCTCTTTGCCAACTCACTGTTTTCTAATATTTCCATATAAATGTGCAGTTTTGCTGATATATATCTCCCGTACCCTTTCTTCTCTTTATTGACCTCCTGTCATGGAGAATCACATATCAGATCTCTATTGATGACGGCTTTATCTATTCACCACATTAACTCAGAGTGAGCATATCAGAAGGTGATTGAACTGATTGATCACCTTTGTCCACACAAGGTTTCAAACTCAGCATTCTTACCACCCGCCCCCCCGACCAGGGCCCCGGTGCTGCACACCAGCAGCTCGTGACCTTGCTTGATATTCCATCAACACAAGAGCCAATACTAACTGTAAGATTACAGGCAACACATGTGTAATGTATACAAGGAGCGGCGGGCGGGGGGGCTTTACAACCCGCGGAAATAACAACACGCTCACATTTCGCACACCGGCTGAAGAGATCCCCCCCCGCATTGGAGATTAAAGAGGTGACCCTTATTTCCCGTAGGAGCACTTACTTCCCGTCTCCCTCCTCCACTCCCCTACCCCCCCGAAAATCCCCACTGAATACATGATCATTGCTGAGATGACGACCTGGAGGATTGGATGTAAACATCCCAGAGAGAGAGAGAGAGGGAGAGAGAGAGAGGGAGGGGAAGAGAAGCGGAGTCCTCAGAGCTCCTTTATCAACTTGATGGGAGGTGTTATTTCTTAAGCAGGCAGCCAATATCCATGCGATCTGTCAAGGACGGGCACAGGATGGCAGAGGTGAGACATGAGACAGCTCCAGACAACATAACGTCCTTTTGTGGGTGCATATGTGCATAAATACACAAACACACACACACACACACACACACACACACACACACACACACACACACACACACACACACACACACACACACTCACACACACACACACGTGTACATGCACCAGTCTTGAAGTCGCACAGTTCGACAAATTGAGGGATTAAAGATCTCCATCCTGCAAACCCCATGTCATTACACGAGTGGGATTTCAATCTCGACCATGAATGGATGCTCGTATTCAAATCACAGCAGAAGAACCAGTGAAAGGTAACCAATTACTGACGGCGTCAACATTACACTCCACCTTATTCCGTGCAGGTATCACTGGGAGCAGAAATAAGAAACATGAGTCATCCTCCCCCAACCTCCACACACACACACACACACACACACCTGTCTGCTGCCTTTGTCTTTTATCACACACACATCTGTTTGTCATATTTCATCTATGCCGCATTGCATCTCTGTCAAATGAGCAGGTCTCAGTAAACCTACATAATATCCAGCACTATTGCAAACATCAGAAAACATATGCATTTAATTTATTGGTTTGATGGTATATATATTAATGTCACATTAAGGCATTCCTTTTATAGCCTAAAAATACTGCATCCACTCCTTTGTCCGTATCGGATCAAAACCAAATTTCATCGTCATCTACTCAACCAATAAACAAACAGGTAGGAAGGTGCGAACACAAGGGACGTAGCTGAAAACTGTTGAACTGCTTTAAACAACTACTTGAAATGGAAAGCAGCTAAGTCCAGCTCGAGAACTCACTTACGTCAGTATATGACGTAACGCACTACTATTAACATTCATGATGTTGCCTTTGCATTGAGTCTTGTGTCTGCTGGTTCCAGCCCTTTATACATTTGCGTAACTCCTCTATGTGCTCACAAGAATTTACCAATAATGCTGCTCTCATTTTTTTAATCTCAGATTTTGTTTCTGTAGTTAGAAAATGGGAGAAGAATGGCATAGGGATTAAAAATGAAAATACGTATCAGTTGGACTATTTGTTAACCAGCTGCCCATCAGATTTGTTACTTTATTGCAGAAGAGAGTCATATTGTGATCGTCATGGTTATACAAAGCTCTTACTCATTCCATCTGCAATAACTGGTCTGCATGCAAACGCTGTCCCTGAAACACAGAGCACATTAACAAAGGCCAGGCCGATGAAGGTCACATGTGATGCCACGTAGCCAGAGGTCTGTATGTGAGGATCACTTGGCACGGTTCACTCATTCCCTGGAATTTTATCTGGTTGCTTTTTTTGTGGAAAGACTTGTAGAGGGGCGCGGAAGCAGAAAGCACTGCGGGGTCATCATGGTTTATAAGTTGGCCCAACTGCCCCTTGGTATATTATCAAGGCCAGAAGGGAGATGTCAGGGGCCGGTGGAACTGTGGAGATGGAAGTCCCCCCCGCTTCATGGCTTGTTGCTCCCAACTCGGCGACCCACAGCGCAGGCAAACACATGGCTTCGAGCAAGGACACCAGAGAGAGCCTGTGTGTGTGTGTGTGCGTGTGTGCGTGTGCGTGTGTGCGTGTGCGTGTGTGTGTGTGTGTGTTTGTGTGTGTGTGGCTGCGTGTGCGTGTCTGCGTGTGCGTGTGTGTTGGTGGTTTGTGTTGAGTGACACAAGTGTTACTACACAGGCAATGCAGCATGTGCAGTTGTCCCCGCTCATTAATCTCAATGTAGCATAATTAACAAATTACCCCAGAGGTAGATTGCATCACATCAGAAAATGTGCCACGTTCCTCGAAAACGACAAATACATTGTGTCTCTTTGACACATTTATTCAGGGTTTTGCCAAAAAATTATAAGACCTCAGCACCTCAGCTTTTCGCCTAATCTGAGTGAACAGAAAAAACGAGTTGTATTTAATAGATAATGACTATATACTGTATCTTCATTCATTATGACATGTTTTTTTGTGTAGAGTGTAACTAAGGCCTGTTACATTTGCATTATGGGTCATTTGTAGCCTTATTGGCTCTTTTTAAAGTCCATCAGTAACAAGTCTTTCAAAGTTAATCAGCTTAAAAGTGCTTTGATTGTCTAGTTTAACCAGCAGGGGTTTCTGTAGCCTCATGTAAAATGGGCACACATTACAAGTCCAGTAAAACCTTTACGGGTTTTTTAAAGTCCACTGACACACCAATACAGGGCCCAATGGTATTAATCCAGTCCAACCATCAAACCAAGAATTATGTCTGTCACCGCTTAAGAAAGAGAAGAAACAACTCAGTCAATCAATCAATGGCTAGTGTGTGTGTCTACAGAGCAAACATTTTGTAAAGCAGCCAAACACTGTGACGGCTGTGAGAGGACGAAGAACTAACAGTTCAAATCCATTCTCCATTAAGTCTTGAGTTACCAGTGTTGTTTTTATGGTGCACAGTGCAATCACTCACAAAAGTATGAGGGATTGCTTCAGGACAACAGACTCATTTAATCAGTATTTGTTTCACGATTCTTCCTGCTGATGTGTGAGTGAAATGTGGAAAAACAACAGCCCACAATGGGTTTTTATAAATATTCTACTCATAAAAAGAAAGAATGTTGGATAATTAACAATTTAACATATGCCCTGGACAAACAACAACAACAAAAACAAACAAAAAACAAACCCTGGTTCACCTTTCACATGTCTTGGTGACTGCGACCACGAGACAATATGAAACGCATTCATCTGCGGCGCGGTGGCATTTCTCCAGATGTATAATTCATGGCACACACCTGTCCCCCCCCCCCCCCCCCACTCACTCCCTCTTTGCTTTGTATTCCACCATGTTCGTTCCCAGTACTATAATTATTCATTACAAGGGCCTTCAATCCGATGTGACGGAGCAGCATAATGATCAAGTGAGCTTTGTTGAACCTGCACAGCTGGACAATCTGAAGCGAGGGTGAAGTCAGCGCTGCAGGTGCAACTGTTCTGCACTTGTGCATCTTTTACTTGTGAATGTGGAAATAACGACCACCATCAAGAGCACATCTCCACTTATAACAAGGCAATACTGTTAGAGCACATCTGCAGTACTGGTAGAGTACTTACTGAAGAGAAGCTGGATTGGAACAGAAACCCATCGTCTCTGTCACCGTCTGGTTTAACACTTTGAAATGAAGTGAGACGCAAATGAATGTCAACCCCACAATTAAAACAGATTTACAACGAGTGACCTTGACACCAATGACACTTCTACGAAACACAACCACAGTCTGTATCCGTATTATGGCAAAACTACAATTGTGTGGAAGATGCGGACGATGATGTGGAACAGCAAAGGGAGAGTTTTTCCTGCAGCGCTGGTTTTGATTTTTCGTTTGCAGTGACATCTTGTTTCATGTGTTCCGACAGACACAAATTCAAACTGCCAACCCTTAAATGTCACATTGAAGCACAACTCTTTCATAACTTGAATGGAATTCAGTTGAGCCAGAGTTGAGTGGATTCTAACCAGCACTCGCCCCATCTCCACATCATCTGGTTTTAGTTTTGTGAAATCCTGTGAAAGAATTTGCCAATGAACAAATAGGGCGATAAAACAGAAAAGTACCATTTTGTGACAAAAGATAAAAGATTAAAAAACAATTGAATTATTCGGCTTTTCCATGAACGGGTTAATACCTAACCTTGATGGTGGAGGCAATGAAATAGAAAAAAAGCTTTATAAAAACCGAGTTGGAAAAAAGGTCCTCTAACAGGTGTTACCACCTGTGCAGGCCTGGACGATTGTGGTAATATGATAACACTTAAATGTTGAATTTTCATTTCCAATATTCATCGAGATTGGTAAAAGATTTGGCAAAGAGCACACACTGTAAAGTCTTTAAAACCAAAGTTTAGGACCTCACTTTGAACTCCGTCGGAAAAACTTGAGACTTTACTTTGTAATTCCCAGAGCAATCATTTTGTTCCACCTGTTTTTATGGCGTAACTGATTACTACCTATCCATAAAAAACATTTCACAGCCCCGAGACAAAGCCCAACTACAGAAGCTCTGAACACGGGTCCTTGGAGCAAATAAACTGCTTTCATCGTTATTTATTGGTATTCATTAATAGTTAACTTTGTCGAGGTATTGGATTTCAGTGGGGGTGCTGTGAGACATTTCTTTTGGAGTTCATGCACTGTATCTCCTAAATGATCAAAATAAAACATCCATTTGAGTGACTGTGGAATTAGTCATCCTGTGGGCAATTACAGCAGCTGACATGCCTGAGCGCTGTTTATTAAGTCTTAGGTTAAAAGACTACAGCAGAGAAATCCTCCAGCCACAAACAGCTGAATGGGCCGATTACAACCAACCAACACCAAACCACACTGTGGCAACATCGCATTCCAGAGTGTGCATCGACATCACTGCACATTCTCCACCAAAATGTGTCATGCGGGAGGTGTATTCGGCATCACCCCCGCCCCCCAGTAAGTGAATGTGAGAGGTAATGAGCGGAGAGGGCAGGGTTCAGGACATGTAGGAGGTTGATCTGTATTCTCCACAGGCAGCCCCGGCCCCTGGACCCGTCTCTCGGGGTCACGCGGATCAGAGGCAGCCTGCTGCTGCAGCTGCTGCTCTCGCAAAACCGAGGCTGTGGCGGCTCCATTAGGAGAATAGCAGTGAGGTAGAGGAGGGCTAATGTTGTGAAGGCTTCATATAAAAAAGGTTTATTAACAGTCTGTCTGTTCATCACTACCTTGAATTTCTCATCTGGGTAGTTTGCCTGGGAGGAAATGGCAGGGGAGGGCAAAGGCGGCTGAAATCATACCAGCTGGGTAAGCATAATGTTTCACTAAATGGGTCAAACGAGACGGCGCTGATTACTGGAAGGAATTGAGTCGAGTGTGAGTGGTTCGCCCCTGAACCCACTGTAGGGCAACCTGAGAGTGTGTTTATGAAAGCCACTGCCTACAGCCCAGTCGGAGAAGTCTAAATACTTTATCTAAAAGGGCAATGGGCAGGGGAAGTACAAAAGATACTTAGCCAGGAACATTAGATACTTCCAATTTGCATCACATACAGCAGATTGCATTCTATGTACAGATATGATACACCACTCTATGTAAACCTGAATGCATTATTACCTCTGCCGAGGACGTTGTGTTCTCATCCAGGTTTGTTTGTTTGATTCAGCAGGATAACACAAAAACTACTGAACAGATTTTCACAGAACTTGGTGGAAGGATGGAACATATGCCAAGAAAGAACTCATTAAATTATGGCCTGGATCCAGGAATTTATTTCCCACTCTATTTGACATTGTGAGATACAGTGTTTATTTGACATTTACATGCATTTGTAATGGTTTAATGGACCGCAGTTGATTTATGATCTTTAGGGATTACCCCCACGGTTTGGAAGACATGCTTAGGACTATGAAGTTTTCATATTGGTGTAAAATATAGTTTTACCGATTCAAAAATAATAATTGCTTTTTTGTATGTAGCCATTGTCGCACAAGACAACCTTGAGCTTTATTGACAGAACACCTTGAACATTACAGGTACACACACACAGCGGCAGTTTGTACTATGAGGTCTGACTGTGTGGACGCTAAGACGACTGTGCAAGCATGCGAGAGGAAGAGGAAGAGCGAGCACGAGGCAAACAACGCTGCTCACCGCTCTACAAGGAATCAAAACACTAACTCACAGATTTCCTACGTTATTATGGAGGGAAGTGAATTTCTTTTGGTTCACTGTAAAACTGCTGATCCGAAGAATTATTATGTGTCTAAAAACGCTGATCCTATTGTGATCTGTTGCATCCCAACAAATCTCCCTAAGAATAATTCATATTCAGCCATATTTAGGGGACTGGTATTAGTGATTGTGTGCAATTTGGTGCAAATCCAAATAAAAAGATCGATCTAGCAGATTTGAATGTGGCTTCTCAAGGGGACAGGACTGATGCTCCGTTCTGCCCTGTGACTACCGACCAGCCGATTTCATCCCAAACTCGTCCTCTCAGCTTGTTTTCATGCTGTTAGTATTTTCCATTTCCCTTCCTGTGCGCCATGCCCGTTTCTCTTCTTTCTCTTTCTCCATCACACCGATTCTTCTGACCTCATGAGCCAATGAACCTCACAGATCATCACATTCAGTTACTTTAGAGGAAACACACTCTTCTCGGGGGTGAGACTATTTAATCAATGTGAACGTGTACTGTCGGGTCTTTTTTCATCGAATAATTGATGCTTCACACACATGTACCCTTGATTAAAAAAATTAAATAGAATGTATCTGCATTCAAACTGCTTTGAGATAAAGGAAAATTGATTAAATGGGGATAGCTGAAATTAAACAGAGGGGGAGGGACCCTCAGGGACATGGTTAGCATATAAATGGTATGGGGAGAAAAGGGAAACTTCAGCAAAAGTTATTGGTGCAATTATTTAACTCCATTCCTTGGGGTTTTCGTGGTTTCTATTTTATTGGAGCAATCACACCTTTTATCACTGACACCAACAAGTCTGTCACGTCTTAAACAAGACGGCTCCAGTCATTAAAGGCTGGGAATATATATTCCTTTTATCTTCTACAGTGAAATAATGATCCGCCCGCAATAGGACAGGGAAAAACACTGTGGGGATACTGACGGGCTGAATCACACCCAAAGGAGCTTCCTGCTTAAATCCCCACAGCTTACACTGGGCATCATGACACTCTTAAAGGTCCACTGCCATCTTATGTTAACTAGGACTTAGCTTCCAGTGCACGGTGTCGGACAGAACGCCACTTTGAGAGTTCACATCTCCATTGCTTTATTTCCTCTATGCGCTGGTCCTCAAATAAACAGGATGAAACACCGGCTGTTCAATCCCACCCACGATTCCTATTGTGAATTTAAAAACTCTCTCCATCTGTTTTATTCAGAACTTTTATTTTAATCCAGAGGAACACTTTCATCTGAACTGTCATCTTTCCCGTCTCGTGGCTCAAAGCAGCGCTCCCGAGCTCACTCTTGATTCGGCACATCACAGCACTTCCCTGGTTTTCTCACCTCACCCGGAGCACACTGTGTGAGCCTGCACATCACGTCGGGGGTGTGATGATGGCCCACTCAGTCACACAAGGGCATCTCGGACTCCTGTGGTTTAGCATACATAAAACAGAGCCACGCCACGTCACCGCACAAACAAACTGCACAATCCTTCACGGCTCTCGACCCCGGAGACAATATGCTTTGAAAATGCTGCCATCGCCCTCCAGATAATATATAAAACCATATTCATCCATGTGCACGAGTCACATGGTGAGAAAGAATTCATTTGTTTTGTTGTGCAATACCTCAGCTGCTCAGGTGACCTGATCGGGCCGCGTTGAGGAATCCCAGCTGTGCAGGTGAAATTTGTCACCGTCAACTCAGAGGCTAGAAAAGCTCAATAAATTCAGTAAAATGAGTTTGATGGAGGATCTTATATTATCAATGAAAGGCATCGTAGTCAATGTACTGTTGCGCTTTTCGTTTTCTTTACAGATGTAGGAATGTTTCAGGTTATGAATGACTACATTTAAAATATTGATAATTAAAATATTGTAAATCATTAGATCAAGGTCATAGTCTTATCTGTGCTTTTTATGCAATAACCTGAGGTCTCTGCTACTTGAGCTCCCGTGGATCCTTTGATGGCTGAATTCATATTTGAGATATCACTTATTACAAGGCATTTAGTCAGACTAAATCAGAGTTGGCACATTTTCTAGAAGAGAAATAATTCACAAAAATCGACGTGTCATGAAGTTGAAATTTCAAGTGGTCGCATTTGTGTGATTGAATAATGACATTTCTAACAATACACACATAGCACATAACACCCAACTCATACTTCTACCGTCGGTATGCGTTAGCCATTGTGGTTGAAAGTCAGTCTCTCTCTTTGTAGCTGTTCTCATATACCAGAGACGATAGCAGATTATATCAAAAACATAATAAGGGCAGAGGAATAACTGCTGAACTCTTCTTGTGTTTGCTTCGTCATTGAGCCAAGTAAGTTCTGCAGAAAGAGAATTAGCAGCCTTGCCTATCGACTCCTTGACACCTTGAGAGTTAAAACTGCTTTGCACATCCACTACACCTGTTGCAGATCAACACAACTAATAGGAAATCCAGCACCTATTAAAACACTGTCATTCAAGTACAGATACTTGTAAAATATGGTATTGTACCATTTTAATGGCAGGGTATTGCAATACTTCACACATAATCTGTACAGTGTGCAGCCCTGTAGGAAATTGGTTTCTGACTTTTGACCCAGCAGTAGCTCTATAAGTGTATATATATATATAAAAAAAAAAAAAACACAATGCTGTCTGTTCCCAGAAGATCTTAATGACCTAAAACCTCCAACATTTTGAAAAGAATCACCCCGAATGTCATCTGCAATAAAGCAAAAACTGGGAGTCGTACATCTGCTGCGACTTGCAGACATTAACCATTTGAACAATAGTTTTTCTCGCTCTATTTCTAATACATGAAACAAATATGCAACAAAGCATTGGCGCAATAATCAAACAATTAGCAAGGTAAGTTCAGAGAAGCAATTCCCTCTGTGACATTCACATACTTTACATGTTCAATAAAAACTACTGCATACAACCTACATACTGCCTACAAAGCAGCTTCTTCCCCGTAAAGGGCAAACAAAGGTCTTTCATTAACATCTCTCTAAAGTAAAGTGCTAGAAGTCACTTGTAGACTGGTTTTGTGCATTCTGAATGCTCCCTTTTTATCCTTCTAAAAAATAAAAAGAGAGAAAAGGCTGCTATCTTGAGTTCACAGCCTTTTCTTTCCTTTAGACAGGATCGTGCGTGGTCCAGCCTCGCCTGCTGCAGCCGTGTCTTCTTGCTTTTTGATGATGTGCAGCAGGACCGATGCTGTTTTGTGGCCGAGTCGTCCTTGGGATCATTAAGATGTCGCAGAGTCTTTGTGCTGCAATGTGCGCAACATGCAGTGGAGTCATCTCCCTGAAGGGTGCAACACAAGGCTTTTAATCACACCCGATCTTTTATTCTTTTTCTGCATTTTTCCTTTGTGACGTGTGTGCACGAGACAGGGGAGGACTCAAACATCTTGCTGTTAATACAGAGTAATCCCACAGACGAGCTATTCCACTTGACAAATTGTTATCTTAATGGAATTATTTTATATAAATTCACCTTTTCTTCCTGCCACAGGATTTAAATCAAGGTTATTTTGTGCTAGGGTTATTAAGATATACAATACAATTTTGAGTGTTTATATGATAAACATATAATTGTATTTACATTAAGTCAAGAAAGATATAGATTTCATTGCTTCATACAAAAATGTCGTCTCCCTTTCACCATGTAGTGTGGTTGGGGGACACTCGCCCTGCCCTTCACAGATCACTTTAAAGCTGCCATGTGTTATCAGGGACACACAAAGGACAGACATCAAAGTTTCCGTCCCAACTCGTCAGCAGTAGCTGCGCTGCAGCGGCTGCTGTATCATTAAAAGAAAGAGGCCTAGTGGCAGGAACAGGAACATTAGGGCATATAGGTTACTGCAAACACATCATAAAAGTTGCTTCACCTCTAACCGACTGAGTTTTCTTCTTGGATGATGAAAGACTATTTCAAAGACATATTGGTTTGAATCATAAAGAAAAGCAAACTAATAATAAAATAATAATGAGCGCTGACATTTAGCGACAGGCGGGGTACACCAAGGACAGGTGCTAGTACCTTTGCATGTCTTTATTTGGAGCTTGTAAACAATACGTCCACAAGTCGCCAATTAAACAAACCCACAAATCTTTGGACTGTGGGAAGTCAAAATAGGTCTACACAAAAAAAGTGTAGGGGTTTAGTTTGTCCAGTCTGGGCTACTGTAGAAAAACATGTTGGCCTCCACAGAGAGGACCTGCTCTTAAGTATTTGAATATAAAAGGTCCATTCTAGGGTAAGGACAACATTTCATAAAATGTATATGAAACACACCAGTGAAAACATCACAAGGATAATGTTATATTATATTTCTGCAAATTGATCCCTTTCACCTTAATCTTACACACTGAACCTTTAAGGAACCTTCTGTATCGTGAATACAAGAATGAGCATGGTTAAGATTAGTGACTGATGATGACACCACTTTAAAAAGACACCACTGACTCAATCAGCAGCCTCTGGAATGATGCATCTTTTTTAAATAGTAAATATGATCACAGTAATTACCAAGAGTCAAAGTGATGTATAAAATCGCTTCTTTTGTAGCAGCTGGCAGTTGAAAACCAAAAAGATTTTCAGTTACTATCTCATGTGACAACAAAGTATAACTTTAATTGATAATGAAAATAGATGAAAAGATTAAGCAACTCATCTCTTCAGCTACAGATGTCAAGGCAGAGAAAAAATGTAATCTTGAAAAATAATAAAATATTAATACAGCTTCATTTCTCCACAGAGCTATGGAAATATTGCTGAATAGTTTCACCCTTTGAAATATCTCCTATAATATGCTTAACTATAATTCAGCTTCCCTATTTACAGTGACTGGGGCAGTGTCAAGCCAAACAACAACACCAGCATCGACAACAACAACCACCGGCTGATGAACGACTGCCGAGATGGAGAAGAGGATCGAAGGGATTGATCCGCGCCCTGCTATCTCATCCCTGTTTTTACCCTCTGTCAAACAGGTGCCGAGGGGAGATGGATTTTGTCTGCCGAAGGAGTGGATTAATGGCAGTGGGAGTGGGTGGCGGGAGGGGGGGAGGAGGAGTGGGGGGGTGGTCTGGCTGCGCCCCGGACCCAGCTGAGTGCTGCTCTCCTCTGGGCAGAGTGGAGGTGGCAGAGGTGTTATTGACGAGGCTCGGGGAGAAGAGGAGGTGCCAGCGCCTCGGGCAGAGTGGGAGAGAGGAGAAACTTGTGTCAGCCTCACTCTACAAATGCACACGCACACACACTCAAAAGGCACGCGTGCACACATACAAACCACAGCACCGCATCCAGCCTCCCACAGCACTTCGAGCCGGCATAATGATGGATGGTTAGAGGGTTCAGCGTCTCAGTCACCTTTGTTCAGACTTCCTGCTCCGTGAATTTAGTGGCCATGGCGATGAATATGCATGCGTGCGTAGATGTTCACGCGCTTAACACAGAGCATATAAATTGCCAATTGCACCGAGTTAATGACACAAACATAACCCTTTGTTCAATCTCCATTGACTTATTGCGCGCTAAATTAATTGTCTGGCTGCCAATTACAATGGGTGTTTTTTTTTATTTTTTGGTGCATGGAGATGTATAAACAGATTACATTACTCTAATTGAGGGAGAAGAAAATATGTCGGAATCGTTGCCGGTATCACGGCGGCGCTAATGGCGAAACAAGTGGAGCGAGCTACTCCATCTTTGTCAACACTGAGTCAATTAACTGTAAAACAATACATGGAGCGTTGGAGCGGTCACACTTGGTTGGTATTTGTTGCAGTACTTCGAGAGGCTCACAGAAACTCTGCCTGCGTGAAAAAGTGTTTTGGATTCACCTGCCAGCTCGTAGGCCTCGAGTGGAGAGAGGAGAGAGAGAGAGAGAGAGAGGAGAAGCTCAGTATGCTACAGGCATCCGTCTCCCTCGCTCGCCCGCTCTCCGCACATCTCTCTTGTGAAACATCCCCGATAATTCCTCAGCGCTGCAGAAGTGCTAATGCCGGTTTTTATAAAAGATGCTCGGCAAGACAACAGGGTGTGCCCCCCCCCCCCCCCCCCCCTCTCAGATAAATGAGCACTCAAATGCAAGTCGACAGCAGTGGAATTAACAACCTCATCTCCCTCCCAATTCTTCCTCCTCTCCTCTCCCGGCCGTTTTTGTTTTCTTGAGACTCTGGCGACTAATTAAAGATACTGCGTCATGAAATGTGTGCTTCCTGCTGCCGAGTCTTTCATCACTAAGAAAACGGAAAAGCAATTGCCGATCTCCCTCCCTCACATGTACCACTTATCACAGATGCATACTCGCTGGCGTTAGCTGTGTTGAGTCCTTTGCTGGGCTTGTTATGAATGACTTTGTGAAACCATCAGCAGTTTACATGTGAAAATTATGTGAAATCGCTGATGATGGACGCGAAGATCTCAGTTAATCTCATTAGAGATTAATGTAAAGAGTGAGGCGTTACTCCTGCTTCAGCCTCAAGCGATAATCCACAAACTAAATGGAGCCACAAGCAGAGAGTTCACAAGTATGCAAGTTGCACGGTATCTTTGACTTTACCCTCAGGCTACTATGGTCCACAGTATGTAAATACAAAATGTACAAGGGGAGACATAAAAGGCATTATTCTTCATTATTGTTACTGTTACTGTCGACAAATCAGATGAAACAAATCAGATTCTTAAAAAAAAGCACAAAGGGGGTGTGCAAGTCTGCATTTATTGGTAACTACTTTAAACAGTAAATTATTACCCAAGCCTTATGTTTTCACCCTTGTCTATTTGTGTATTGTTGCAGAATTATGCAAATAACACATGAACAGATTTCCTCAATACTTAGGGGAGGGATGTGACTTTCTTTAACATTGCCTAATTTGACAATGTCACAGTTTCCCAGGAACCGGATCGTGGAACTTGATGAAAATATCAGGTATGGTTTACCTGATATCTATTAGTAACTGCAATTTGGTGCAGTCGGAGGTATGTGCTCTACTGATGCCATTCTGTTTTTATATATTGTGCACCAGTTTGTATTCATGGCACCAGGATGTTGTAGGTGGACAATGTGTAAACAAGAGTCAAAATAATAAATTTATAATCTGTACTGACATCTTTTTAATAGTGTTTGGACGACAGAATAAATAATAAACTTGTTAGTAGAACCAACTCATGGCTGATTTACCTCCTTTCATTATATTAGTTGAGTGTCGGCTGAATGTAAAGTGTTGCCAGCCTTATCCTAAAGCTTGTTTTAACTACAGACCTCATATCAGTCATCTGGCAAAATACCCAATCAGTGCTCCATGCAGAGTCATTGTTGTTGGATTTTAGTTTCAGTTCAGGGGAAATGACGACTCAATGAGAACTGGAAATCGACGAACAGAATCAGTATCAGAATACGATTCAGACGATACCGAACCATGGATCATCGGTGTAGAAGACTGACCTTTTGCCAAACAACAGGTACCAGTTGGCCCCGGCCAATCCTCCTCCTGCAGAAGGATTACCAGGTTGTGTGCCTAAGAAGTGCCACTCAGTCATGAGAGAATGCAGCAATAAAGTCAGGATGGATGTGTGGGTGGAATTGGGGCTTTGGATTTAAGCGATTTGCGGAAAAGGCACAGGCAGAGGGGTCGGGGGTGCCTGATGGATCGTTCTCGGTGAACAAGCGAGAGGACTTGGAGTACTTTTTTCTACTGTCCCCAATTGTCCCATTTGTCAGTGTCAGAGCGAAATACAGATGTGTGAGTGTACGAGAGGAGTTCATTTTGGAGGAAAGCAAAACCAAGTGATGATTACTTCGATCTGCTACTCCATCTTAACCAGATATTCGCTTACAGGTCCGCGAGGAAAAGCTCCATTTATATGCTAAACATTTTACCTCTGAATGAAGTGCTAAATGTAGCATTTTACTGTCAATAAATCACTATTACATTAATTTTAAGACACTGGTGTAATGACTGGTGAAAGCCCCGTGGAAATATTTCTCACATCAAACATGTTTTCCTCTCTACAGTGAGGAAAAGGCTTGGAGTGATGCCAGGGTAAACATCTTCTGCTTAACAGTGGCCTGGAATAAGGAAACATACCAACTACCTTATGGGATAGAAAATACCATTGTTGTGTGCTCTTTGTTGTATTACAATACAATTACAATACACACACAGTCTTAATCTTCTTCTTTTCACACTTTTCACTCAAAACACGTGAAATATTATGATTTAACCCTCTATGAAAATTCACAAAGATGTAATCGTCCTTTCCTCAGAATAAACTCAGTATCTTACACAATCCCTTCGAAGTCCTGCTACATATGATTATGTGGTGCAATATTATGTTATTTGAGAAACCTAAATTATAACAAGATGTTCCACATTCCTCATTTTAACTGATAAAGCATAAAGAATAAAGAACCTTCCCACATTTAATAACAGAAACATACACAGAAACACAGCACTCATCACAACAGACACCACAACAACAATAAAACTCCTCTCAGTGGACAGTAGGAGGTTAAACCACACGTCCCTTGTTTCCTATATCAGTTAATGTATAAATGAATCACCTAAACACACCAACATTACACTACAACACACCAGCTATATGCAGGATGTATTACTAAACATCAGAATATGAATTCAAGGCTTGAAGCAGAAAATTCTTTCCTATGAAATGTTAAACAGCTTCGATTGCAGGAGTTGACAATCGGTACATAAACAGGCTTAAGATTGGCTGTGCAACTCTATAAAAGCCACAGTGCAGAACAGGAGATCCACAGTGTAAATGTCAAAGAAACTATCACGTAAATCCCATTGTTCTAAAATAAGATGTGTCTCTAATGTGGGTGGAGTGTGAAGTGTGTGGAGGAAATGTCAATGTGACTATACCCCCCTCATATGTGTGGCAAATTGTGCCATGAGATTGTGTATATCACCCCTCGACCAAGTGTTTAGCAAACCAGTAAATCTCGAAATAAGAGTAGTAAATATGCTCCAAAAATTAATTCAGCACAAAACCATAATGTATGCACACATATGCATAATATTTTACAAAATGAGTATTCATAGCTGTTAGTTATTTCACATCTGCAGTATTTCACCACTGTGCAAATCATCAGCGTGAAAATATCACAGCGTGTTTGCCGAACGACGGTGAAAAGACAAAACAGCGAAAGAGACAAAGAGACATTACTTCCATGTGAAATACAAGTGAAAAGCACAGGTAGGTGAGCATTTAAAGCAGAAGTCGAGATGTTAACCTGAGTCAGATGTGAGAGGTTGGAATGAGCAGTGAGATCTGCACACTGAGCGCCCCGGGCTAACAAGCACCTACTGAGCCACCAAAACAAAAAAAAACAAATCTTTTAGTATTAACAGAACCAGAAAACTGGTTCTCCAATTACCATACAACAAACAAATATACCTTGTTAAACGGCAGATGTTATTTTTTCTATGATCTTTCATCACCAGTCCAAGTGTATTTTAAATGTTTCCAGCTTTGTGAACCAACATTCCTTTGCTATTTGTGAGTCTATGGCTGTGTCTGAGATTCCCTGACTAATCAATATATAATCCACTATATAGTGAGTTAGCCTTTTTGTTTTGCTGTCTGAATGCTAAGTGAAATATTTTATACCCTTTAGTGCAATCAAGACTTTTCTAAGATTTAGAAACAAAAGGTAACCAAACTTTATACGCATTCAAAATAAACAACTTTCATTCTGTCGTCACCAGTGCACAAGGAGAATTCTGGATTTTCATGTGATGTAGATTTTTTAATTCCTCACAACGAGGCGCTACAAGAAAAAATGTGATTCATTCTCAACCTCTCAAACTCTGTGATCTATCAAGGCCCAGAGGAAGGATCCCTGTTCGCTGCTGTGAAACTGAAGATGTGAAATATTATCCAGTGCCATCATAAGTCTTCAGGGTTTGAAAACATCCCCATCGCACCATGATATATTTTAACCATTGTTCTTCAAATGCAGCAAGTGACTCTTATATTTGTGTTCAACTACTTCAATAGGTCTACACATATTTTAACATATCTTCCATAAAACTCAGTGAAGAGAATTGTGTGAGGAACCTTATTGATATTGAAAAACACCCATTGTACAGTCATAATAACAATATTGATGATAATATCATATAAAATCTAAATAAATGAAATATTATGATATGAGTTTTTGCTCATATGCACTATAAGTTGAAGAGTTGCTATGGCTAAACTCTAAAGCTTTGGAGCTTCAAGACACATGTTAGCATGAGTAGCAAAGCTCGATGAAGAGTGTTCCTCATCTTCATCAGCGGAGGTCCCGTGCCGCAGCAGCAGGATCAGTTGATCTCCTCTGCGGCTTCACACAGCGCGGACAGGCCCTTAGCGGATCTGACTCCGGGTGATGAACTGGAGCTCAGCACGTCCACGTTAGCGTCATTGTCCACACAGACTCGGGATGAAAGTGACGTGAAGTCCGACAGAGGAGAAATCAAGAGTTTCACCCGCAGGGGACCGAGATGCTGAGGAATGGAGTCCAGAGAGAGAAAAAGGAACCTCCACCTGCTGCGTCAGGCGCCATGTTGACTGACAGGTGGGTTCTTCATGACTTTATTCATTGGTCACACAACATCTAACAGGTGCAGAGCAAACTACAAGAATCAAAGAACTGTCAATATACAAATACACAAATATATCATATAATCCTGTATACTGATATATGAAGATTTAACAAAAACCCTTTTTAGACTATAGATTTGATATTTGATTTTAATATACACCTTTTTTTTCCAAGATTAAGGGAATTAAGAAGTGAGTTCAGTTCAAATAATATACAAAAAAAAGGTTGCAATCAACTAAAAAACAAACTACTCATATGGTCATAGTTATATTTTAATTACAACAAAGGAATTTGAACCCAACTTTGATATGTAATTCATGAGAAATATGTCAACTCAACTTTTAATAATTCATGATGGAAAATGTGATGTCACAAATTCAAGAAAAAATCCCCACTGGAATTTCCTTTTGAATACATGCCAAGGATAAACTTTATCCTTCATTAAAAGCTGACAGAGTTGTGATGTCCTCAAAAACTTCACTGACTCTTTATAAGTTGGGTTAGTGGAGATGAAAAGGCTGCATGGAGGGAACAGTAGAATACTACTGAGAATACTGCAGAACACTGAGGTCGTATTTACAGTGTGGTGTTCTTACTGCGCTGCGTCACATTGAAATATGTTAATAATATTTTCCGCTCCTGAGAGAGGGAAGAATTACAAAGTGGGCAGAACTTTACCGCCTCTCAGTATATGCCGGCAAGTACAACCTCACAAATAAACACATTTTAGACTTATAATAAACAAAGAATAGAAAAGAAAAGAAAGAAGAACAAAAACATTATGAGATTGACTCATCGCAAGGTAGAACTCGGCCAGAAGAAGAAAAAGTAGCATATTCTCCAGTTGTTCTTGTTCTGCTGACATGTCGGACCCGGCCCCTCCCACCTGACCTGCCCCACACTCACCTCCTCCTCGCTCCATCATCCGCTCCCTGCTCCAACTCTCAGCTTCCACTTGCTCTCCACCAGATTTGTCCCTGTACCTTGTGCCTCAGCTTCCCAACACTGTGTTCTGTGCATGAATGATTTCGACCTTGTCTGGGTCTTTTTTTAGGATTTCTCCTCAGCTTGACACTTTTCTTACGTTGTTTGCTCGCTCTAATTTGTGTTCCGCCTCCTGAGTCCAGCTCTCGAGCACCTTTTCATAAAACCACGACGATGACATCATTTGTGTTATTAACTTTTCAACTCATCAGACTCCGAACACACGTTTGGCGGACACATTTCAGGGTCACATCCAAAAGTGCCGACCTTCCTCTAGTTTTCCAGCGGAGAGAACTCTCCTCTCCCTGATCTGCGGCTCACATCAGCTGAGTTGTCCCTCGCAAGCCGCCTGTCACACAAAATAAATTGCCTTTACTGTGAATGGGTCAAAACAACACAGAGATGTCATTATTTCGCTGCAATTGATCATACCTCGGGAAACACAAGTCAATAGTTTCTATAATTGCAGTGTCTCCAGCCCCTCAGAGGTTCTTCCACAAGGGCTCCTCTGCTTCTTTTCATCTTCCCACTGATTACTATTTTCACATTTCACATTTTTTACTATCGTCGAGGAGGCTGCAAATTAGGAAAACATGTATTTTAATGCTTTGCAGAGGGTGTTTATGTAATAGCTTTAAACCTAATACCTCACATTAGTTCGGAATTTAACCCAATAGCTTGTGTAATAATATGAATATATGCTCACCACTGACACACTGATTCTTGACTTCTTTTCACTTGATTATTCTGCCTCCAATAGATATTAATATTTTCAGACGTAGGCTATAATTTCAAAGTCAAACATGATTTCAGAGCACAGAACAGCCGATGAATGTGAGCTGTAGTTTAATACCAGTACAATAGCCTGCCCTTATGGGGCTTTAATCAAAAACCAGCCACTGCCAATAGAATCTAGAGTTTAACACCTTTCTATGTGTGCATGAGTATTTATCTCACAATCGACATACTGATTTTTAAATTTGCTGCCTACAGAGAAAGACCTTGACCTGAATTGATTTCAACGTGACATCATGGTTTTTATATGATTATTATCACTCATGCATGTTGTGTGTTTTTATCTTTTTCCTAAATGCTAAGACGTTACCACACCACCATGGGTAAACATAAAGACAGTCAATAAATCATCCGTCTTTTCGCCCATTGATCTATACGACTGCAATCATTCATATTAATACAAATTCTTATTCCAAGACTAAAATATCAGCCATTCTGTTGTACCTGTACTTTGTTATCGTTGGCAGGTTCATTTAAAAACTATTGACATGTGCCCTCAAGGCCTCGTGTCAATCAAAGCTGCAGTGTGCGGTATATGCCTCAGGTGGTAGAGAAGCCATGGAGTAATCAGAAGGTTCCCGGGTTGAATACCAGCTGTCAAGTGTCCTTGAGCAAGACATTGAATCCCTAATTGCTTCTGATGCTGGTTAACCAATGTAGATATGCATGTGTGAATGGGATATACATTAAAATGAGTTTGAGAGGTAAAGAGACTTGAAAATAAATTCATTATTTAATCATTTTAAAACAACAAGTTGTTTTCAAATGAAATGTGTGTGGGGTCTCTACAGCTTTGAAAAATGTTTTATTGCCAATTTCTTTGTAAATTGCTAGAATTTCAAGCTAAAATGATAAATGTATTGTATTTATATACATTTTCCGGTCTTATTTTCCACTTAAAGCTCAGTTTGCACACACACATCCATGCAGCACTTCAACACACATGTTTTATCAAATACAATCCGTAAACGAAGAAGAAACCTCAGCATGAGGAATGGATCCGGGGATCGAACCATTTATTTTCCGGTGGTGGACAACCCTCTTTATCTCCTGAGCCACAGGAGATTCTTCAATAACAAAAAAACTACCATTAGCTTCAGCCCTAATTCCAGTTTATATTAGATAAAGATCACATGAGATATGAAGTTGTATTTCATTGGTCCACTCTCGTGATATCACATAATTAAATCCACAGCAGAGCCAACTTTCCCCGATAGTGCATTCATAAAAGCAGAGTTATGCAGTGGTGCTTCATCTGTGGGAAGCTCGGTGACCGACGGTGGTGCCATGCAGAGAACAGAGCGAACAAAGGCAAGTGAGCTGAGACTCGGAGTTGGTGGAGTTTAATGGAAGTGAAGTCCTGCAGCGTGGGGCCGAGCACTCCTTCTGTTCCCGGCCTCACACGTTCTCACAGTCAGGCACGAATGTGAAAAAGCATTCCACTGCTTTTTGGTCCAAACACACGGCCAGGTCTCATTCTGTCTTTAGATCTGTAAAACAGGAAGTGGCAGTAATGGATTGTGGATTGCACATGTTCACGAACCCCAGCGTGAATATGCAGGACTTCAGAGCCCAGACAGATACATCAAAGGGAGGAAATATGGACTCCACACACATCCCCCCTCCCTAATATTCCGATATAATACACACACGTAGAGGATACTTAATTTATTCATACCCACACACAAACGCAGACATACTCACACGCTGCATTGTGTCAGTACCATCAGTCCCTAATGTAACCATCTGCTCCACTTTGTATTTCTTTTATGAATAAAATGCTAACCAACTCTTGGCACGGCGCCCTCTCTCACCATCTCATATGCATCACCGCAAATTAATGAGTTACCTGAGAGGGGAACATGAATAGAGCTTTTGTGGGTCTAATGGGAAATTAAAAATGGCTAACAACCCTGATTCAGCCAAACTAATGGAGAGTGCTGCTGAGGCCTTTCTGGGCTGTGCCAGAGCCGGACCCAGACTGCCAACGTGCCGAGGAATAAACAGAGAGAGAGCTGCATGACGGCTCCATAACTGTGCAGACCTAATGAGTCATAAAGGGGGAAAACTAACTGGGATGAACCGGAGACGAGCACAACAGATATGTGGATAGAAAACACTTGCTTATAGGCAAAGGAAATAACTTCCACACATATCAAGGTCTATTATAGACCATAAAATGCCTGTGAGTGTGACTGGTTTTATGTCTCTGCATGTCAGTCCTGCAATATGCTGGCGTGCTGTCGGGGGTGTAGCTCACCTCTCGTCTCATGTCAGCTGGTAATGGCTCCTGGATGGAAATCATTTCCAACTCTGATTCACGAGTCTGTTTTTCTGCTTTTACTTCAGTGCTGAATTCACAGAAGATCTTTGAGCTGAGAATTCTTTAATAACAATGTCAGTTTCAAATCATTGTTTTTTATTTCTTATTTTTAGACAAGCCTTCCCAGGGGACAGCGACGCTTGTCGCAGGAGAGAAATAGATCTGGGGATAAGATACAATGTGACTCGCTTACACCTGGTGATGTTTTCCCTTATTGTCAACTCATGCTGTGAAAATAGCTAAACCAGTTGGACTAATCCAAGAATTGTTTTGTCGAGAAATATTAAAAAACATATCACTGAGCCCAAGTTTTAGCACTGGGTGTTCCTTCATTAGTTCACAAATAGGCACTGTGAATCAGTAGCAGAAAATAGTCCTGAACAAACACAGTTTCTACTCCTGTTTGCAGAATATTCACTTAAAGATACAGGGCGCTGCTGTTTTTTGGAAATTGTTTGGTATTTTTCAAAAACAAAACTATATAGTTGTGACTGATTTTGGCAAAAGAACCCCAGAAAGAGTCATGTTGAAAGATTTACTTTAAGCATGACAACAAAAGACAAGAGGCCCAAACAGTTGCAGAAATATATATATATATATATATATATATATCCCAATTACTGGCATCTATTGTGAATCAGATCATCATCAGTAAAGTATAAGCTTTGTTCATTAATCATTCCTAATTTAAAAATGTATCAAAGGCTTGTTTGTGCTCAGCATTATATATATATTACGAAATAGAAGGAGGCTTCTGTCCTAATTCTATTCAAGTCTTAATAAAAGTGAAATTGAGGCAGTTCCACCAAAAATCATCCAGGGGCAGTGTAACCAATAGTACAAGACAACCACAGGACAGGCGTATGTTGTTCCTTTGCTCGGACAGCAAGAGGTACTCTAGAGGTACAATTTCACAATATATAACAATAAAAAATATCCTCTACTGTCGCCATGTTTGTTGTCAGAAACCCTCGACTATGTGCTGCCCTCTAGTGGATCTACTGCTTGACAACCTTGCCAATGTAAAGGACACATGGAAGCATGTGGGAAAGGACAAAATGGACCTATCTCTTTGCACATGTAAAGGCAGCATAAAGGATCCTCGACACGTACCATAACGTTTGACACCGTGCATCCAGTTACGAAAGATTGGCAGGAAATTTAACAGCTTCCCATCAGGCCTCCTCCAAAATTCTTCATGGTCAAACTTGTTCAGAGGAGGACGCTGCGAATCCAGAGGTGGTGACACCAACACCCTTCAACTCCTCCTTTTACACCTCCTTTGAGTTCACCTCTTCTATCAGCCAACATGGATTAATCTGAAACACAAGCCTCGGGTTGCAAAAGTCACTCTCCATCTTGTCAGGGCAATATTTCCACTGCCTCCTTTTCCCAGCAGCGATGACCTTCCTGTGTCTCTCTGATCTGTGCCGCGCAGACACCCAGCCCACATTGACAGGACTGCAAAAGGCAGCCGTGCGTATCTTAATCCATCCGAGCTCTTGCTTCGCTCTGTCCAGGGTTGTGTAAGGTGGAGCTGGAGCTCTCCCTGCGCGCAAGAAGGGTTTTTCTCCAGCAGCTTGTCCATTAGTCCGAGTGGAGGATGCCAGTAAAGAGCTGGGGAGTCTTAGGCGGCTGACAGAAGCAGAGGCATTCTGTTGTTTCATGTCATGTACCTAAAGTCACCATTTTTGTCTGACCTGGCCTCCTGAAATATTCAGGCTGTGTTTGTGAGTGTGTTTCAATTTGCTCCCCATGTAAACGCTCGGTCGTTAAATTATTCAAACGGTTTAAATGTGCCAACGTGCTCATCGCAGAGAAATCATTTTCTTTGCAGAGGCTAAACTCTTCTGAAAAGGGATTCACAAAGCATTAACTCTGCACACCACAGTTTAAGTACGTTCAGATCAAGTCACATCCGCTCACATGGCTTATGAGTGATCCGTCCTTCAGTTTCTCGCTTTTCACCCTCTGAATTAATTCTACTTGTTGGATTGGAAACATCGAATTAATGGTCAGAATTTGCTTTATGATGCTAACAAGATAATACGTCCAAAGGTCTGTTTCCATCAGAGACCTGTTCTCCATGTAACAACTACTTCTTGCAAAGCTCACTTAAAACAACAGCTGTGGCCTGTTGCACTTTATATAACTCCCCCTCCCGATGAGCTTACACAACAGGATAGGGGCGCGTTTGCACTTGAAAATGACAGCTAAAGGTGTGTGTGTGTGTGCGCTGCATGTTGCTGGTGGGCCGGTCTGTGTGTCTCTCCAGATCCCTTCACAGATGGAGAGGAGCGCCCCAGGTAAGTGGAGACCAAGCCGAGGATATAAAGCAGGGATGACCAGGCTCCCACCGGAAGACAACAGAGGATTCGAGGGATTGCGGGATCTGCGCTACAATAGATAATTAGTCAGGAACATCTGCTGGAGGAAGTTCCTTCGTTCCTCGTGGGCCACAGATCTTAAATCACTCTTTGGCTTGGAGTGAGCAGCTCCAGCTATTTACTCGGATAAACCATTTGTATTAATCACCGAGGTTTACCTGTGCCCTTCCATATGGCTGCGATGAGACGGTAGTGAAAGAGTACCCTAAATACAAAATGAGTTGATATGGAATTTAACATTTTCAATGATTTTGAAATGTTACCATCTCATCGTTTTTTATTTAAAGTTAAATCTCTCTTCAGGCACAGATGTGAGCAGTTGATTTAATTCTCTGTGCGTTTTAGTTGAAATGCAAACGTAAGCTGTGTCCAGATGGCACCAAATGCAAAGGAGGCTGGATTCCGACTTTCACTTACATCTTGCACTTGATTAAAGGGATGTACAGTAATATTTCTACCTGAGTGGCTGTGAGATGGTGTGAGGGCTTATCAGGGTGGAACAAACCGTTTGATCACCACTTTATCAACATCAGTTCATGAAACAAAATCTATAATGAGTTTACAGTTGAGTAAAGAGGTTGCTTTGCTTTCGGAGACGTAAGCTGCTCAGGCGTAGTGGTAGGTGGAACCAATGACTGTAAATAAAGATGGACATCTCGACTTCCTCCTATATTACCCCCCCCCCCCAGAAATCACTTCTTCTTTGCGAATCCAAAACAGCAGTTGAGCAAAAATAGCATCGTCCCTTCTTAGTAGCATCGCGGTGTTGAAATATGCGATCAGAGTTGACCTGATTGGAACTCACTTTCGCAGGTATCAGACTCTGAGATGTTTCACTCTGAACTGACCCAGCAGCTATAAACGAAGGCACTCTACATGTCCGCACTCCGGACATAATGGAGGATACCTTTTACCAGAAGGACAGCCCACTGCCCCCGCCCCCCCCCCCCCCCACCTTCACCTCCAGAAGGAAACATAAAGATGACTTAAATCACTTATTCACTGCTCTGGGACCTGCTCCTGGTGTGCAGTGTAACCTGACCATTAGCAAAGGAATGGATTCTATTTACAGCGTCCAGAAATGCAGGAGAGAGAGAAAAAAACTATACTGAAGGCAAAGTAACGTGGCACAGAATGGGGCCAAGGAGAAAAAGAAGACAGTTAGAAATCCATCAGAATGTGGTTCTGTGTCTCCGCCTCTCGCTCTCTGTCCATCCACACCAGGCACCAGCTCATTGCAAACCTGACTCCCATTAACCTGTTCATAGGTTTCCTAGAAAGGAAGTTGTATTTTCCACCTTTACATCAACCAACCCCCCTTCCTCCTCCTCCTCCCTGCTGCCGATGGACACCGACTCCCTCATCCCTCTTCGTCGTCGTCCTCCTCCTCCTCCTTGGGTCCGTCGGAGTAAGTTCCACAAAAGATAATTTCCTTTTCAAATTACAGCAGGACGTCTGGCTGACCCGAGGGCATTGTGATAATGCAGTGTGGGAGCAGAGAGTGGGACTGATGAGGGCACTAATGTCTCATCAACACCATGCTCGGACCCTGGCGCCTACAGGGGTCCGGCCTGCACTGCTTCAGACTCACATATCCACGGATAAACTACGGCACGATTGGCTGACACTGGAACCACACAGACGTTGTTGTTGTTGGTGCCTGTGAAATGTGGAGCGTGTGTTGTAAACAGCAGAGAGCAAAGTTTGGATAAGAGGCCTCGACGGGATGTGTGAGCGACTTGCAGGCTGTCGTGATTCATCGGCTAATCGCTTCACCCAGTCCCAGTCAGGCATGAGAAGCACGGAGAGGAGGAGGAGGAGGAGGAGGAGGAGGAGGAGGAGGAGGAGGAGGAGGAGGAGGAGGAGGAGGAGGAGGAGGAGGAGGAGGAGGAGGAGGAGGAGGAGGAGGAGGAGGAAGAGGAGAAGGAGGAGGGGTCAGGTACAGCGAGGGATACTTTGATATTAGAATTCAAGGCATCTACATCTCGCCTTGAGCAGGATAATCCCATTATGCCTCAGGTCACAGCGGCGCACAGAGAGAGACAGAGAAAGAGAGAGAGAGAGGCACAACTCACTTCAAAATAAACTGCTTATGGTTGACGAGCCGTCAGAAATAACATCAAACTCCGACCCAAACTGAATTACAACGTCCAATTTAGGCACGGAAAAATACCCCAGATATTGAAAAGAGAGAACAACATGATTAGATTATTAAAAAAAAAGAAAGAAGCAGGATGGAGGTTTTTTTTTTCCAGCCAGACTTCTCCAGCTCATCCGGGGTGTTGTGAAGATGGAGCAGTTTTTCATTACAGTCTGTCAGCTTTCATTAGGAAATGAGAAAATCTAATTTTTGCGTGGTGTATCTGACAGTTTTCCAGACTAATTCATCCTGTCAAGATAAAGCCGGGCAAACCCAACAGATGGTGTTTGTGAAACCGAGAGCTTTGTTTTTTCCGTGCAGATTTTCGTGAAGTGCACGGCCCCGTCTCGATTCGGATCCAAATGTGCATTTTGCTGTTTCTCTGTTTTTTCTCTGGGCGCCTCCCCCAATCTCTAATTAATATCTCTCTTCGTTTCAATAACATTGCAATAAACAACTTGGTTATTAGAGTTCTGCAATTTAAAGTTGCAAAGTTTTCCCTCATCACAGGAAAGAAATGATTTCTACAGATACAAAGCTGCAACTCGACCCCAGAACAAATATTGTAGTTTGATAATGGCTTTCCATTAAAGAAGTATAGGTGACTTCAACTTCCAATAAGATGTCTGTACTTTCCCTGACTGCAGCTCAAATTGCCGTTTTATTGTGGTTATGGGTATTGCATTAATTTACTTGAATCATCAGCTTCAGAAGCATCAGTCTGTAAACATGCCATGAATCCAGCTATGAACAATATACCTCAAGGAATTTTATTAGCAGGGTTATCATCCGTTGCAGACATTAGAGTGGCACTTGACGTGGCTAAGTACATGTACAAGTAAGTAACGGCTGTTTGACATAGAACAGATTATAACTAGCAGCTTGAAGAAAAGGTACTTTAGAAGAAATTGTTGACGAGTTATGTTCATGTGGACAAAACCAAGTCAGGATGATGTAAGTTGTTTAAGACTTTCAAAATCATAAGGGTGACTTGTCCTAAAATATCTCAAATGATTATCATGAGCACATTTCAAGATCGATGATAAATGAGATGTTACAGTGACCTGCAGCAGCCAGCGGGACAGAGGTCAGCCTGGACGTAACATCATAGCTTTGTCTTTTCATAGTCTCGCCCAAATACTGCTGGATGTTATCAACAGTGCTGTGGCGATGTTTCATCCATCTTAATTTACAGTCTATGATCAAACTAGACCTTGTAGTGACACAGAACATGACCACACCTTTTAATTTAGTGTCCATGGACCGGTCACTGGTTAAAGGAGATGTGTCCGAGCAACAGGCGACTCCATCCCACATCAGCTCGTTTCTACCGCAGTGAATGAACCACCAGCACAGCGGGAACACAGACCTGTTTAACAGCCAGGCCTCAGCTCCTCCCTGCGGTTTCCCAACACATAGAATACATTTCCATTCAACGTTTATGAAGGTCTTTTATGGCTGAGCGACAAAACCCAGAGGAGCTATGGTTTGAAAAGATCTTTCATTATTAATAGAATATTAGCCCACACAAAGGTGAATGAGTGATGGATTGTGTTTCAGCGCTTCGGGGGCTGCAGGGTGCACTGAGGTTAATTCTCTGATCCAAGGGCAGATTTGTATCATTGTTTGTAGATAGAAAGGGTTTTTCCAGGGGAATGGATTCATGTCTTCTCATTCTGTTCCTTGGAGCTCTGCGGTGGATTGCCTGGTCTGATTAATCTTAATGAATTATGCAAATAGCCTTTATCTCAAATGATTTAGCAATGTTTCTGTATTGTTTTATTAATGCACTTTTGAATTACTCTGTATAATCACGTAGCCTTTCCTCAGCCAGCGCGCTGTTTGTAATTCATCGCCAGCTCTTTATTAAATCCATCGTGGTCTCCGGCGGATTGCACGCAGGAATGAGAAATTAGTCATTACTGTAATTTAATGATTTCTAACCAAACAAGAGGCAACCTGGCTCGCTAACCACGGCAGCCCCCCCCCCCCCCCCCACCCCCACCCCCAGCACCGCTCCCTCAGGTCTGGTCTTTGGGAGAAAGCCTTCTACGTTTTTGCTTAATTAATTATGTTTAGTGTAAGGAGCATTCTGCGGTGAATGCACTGTTTCAATTACAGACAGAAATTGACTTACAAAATATGAAATTCCCCATCAGGTGCTGGTGTGTGCGGAGTCGAGACATGCAAACAATTGACTGAAGCCTCCCGCGCTCCGGCGTGTGGATTAATGCAAGTTTCATAAGAAATGCCTTTTCATTGAAAACCACATTCAGCAAGAATTCTTTAAATTGTCATTCTTGCACATGGTGGTTCGCAGGTCTTTGCCCTAGAGCCATGAAAATAACAGCTAAAGTGAAAATTCACATTTCAGAAATGTAGCTTATTATCACATCAAAGTAACGCCCTCCCTCCCTCCTCCTAATGGTATGTACATACTATATGGCCTCCTGTCCCAAAGGTGTAAATATCACAAGCAGGTGAAATATAAATACATCTCCCACTGTTCTCTGCCTCCTCACAAACACCTGCCTCTAACCTGCCTGGCCTCCGCAGGGAGGGGAATGGAGCTGCATGTTGATATCAGTAATAATAGGAACCTGCAGTATACAGAATATAAATGTCAACATGGATGTACATTGTATTTGCCCTTGGACCCCACAGACCGAGAAAGCTAACATGATCACCGGGGTTAAGTAATCCTCCTCTGCTGAACCCCGGTGTCTTCGTCCGTTTTCTCCCCCCCCCCCAGCCTGATGCTCCCTGCCGAGCCCGAATCCCTCAGGATGTTTTTTTTCTAAGCTTTTAATAACAAACTGCGCTTTGGGGAGTTCTGTCAAGTTGAACCTTGTGGGAAATCACTCTGACCAACAAAAAAAAAAGAAAGACAAACAATAACTACAAAACAAAATAAAAATGTAATATCTTTGTTGGTGAGTTAACAGGATAGAATAGAGGCTTGGATGACAACATCTAGGTTTGGATACACATCAAAGAGGATTAGTGTTGATTTAGAGCTCGAGCTAATTATCAGTCTCTTCCTCAACATGATTTCAGAAGCAGATTTCTTTATGAACTAGTTAATTTTGAGATTTGGGGCAGCTTTGTCGCCATAAAACAACATAAATAGTTATAAGAAAGTAAAAACCTTTGAATTTCTTGTCTTGTTGTTAGAAGATAGATTATCATTATGACGATGTTTGTCAGTAAGTGTGTACTTAATAAGATAATGTCTCAATTATCATTTCATAAAAACTATAATACGCAATGATTGACAGCTGACACTGGCTTGTGATTGGTTGCAACCATGGCTCCAAATATGAAGGTGGCAGAGTGAGCTGGTTAATTTCTGGATTCTGGGATGAACAATAACAGAGCATTTATAGAGAAGAGTTATATCCATTGAGTTAAATTTATTGAGATAATACTGACATTTGTAATCAATGGTTGTCACCAGGCTTTGAAAACAACAGATACAGTTAAAACATTTTGGCAGAAGTTGGCTGTGCTGACCCTCGTTGACTTGTGGTCAAACATGATTCCATTTTTTCAGGGTTCTGCTGTTTGTCGTAGTTTCGCCTCGTGTCTTTGAAACGAAGTCTTGACGTCCCAAAAAAATGAAAGAAAGCCGAACAAGGGATGGATTCCAATCAACCGAGAGAGAAAGAAGCAGAAGAGATATCTGCTCCATAAGGCTGAAAGGAATGAAAATGCTTATGCTCTCACTAGATCTTCAACACAGATATGCATCAAGAGTTCGGGGGTTGTTTGTGGCAAGAAAATAACACATAAAGCTTCACATCACATGGTTTTGTTTTAAAGGTGATATTTTTTTCTCCTGGTGTAATCCACAGTCTTTAAAGTCAATAATTTTCTTCATGGTAGAGTCTTCAAGTCCATGGGAATAAAACTATAATACAAAGAGAGATGTGCTGGGCAGAGACAGCTTCTGCAGCTGCTGCATCTAAAGTCATTTTTGGATATTTAGTCTTTAATGAAGCTTCCTGATCCTCTTCCTCCATTCGTCCAGTGGAATATCCGTGATTATTGTCCTTGTTGGTCCCTGGTGTCCACCAAAATCTCAAAAGACATGATATCCAAATGTCCTCAAAGATGTGACGCCCAGTTCCAGACTACGTTGTCCTGGAAACGGACGACTATCGTGTGACCTAGGAAGAAAGAAAAAGAACAAATTAGATGCAGGGACATTTTTAAGGACCTTTGTCATCATGGTTATAATAATAAACACTAAACATTGACAGTTGCACAGGAAATGAACAGTGACTTCCATCCATCTTTAAAGGCCCTGACCAGCTGTCTGGCTTAAACCCACATCCTTCTTTACATTGTAAACAATACCGGCTCCACATCAGCGAGTTAGCATTGTCCTTCATGTACTGGATCCCAGTAATAGCTGTATCTGTCAAGAGTATGACAGGCTAAAGGTGTGTGTATTCACAGCTGGCATGTTTAGAATTCAAACATCTGTGGTGTTCGACAGCCGAAGTGAGGAGACAGTGAGCAGCTCAGTCAGACACCGGGAATGTACATCATGCACTGTGATTTCCATGCAAGCAGTGATGATATAACTATTCATAATGGCAGACCGCTGGCATGAGTATGAATGACATTTTCATGAATATTAATCGGGAGGGTTGAAAGATGCAGTTTGTGCGACTTTCACTTTAAGCACTCCCAAAATACTGTGGGTAGAGAATGTTGGTTCGCCCTTTAAAAGTGGAACACAAGGAACTTTTGGACTTGCCCTCTGCTGTAGGAGGCACTACGACACACACAACAAACACACACACACACCCATACTGTCAATCAATTAACAGTTGACAGGTTCTCCGCACTCGACCCAACAGGGTTTTACCACACACACATCCAGTCTTGGCATTTGCATTCATGCATCTGATGCAAGTGAAAGGTTTCTGCTGCTCTGACCACACAGTGCACAATGTTCGGGGAGCCAAAATTTGATTTGCACTTGTATGGGACAATTAGAAATCAAAGGTGTGAGACAGCAGATTAAAATGATTTATCCAGAGGACATAAACTCACTTCTGGCCTCAGCAACTTTCAGGGGCAAATTTAGTTAGTGACAGCCTTCAGCATATTTCTAATGGAAGCACAATAAATAACCGATGATTGCAGGTTTTGAAATGATGTATATATGGTACATATATACAAATTGATTTGACCTCATAAGAGACACATCGACCTTTAACCTTTAATCAACAAAATCTAACCAGATCAACCTTGCGTCCTAATGAAGGTTTGTGCCTGATTGAGGAAAACGCCCACGAGTGTCATTGAGATAACGTGATCACGAGAATAGATGGATGAAGACTGATGGATGGATGGAGGAGTGGATGGATGAATGAACAAATGGATAGACCGACAACATAAAAAAACAAAGTGCCCTCTGGTAACGGCTGCACCCGACCAGAGGCTGTTCTAGCTTGGCAACAGAATAACAAAAACGTGAAGCAGAGTGAAACCTTATCAAAGCAATTAGCATGCTGTGGTGTTGTGGGTGTCACTGTGTGGGTTATCAGTGAGGAAACACACAAAGGGGAACCGGGGGGGCAGCTCCTCAGGGTTTGATGCTTTAAGCTGCTTCAGGATGAAAGAGCACACTTGACTGGTCAGCTGTCGGTTCAAAGCTCCACTGACAAACAAAGTAAGACCCCATGCTTTCATTTATTGTATCCAATTGTCCAGATAACGCAATATTTTTTCACATTTACAATATGTACATTGGTCAAACAGCAAATTGGTTGAGAAAAAAGAGCTTTTCAAAAACATGGCGGTGTCTGCGTTTATCCTTCTAGATATACTCTGATATCAAAGGTTAAGAGAATAAACAATAAGGAACAGATGTGTATTATGTTAGGTTTACGTTTGATAACAACATCTAAAGATCAATCAATGCCACATTTTTTATATAAATATATATTTTGCCCAACACAACAGTATCATAAATATATTACTCCCTAATATTGTATACAGAATCAGCCCTCCTCTAATATATGCAATACATAACATATAGTGTACAGCATATAGGCTCTCCAGCAATGAAACAAATATACCTCTGAATATTCATAATTAAATAATGGATCTTGACAGAATTGTGGTAAAAACTTCTTCAGTCTTCAATTCTGCTGTAAAACCACAAGTTTATGGTCAATGTCAACCCAGCAGCAATGTCTTAATGGCCCATAAACATAAACAAATAATGAACAGAATGATTCAGCTCCTCTTTCCAGGAAACCCACTGATTAAATGTCCCTCTCCAGCTTTTAAGTCCTGAAATGTTTTAATCACACAGTGTTTTTCCAGAGGCATCGAAACTGAAGGAACCGATTTTACATGACTCAACCTCAACAATGATTTAAAGCATCAATTCATGTCCACCCCATCCCCCCAATACTGGAGCTCCCAGTCCAGGTCTTGATGAACCCAAGATACATTTAGGACTCAGATGTGGCCTGGGACGCATGTGGTCACATCCCGTTTGTTTGAGCTCAAATTTATTCTGGGCCACACTGAAGGACTCGGCCGACATCCTGCCACATTGTGTTTTTCTAATTATTTCAAAAATCTTGTTTCATTGTAACGCTATACGTGTATTGATTCCTTCAGCGCCTCCCGTCTCCGCTCTCTCACACCAACACACACACACAAACAAATTGACAATAGACACATCTGTGCAGTCGAACTGGCTAAAAAACAACGTAATTTGCATAGAGAGAGAGAGAGAGCGAGAAAGGAAGTGAGATCCGATCACATGCTGCCACAGGAGATGCATTCAGGATGCATCTTAATACGAGGTGTGAACCGACGACTGTTGAAGCTGTACGCTTGTGATCACATCTCACAGGACGGATCGTTGTTTGAACATCTCCTTCGGTTACATTGAACTGAGCAAAATCAATCTACTGGTCGAAAAAACGCCAGATCAGCTCCTTCAGGGACCAGGAGGTCAGATTGGGATTGTTCCCTCAACAGCTGTTTCCAAGGTCAAAGAGAGACGGGGAACTTCATTAGCAGAAGCCAGTGAAGGATCACCAGGGATGTGTAGGTGGGAAACCAGTGATTCCTATTGTCACCATCCCACAGTCTCTCCTACAACCAGAGTCAGCTTATTGTGTAAACATATAATTACTATTTCCTTTACTCTGAACTACAAGTATACATATGACAATTATTTCATTAATATACTCATTTAAACATAAACATTCATCTCTTATATACATAAGAATACAGATGTCTAAATGTGTCTGCGTTGTATTCAGTGAACAACAACACGTATCCCATCTAAAGAATCCTTTACGCAACATAAGCACTTCAGTTAAGTTAGTGAAAGATGACTGGTTTCTATTGAAGGGGAAAGGGTCATGGACATGTTGTATCTCAAGCATGTTCTGTATATAAAGATAGATTCAGACTCTGGTTTTAAGGCCAATGTTGAGGTGCCTGGAACCTGTTTCCTTTTAGTTCTTAGGCGTTAAAGCATGTTTGTACTGTGACATGAATACTGTGATTGACAGCTATGGGCTCTAGTCGGCGTAGGTTGCAAGGGTAGGTGGGTAATACAATGTCCTCCAGCTCTTCGCCAGGTTCCACTGCAAGTATGGTTACACAAAAACAAGATGGCGTCAAGTAGAGGCTTCAAAACAGGAGTTCACAAACAAGTGGGTGACGTCTCAGGGGGCCGCCACTTGGCTGTAGGCTCTAAACATAACCTTGACAATTAATTATGCTCTAGTCCAGATATTTTGGAAGAAATCAAAAAGGATTTCAGTGGAAATGCCTCTGATTAGTTCATATTTATGACTTGAAAGAGAGGTAAATCATTTATTCTGTCACAAATAAGTTAGCTTTCAAATATATTTGCTGTTACTCACTGTAAAAAAAATATTATAATAAATAAATATATAATATATAAATATATAATATAACTATTTCTAAGAGGCAGTTTCTTTATTGGGTTTGGATCTACAAGGATTAGATTACTGTCAAAGTGTTTGGAGGATTTCAGTGCACGAGATTCATCCACACTAAACTGGGGAGAAATAAAAAACATACGTCAATGTATTAAAAACCAAATACGAAACTGCTTGTGAGCATTAAGTGTGTTAGGGTTGGAGTAAATTTCCATGTTCATCATGTCTTAAAAAAACCTCTACCTCAGACAGCGATCCATCACCAACCTCCAGCACATTCTCGATAATGTCATAAAGCTGTCGAGCAGTGAGGCTCTGTGCTTCTCTTCCATCTGCCTTCTGACTGATGGAAAGTGAAAAGCAGGAGCTGCTGGGGTTATAATTCCTGACGTTACCAGCAGGACTATAAAACCAGCTGCTCCCGGACATGCAGAGGAGGAGGGAACAACTGGAGTGGTCCGCGCCGGGGCCTGCGGGGTGTTAACACGTCTGATTTATTGATGTAACTTCATCATGAGGTGGAATGACACCATCATTTTTTATCAACATGCCACCGGTGGACATCAGAAAAGAAAGGATTTACAGTGTGGAACTGCACAAGGCTTGTTCTGCAGCCAAAGAGTTTGTCTGCACCGTTATTTACACTGTGTCTACGAACTGGTGTTTTGCAGAGTGTTAAACAGAAGGCCTTTGCACTCTTGGCCTGTTTTCTTTACGGGATTGATTCAGATTTTATTGAACCTGCATTCGGTCATCACGTCACATTTTGAAGCAGTAGAAGAAGAACAAGCTCCTCCTCTGTCCACTCTGATATAAGGTTTATTTATTTAATAAATTTGCCCTTACTCCATTATTTTGTCTTGGATGAAAAGCTATAATGTAGATAGGATCAACAACAGGTGACACAAGGAATACATCAAATCTAATAATAAAGAAAAACTATGATTTTGGTGGAAAACCGACATCCTGAAAATATCCTGAAGCGGCTGAGTAGAGTTTAGTCTCCTGATCCATGTAGTGAAACTCATATTCTTCATCAATACTCAGTGTACCCCAGTATTTCATCTTTATTTTCTTTTTATTAAGTGAAAATGACCAGTTCAACATTGCTTGATGAAGAATCCATATTTTCCTGGAACAAATTATTTATTTATTTAGCATTTTATAGCCCCGTGAAGTTAATGTGGTACAAGTTGCTTATTTACATCTATCAGAAAACTTCATTGACAGAGCAAATCTCAAAAGCTGAATTACAAAGTCCATCATAAACGAACAGAACAATGAAGTGAAACATGTTGAAATGTTCAGTGGGGTCAGGTGATACTTCTCATCCACACACATGTATTTATTCTGTATATTTATAGGCTGAAAATATTGATTGGAGCAACTTAACATCACACAAAAACAAAAGACTGATCTTTTATTTATGTTTATTCTGACTTAATAAGATTTGAGATAATTTTTGTTATTGTTTTTGTGTTTTAAAGTAGTAGCAGACAGATATATATGACTATACCTTAAATATTCAACCCTACGGCCTCAGTTATAGCAAAATACGCAGATTGCTGCATTATTTTTTCACATCCCTGTTTGTATTTCATTATTTTATCTTCATCATCTTATCTTTCTTTGTTTACTTGCATTTGCTGTTTCCTCATTTCAAATTTATGAGATTCACGATAGCGTTTCCTCGGCTTGTGTTAATATTGTTTTGCTCTGTGGGTGGAGGGGGGAGGGGGGTAAGGGGATATTTTTTCAGTGCTTTTATTTAGTAAATCACTTTGTGTTACATATTGCTTTACAAATAAAGTCCGATTGATTCATTTATTCGTTCATTAATTGATGTTATTTTCTTACTTGGATTTAACAGACTTCACTGACTTGAAATTCACTAGTTAAAATAGATGATGATTTTACGGAAAAACTTGAGACTTAACTGAGCAGAGAATAATTAAACCCCTTATAAAAACAAAATCTCTGCATATTTATTATCCTAATTTGGACACTATGCAAGGCGTGTTACATGTTTTTCAATCCCTGCATTTTGAGAGCAATTAAAAAGGCCGGCATCCCTTTTCTGAGAAATTGCAGGCGTTAGAATTGTAATTCCGAAGACCTCCCAGAAACAGTCACCACACCAACACTTGTGCTCCCAATCTGGATCCTCAGCAGAGCCCTCCCTCCGCTCACTTCTCAGAATGATGTTAACTATCCAGGAAGCTTGGGCACAGAGCCCTCTAGCATACACAGGCTGTCCTCTGCTGCATCTCTGTGGGAGGCAGCAAGGCCACGGGCATGGAGCGACCCCCGCTGACTCCCAAATCAAAAAAGAGTCGAGGTTCTGACGGGTTCCACTCGCCACCTGGACCCCTGCTTGTCTCTGCCTCTGTTGCTGCTTTCCCGTGGCTGTGAGAGAGGGCATGAATTATTAACCCGGCTAAAATAAAAAGGCTCTGCTTTGTCCAAGCCTCCTGTAGCCATGAATAATGGAGGAGGCAGTTCAACTACAGGCGTTTGGTGAGTCAAACACTGGGCCGTGACGGGTGGCTAACGGCCCACAGTGCCACACCCACGCAGCACCTTCATCTACTTCAGGTCCACCCCACCCTGAAAACCTAAAACACACGTCCAGGCTACCTGTGCTCATCTCGGGGAGAACTGGGGCTTTCTCTGCCTCAGCACATCCCGCTCGGTGATTCCGCTTCCTGGAGGGATTTTGTTTGATATTTGTTTGTGTCTCCTTCTTTCACTCGCCTTTGTTTTTTCTCTTGCCGGCAGTTTGGAAGCTTCATACGAGCCAGCTCTGACTTTTCAAAGGCGCGGACCCACCTCAAGCTCTGCTCTCTCTCTCTCTTCCCCTCAGTGCTGAAACCACGAGGTGGAGACACGTGAGCTGGATTCTCCTCAGACACCGACAATGTGTTTGTGATTCCTTAGAGGCTGAACTTTTCCCGTTTGGACCAATGAAGTCGCTGGTGCACATTCACACTGTTTATTACAGAAGTGATAATTGATTTTCCATTTAAAAAAGTCATCATCTGCTGGGTGCTTCCACATTTTATTTTCTCACCTTAATCACAGAGTGAGAACTGTGAGTGTCATGGTGATAATCTTGTTTCTATATTTACTTTCTCCATTTGCATCAGCTTTTTTTCTCCAGTGCTCATCAGAACGTTTTCTTCTGAAGTTATTATCTTCACGAGATTAACTCTATGTCATTTACTCCCTGTAAATCAAACGTTTGTGAAATTATACAGCAAAGACTGTGACAAATGTCATGTTGTGTATTTGTTAATTTTCTAGATCAGGTATATTCTTGAATAACTTTGACATCTTAAATACCTTAGATATTTTTTCTTGTATTTAGCTTCTAATTTAAAACACACTCTGATTGCAGTTCATGATGAATTCCCTGAACGCAATTAAAGATTACTGATTAGAGCTGTGGTATGTTCATCATCAAGCTACAGTGCTAATTGCCTTTCAATCAAACATAATAAATCACTTCTTAATTGCACTTAAATTACATGGTTTGTCAGTTCACAACTACAAGTCTCAAGTCATCCCTTATACCGAATTAATTCTTGTCAACACTCCACTGCTAAAAAATGCCAAAAATTTCCAAGACACGTGTGATGGTATCATGAGCTTTTGACTTCATGAGCTCGACCAATCACCAGTCGGTCTCAGCTGTCAAGCATGACGTTTTACCCTGTTTTTATAGCTTCAAATAACTTTAAATGAAGACTTGATCATCATTGTTATAAGAATGACCTAAAATGGCGGAAACCATTTTTAAAAAATTTAAAACCATTTCATGTTTTAGTTTGGTCAATGCCCCATATGTTAACATGGAGGAGGCAGGGTTTATGGCCTATACTGCAGCCAGTATATTTGGCTTCACTTTAGGCAGATGTCCATCTTTATTTACAGTCTTTGGTCATTTGGTCCATTTCCTTGAACCACATCCGAGTTCAATTGAGAGCATTTTGCATTAAAGACAAAAACAAAAGGGTCAACTAGGAAAATACACCAGAATGTTTTTAAATAAAAAAAAAAAAAAAAACGTAATTTTAAAACCTTTAATGTGATTAGTGTGGTTCGAATGAATGGATGAATTAGTGAACATGTTGTGAAATGTAAATAAAGTGATTGTGTTCCCATCAGTCAAAAAAAATATTGGAAATGCCTTTAATACCTTAAAGGTGTACTGATAGTTGTGTATTGTGTAACAGTTACATCAACACACAGTAATGAACATGAGTAGAAGTCTTGACTTTGGTTTGAGAGCCTGTCCGCCCCCCCTCCCCCACTGTACACAAGCGTTTAACTGTAACAAACCCAATTAGCAGCTTAAGTAAAACACAATATAAAGAGTTCAGTTACACTATAACAACAAAGGTCCAGATGTAACTGAACCTCAGTCCCCTCTTTGTACTACTGTAAGCCCCCTGCTTCCAGAAACACTTGACTGGCTCTCCCGTGTGACTCACTGCTCTCCTCTCCTGCTGCCTCCTCTACTCTGCTCTCGTCTGAAGTTGATAGAATTAAATCTTCTCCAGTGCTCTCTGCAGCTCTTATTTCTTTCTTTTTCAAACACTCATCCAGCACCCATCCATTATTCTGGGGTCATTTTGTTAAAGCTACTATCCCAGGCGGTGAATCTGGCAGTTTGCAGCCACGTTAGAAAAAAGAAAAACTTTTTATCATGGTAATTTACACCCACAAGTCTGCCCACGAGTATTTAGCGAGTCAAACCCACCTTGGTTGTCTTCACTTTGTTTCCCGTACTGCAGCTCCATCCTTTCAGATCCGGCAGCACTTTGCACTCCTCCCCGTCCATGCAGGGATGCATCTGGCACCACCACTTCTGTGCAACTATCGACGCTGCGGGTAAAACGAAGGAAGGAAAACAGTGACGGAAAGGAACAGACTTAGTGGAGGCAATTAACAACGTGCTGTTTGAAAGAGCATCGTGTTGCTTTCAGTTTCTATATATTTCACAATGATTGAGGAGAGCATCCTCTGATCTGTGGCTGACACGGAGACCTGTCAGACCCACCTTGTGTTTTCAGGTCTGAATTGCAGGTCCGTGTCAAGCTTGAGTGTTGTGAGCGGATGTTTGTATGTTGGAGGGGGTAATAAAGCGTGCAGCAGAGGTTGGAGCATCAAGGTCTTGAGGTGCTCCGAGGAGGCCTACAGGGGAGAGACGGCTTCATCTCCAAAGTGAAGGGAGATCTGTCAGAATTGAGGAAGCCCCTGTCAGAGCTGTTACAGTGAAAGGAGGAGATGGAGATCGATTGGCCTGTAATGGAGGCCACTTTTGACAAGATATTAAATGACCTGGCCTTCTGTCTGCGCCGATGAACACAGGGTCTGATACGGCCTCACAACACCACACAGAGAAAGAACCGGTGGGCAGTTTGATTTGAAAGATTTTGAAGCCTCTGGGACAAACAGCAGATGTGAAAACCTCGAGACTGTGTTTTGTTTTTCTTCTTCTTTCCACAAATACAAACCTCTCATCGCTGGATTTGTCCCTGAAATAAACAGCGAGAGACCCAGTGACAGCTGTGACAGTTCTGCAGCGCGCCACATTTCCACCGTAATCAGCAAAAGTGTAATGAGAAGCCTGGCGTACCGTCTACACACGAGGGAGCCGCTCTCGTCGTCCCCGCCACCTGTCCAGGGAAGCAGGAGCACTTGACAGTCTGGGATCTCTCTTCGATCTTGTTCTTGTTGCAGCATCGGTGCGCTGCAATTACCTCACAGGTTCCCGCTTTCACGTGAACTGAAAATCAGAAACACAGGCGACGGTTAGAAAGCGTGTGACGGCGTCATTCAGACAGCATGGGTTTGTTCCTGCATTTTCTTTAATGTACACAGATTAAAGGCATTTAGACTCAAGCCCCTTTCCTCCAAATAAATATGTGAAATCTCAATTCGTTGTTGGTTTTACTATTTCCATGGGGTTTACTGACAATTCTGCTACAGCAAGATAAAACAGATTCAATACATAATCCTCACAAAGCATTTATTGTGACCTTTTAAAAATGGTAACACATTATGGGAAATGCTCCTGCTTGCTTTCTTGCTGAGAGCTAGATGAGAACATTGAAACAGTAATACTTTTATCTGAATGGTACCAACAAACAGACACCACAAGCTCTCTCTTGTTGGTGTCTGCTATGTGTCACTGCTTTTACACCCGGAGACATTTGTTTTCTTTTTGTTTTTATTCATTTTTGTGTCTGTCGCGTGTTAGAAGAGCCATCAACCCCCCACTCGCTTGCTATCAATCCAGCGGTAGATCCCCTGCTGGGTTCTCACATCAATTTCTACGGAACATATACTCGTGGCCAGGAGGAGAAAGTCCAGAGAAAATGCCTAGTGTCTGGGGAGATCATGTCTGAAAGCAGCTTAAGACTACACAGACTACAGGCTACATTGAACTGAATCAACCCATTGTTGATTTTCATACATACATACACGCCTGTTTAAAGCACCCATTTCCATTCTTTGTGCTAAGCTAAGCTAACAGACTCCAGCTCTTTCAAAAGGAAACAACATCTATCAACCAGCACTTCAGAGCTGCAAAGATTTAACACCTGTTTTCCTTTAGCTCAAGTCTATTGCTATGCTACGCTAAGCGGTTGCTAGCTTTAGCTCCAGAATATAACATACAGATAGCTAATTGAGGCATTGATGTTCATATTTAACTCTTGAGAAAAAGCAAATATCAGCCATGTAGTAAATACACAGACAGTTCATTAATAATATGAATCTCCAATGATTTCATGATCTATGATTTTTCAATATCACCTACCTCCTTGCCAACCTAGTTTATAAAGTAAGGAACTTACAGTGCTAAATCAATGTTTCAATGAAGAAGTGTCATTGATGAAGACAAATTCTTGTTCACATGAGCAGGTGGTAAAACTTTAATCAAATATATAAACGTAGCTCTGCCATGAGGTCGACAGGGTTTCATCAGCAGTGAGCCTCCGTGTCTCCTTTGCTGTGAAGAAAGTCCTGAGAGGGAGTTTGAGTAATGTCTGAGGTGCTCTGGTTTCAAACATCCAGACACAATTCCTCCTTGAAATCCAGGTCATCCCTCAGGTGGAGGACCCCGGCTGTGAACCCCAGTGTGACCCCACCTGTCCAAGTATCCTTGAGCATCACACTCAATCCACCGAGCCTGCACCCCGACCAGAGGATGAACAGAGGGTGAACTTCTCTGTTGGGATACGACTAATTAAGTTTCTGAACATTAAAAACCACACGTCTACTTCTAAAGAACGACTTCATTAACATCAGAAAAATGCTTATTACACATGCGTACATCACAATATTAAAAACAAGAAGGCTGTTTTTTACACAAGCACAACCACCGGCATCAAGTCAATCCAAACATCGATACTGCTCTCCATCTTATATTCATTACCTTCTGCATGGACTCATCAACCATTCCAAGCATGTTTGTGCATTTACACGCAACAACCAGGATTGGATAGGTGGCAAGAGAATTTTCTTTTTTTTAAAGAGGTGAAAAAGTTCTGACGTTCCTTTCAGATAAGCCTTAATTATGCCTGCAAAGATTTTCAATTTGGGTCTTGACTTGAAAATAGATTGCAGCGAGCTTCTATCTCCCCATTAGCCAGCAATCCAGAAATCTCATCTACAACATTAAAAACATTTTGCTTCCAATCAATAAGGTGCTATTCACATTCCCACAAAAGGCAAGACAACAATTGCCGATCGAGTGCTTTTCACCGAGGAGAAACCTACTGATGCAAAAACAGGTCAGGCTCCTTGCCCTTGATGTGATTATCTTAAGCCACCAGCACGCCCCCCGGTCAAAGTTAATTTCAAAAGTTGGGGGGAATAGCTTTGATGGAATATTCAAACTTTGTTTAAGCAATAGTTGCAAATGGACAATAGGTAATCACCAGAGGTGAGAGGAGCAAAGACAATCATTGTAAATCACCTGATTATAAAGGAAAACAAATAGCATGTGTTTGCAGTCAGCCTCTTGAAAGGGCTCACATCAAGACTGCTCTACAATTACATTATATCTTTATATTACTGCCACATAATAATTAAACGAGCTGTCAAAATAGAGTGTCAAGGGACAGATGTCACACTCATAGCCGCTAATACTTCCTCCATCTGTCTGCCTGTCTTGCATCGTGAAATGCATCACTGGCTGTAGTTTTGGCCGCATGTACGTATCCTCTCCGCTGTGAAAAGGAGGAAAGAAAGCTGCGGCTGGGACTCTGGACTCATTAAGGTGCAGGAAGCGGCTGGTCGGGGCTGCCCGTGTGGAGAGATCTGATTAAATCTGCAGCTGCTGGCCGAGGTCGCTGACTCTGAGGCCGGACCCTGAACCACCATGCAGTGTGGACAGGATGAGGGGTCAGAGACCAGGGCGCCGTGGTCGGCCGGAGCTGGTAACGATCCATGTGAGAAGAAACAACCGTGAACTGACCGTTATGAAGTACAGACTATGAGAGACAATAAGACAAATCTGTAATAGTGAAAATGTCAACAAAATCTTTTTGGCTTTTCTCTTTGCAATATCTATTCATCTCTTCTTTAAACCTGTGGTGGAAGATTCCAGCATTAACACTAGATTCAGATTGTTTTCCTTTAGGATTAAAAAGAAAACAATATGAACGTAAAATCTGGCACAATCTTATCTCAATGATATCTGTCCTATTTTATTTTGTATCACATTTGTTTTTTTTTACTTCAGTGAGCAAAAATAAGATTTTAAAAAAAAAGATGCCACTTAGTTGATATTAATGTAAAAATAATACTAGAAATAATAGAATTTAAACTAAATGACTGTAGTGCTGTATTAGTGTGCATGCTCATGTTTATTTGGCAAAATTACCAGTTATTTGGTTTTATTTTAGATGTCAGGATTTATTGCCTATAATTATCTGACAATTATTTATTTACCTTCTCCGCTTACTTCTTCCTTGATCCCCCTTTGTTTGGAAAATATAATGTAATAAAGAAAAACATGAAATTACTATATGATTGTATGACTATTTAGCAAATAAATAAAATTACTTATACTTTATTATCTAGTGGCCTCACCGAGCTTAAAAACAACCACAGTATGATGGTTGCATGATGATGCGTTTCTTCAAATGTCCTTTCGGTGTAACACTCATGAGTTAATACGTATAAGCACAGCAGCTCTGGGCAGGTAAGATTTCAACGTGATGCACAAGGACACTTCGTCATTAGATGAATGACCATTTAGCCCCTGATTGTAAAATGATCTGTGTAACCACCAGCCCCCCCCTGACACCCTGTCCCCAGCACAAACCGCTGCTTTAGATGGTGTCGACGGGAGCAGAGGGGTGTGAGGGCGGTAAAGGGAACAGCACACACGTAGGAGACACTGTGTACACGGCTAAGAACACCTGTGATCGATCCATTTCCATTCTGGCACTTAGCACCGCGATCAGTTAGAATCAGCCGCCGCCCACGTCAGCAGGACGGAGAGATGAGAGACAAAGAAAGGTGAAAGGACAGAGACCACTAACGAGAACTGGCACCAGGCCCAACCCTTCAGCCCAATCAATACCACTCTGAGGCAAAGTACTGTGCTCCACAATCATATTCATTGATCCCTGACTGATAAATGCCAATATGGAACCAGGAGCTGCACCGAGCTGAAGAGGGGAAAAAGGAGGGAATCTACCTTGTTCTACTTTTCTCGTAATACGCCCGGACATGAGACACTTGATTCACTTTCATTTGAATATCACAGCATTTCTAAAGCATCTGCATTGAAAACGCTTGTCTCCTGAAATTAAATGACGCTTTATATTCCAACATTTATGTTGTTAATAATGAAATAATATTCATGAATCATTTGTTTTCACTTGTGCAATACCTGGTATAAACATACCTGTTAGGAATGGGCTGTTTGTGTGGCCTGTGTCAATGCTGGTTGCAACCAAGACACACCAGACTCAGGGAGCAGCCGCACCATGAGGCTGCACCATCACGGCCGCACATTAAGAAATTTGTCTGTTTGGTAAAAGTCCTTTGGAGCTCCACTCAGACCGGAGAACAAGTTGCCGTCCTCATCATCGTGAACACTCTGTTGTCTTGATTAATGATGTTGAGTATAAGTTCCCACGCCCTGCTGCTACAAAGTGCTGATCGCCCGTTTATTTCAAATGTTTTAATATTGAACATTTTGTGTGTCCCAATTGCACAAAAGTCTGCCACTGCAAAAGTTTGAGGAAGATGGAATAAATTAAATGGATACACAACTTCAGTGCATAATCTAGCGTTATATTCACTATGTGTGGTATGGCCATCTATTGGTATTATCATCCAATATTATACATTTAGTAGCGAGAACATTCCCTTTCATGTTTAATAACAGATAAACATTAGTTCTTGTAGCTTGTTTTGGAGTAAAGTTCCCAGGTGAACCCATCAAATAAGACACGTAAAAAATACCTTAAATAACTTCAACTTACACAACTAGATACTCAAGTTTGACCCCAATTCTAAGTATTACAGCGTTGCTTTACGCTTTTCAGAGGGTTGCTGATTCTCACATCTCATCACAGGCCTGTTGCATTAATTATAAATTCTATAATTTGCTACTTTAAAAAACAGTGAAACTTGTCATAAACAGCAAATATCACAACGCAGTAAACAAATAAGCAATATGAACACATATGTTCTGTATATTAAGTGAAGTACTTGTATTATAATTGAAAGATTGAAAATTTATTGAAGACTAAACCTGAACTCTACCAGTGCTGATTGAATTAAACTGGTAGAAAATTGGGTTCTGACAAGCCGTCTCTTTTCCCGTTTATAAAAGTGCAGAGTATCAAACACTGTAAATTACACAGGGCTGTGCAGTAGTTGGTGGTGAATGGTGCAGAACATCTCAAAGCAGAAAATATAAACCTGTCATTACTTTTACGGGGGTGCGGGGCATTTATAAATAAGAGTGTGAGTCCTCTGACAAAAACAGGAAGAGTTGACAGATGCACTCTGCTTTCAATTTGCTTATTTCACCCGTCACGTTGCCCACCGCGCTCTCTCTGACTTCACGTCACGTTCATCAGGCAGCGGTTGGCTAATGTGGTGACAAAAGGCAGGCAGCCAAAAAAGAGAGGAACAGTCTCCCCTCAAGTTTATTTATAAAATATCTTCATGTTGTGCTTTTCAGTGAAATGGCAAACACACGACGCCAGGAGACACCGAGATAATAAAATGAAGATAGAGGAGGTGTGTTTGAAGAGATATGAGACTCTGCTCTGAGGTTCTTTCAGGATAAAAATACACGTGTTGACTCGACAGTGTAAAGCACCAATGTGTATTCTGTTTACTGATATTGTATATATCATATACTATATATAAGGAGGGTTGAGGTTAGGCCACATCCATGCTGGTAGATGGGACATGGGACTAAAATCATTATTGTAGTTCTTATCACACTGCTGTGGTGATAAGATTTGCTTCACTTAGGTATTTGATGCTATAAAAACAGGGTTAAACGTCATGATGGACGGCTGACGTTGATTTAGTGAGTGAATCAGCAAGACCTTGATCCCGCGGCTCCATCAATCAATCACTGCTGAGCTGAGTTTTCGGTCCAAATGTGCAAGATGGCAGCCATAAGGAATATTTGGCTTTATTCTGGGAAAGTGGGAGGAAGTGGAGACATGTTGTCTATCTTTAGACACGGTCAATGGATTAAATACTTTTTTACACGCTACTTTGTAATTAAGTTGTGACTTTGGCTACTGTTGATATATTTGTGTTTTTTTTTTTGTGGTCTTATTAAGACATAATAATTTCTCTTTGTTCTCCTTTTGTTAACCTATATTCTGGCTATGCAGCAAAAACATGTCATCATGAGCAAAATTTGCATTGTTGTCTTCAGCCCGCGTTTCTTCTCCTAAACCTATTACATAAACAATACCAGGAAAATCAGTCCTTAATATACTATTATTTTTGTGAGATGAATACGGAAATGGAAATCAATCATCTAATTCAAGAGCTGCATTAATAAAAAAGAAGACATTTGGGTTACATTAATAGATCTGGTTATATATGGATGGATTGTGTTCCAAAAAACGACTGTATAACTATAGATTCAAGGTCAATCTAACTCACGTTATTTTTTAATGTACATACAGTGTTTTGAAGGTGATCTTTTTTCTAAATTCACTTACACAGGTCACATTTATATTAAAAGCAAAAGATGATTCAGAAGGTTCTTTAGAAATTCCACTGGAGACTTAACCTCCTGGGAACAGCTCCCTACGCTCGTTTCTGTCCTGACAGTTGTTGCCAGTCACTGGAGTAAAGCACTCTCCCATCGTCCGTATCACAGAACCAATCATACGAGCTTTAGAGCAACTGGTCTTTCTCAGCTTCTACGGCAATCAAACAATTGATCTAACATTCAGGGAGGCATCAAGAACAACACGCTGTTCCAACTTGTCAGCTGCAGGACTGGCTGGCTGTACATTGGCCTCACCTGGTCAGTCAAGCGCAAGATACAGTAATAGAAGCACAACAGGGGATACGTGAGAAAGCAGACGGCCGGCGTTCATTTCGTTGTTGACAGCGAGACTTCACGGAAAGCTGCAAACCCTGAATTACAAATATGTCTTGTGCCAGTTTGACGCACAGGATGTTTCAATTGTCATGGAACAAAGAAAGCCTATTGAGTTGTATTAAAAAGTCCCATCTCGACCACATGTCTGTCAAGTCCCAGAAAATGTCCGTCACTGAGGAGAAATGCTGTAGAAATCCCGGAAATTTAGTCGTTTTCCTCCTGCAGTAATTTGGTGCAATTCAAAAATCTTACCAGTGACAGAAATCCTTTTTTCTGCTTAACAATAACATGACTGAAGGCTCAATAGGAAACTGAAGGTTTGCTAAGATGACAGCCATGACAGACCTACTTTAATAATAAGTACTTTACGTCACAAAGCACTTATTAAAGTTGACATCCATAACTTAACGACTACATTGCAAATGCCTGAGCAATTACTGTTCTGCACCTTTCACCCTTTGTGTTTGGAATGCGGTGACGTCCTAGAGGAGACATGTTGTGCTCATGTTCATGTTCATAATTTAAATTCATGTTATTACTTGAAGGTTTAAATGCTGTAATGTTCAGAAAACAAATGATTGTTCTCCTTGCTGAGAAACCTTGCTTTTAGCTCCTGTCTCTTTAAGAAACCTCCTCCAGATGAAGCCCAGTCTGCTCTGATTGGCCAGCTGACCAACTCTACTGTGATTGGTCATCTGGTTCCAGTGCAAATAGTAAATGCTTTGGGGCGTTCCGGGCTAACAGCCAGACGGGGTATCATGATGTCACATTTTAGGAGCGTCAGGAGCAGTGTTATCTACGGGGGGAGCTGAACTCCCTTTACAATGGATTTTGTCTTTTAAATACACAATATAACTATGAATCAAACTAGAGGAAAGACAAAAATATGTCTCCTTTAATGTGAATCCGATTGAATCCCCGTAGTGATAAAGGGCGTCGGTTACGACATTTCGATAACAGGAGCACAAGGTCAAACATGTTGCTTTAACACAGATGATATTAGAGGCTGGGAGACATATTGGCCCACTGATACCAGCTCATCACATATGTATCAGATTATAACTAGGAAGAAGTTGCAGTACAGATATAAAAAACCCTAACTTAAGTGTAAAAACTCAAGGTTGTGGTTTTACCTGCTTCTTGGCTGGGAGCGACGAATCATCACCACGAGGCAGAGATTAAACAAACAGCACCCGGCCTGTTAATTAGTGAGCTTCAGAGGTGCTGAGAGGAACATTACGTCACATTTGGACAGAGCCTGGCTCACTGTCGTCCACCCCCCCTCTAACACTCTTTATGCTAAAATGAGCTAATGGGCTGCAGGCTGTACTGCAACAGATGGGAGAGGGGCATTTATCTTTCTAGTAAAAAGAAAACACTCACATATTTATTCCTTTAATAATGTGCATACATATTAGGCATTCCAAAAAATAGACTGTCCAACCTTTGGGGATACTTTTGATGTGTCTGCGTCTATAATTTCAAATTATTCACAGGCCTTTTTCACAGCAGATATTTTTATATACATTTATCCTGATTGAACAAAAAGCACAAACAGGTGAAGTCCCTGAGGAAATGAACTCTCAGCTCTGTTTGGTTGTAGCGTCACAGTATAAGAGTCAGAACAGTAACCAGACTAAACTATGCCAGGACCCAGATTTAGAGGCAGCTCAGTTCAGCCATCATATATTTTATCATATAAACCTTCGCTGATCCGCCTGTGACAAGTCAAAATATCTGCAGTATAGAGGGTTTAGTTCTTCAAAATTCTGGCATGTGATTCTATCTGAGCAAAGCGTTTTTAGCTGCTTAACATCACAGCAACAGCTGCTGACACAGGATCAGTTTAGAGTCGGGGGATCGGGAAAACTACTACAACATGCGTCCTATTCCCTTTTCATTTGAATGCATAAATAAGTGAGACAAACAAAAAAAATTCTACCATGTATGTGTCTCTGTAACATTGGTTGATCACTTAATGGTCATAACTTTGAAAGGAGACTATATTAATGGCTATAATTAAAACAGTTTAAGAACAGGAACCTTTTACCTTTTAACAAATACCTCATAATCGATCTGTCCCCTGTTCAAACCATTGTCACATGTCAAATTCGTCTCTCTTGCAATACCTGTCCTCCTGTGATTATCTCCACTGTCGCTACCAAATAAAGAAATCCATCCTTTAGTTGCAGTATACCAATTTTCCTCCAAGGGTCAAATAAAGATTCACATTTAGAAGAAGAATTGACAAAATACATATTGGACACAGTCATGAATCAACTCTTAAATCAATGTTATCCTCACATATCCAGTCAGTCTCTGGATAATAATAAAATATGTGCAAGAGCTGACAATGATACAATTAACAGAATAATAGTTCCTAAATGTCAATATACAGTATGTAATTACAGTACAATAAAACACATCTGTATCAATCTTATACCTACGAAAACCTCTTGATAGCACCAGTGGCTTATTATGTAGCCGGAAGAAACTCTCTATGATATCTCCAGAGAGTTCCTGAGCACAATCAGATAAAAAGGAGAATACGATAATAGATATAAGAGTTTCCTCCAAGGTGCTTCGTGGACAAAAACTAATAAAGAAATAAGAGAACACCTCACAGTCGGGAGTCACATGTTCAATGACCTGTTACAGAGCATCAGCCAGGGTAGTATCAGGATAAAAACGCCTCATGGTTAATTTGAACTTGGTTGACTGACATCAGAGCAACAGAAACAGGTGGATGTTTAAAGGAATAGCTGAAACACAGAGAGAATTCAGTTAACAGAGAGTCACAGATAAGATCAGCTGCAGACTTCTGCACATCCTCCCACTCGCTGAGGGAGCCGAGATTGTATGGACGTAAAAAAAAAACATAATTACAGAAGCCCATTACAGCTTAACGCTTTAATAATCCCACCACTTACAATTTACAGCGAGTCACTTCTAAAAGAGAACTAATCAAGTGCAAAGATCAAACAAGCGCACTTGACACAGACCAATCGTAGCCAAGCGAGCTGAGCGCCTAAAGATGTTCAGACGAATTAACGTCACGTCAAATGTTATCTCTCGGCCACTTTGTTGACATGAGCCGGCGTATCGTCCTTGACAGGAAACAAACTTCCCTTATCCACTGAGGCATGAGGCAACAAGTCCTGCCTCTGTGCGCTCTCACCGCAGAAGGACACAGAGCAAAACATACAGTGAGTGTGGTTTTTTTTTCTTTTCTGTTTCAGTCTCAGGGCTCACACAGCGTTCTTGCAAGTCGTCCGTTTTACAGTCAGCAGATGCAGGGGAAGATGAAACCAGGGAAAGCAGAGTCACGTCGTGGCCACAGGCCCAGACTAAAGATACAGCAACATCCAATAAAAACTGAGGTTTTAGGCCATTCAATAGAGAAACCTGATTAATTAGTAATGATTCAAATTACACTGTTTTCTCCAGCTAGCGATAACCCATTTCAATGAGTCACAAAGCCTCTGGATGCTGAACACAGGCTTACTGCAGCATATTTCCCAGGTAAAACTGAGCATGAGGTGCTAAAGATCACAGCTGCCAGCTTCACACAGCCATAACACTCAGTCAAAGGAAATGTCGACTGGTCCATTAAAAATAGATCCAGCTAGAACAATTAAAATGGCCACCGTGAATAAAAATAAAAAAAATAACTGAAATCTTTTTAATGTGGCAGCAAACACACCAGAGACGCACAGAGGTATTGGTTTATGAAACATTCATTACTTTTCCTGGTGAGAAACATGAAGAGAACTCTCACAAGAGCGGCGTTTAATTGGATTAGCGTATTCAGAAAAGCCTGACTCATTTCCACCCAGCTGTAAACCTGCTGAGCTGACAATCAGGCCCAGCAAGACCCCAGAAATAAGCCTGTGTCTGAGCGAGACGGAGGCTGGAGCCCGGTCCACAGGGAAATCAGTATTTATCAACATGGATGTTGTTCTCATCATTTTCTCTTTTATGAATATTGGTCAGGATTGCATTTTATTCAACGGCTCGGTTTAGGAATTAAGGAAGAAGCGGAATCGTGCAACACAAACAAAGAGAAAGGAGAATAAACCGTCTATGGATTTCCAATAGTTTTAAACAACCCAGCAATGAGGGAAATGACAGAGTGTAACGGGACAGGAGTTGCTGGTCATGACGAGCCCTCAGAGAATCATCACCCTGCTCTGCTGAGCATTACTCTTCTTGTTTACTTCTGTTTTGATTCATCCTTTCAGCTTTAATCAGCGATTTCAAAGAAAACACTGATAAACCGACTGGAAGGCCAGCAGCAAACAGCAGAGGGACACAAACAGTGAGTAGCTGGTGAACATGGTGAATCATTTAGAGACCGGAGAGCTAGATATTTTCTTCAGGAGGCGGTGGAGACCAAAACAGATCGAATGATGAGTTGCCGTACAAAAAGGAAGCCAAAACATCCCAGAAACACGTGCCGCCATTTTGCATTGACTATTGTCAATTGACCAATTGTCAATCATGACATTTCATCACATTTGTATTGCATCTGATAATTTATTAAAACCAAACTTATCCCAAATATTAACACTTAACACTAAAATGACAGAAAGCATCTTTGAGAAAGATATATTTAAGCTGTACTTTGGTCTATAATCCCAACCATTAAATGGAGGTGTATTGTTGAGCAGCTGTCATGTTGTCATCTTCACAAACAGTCCATTTTGTGTGACTGTATATTGAGCAGTTTGCTAAAAAAGCGACAGAAGCTTCCAGGGGACTACTTTCTGTCAGATACTGATACAACTGTTTACTATGGATTCATTTAAGAAATGACAAACAATGTGTTTTGTCATTAAGTGTGGAGAACTACCTGGAGCATTTATGTTGAAATATGTTGAAGATTTCTAGAAAGCTGTAGGATTCTTGTTATCGTCCCCTCCCTCCTTTCTTTGTTGTTCTTGCCAGTGTTCCTGTTTGAACTGAAATGTATACAGGAGAAGCGGTGAGCCAAAGTCATGTTGGAAAAACATATGAGCATCTCACTTTGTTTGATAAATACTGGAATATCCCCCTGAGGAATTACTTCCAGTACTACATTCAGAGGTTCAGTACTCGACAATCAAGCCGACGAATTGGAGCCTTTCAATTACCAAAATAAAGTGCGTATATTGTTTGCTCATCAGTCTTTTTGTCCTCATACACCAGCTTTCTCTTTTTAATCTTTGACTCCCTGACTCCAGTCCTCAGAGAGCAGGAATACAGAAACAGATGAGTGGGCTCTCACAATCCCCGAGTGTATGCTTTAGTGGTTTAGATGAAGTCCATGTCAGTGCCATTCATCTGACTGCCACGACGTTAGAGCCCACCACTGACTGATCAATTGGAGTCCCTCAAGGAATCATACAGCCTTATAAGTGAAAGGCTACTGAAGTTATTAAATCCAGGGACAGCAGCAGCAGCAGCACAGGCCCAAAAAAGAGACACGCTCACACTCAAAGCCCTCAGCGAAGAAAGTGTTGTTTTGACACGGTTACTCATTCTCAAGACAGTCACTAAAAATGTAATAAGAAATGTTCAGACACATCATGGAGCCATTATAGTATTTTTTTTCTCATTTCGGCTCATATGGTTTCTCTGTCTGTCTGAGTGTGAGAGAGTCTGCTTTTTTTATCATCTCATCTTAACACTGCCGCATCCAAAATAAGTTAAGAAGTCAGCTCTCTCTCTACATTTTTTTTTTTACATCTATCACTACATACACTTTCATTTATTCAGATCCAGAAACCTTCTCCACACATTTTTTTTAGTCACATCTCAAAATGAGACAGTATCACCATGACGAAAAAGGTGGCTAATTAAAGCTGCAACTGTTAGTCTTACATTGTCCACCTCTGAAATTAGTACTTGTTTGTTTGTTGGTGTGAAGTTATTCACAAAACAAATGATGAAATATCAGTTATAAGGTTTAAAAAAAATAAAAAGGAAAAAAACCCTTCATCGTCTTTCTTATTTGCAACTTTTCTCCAATTTGTGCAGCGCCGGTTCAAAACGTGCTTGTTATCTTATAAAGAGTTCTATATTTAATTCAATCATCCGATCGTCTGCATCTCATTTCCAAGTGACTGCTGTGGCAGGATTTATCTAATATTAAACATTAATAATTCTCTGTCTGTCTGTGGCTCGCACATCTTGAGAGCAGCTCATCTGATCGGCTTCACACCTGACACGTGTGTTGTTGAAGGGTTTGAGGAGAAGAAGTGTTGGGTTAAACAACACTGCTCCTCCTTTGAATAAACAGGCCACCACAGCATTGTAGCGGCGGCCAGGACTTATCATCAGATCTGTCGTTAACGATCATGACAACAGAGTGTTCCCGACGGCACATTTAAAACCACATCAATAACAGCTGATTCTCAAAGTTGAGGTTCAGCGTTTCTGAGTCGAGCTCCACTGAACTCTGAGACAACATGTGAACAGTTTTTTGTGCAGCAGTGGTCCTGCAGTCGGTCTTTATTTGCCGCAGCTTAATAACTGCAAGTCCCTTCTACAGTTTCAGAAAGAAAGCTGCAACCATAGCATCACCCCAGGCCGAACAGGCAGGTTTAGTACGGGCACTGTACAAGTATTCATAATAAAAATGATAATAATAGGCCCTTTTTTATCAGATACCTAATCAGAAAGTACTGGGCAAAGACTCAAAAGGATTGATGTCACACATAGACAGCAATTTAATTTGGCTGCTGTATTGCAGTTTCAGAGTTTTATCTGATTGTACCAAAAATATTGGCAAGTGGGGAAAGATTAATTGAACCTCGGAGTGTTACAGCAGCCATTTCCCTAAACTGGAGAATCAGCATTTATTTTACTGAACTTGACTTAAAACTTGAACTGGGATACATTTCAGGACCAGAGTAATATTTGGTTGAGAAAACAACGGTCTATAATATCTCTGCACCAGCAAGGAAAATATTAGGAACAATTTAAAGACTGGAACAAACTGTTCTAAGCCGTTGTGTTGCTCATACATCAACATCAATAAAACAGAAAATATTTATAAAGGCCAAACAACAATGTTAGATGATGCAGAAGCATCACAAACATTATTTCACCTGATAAAAATAATACATCATGTTAGGGAGAGGATAAAAAGCAGTACCATGGATAAATGTTTGGAGGAGCAGGTCCATGTGTTGTTTTTGTCAAGCTCACAAGAACATATCCAAGCACATCACATTCCTGATAGTGGCTCGTTCCACATCATGGATTCACAAAGTGCATTTTGTTGTAAACCGAATATAAGCATGACGGCGTTTATATGAATAAAAAATAAATCTGTGATGTTCGGGAAAGGTCATGGTCTTAGAACAAAAGAAATACCAATGGGTTCCAGCTCCTGGTTCCAGATACAATATTTAACCAAGGTGAAAATCCTTTCCCAAGCACTAACTCCAAGCTTCGAGTCGTAAACACAACTGTGAAAATGTCATGAACAGATTCCATGGACAACAAAACCCCGACTTGCTGATGCTTGCTGAGGATTTGCTGATTTGTTTGGTATAATAGTAAACTTCATGTATTTCTACAGCTCCTTTCAAAACACAGTTACACGGTGCTTTACAAGAAAAATAAATAATACAGTTCGAAGATCACACAGAATGAGAGCCCAAGTACAAAAATAAATAAAGTTACAGATGAGAAAAGAGTAAAAACAAGATTAAATTAAATATATACCGAATGAAATAGATGGTAAGTCAGAAGTAAGTGAGCACACTGACAAAAATGTGTCTTTTCCAGAGATGTAAAGGAGGATAAGGAGTTTAGAGGACGGGTTTCCTCTGGGACATTGTTCTAAAGCCCTGACAGAAAAGACCTGGTCACCTTTGGTGCTCAGCTCGGTCTTTGATATGGATTGTGGTTAAAGCAGATATAGAAACATTATCTCTGTAGCAATGCAGCTGCGACAAATGTATTTCCCCATGCAAATGTACATCCACAGTGGCTGCAAACTCAACAAGGCTCAACGGAACGTTTTGAATTGGCTTTAACTGGACAAATAATCAGTTTTTCACATATATAGACAAGACTCTTCTCCTTTAAGTAAGTTTTTAATTTTATTCACTTTGGGTTAAATGCTTTAAAGGGTCAGTGTGTATAATTTAGTGGCATCTAGTGGTGCAGTTGCATGTAGCAGCTGATCACCCCTCATCTTCCAAGTCATAAAAACTCTGTAAAAAACATGGTGGCTTCCATAGAGAGGACCCACTCTGATGTAAATATAAAGTATTTAAAAAGGGCCTATTCGAGGGTAAGGACAACAACAATTCATAGAGTTTGGGTGAAACACACTTGTGAATTTCTGCCAATAGATCCCTTTCACCTTAATCGTTTGCACTGAACCTTTAAACTTTGCTTTGCAGTGTTTTAGGATAACGTTCAGAACAGTAGAACACATCTGAAACTGGATTTTCTAAAAGCGTTGTCACTGTCGAGCTGCACCACGTCTGTGTTGGGCTCCACAGAGGCAGGCAGGAACTAGAGATCCTCTTCTCCTGTCTCGGGCTTCTCATCTGACATGCACACATGTGGGTTATCTGTCAAGTGGATGTCATGTCTGCTCTAAACGGCTGACATCTCCGCTCGCCAACTGGATTCCCAATGTTTTTCATCTCGGGCAGATCCCACTGATGCCTCTTGGAGTTGACTGACAGCCACCGTGTCATGAAAAAGAGGATTGGTTAAACTTAGAGGGGGCATGAGGGTCCCCACTTAAACTGTATGATTCTGTGACAATGACAGAGCCACAATGATCTGTGCGGCGGACTGATCCGTCTTCATTAGGAGGAGGAGGAGACGACAGAGTGTGTCAGAAGTGGAGCAAAAATGGAAGAGTCTGGAAAAATAAGAAGAACTCTTCGCTTAAATTCACTCAAAGCTGAAGAACAGAAATCACCGTCCTCTAAATCAAGCCGTCATGTAACTACATTAACAACGCTGCTAACTGAGAGGTGTATTTAACCTTCTGAATCAAACCTTGCTCTAGAAAACAATATTATCTCATTAGTGGCGAAGCAGCCACCGGCACTGATCCCCCGTTGCACCCCCGACCGCCTGAGGACACTATTAAAGGAGCATCTGACCTGTCCACCCACTGACAGCTCAATATATATGTTCCTCACTTTAATAGACCATCTTGCTGAAAAATATGTCGACAAACCTTTTAAAAAAGCCATTTCAGAGGAACTCCAATGGTTCCACCCATTACATTTTATGCTCCAGTCCATTCACATAAACTTGATGCTGAGCCTCGGCTGCTGTTTTTATGGTCCGATATGGGCCGCACTTTATTCGCGGGGAGATGTGAGCCAGAAGGCAGGAAATCACGGAGCGCAGCCGCAAGATGGAGGCAAGCAATTGATAGACTGCATTTTAGAAGCTTATATTTCACTTGATTCAGTCAGTATCCAGCCTCTAGTGAATAACTATCAGGCCATAGCCAAGCATTACTTTAAAAAGAAAAGAGGAAACTACACCCAAGGCTGAGCGGCTGACGAGTTTCTCTCCGACTTCCTTAGCCGACGTCGCCCGACTACAGATGAGCACTCATAAATGTCTGTCAGGATTTAAATTATCAAACTGCATTGAAAAGAGGTTTCAGGGGACAGCTGTTAAAGCAAATGTGTTCAATTTACGATTTGGGGGCTACAAATCTGTAGTAGTAAGTACAGGGAATTAGTGTTTAGAGAGGACATTAAACTTTCCTGACGTGTTCTAAGGCATCTTGAAATAATACTGTGTTCCGGTGTGGAGACAGATGTCAAGCTGCTGGGAAGCTTCACTGGTGTTAATGGCAGCTGAGCGCCGGCAACCGGCCCCCAGAAGGAGAAGAGTGAGTTGAATTTCAGCTGATCAAAATTAATGAGAGCAAGTTGGAGAGTATTGGTCTTTTGATTAGACTTTATATAACTGAAGATAACATCATAGATGAACGATATGTAAAGGCTCTTGCAGGTTCTCCTTATGTGCACGTGTCTAGGGTCTAGTGAGGCAAAGGAAAGGACCTGACATATCTTTCTGTGTGGAGTTTGCATGTTTATTCTGTGTCTACGTGGGATCTCTCCAGCTTCCTCCCAGGGCCTAAATACACACACATAGGGTTAATTGGAGACTCTACATTGCCCATAGCTGTGAATGAGATTGTGGAGGCTTGTTTGTTTAAGTGCGTGACAGAAATTGTGACCCGTCCGCAGGGATTAGCTCCAGCTCCTCTGCAAGCCTCAAAAGAAAAGTTGAAACGATGGATGGATGAAAAAGCTATGATTCATGCTTTTAGAATAACTACGGATCAAATGCAATGGCGAGGTGGAACAGTGGTTGTCCCTGTTATCAGAGGGATCTGGGTTTGAGTCTGATAGCTGCTTAGAGTCTCTCTGGTAAAGATGCTGGATGGATGAAGCAGCTATGATTATAGTTTATTTTTATAATAACAAGGGATCAAATTACATCCCTTACAGAATGAAAAAAAAGTTGCCAGTAACTACAGAGCTCTGGAACATTTTAGCATCTCTTAGCTGCTCTTATAGGGTTTATTTGTGCCAGCAGGCGTCTGCTCCCAGCTACAAACCTCTAAAATAAACTGTATGTTGCTCAGCACCAAAGGGCAGAAGGAAAAAGTTCCCAGTTACTGGAGGTGGTGAGGAAAGTGTTTCCCTCAGGTAAAGGGTTAGTGATTCAGTGATTGTAGGATTTACATTCGAAAGGCACGACTCTGACTTAACACTTATATTGCTCCATGTCTGTGGGATGTTAAAATAGCTGCTGGATAACAAGTTTGCTTTATCAAATGAAAGGGTGATAATGATGCAAGTGTCACAGCTTGTCCCCGAAATTAATTATTCTGGGCTCAACTTCTCTATTAATGACGCTTTCTTTTTATTTAAATATATCTGTGCACTCTATAAACGAACTGACCCATCATAACTCGACTACAGGCGCTTACTTTGAGAGTTTATTTATGTTCTAAGAGCTGATCTGCGATTGATCAACCATCATCTCACCTTGTGAAACTAAGAGGTTGAACTGTGGATAAACTCAGCAGGTGGTCGCTGCTCTTTGAAGCAGCAGTTCAGATTCAGATTTCTCAGACAATCATTTTGGATCCAGTTCCTCTTTTTTCCCCTGCTTCATATGAAAATGCCGATGTTGGACAGGATGTGGTAGATAGAGAAGATTGTGGTTATATGTATGTTATTTAAGTTCAAATACACTTTCCTTGAGATTTCAATGAATTTAAATCCTGTGTTCTCTGACTGTCTCCATTCTGTGGTCCTCACATATCTCTATTGACAGTGTGTGTAAGGAACAAGATTTTGGGCCCTGGTTTCTAATAGTAGCTCGATCAGTCACGTCTGAATAGACCCTGCAGGTAAAGGGTCCGTGTAGAGAAGAGGTGGGACACAGTGACCAGAGTGCATCGGCTAATAGCGTTTTAATTTATCTGCGTTCGTATGCAGATAGCTGTTAATAGGCATGAGCCAAAATGTGTTTGTGTTTTGTGTGGAGAATCGTTCGACTGGTGTGGAACGGTTGAACAGTGTACGACGACTGGAAAACAGTGTCTTGGCTCAGATATCTGATGTCTCTGATATCAGTCCCAACATGTCGGCCGTGGTCAGATGAGAGCTGATGTTACGCTAACACGTCTCAGATTTCTTTAAATTCTGTCTGCCCTTGTTTATATTAGAACCAAAACCTCCCTGGCTATGGAGTGTTTTTACCATATATGTGAACATGTTTACTCTTCTTGTAAAAATTATGAAATGACGCTAAATCTATTGTGTTTAATATAAATGTTAAATCTATATTTTGAATCTAAATGTAACTGTTGAATAGTAAATTTCATTGTTAATGTGGTGAAACTTTGCATGTAGGCAAATTCAAACTGCCAAAATTACCAAAAATAGAATCTCAATCCAGAGCTATCTATCAAAGAACAATATGGAATTCAAATTAAGCACTCGATCAGAAATAGAATATACATTAGTGTTACTTGTAGTCGAATCACCAAAGAGATCAAATTAATTGTATCTGCTCATGAAGAAACTGTATAAAGTGAATGTACAATGCAGGTGATCACAGAGCAGTGAGCTGTGAGCTCATTAATTTAAATTACCCGTCTCACACATGTCCGATTTCCTACATGCGACATCTTTTATCCTGTAGAAGGAAATACTGAAGGTGCCAAACCATTAAGTCATGTGATTAAAAATTTACAAACTGTGTCAGAGTGAACGACGCTTCACTCTCCTTTGCTGTGTATTCCGCGACAATACCAGAAAAAAATATGTTTGAAAGCCGAACAGTGTCACTGTAGATAAACTGTAACGTCACTAATTTCAAACTTAATGTAATGCATCAGCGTGCATCACACAGCCTCGTACACAACACAGTCTGTGGAGCGGTGAATCACCGGCGTTAACTAATAAATCAGATCTGAAATTCCTCAACGCATTCAAATTCTTCAGCCGAGCACAGAAAATCTGAGCCGCGGCCGATTCGAGAGGAGACAGAACCTCCTCACGCTGAGCTGCACCCGAGCATGGGCCATTAACAGCAATACAATTGACTAACTTTAAAGCAGGTTGCTCTAATTGCCGGGTAAGGGCAGGCTTTCAGTTTGTAAGACCCAATTACCGCCATGCTGTTAGCACTTCTCCACTAATTGCATTCATCAGCTCTAATCGTTATCACCAGGCGCTCCTCCGATTTCTATCAAAACCCCAAAAATCCTCATTTCTTTTGAGTTTCGGAATCGCTAGAGGTAACTCATAATGTGGCGAGGGATAATGGGTTTACATCTGAGCTGTAATTGGAGAGGGGATGGAGATAGACGACTGCCGGCATATCTGATTCTGAAAGTGTTGGTTCCTATCTGCGGTGGCGGTGAAACACCGATTTCTACTCTGAGCTGACGTCCCAGTCAGTGTTTGCACTGATCAGATGTGTACTGACTGTTATGTAGGGAAGAGATTAAGAAAAGTGTTGTTTATTCATAAGTTGCACCTTTGGTAAAGTTTTTGTAGAAACATTTTTTACGCGGACGCAAAGGAACAAGCATTTTGGTCATGTATGTAAACATTTATACATACAAATAAAATATATGTTGGAGGTGAAGTTTAAAGTTGTCCTGTGGTAATTGTAAGGTACAACATTTGAAGAGGAAGAGCTTGATACTCAAACTCTCAGGACTCTGGTGGAAGACGAGAACTCAAGGAAAGACACAGACACACACCCCGGGCCTGGCGTCAGGAAAAAGCAACTGGGGGGGGGGGGCTGTTAAAAATTGCAGGAAGGTCTCGAAACGGTAAATAACAGCAACATCAGCCTACTGTCGGAAAATCAAGGAAGAAACGACACTCATATCGAGCTAGAGGAGGCTGTGGAGTGAACCCGTTCTGAAGGGTGATGGGGGACGCCACCAGAGGAACGTCTTTTGATGGTGGAGCTTGCTTGTGTGAAAATAAACATTTTCCTCTCACCCCTACAAGGGAGGTGGTGTGTCTGTGTTGAATCAAGCTCTTGTTCTATAACAAAGGCCTGAGAGTTGGAGTGTTCTCTGCAGTATCTTGGCTGCTGCCCTCTCCTGGTCAGATACTTCAGAGATGGATTCACTCTTCAAGATAGAGGTTCACATCCCCTTCATGCCCCTGTTGCCACGGCGATCACATATACAGGCAGCACATGGTCATCTAGACCCTTTCTTCAGCCCACAATGTCATTAATGTGCAGAACAGATTCCTACAGGTGCCGCTTGAACCCTCACGAAGAGGTGAGCTCATGTAGGTTTGGTCAAAGTTAAAGGAAGAAGTCAGTCTGGGGACAAACCACTATTTGGGGAAATATATTATTTTTTATTTCCAATAACCTTGTCCTTCAAGGGGGCTTGTGAAACTCCTGTTTACGTCTTCCTCTTTCTCATGATTGTGAGAGAGAAAAAAATTGAATCCCTACATGCTAGCGATTTGATAATTTTAATCAGTGTACCTGATGCCTTAGAACGATGAAACAATGGGAAAAGGTTTCATCCTTGATTTTTTTTTCTTCTAATCCTACATTTTTCAGGTGCAAACAAGACAGGTAGTACATGGAACATGTTTGTATTTATTTATGTATTTATTTGACTTATTTTGTTCTATATATGTTAGTTTCCATTTTCATTTATCGTCATATCAACAAGTTGATTTTTAACAATGTGTAATACTGTTTTGTGTGTTTATGTTGATGTAAAATGACCATGTTTCAAATGAATAAATTTATGAATATGCACATATGATAATTGTTCATTGCAATTTCCCTGTAAGGTGAAATTAAACAAATAAAATATAATAACAATGAAAAACGAAGTTGTATGAAACTGTTGTTTTTCCTCTCAAACCTCTGTGTGGTAGTTGAAATATAAAGAGTGCTTTGTTTTTATCACAATGACATTACCCATATGATACAATACCTCGGAGCATGTGAATAAAGTTAAGCTATTGGTATTCCACAGTACCCCCCCCTGTCCCGCTGCTCCCCTCTGTTGGCTGCACCGCCGCAGACACAGAGGAAACAAGCAAGGCCACACGCAGCCACTCCAGGCTCATCTATACAGCTGCCATTCAGATGTGGATAGCAGGGGACATTTGATGGTTTTCTAATCTCAGTAGCTGCCACCGGGAGATGGGGCGAGCTGACCCCTGTCATCCCCCCAGTGCATCTCAAACAGCCCGGCATCTCTATCTCAATCTCCCTCTCCTCTCGCTATCTCCCTCCACCACAGTGTCGTCCACCTGCTCTCCAAATGTCAGGGCGAGTGCTCTGCAGCAGCATCCTTGGGCTGGGGGGGGTGACCTGCTCTGTCGCAGTTCTGTATAATGTCATGCTATCCCTGGGCAAGGGGTCCACGCTGACCTGCCGTGTGAAGTGGGCCGGCTGATGTGCTCTATCACACAACAAGAGAGACCCAGATACAATATGTATGGCATTAGAGGCCGCTCCTCGTGGGCCAGTAAACCTGAGGAACACGTGTAGTGGAGCTGCTGATGGAAAACAATGAGGCAGAACATGCACGGAGTGTGAGTCCAGTTGGTTCGGAGCAAAATGTGATGTCATTTGAATTGTCGTGCGACTGACAACAGAGGCGTTAACGGACCTGTGATACGAAGCCTGTGAAAGCCAACGGTCTGTTCCCAATCAGGGACTTGAGGTTATTTTCTGATTCGTGCTTATTAAAGTTTATTTATTTATTTTATTTCAGAGTGAAACAAAATAGGGAGTTACAATATGTTTTCCTTTTCCTTGACCACTTATCAAACAATATTTAATTTCTGGTACTTTTCTGTACCTCTTTCATGCACTCTGTATTTCCTTCTGTTTTTTGGTCTTAGTTTATATAATTATTTATCTATATCACCTATTTTCCCGTCCAATATTTCCCTTTTTTGTCACCACTTTTCTATTCTTCCTCATGCTGATGTAATAAGGAGGTGGCTGTGTCCCTGCATGTCTTGAGCATGGATGTATTCAGTGAGCTGGCAATGGCATCGACACTCAATCTGCTGTGGCTCGAAGTGCTGGAACAAAAACTAAAACAGAAAATACACAAAAAGAGGCGTTTGTAAGATATGGTCATTATTATCTTTCATGAAACTTTAATGTTTGAATGTTTTTCATTTGTCTTATGTTTGTTATTTCATTCTCAGTGCCTGAGAAAGCATTATTTTATCTGCACTATATTGTCAGAATGTAAAGTTTAAAGGCGGACTGGGAATTAATATGCAGCAGAAACATAAATCTACAGACTCAGGAAGCCCCAAAACTTTTTGGCTTATTAACTGAGAGTGCAAGTTTATTCAAGTGAGTGGGGGCCATCTTTGAGATATCTATCTGTCTTTCATCTGCAGTCTTGGCAGGTCACTATTAAAAAATTCCTACAGTGACTTAACAAACTTAACACATAATTACCCTCATAATGTTGGCAGTGAGTAAGTTGGAGATATTAATACCAAAGATATTTGATTAATAGCAAGTCCAAACCTCTATTTGTCTTCATTATTTCTCTCCATTTTAATTATTCAACACACACATTCGATTTTCCATGTTACTTTCCCGTTATTTTGATAGTCTTGAGGCTCCATAGAAAATATGAATGAGGAGAAAAGTAGAAGAGAATCATAGTAATACATTTTTTATATTTCTTTACTATTGAACAAAGTTAAATTCCATTGTTCAGAACAAAGTAACTCAATCTACTTCAGAGCTGTTCAAAGTTGGACAGATAATATTTATAGTTGACTAATCATATTATTCTAATTGACAAGCACCCATACTCCCAGCATCCTCGCAAAGCCGAAAGATAATTGAAACTGGTAATGCCGTCTGATCTTTGAGAGATTTGCCCAGTGACCAGTGACTCCCTAAACTCCACTGGTCAACTAACAGTGTCCCTCAGCATGAAAAGCTCCTGACCTGATTCAGTCGTTTATTCTTTCCTCCATTTTGCCATAGGGAAACATTTCTAATTCCCATAGTCAGTATATTTTCTTCTGCAATGTTTTGTAATGTTACACATCCTAAAATATCCTTTCCAAAAATTAACCTGACTGTGACAGCAGGGAGGGGGGGGGGGGGGTTTCTTTTGGATTCTGCCATTAATTTGTGCTCTGGAGAATCCTAATGTGAAACACTGGAGACAAAGAGTCAAATAAAAAATAAAAAAAAAGGTAGAGCCAATTTACATAGAATAGAAAAAAATCCCCTGAAGCATGAAAATCAGCTTGAGAATGAGCCATTAGAGTGCATCACACAGTTTTTAGAAAGTCTCCACCATAAGCAAATATGGAAATATTCCCCCTGAATTCAAATGAGAGCCACTGCACAGTTTCATCTTATTAATAAGGCAGCATGGCCCCTCGTGTGTGTGTGAATATAGAACAGGACCTTGATTTAAACCCTGTGCTGACTGAATTTGTGAGCTATCCACGAGCCGTGCGGCTAAATACCTTATATTTAAAAAAGTAACCGAGTTTATGACCTGTAAATGGCACGGCTCAGAGCAATTCTATATCAAGAGGACCGCTGCTGCTGCTGCTGCTGCTGCTGCTGCTGCTGCCACGTTGCGTCACACAACCTCAGTGGGAGTCGGGTTTTTCATGCCTGTTTTCCTCTCGACCACGTTTGCCCTCGCAGACGCTGACCAACAAACCGCACAGAGCTTGATTGCTGTTCTGTTTTTTTGTTGCTTCTTTTTAAATGAGACAAAGTGAGTTACTGCGGAGAAAACAAAAGTGTCCGAGTGTGTGAAGAGCTGAGTAATGAGGCTCGGATCTGACCCGGTCACGTCATCAGTCCAAATCCTGTCGCCGGCTCCACGACAAATCGCCCAGCCAAAAGGTTTCCCTGTAATCACGCTCTCCCTCTCCACTCTCCTCCCGCACCCCCACTCTCCCTCTCCACTCTTTCATGACTAGCTAATGAATGTAGATGGTGCTCCGGGGGATGCGGTGGTCTTATTGCAGGAGGTTATGTGTGCGTGCCGCGAGCCCGCCGAGCTCCAGCCGGGCTCCGGTGAAAGGTTCAATTGCTCCGGTGAAGCCCCCACCTCAATAAACAGAAGGGCTAAAGAGGTTTGTTTATTGGGTCCACCTTGGCTTGACCTCCGTAGCTCAGGGACAGGCTGCGTGATTACCTAAGTGTCAGTGCAGCCCGGGGAGAACGAGGCCCGGCTACTTCTGCTAGCCCCCTCTCTCTCTCTCCCACCCTCGCCCCTAATAAATCACTGGAATAAGCGCACAAACCACAGGAGTGGGACAAATGCAAAAGCAAAGAGAGAGTGATGTTAGCCGGAAGATTAGAAGGTTTATCCGACATGTTTGCAGTCAAACAAGTGGGATTTACTCCTCTACTGTCAGTCTACAGTGCAACCATCAAATACATTCAGTAAATATTAAATGTATTGATTAAATCAGAAGGTGGAAATTAAACCAGGAGATTCTCTTTGAAGGATGTAGAGTGTAGAAAATGCCAAACATGAACAAAAGTATGAATTACACTCATTTGATTGCTGGAGTTTCCAAAATCAATTCTTATGCAAACACTCGAACCTCAGCCAAGGCCCATAAGTCCCTTATGAAAACACATTTACATTCACTAGATCTTTATTTCTATTTGGATATGCACCACATCACATACACTCATACATATTTTTGGTCAGGATCCATGCATTATTCTCTGAGAAATCAAGGAAAATATTGACAAACTTCATATTTTGCAAAGCTTCAACATTCACAAAATGTAATGGTTCTTTCCTGATCCAAATCACATCTTTCCAACAACTTTCACTGTGATCATCCAGAAGTTTTTGCATAATCCTTCTAACTAACCCAGTCCCAATTCCATAAAATACCAACTTCACAGAATAATATAAACCAATGTATAATATATGTCGTGAGCAGCTCCTCAGTTTCTTTGTGCAGTGTAATGTTGGACACACAAACACCAGCAAACAGACACTTTATTCTGCATCCTGACTGTTTTGAGTTTTATTTAAGTGAATTTGGGAAAAATAGAAATAAAATAAAAGAGTTTGCTTTTAACAATATATTATAATTATCTCTGGTGAAGTCAGCTCACACTTAGAAAGAGTTAACTGCTTCCTCCACCTCTGACTTGAATGGAAACGTGCACTGACCCTTCCTGTTCGTCACAATGTGAATCCTCTCCCGTGCGATTCTGTCTCGCCATGGTTGTGGGGTTTTATGCTCTATCAAAGTCTTTTGCTGGTCGTATTTATTCTTTTTTGTTTTCGTCCAACATGGAGATGCCTCTCTCCAACCATCCTGTGCGGTTTCTCCTCCAGAGGAATAAGGCTCATTATTTCAATGTGAAGTCACAGTTTCTGCCGTGACGCCCAGGGATCAGGCCATCTCTCCATTGAGGGAAATCACTTTGAAAGGTCTTGTTCTCTGCCACACACACACACACATGAAGATGCATGCACACACTTGCTGTACTGGTATTACTTCCTTCCCCGTGATGCTTGACTTGCACGACTGTTAAATTGTTGCATTCCCATGTGCACGAAACAAAGGCTTACAGTGCATCATTACCTTGCCGCTGAGCAGAGGGAGCCAGAAAACTCAGCAATTATTTCAGTTTCTCTTTAAGGAGCCAGTGGGGTGAATGTGGCTACACAGTGGTGACACTGGGATTGATGAACCAGTGTTTTCAGGATCAAGTCGGTGAAAAAACTTGACCACACACTTGGGAAGTCAGAGAAACTTGCATGATCAAATGTGAAATTCACAGAGGCAGTCTGCTGGCCTCATCTACTGGTGGAACTTGTTTGTGTAATGTTTTGTACTAAAAATCATAATTAAGGGGGAAAAAAACATTATTTTCAATTGATTCTAAACTCAAGTTGGCAACATTTGGTTGGTGACTTTTCCCGGGCAGCTCACTCTCTTTGGCTTTTGCAGGTTTCTGCTCACTCGCCCAATCACTGTTCCTTTCATACCACAGAAGTTTTTCCAAATATAAAACGTACATATCAAACTCTTGATTTGAAATTGGGGAGATTTCCGTTGGTGACATTAAGATTATGTCTGCGAACACCTCACATTACCGGATCAGATAATCTGCTCACATCAGCCTTTAACCGCTAACACGCCCATAAACTGTCTTGAAGGTTAAACTAGACTGAAAACCAGGCCGATTATCCTCCAGCGTCAATCCATCCTCAACATCCTACACGTGATGTTGTCCTTCTTTATTGTTCAATGGAAAAACGGCTGTTAAAATGTCTCATGCTATTTTCAGAGGCATAAAGAGCTAAAGAGCTGATCTTTCCATCTCTCAAAGCAGTTGACAGGAGACAGTGTGTCTGACTACAGTGAGCGTCTGAGAGGTTGATGGTTCAAATCCCTGGAAAATCAACAAGCAGAAAATAGAAAGAGCAGAGAAATTGAAGGAGCTATGCACTGTCCTCCTCAACTGTGTCTGTTTAAGTCTGTTCAGCAAGACACACAGTGAAGAATAAAGCCAGACAATCTGTAATCATGTATTTGTTCGCTTTTCTTTAAAAAAGACATTGTTGGCCATGACATTTCTTCCTGCTTGTGCATTTCAGTCTGCTGCTGCTGCCTCCTGCACAAAAGCTCAAATAAAAACATTAAAAACTATTTCCTCTATTAGCTTTTTTGACTTTTCATGGGTAATGAATATAACAGAGAAAAGAAGTTGACATCAGAACTTCTTGTTAATCCTCAGTTTCTACAGTAAGGGGTGCTGATCCGCCAAAAGCAGCAGATATTGAATATTTGTGTGTTTTTGAATGCTTAGTTTTTCGTCCCTGAAAAACAAAACAAACACATGCATTGTGTTGTACCTATGTGACTTCTGTGTGACGATGCACTGGTCAGTTCTCCCCAGAGAGACACCATACAGATGGTCAGCAGCAGCGCCCTTCTGCACATGCTCTGCAGGTCCCTCTTCCGCATTCTGGAAGAAAGAAAACAAAACAGTCAAGACACACAAAAATAATCAGCCATTTTTGCATTACATAAAATGATGAGCAGGCTGGCTCATTCGGGCGGAGGCCAGCAAGCTCACAGAGCTGTGACTTGGTCAATATTAGTAACTCCTAGAATCGCAGAAGCAAAAATCCACAGAGCTTTAACTGGACGCTCTGCCTGTGTTTGGGAGTAATCTGCCAAAACCAGTTATTTTAGTGGTTTTATATAAAGATAGACGACTTGACTTGCGATCTGCAAATGTGTGCAACTGAACAATAGCATGTCAACTCTGCATTTTTTACATTTGAGGAAACAGGTGGAGAAAGAAAAAGCTCCGGTAGCGTATTATCTTTGCACCACCTCCTCCTCCCGACCTCCATTCTCAGAGTTTAACTGCTCCACAAGGAGAAATGGGAGCAATGGTTTACACAAAGTAATGAGACTGGTACCAGTAGGGCCATTGCTTTGGTCTTAACTGAGTTAGCATCCAAACTAACAAGTCCGTGACGATGGCTGTCAGTTTGAAAGCTCCTTAGTTTTGAGGGCTTCCCTACTTCCCCTCCTCTTATTTACTCAATGACATAATGAAAAAAATCCCAATAACAAAATGCCTGATGGGGGGGGGACAGTACAGAGAGGTTCAGGGATCTGACACAACTGTGTATTTTCATGTTCATGAATGGTTAGCTTGTTAGCCTTTAGCTCAACAACTTAGTTTCACTGACACTTACAACATTTCAATAACGTAACATAGAACATAACACAATATCATATTTCATGTGACTTGACCATATACTGCTTATGAAGATGGACGACATGACAGCTCCCGTAAAGTGAAACCAAAATGTCTCAATTGGCTGGCTGAAGTATAGATCAAACAAATGTAACTTGGTTCTGGTCACACAGATTTTTGTTCAGGTCCTTCTTCCAGTAAGTTTGGTTTTAATGAGTTAATTGATGCTATAAATATGGGGTGAACGTCATGATTGATATGTGTATTGGTGGAACCTTGCTTCAGCAGCTCCAACCCCCCCTCATTACTACACAGACTCCAAATCCACAAGGGGGAAGCACTCGCAACCCACATATTTCAGCTTAATTTCTGGACAGTCATGTGAGAAAGTGGAGAGGTTTCCTCCATTATTATACATGATATATGGTTTGGACCCTCACTGCACCCTACAGGCCTCTTTATGCACAACCTCATCCACAGATCCACACTGTGTGAGCTTTCTTTACCAACATAAATTAAACAGGTGATTTACTGCATGCTGAGTCAGCAAAGCGTTATATCACATTCATGTGTAATTATGATGGCATGCACTGTGTGTGTTGTGCAGGCATCTGGCTGCATCCTCACATACACACTACACACTGCAATTTATAATACCAATTTAGATTTGGAGACAGAACAAATGAAGTCTGTTTACGCTCTCTGTCTCCCCTCGCCCACTTGCTGTCATGGCACTACCTGGGAGGTGAGTAATGCCGTTTGTGTGGTCTGTCTTAATAGGCGCCGCTCAGTAATCTTCTTGTACTTTCAGAGGGTTGTTGTTCGGTAATTCTCTCCATCACCATCTGAGGGGCCCGTGGAGAGCGGAACAAGCAATGCAATCAGTGGCTCATCTCACTGCCAACGGCACTGGCCTCCTCTCTGGTGTGGAAGCAGTCACAAATCACAGCTCGGCTTTGAACTCTGTTCCAGTGCCGCCACTCAAATTAGTAAAAATGCTTGGTTTCATGCACAGAGATCAACTCTTGCTTATCTGGCAGAGGCTTACATGTGAGGGAAATGTTTTGCTGCGCCTGCCTTTGTACTGACAGCCAGAGCTGGGCGAGATCTTAGCGGGAGGCTCTCGCTCCGCAGTCTCAGACAGCTGACACAATCAGAATGTTTTGGGAACACAGACTGAAGACAAATAGGCACAGTGTCTGTAACATCACCCACCGATTTTTTAAGGGACTATTTGAAGCCTGCAGTTCACATTTAGAGCATCTGCACTTCTTCCCACTGTGCAAAGATGAAGCTACAGTAGCCTGGATATGTGTGCTGCCATCTGTGATATGTGGAGAGCCTCGTCACAGCCGTGGTATCGAGGTCCCACTGATAAACACGCTCAGCCAATCGCAGGTCAATGAATTATGTTTCACCTCATTTACAATGGCATCAAATAAACAAATTAAATCAATCAGGATCATAAACACTTGATAAAACTACCTGAAATAACAGAAACCCTAAAAAAAGACATGTGAAGTTTTATGTCCTATTTGCTAACATGGAGGAGGGATTTAGGACCTATACCGCAGCCAGCCATTAGGTGGCAGTTTTGACCTCAGTTTTAGGAAACTGGCATGTCATCCATCTTTATATACAGTCTAGGATTCCAAGAAGAACTTCCAAGCAACATTTTGAGAGTTCTGAAATGTTGACACTTTAACAATCATGATGTCAAATAATTGACTTAATACTCATTGAGAGAAGTTGGGAATTCCAACAAAAGTCAAAAGGCTTTTTCATGTCAGTTCTACCCTTGTAAGTTTTTAACCACTGGGGAAGTGTTCAGTATCTGATGCCAACACACATGTAGAAGCCCATGCATGGTTAGATATAAAGTTTCCTGCTTGAAAACATGGTTGTACACACTGCAAGTTTCAAATAAAAAAAATAACTGGAATACATTGGATAATAGAGTGAATGCAACACACTACAAGGTAGCTTTAACATATTGGGGCCCTTTAATGGACTCAATCTTAACCTTCTTCAAATAGGCTTCAACTCTTGGTTACCCACAGGTCTTGTTTGAATTTGTCTGACTTCTGCAGGATATTAAGTCACAGAAGAGCATCAGTAGCAGCAGCATCCAGTGTAACGGAGGAGGTTGATTTGATCTTTTAGTTTGTTCATCAGGGACAGGCCGGTGAAAATAACACCCACAGAGCCAGATAACTCATTTTCACCTGCTCTCCCTGCAGCTTGGTTCAATAAGCCACAAACACCGCCCATAACACCCAATCAGAGGAACCGCTTGCATGATTAAAGAAATATTTTCACTTTTGAGAAGCAGAGACCAAGCTGTGTTGCTAATTCAGTATTTATAATGCAAGTCCTCAATGGTTCCATCTCGCTTTCAGTTTAGTTTGATCCACTTCTGTTCATCTTATAAACCCACATTAAATATTTCAGCCCTGGTTCACCGTCTTATCTTTACTTATTTGCAGTTACTGATAGTAAGACGAGAGAAAACTAGTAAATCTCTCTGACAGCCAAACTCGAGAGAAATAATTGGACTTTGAGTGCACGTTGCCCTGCTCGTTGAAAATGAAATGTCAAGCAGTTCGTCTGTGAGTGTTTATAGCTTTGTGGTTCGGACAGCAGGAAGCCTGGTTTTATTCTAAACTAGATTTAAATGTACTCTAGCATCCAATTTGCATCTTGTGTTCAGGTGGCTTGTTGGAGCTGGTTAGCAGGAAATTATTCCACCTGATGGATGTGACACCGAGAGCAGGTGGCTCATCACGAAATGGCGCGATCAGAGCAAACCCACTTAGGCAGAGGTTAAGTCGGATTTTTCCATGCAGGAGGAAAACATACACATCAGTTTGGGTATAACAGATATTCTCCAACCTGTGAACCACTTGTGTACGCTCATAAATTAACATCAAGATGATTTATTACACAGATACAACCGATATAACTGTGCATGTAAGGTCTGGGCTGTTTATAAGGATGGACAACGGTTCCTCCTGAGCCAAAATATCCTGGATTTGGGTGCAAACATCTTGAGCTTCTGATGCCATTTGGACCAGAGTCTGTGCTGGGGTGATAGTTTATTAAAAGATGTAATAACATGTGCTCTGACTTTTTAGTTTGGTCTCCGTCCCATTTGCTAACATGGAGGAGGCAGAGTTAATGACTTGTGAATACTGCAGCCGGCCCCCAGGCAACTTGGACTGCTAATCTGTTAATGGCCTGATGTTGTGTAACTGTGTCTGCATATCAACCCTGCATCAAACAAATTATGTTTATACATCGACAATTTGTACGATAAATAATCTGTATTTTTTTACACTTTTCTATATTTAACAAAAATCGTGACCTTTTTCTAAATTCCGTGTTCTGAAAACCTGTACTTCACATTTGGCAGCTCTGACCCTCACAGACACCTCCCTCCGGCGTTTAAAAAGAACTTGAAAACTAAATTCTGTCTTCCAGGAGACTTGGCTGACCGCACTGTGAACACCACAAGAGCTAAATGAAGTATGAACACGACAAATTACTTCACTGAGCTGCTTCCCAAGAAACAGGTGCTGCTTAGATGTCGGCTTGGACTCGTGCAAACATTTTCAAACCCGTTTGATATGAAGCCAAACACCAGACCAGACTGGTATTTCATAGAGGCCCATGAGAGGGAAGCGACTCCAGTCTGTGCGCTGGTTTGCCAACAACAAATAAACACTCAATAAAAAAGCTGAGTGTGAAGCGGCATCGCAATGAGCCGGATGGCTGAGTGACACATATGGTGTTTTCAATTCTCACAACACTGATTCAAGTCTGTCAGGTTTAAATCCAAAATGTTGTTATATTGGTGCAGGAGTCTGCGATGGAGTGCAAAACATGAAATATCAAATAACACAACTGCAAATAATTGGGAATTGCCTGTTTTCCTATGTCCCATTGTACTTTCTTATTATCCCATAGTGTTTTCTGATTGGTCGCTGTGGTTTTGCACTTCAGGGCCACCGCCTGTCATGTCTCCTCTCGTCATCACCACAAAAGACACGTGAAACAAACCAAGAATTAAGTCATTGGTTGATATTAGTAGCTTTTCCACAATAAAGCATAATTTCACAGATGGAATTAATGACTCACTCCTGTTGTTATGCACATTTCTCAAAAGGTCAAGTGTTGGACTGGTTCCACGACCTTGTTATGAACACATGATGGTTTATAAAATTAATTACCGGTTAGAGTCAAAGAAATGCACTTAACATCAGGAGATGTGTTCCTAACAAGAGCAGACATGCTGGGAGATGTGCAGCATATAAACACTGTGGGTAGATCAGACAGTATGTTCTCTTTACATTGAATGGGTCACTGCTTTATTATGTCAAATACACTCTTTCATTTCAGTGTGTGAGCGCTAACTCATAGACCCCTGGGCCTTGCTTTTCTGTATTTGTATACATCATATCCCCTCCAGTCATTGCATCTGCATACAAACCACAAGCATACTGACATTAAACAGTTTGACACCATTCTGGAGTGTTGGGAAACTGCTGTTCGTATACTGGCTGAATTAGTGGAGAAGCCATGATCGCTGCAGAGAAAATGACAACATCAACGTAAAATTACAAATATAAGAGTCTCAGTGATGATCTGCTGTTCTCTGGCTACTAAACCAGAGGTTTCTCATTTACTGGTGAAATGAACGCTGACAGCGGACTTTATGGTCATAAAAGCTGTGTCCCTGCACTCCCTGAAAGCCGAACTAAAAGAAGACAATCTGGTCTATGGAGGATTTGAGAATGGGATCAATCCAGGGGCATACTTCCCACTGCACCACCCTTTCAAAGTCCCTCTCTGTCAGAACCTGGGACTGTTGGAACAATAATTTATTCTGTTAAAGAACGGTGTTCCGCACCAAGAGTCCAGCCACACTCTCAAATTCTAAGAATGGAGAAGATGGCCTGACATGTACATTTTTATTCTTTGTTCTTTTTTTCCTTCGGTCTTCAAATAATAATGATGAAGGTGAGCAGCAGTAGACATGCGGTTGGAAAGGGCTTGTGAGGACAGCATGGGAGGAAACGCAGGCCACTTAAATCCTTCGATGAATGGATCGAGGCAGTGGCCATTACCATAAAGTGATGGAATTTGCCCCATGTGTGTGTTTTTCTACAAACAAATCCCAAAGAAATCCTGCAGATAACTGCAAACAAGAAACACATTTCTACAACACACATCTCGACTGCCATGGCGAGTGACACACGAGCACCGTGCAGCCGGGCGGTGACAGTTTTAGCCGAGCAGGACTGATTAACTGACAAGATTATAACTTCTCAGGGAATTCTGCATAGCCTGTAATCAAACACCCAATTAACACTGCAGCGTATGTCCCTGTTGGCAGTCAGTTGCATGATACTATAAGTATGTAAATATAACAGCATCACATGGAGAAGGCGAAACATATTAGAAAATCGAAATCCAAAGCATGTTTTACCTCATTTAAGCTGTCAGTGCAGAGAAAATCTCAAATAAATTCAGTTAAACTGAGATAAGGTTGGTTTGGACATATTAGTAAGGCAATAATTATAGCCTTATTCTTTTCTGCCTTTCTTTTAACTGAACCTATGCAGTGTAATGGACCTACTGTCAGCTTTTCACTGTTAGGACCATCAAGTAAAGTGCTGTGTATAGTGGTACTGCTGCAAAGCATTTCAAAAACCGTAAGTCATTTTAGACCTTTGGTTTCATTTCATTTTATTGTGGTACTGAACCATTTAGTCTGGAGCCCTGGTACATAAGACCATTATTTCCACTAGAATCCTATTGTTCTAGGTACAATGGGAAACATGTGGTTATGGTTGTGATGGACACTAGGGACAACACTGACCTATCGGTTTCACACCATCAAACTGTGTGCGAGTGAAAACCCTGTATGTGTGTCGGCCAATCCTCCTAATGCAGACCTTTTTGCTCTCCATCATTTAAGGATAACATGGGTAAGAGCAGTTCTCTCTTCTAAAGATGGGAAACACAACATAATTACCTTCAACAGGGACGTTATGTACACAATGTTAAAGAATGATTATGCAAAAACTACTCTACAGATTGTCATGAAACTTGGTGAAAAGGCTACAGTATGGGTTGAGGAAGAACCCATCAAATTTCGGTGGAGATGTGGATCATCTACTTTCTTAAAATTGACTGTTTTTTTTTTGTTATTTCTAAGAGAGTAAAAAACAATCAGGCATGTTTACAATAATACAACAATAATATAAAATATCATACAGGGTAAGTAGCATACAGCTGCTAACATATGTTGAACAAGTGAGGATGGATAACTGGTGTGAGCCGATATGCAAAGTCCAGGTTTCTGAATCAGAAGCGGTGAGAGAAAAATTATATCGGAACATCTGTACTAAGTGTGATCAAATGTAAGGAAAGTGTGCAGCACACTAATCAATTTCATCACTGGGCTTTGTAGATGCACATTTGCATAACTGAGGGAAATGGTATTATTTTGTCTGTATATATACAAGGAGGAGAAGGTTCAGCGATTTGACAGCGAGTGAGTTCAAAACACATCAATTCAGTCAATATCATGCGGCAAAAAGTGTGAGTCGTCCTCCCTCACCTGTGTTTTTCAACCACTCAATTATAGCTCCCCTCGCCGTGCTCCGGGGGGGCAACAGTGTCCCCAGACCTATTAGTCTGCACTATTTAACAATGGCTCCCAGATATCTGCTGAACAAATTGCCTTCTATTCAGACCATTTTTCTGACCGTCAATGTGTGTTACAAATATATTAGCACACACAGACGGAGCAGCAGTGTTTGTTTCAGTTATTTCTGCTTCACTTAGTCTCCTCAATCAAACACTGTGTGAGTTGCGGTGCTTCCATCATTATTTAATGTTGACCGAGAAAATAGGAGTTTTGAAAGACAACAGTAAACTCGGTGGGCAGAGGTGGAGGCCGTGTTCCAATGCTGGCTCCCAGCCAGGCGTGGGGTGGTGTTATTTTGGAAGCGGCAAACCGGAGGAGGCCGAGTACTTAGTTCCAGAAGCCAACATTAGGCTCAGACCTATTGGAAAACCTCCCCTCGGGTGCCAAGGCAGAGGTCGTCCCAGTGGAGCCGGAGTACTCTGACACACTTGGCTAGTCCCTCTATCTTGCTCTGCCCTTCTCTATCTCTCCATCTCCCCCGCTATTGTGGTTCAGTGAGGTCTACTTGCTTCTGACTCATCCTGTGTCCTCACAGCATGTTCTGTGCCACTGGACACACGGTGCTGCACAGCAGGGATCAGATAGCCGTCCTCCTGCATCATCACACCGAGCACAGGCACAGGGAGCAGAGGAAGAGTCGGCCACTCTGAGGCTTTGAAACACTGCTGACGGTGTAATAACACTTTGTTTTTATGCAAATAACGCACCACACAGCACTGGACTTACTGTATGTCTCCATCCAAGCATCACAAGGAGGATAGGACGGAAATTGAAAAGGGAAAAAGTAATTCCTGTACTGTACAGTTACATTTATATTAATAGGTTTCTGAGAGTGTCCGCTCCAGGAATTAAGTCAGTTCTTAGAATAATGTCGATAAAATGAGTCCTTACTTGTTTGGAATTAATCTGCAATGTATAATCGATTAGTGGTGTATATCATGAAATAATGTAGTTGTAAGCTGATATCTGTATGTGTTTATTGATATATGTGCCCGCATGTGTATAAGTAATAAATGATTAACTATACAATACCACTTGTTATTAAATATGTATCCACATTTCACATGTATATTGAGTATTAATGTATTGTACTTATTGCATCATTCAATTGAGAATTTATTTATTTTTGAATGATTCACTCTCTATGACAATCGAGCACAATTCATCTGCTGCTGAAGGGCAACGGCAGATTTCACAATAAATGTACTTTGGGTCATGAATGAACCTTCAAAAGATTCATGTATTCATGGGTTTTAATAAGATTTTACATTCATATACTCCTCTGTTTATGCCTGGATACAGATGCTTCATAATTTCAGTGAAATAATAACATAATTCTTGAAACACTCCTTTAAATCTCATTGAAAAACTTAATACATGTATACAACTAAGGAGTTATGGTACTGGACATTTTCTGGTTATAAACATTTTGTGAAATAACACAGACAGACATTCAATCTGGTCTCAATTATCATCTGAACAGCTCCAAGTTATAAACTGATGCAATGTTCAAGGTTTATTTAGATCTTTCCAGGTTAAAATCTCTAATTTGAAGCGTTGAATGAGTGAAGATCTTTTTCAAACTGGCAGAGCTTCCAAACAACAATAACATGCAGAACCTGAAACCTAGTCAGAAATCACAGACTGTGATAAATGCTGTATAAACATTCCACTCACACCGAGTTTGTGATGCCGTGGCTACTGTAGAATAATCTGCATTTATAAACAACCAGGCAGGTTTGTTGTTTAGTATTTTCCCCCTAAGTTGCCGTGTTTTCACATCTGATATTAAGTCAGCCACAAAATGCTGTTTTGGCCTGTGTCTGTACTATATACCGACTTAAATGAATATTCAAAAAACCATGAACAGTATTTTGACACACACTGAATGCATGAGCCAGCCATAAGCCCTAATAAGATCAAAGTAATGCTAAGTGGATCTTCGAGCTTTACTTCCACATTCCATCCAACAATGTGCCTGCTGGAGCAGAAAATTATTCCGCTGCTTTAAAGCAATATAAGTCACTCTAGAATAAACAGTGTTCACTCAGCTCCTCATACAATTAAGCTGCAGTGACTGAATATACAGATAAGAAAGATCCAGAAATGAAGGCAGAGTAGAATGAGTAAAGCAGCAGTGAACTCAACCTACCAGCACCACAGTCACGTATCCATGTATTCAAACATTACGTAGACTTACTTTAACCTTGGCCATGGTAATTACTTCCCTGAACCAAATCCTTACCGAACCCTAACCTTACGTTAAAAACAGGTTTTTGGACATTTTGTCTGAAAAGATGGGCGACATTAAAGTAAAGCCAAATCTTCTGGATTGTCCCCTGGTGGCTGCCTGCATTATAGCTCATAAAACCAGTCTCCCTTATGTTATTAGATGGGACGTTTCATGTTGTCACACTGATATTTGTGTATTGTTGGGACTTTGGCTCAACACCACGATCGCTACTGCGCAGACTCTGACTCCACAAGATGGCCGATTCCCTATCCAGGATATTTTAGTTTCATTCAGTGTTTCCCCTAGGTTTACAGCTTTTGGGGGGGGGGGGAGAGTGGGGAGAGCGTCGCGGGGGGGGGGGGGGGGGACACGGACACAAAAACTTAAAGGAATCATGATGTTAATGTGTTTCTTTTAATGATTTTGAACTGTACATTGGATTTCTGACCGGCGGATGCTCAGACATGTGTTTGTCCAGTTTGTCCCTTCTGTAGGACTGGCAGGGAGACTCTATAAATGGCCGGGTCTGGTTTCCTCTCACAACTGCCTGTTTATGCTGTCTACGTATTCGACAGAACATTCCTAAAACCAAAAAGAGAACTGAAATAATCCCCTATTCATTATCTATGAACTGTAATTTATCTATCTATCTATCTATCTATTTATTTATGCATGCATGTATATATGTATGTAATGTATGTATTTACTGACTTCCATAAGTAACCTGGATTGCCGGAATCTGGAAACATTTTTGGATCCGATACTTATGTTTTTCGCGTCTACACAAAGCCCTGTCACGAAAACACGGAAACGCTGGAGCGGAGTGGTTGAAGTCGCTGTAAAGGCGTCATGGAGCATGCGCATAAAGTGAAAGAAGACTAAAGTCGAGATCCTACTTGAAATCTTCCCATATGTAAATGTATATATAATAACGACTTCTCTACCACCTGAAATCACTGTTACCACAGCAATCAAACAGGACTAGTTAGAATAGAGCACCTCGCCATAACCCTCGTTTTCACGTCAGATTTGCCGGTTTTGAACAATGGTCTGATGAAAATAGATTAGACAGTGATAGAAGGAAGTGACGCAGCGGGGTTAATAATGGTTCAGGCTCAGGTTGCGAGGCGAGGTGCGTTCACGGTTTAATACAACAAGCGGAGAAAGCAGAATCGCGGGCTGACCGGCGCTGACAAATGCGCGACCCGTGATTACAGCCAGGCGTCTGGTGTAATAGTTAAGTTACCAAGATCAGTCTTGTCGCCAAGCTGGGTCAGAACCTGTCATCCGGTGGTGACTGAAAAGATTCTTGTCTGGGGCCGGGCGTGCAACACGTGGACTCTTCTCTGAACTCGGACCCGGAGCCTCCTCGCAGGAGAGTGGATGTTACCATCTCCACCTGGGAGCGTTTAAAAAACGCGGATATTTGTAACTGCTTCTCAGGTGGTTCATGGGACATGTTTTCAGATGGATGCTCTTCGTCCGCTGGTGGGAGGTTTCTCACCTGTGTGTGCGCACGTGTCTGTGTGCGCGCATTTGGATGGAACTCCGCCGTGCGCAATACAGAGAGCAGAGGAGAAATCTAACCGGGCGACCATGTCGAGACAGAAATGCAAGCTATAGACCTGTCTTATAGGAAATGTAACCTTAAATGATTTATGTAGAGATCTGGCGCTATATTAAAAAATAAAATAAATAATTAACTTGATCTTCCAGGGGGGGGCGGGAGGTGCCGTTGGGGGGGCGCAGCGCTCCCCTAATAGAATGGTAGGGGAAACACTGTCATTTTTGTACAACTGGAGGAAATGGACATGTGTCATCCATGTTGAGATACAGACTACGGTCGGGAAGGCCAAATTTCTCATTTAAACATGTTCTCTTAATTCTGCTTCACTTAGTCTCCTCAATCAAACACTGTGTGAGTTGCGGTGCTTCCATCATTATTTAATGTTGACCGAGAAAATAGGAGTTTTCACAACATAAACTCTGATCATAGTATCATAACCCTGGCGACAAAGGTCCTGTAACCTTGGGGAAACACTTATTGTGAGACAAACCATAAGTAGTTTCCTACTTTCCCAAACACGTACTTTTCACAACTTCAGCCACCTGTTTGTCGTTGTCACCATGACAACAAAGTACCAGCTCTTCTCAGCTGATGAAGCATCTCTTATTTGTTATGGTATACTATGGTTCACATATTTCTGAATATTCCCCTCTAGTCTTAAAGAGGACATCTAGTGGCAATGAAAATCTAATGTATAAAGGTTACCAATTTGAATTTCATCCACTATATTTTTACATAGATTAATTACATTTTTACATCACACTTATGCTGCTAAGGGGCTCCTGACTCTGTTACAGCAGAATCAGTATTGGGTCTTAAAAGTGTCTCAAATTTTGATAAATTTTGATCGGTATTGTCATGTCCATGGTCAGAATGTAGCACAGAAGAATTTTCTAAGAAAAACAAGCAGTCATGATACCTCTGAAGTAATGAGTCACCTCGCTGCTGCTGCTGCTTGACTCTCTGTTCTGCATCATAAGTGTTGGGTCAAAAATAAATATCATGGAACTGTTGTACTGCACCTCATTAGCCCCCCTCTAGGCCAGAGGAGTCGGTGCCACAGGCTCCAAAGGGCAACACTTTAGAACATGGGCCAGTATTCACAGAGCTCCAAGACAACACTGTGCTCCAGCGCCCTAAATGTCCGGCAATACCTTTGAAAGACTGAACGTTCGTGCCAAATGCATTATTTACACTGGCACAAGGAGGGTTCCGGTTCCATTTGCCTCAGCAGAAGTAGCTTTGCATGCATTCATGAATAATAAACGCGCAGCGCAACGCGTGGCAACAGGGACGAGCAAGCATGAAGCCGAGTCGCACAGCATGAAAGGGAACAAGCCAGCTTAATCTGGGCACGGTAAAAACACTGTCCGTGCAAGTGAGTCACCCGTGAAGAGCTGAACACCAGATGACAAAATGCAGAAACAACAGCAAGGGGCGAGCGGGCCACAAAAGAAAAACAAAATTTGCATCTCCGGCAACATTTGGGCGCTTCGCCACTGTCCTAAACTGATCTAATCACCATCTGGCAGGAGGAAGAAAGCAGAGAGCGGGTGGTTCCAGCTGAGATGGATGTTTCATGTACTATAACGTACAGTGAGAGGCTTTCACTGACACTCAGGAAAACCGAGCTGAGATATACTGAGACATGGTCGACTGCATGTTTTTCATGCCACTGCCACTTATCTAATTCCTCTACACTGGCTGTCGGGACTGGTGCCATAATAAAAAAGAAGAACCTTTTAAATGGGATTTGACGTCACCCAGCGACCTCTCACCAATCTTGGCAGCGGGGAGTTTGCACAATGTTTGCATTCATTTTTCATAAGGGAGTTGTTAATAAAAGTTGTTACAGCAGATGGCCCAGGGAGAGCCGCCACCGTAATTGAGTAACTGCGTCTTCTGACATGTTTGGACAAGATAATTCTCAGAGCAATTTAAAAACTTTACTTTTGTGGGAAGTGCCGACGCCGTTCTCCTGAGAAAAGTCCAACACAGACATCAGGGCTCTGGTGCTCTGTGTGTGCTGGAGGACACGCGACACAATAATCAGCACCGGTATTGATTACTCAGGGAAATATAAGTAATGAATATGTATATGAATACGTATACGAGTTTATCACAGTATATGTGAAAAGTAAAAATCGTGGCCAAATCCTCAACAGTAAGGACATTTTGAGAATAAGGTCATTATGTAATGAGAATAATATCTAAAGATAAAATGCTATAAAATCCATAGAATTATGAGAATACATCAGCTGAATTATGCTAATGTAGAGGAACATCGGACTTGTTCTTCTCATGTACTACAAATAAGTCTAAGAACCAGACATCTTGTTAAGTGTGTCAATTTCTTCTTTCATCAATTATCACTCTTGTATTAAATGCCAGATTTACATCTTTGTCCATGTTATATATATTTTTTGAGAGCTGCAGTCTTTGTCCCTCCCAGACTCTGCAGCGTACAGATGTTTGGTAGCTCTGTCTGTCTCCCTCCCTCGGACCAGGGAACCTCAGAAAAACATTTGTTTTTCACTACAAGCAAACACAGGACACAGAGTGAGAGAGAAGAGGAGGTAAAGATAGTTAGAGCCCACAGAGCCGAGCTGTTTAGTTTCCTGTTGGAGCTTGTTAGTCGGACACCTCACATTTATTTCTAGTGGTTTTAATGGCCGGTGTTGTCCAGGTAAAAGATGCCTGTGAAACTGTATTGTATTTCCTCCCTCCTGTCCTGGTCCCAGTTTGGTGGCAGCTCTACATCCAACTACATGGCAACTGCTAACAGAACCCAAATAAGAGGAGTGGTAATAGGTGTGCCTGAGGTGAGAGATAGACACTGTACTCATAAAAAGCTTCTCTTATCGACCACTCACAGTGCTTTACAGTACAAGTTGCATTCACCACATTCTTGCAGCGCTTCTATATGCAGCTCTGTTATTCTATTACACACCAGTCACACACACACATCATTCATGTACTGTCTGCACAGATGTCAGGGGCAATTTGGGGTTGAGTATTTTGCTTAAGGACTCACTCCAGAATGCCGGTGGACGACCCTCTCTACCTCCTGAGCCACAGGCGCCCACTAGATATAAGTGAAGTATTGTCCAAATCACTACAGTATGTCTGGTATATTGTCTATAGACAATTGCTGGAGACAAACTGTTAAAATAATGTTGGTAGTTTGAAAAGACACAAGCATTTGTCATATTATCTAGATTGTTTCTTCTCTGCATTAGAGAAAGTCAGACAAGCACAAGTTTGTACTGCATCAGTGTAACTAATATGTTATAAGGGCTCTAGGTAAAACTGTGTTATGTGCTGTCCAGAAACATATAGCTTCACGTAGACAGGTACAGCCCGTGCTAATCCCATGTATCCACTACTTTTCTTCTATAACTTGTTTTGTCCCTAAAAGCTGCAAAAAATAATCCAGCTTGACGGACAAGCACATTTCCCCAGTTTCATCTTTTCCTTTAGTCTCATATTAAAGTCAAAAATATTTTGGCCTTGAGCTAAGGCTTAACTGAAAAGACTTTTAAAAGACATTGTCCAAATCAATTTCTTCCTTTATATCTGTTTTTTAACTGTGACTCCTGGACTTCATTGTTTGGAATCCCTGTTTCTTTCACTGCAGGTCCATGACGGCTTAGAAATTGTCCGATATTGTGACTTTGTTGAGAGGTCGAAACGTCTCGGAGGAAACAATCAATCTGATTGAAGAGCAAAAAGGCAGCGTTATGAATATAAGATGAACCGGTCGTCCGGTCAGTCTCCTTGTGAGAGGCCTATCTTTAAAGTTTCCTTTTCCTGGCCATTATCAGTAACCGAGACATTTCCGCAGCACGGCGGGACAGTCTCGACTTCAACAGAGAGCCTGTAGAATTTCAGAAACAACAATTTCACACAACAAAAGTGTTTTTATCCTTTTACAGTAACAAACTGCAAACTGCTGGTGCTGGAAGATGTTTTATCATCAACTGATCTCTGTTTGCTTACCTTAGCATTTGTTACTTCAGAGAGAATAAAGTGAGAATAGAGTGGCTCAGTGCTAGTGATCATGACTGGCCTATTTAGACAACTTCTACTTCTGTCATCTGGTTTTTCCATTGTTAGCATATAAGCTTCACTTTAAAAAGTTGAACCACCAAACAAATTTGACTTTCTCCTGATGGAAGACGCTCAACTGGCAACTTTTCTCGCACCATATGGAGACAGGGTTTCTGTGTTCTGTTGTCTATGCAAGCATCTCTCTCACACACACACACACACACACACAAACACACACACACACACACAAACACACACTCATCCAAATGAAACCACTCCTTTTTTATGAAACTAAAACTTAGACGAGAGAAGCACAAAGAAGAGGAGGAAGTGGCAGTACCAGCCAATGTTGCACTAAGTGGATCAATTCAGACAAACATGAAATATTGAAATAAAATGAATTAACACTGGTAATGAAGCCAATAAACAGATCATAGAAAGTAAAGGTCACGGAAAGTCACAGTCAACATTACGTAAGATTCCGATGAGATACTAAAACAAGAGAAGGCTATAATCCAATTTCGAATTTGATCTTTAGTATTTCATGTAAAATCCTTCTTCTCAAGGATGTTTCCATGGAAAAGATTTACACTTTCTCTGATGACGGCCCTGACTGTGATTTTAATTGAGTTCACAATTGAAAGTAAACATGAGTTTGATTTTATTAACGAGCCTCACAACTTTCTGAGAGTAAGTGATGTAGACAGAAATCTGAACACAGGTGGTCAGCTGGACCCTTTGGAGATGCGTGATAGACACAGGAGTAAAAATGGCGATATGTCTATGCAGAGGAACAGCAACAGAGAGCTGGGAAATGAAATATTTAGTGAATAAATGCAGGGCGGTCCAGCAGCAAATCAGAAATCTGCTGAGTTTCAACCCGACGCATCCCTGAACGACCTACAGCAGAGAGCTTCACATGAACAAGTCATGAGCTGGTTTACCACCAACTCAAGTCTTTAATTTCGGGATTAAAAGGGAAAACATTGCTCAAGTGTTTTCTTTGTAAGACAATAAGTGGTATTAACATACTGCGTGAGGTTTCCCTCCGTGGCAGAGAGATTTGCAATGCGGACTGCAGTGTCTTGGCAGAGCCCCAATGCATTCTGGGAGACTTAGCGGCGAGGCAGAGGAGCTAAAAGAATCCCTTTTCAAACCAGAGCCTGTTTAATTTTTTGACAGGCCTGCTTAATTCCCCTTTAAGAGTGCCTTCAAAAGATTTTGTTCTGTGCTGCTCCTTTGTGCCTCTCCAGCGGGGAGCTGTGTGTTTGTGTTTTCCGGGCACACTCCGGCTTATTTATGCGAGCTAATTTAAAGTTTAAATGAGGCTGCGTTTTTCGAGACAATTTCATGTGGGAACTGTTTACTGTTTATTCGCTTCACCTATAGTGAGTTGGGCGAGGATGTCTTCTGTGACTTATTGAGAAAGCGCTGCTGCACCTAATTGCAGGATACAATGGAATCTATAGGCTGCTCTACGTCCAGAGGGATTTGCATTAGCCGTAATACAGTTAACAATAATTTGCTTATATTTTTCCTAAATTTCAAGCTATTTTCATTCCTTTCACATCAGAGGAAGAAAACAATAAGCTGTTGAAAGATGTGTCACATAAGAGATGCAAAATATCCTTAAGACAAAATCTAAAACCCAGAAAACAGAGAGATCACACACACCAGGCAGTTTATCATTAAAGCTGAGTGACAGCTGTGACTGTGCAACCCGTTCTCCAACAAATAACATTTATTCATTTGTTTTGCCAAACACAAATTTAATTGCTGCTTGGATTAAATTCACTGGCCACTTAATTCCCCAGTCCAGGTATCGAGAAGTTCTGCACAGACGTCATAGGAAGCAGAACAGAGCAGATAGTTAAGGGAGGTTAGATGTACAAACAAAAATACTTTAGAGGCCGGAGACTGGAGATGTTGATTCATGCAAGTCAGTTCCTCCGACCTTATGCTCCAAGTCATCGTCAATCGTGAATTATTTAACAAAGCTGACTCCATCTTTGAGCAGCACAGTGATGTAGTGGTTCACAGCAACGAGGTTCTGGGTTTGAACCTGGAAGTCAGACGGGGTCTTTCCATGTGGAGTTTGCATTTGTTCTCCTTGCAGGTTCCTTCAGAGGAGACATTGCCATACTACGTTAACTAACACGTGACATAGTCTATAAGATGGACAAATCCACCTCGCATTATGAAACCAATATATTCTAGAACGCAGCCCTCTCACACCGATGACATGGTATGAAGCCACAGACTTTACTGCAGCGATCAGAGGATGGAGCTGTGGTATTGAAATCCCACCGATACACATTCTTGACCAATTGCGAGTCAGTCTCAGCTGTCAATCATGATGTTTCACCCCATTTTCATGAAGCCAAACTTACCAGAGAAAAATCAACACTTGAATGAACATTAAAACGATGGACACTGTATCTGACAAATCCAGTGAGCATTTACTTTTTTGTTTGGACAATGATCCATCAACTGACATCTGGAAGTCGTCCACCAGGCGGCGATCGCTACACTTTAGTTTTATTTGGGGGGAGCTGTCATATCATGTATTTTTTAAACAGTCTACAGATGTCCCAAATTAAAGATGCAGTTTGACAACAGCGACTAAGACCCTGAGCAGCCTGGCAGCAGAGCCGACACACTCCTTATGCCTTTGAGCAAGCCGGGCCCTTCTACCCAATCAGAGACAGCCGTAGTCAGGGGCGGGCGCTAACGACTGTCAATCAATACAACTACCAGCTGGTATTTGCTGCTAGAAGACGTTTGGATGTGTGACTCACGGATGATTCCTGCGTCACAAGTGAGCACGGCGAGGATGTAGGTGTGATGGGAGAGGGAGGCCTGAGAGAAGTTGATGTTTAACTCTCAGGCCTCTGGAGATGGATGAATTTCCAGAACTTGCTGTAGTAAGTAAGTGAAGTAAAGAAGCTTAGAAGTGAAAATGTCATTTAGAAATGTCATATAAATGCCACACAAAGCTAATAAAACTGCCCATTTGTCAAAGCATCAAAACAAAGTGGATTTACAAGGCAAAAAACAATTAAAAAAAAAAGTTTCATCACAATTCAGAGGAGCAGCAGAGAGCTATTTTCTCAGCAGCCCTTCCTGAGCTCCCACGCCAGCCTTTACTCATAGTTCCTCCTATAGCGTGTCAGTGTGGTGTCACGTCAGTGCTGCAACAAGCAGGAAGAGCCTTGGGTTAAACATATGGTGCAGGCTATACGTTCATGTTGATGGGAGAGGGATACATACTTTCTCAAATGACTCTCTCTTATTTTGTCTTTTATTCTTCTGATGCTGTTGACATATACCTGTAAGATATAGTTCCACATAGGGCTGGGCAATAAAACAATATAAATATGATTATTGCGATATTATTTTCATCAATCGCAATATGACAAAGATCCAACAGTGTTTCCCAATATTTCCCCACAATTTGTCCCACTACAATATCAAAATGAACCCAAAACGTTTTTTTTAACTTCTGCTGCGTGCTCGCTCGTGCTTTGGTCCATAATGTTATTACCGTCCACACAGGTAAACCTCAGTTTCAGCAGTTGTGCGCTAACAAGAAAGTGGCGTGCTGTTCTCTCTCTCTCATGCAAGCATTTATCTTTCACTTTTTAGTCTGTGTAGCTGTCAAACCAAATCTGTTGCATGTGAGAGTGATCTTCATGTGCGTGCACCCCCCCGTTATCCACGGGATTCTGTAGGAAACGTTGGCCCTATATTTATCTATAGGATGCTATTACATTGTTCAAGCGCAGTGAGGTGGAACAACATAAAACTGATCGACCTCAGATTTGTCAAATGTTTTGCTGTTTATCTTTATCGTTTGTCATTCTCTGCTCATAAAGAAAAGTTTAAAACCACAACCTTCACTTTTTTTGAGTAAATATTGATCTGATTTATATACTGTATAAATATAATGTAATTTGCGGCTACATCTGCCAGCCTCTGTTTTATATTTTCCACCTTTCCTCTATTTGAAAATAACTACAAGATATTTAACTGTAATTAACCAACGGCTCAATATGCCACCTCAATAACAAGCAGTAAAATTGTAAAGCTCCTCGGATGGAACATAAAAAACCCAGGTGGGTGCCGCATTTAAATGACTTCAACCTGGTGTTTATAGGCCTGTGTATAAAGTTCATAACGTAAAGCGATGCATATCTGTTATTTCCTTACACTGCCTCACCCTTGATAGTTATCTGCAGATCCACTGGAATCACAGCCGCTGTCAATTTCCTCTCCGAAGCATCTAGACACTGCTCGTACCTCCTGCTATCCGGTGTGAGAGGAACTGCTCGCATCTTATCTTACAATCCCACTCGGGGGAACTGATTAATTCATCATCGCGAGCTGTTTTTAATTACAGCGTCAAATGATCTGTTAATGGACAAAGTGAAATCTATTACATCATTCTATATATAAGTCAGCTTTCTGAGTCTAAGCCAACAATCTCTGGTCTCCAGTGACTGAGGTCGTACAGGATTACCGATATATGAAACTGTATTCGGAGGCTTAGGCAACACTTAATTAGTTCCTGCCTGCTCACTTATCGCCGTCTCAAACTAATCCCGGGCTCGGACACCGTTTCACACCATTCCACAAAGGACATTTGGTTAAACGCCTCAAGTGCCAATCAAACAAAGACATAAAGGGACGTAAAATTATAATATCAAACGTTAAAGTAACGAATATGTCTGATATTAAGCACAATGTTGTTGGATCCCAGTAGCTTCACGAGCAGACATCAGCACGGGGAGCTGCTCAAAATGGGGAAACTGCTGCAACCTTGACATTGTGGTGAAGTAATTGGTGGTGCAGTTGCCAGCCTGCAAGGCGAGCTCAAGGCCCCAAGGTTGAAAACTGCTTTCATTGCATTCGGCCCCGAAACGATAGCACAGCACATATTATAATGGCATTCTACCTAACGTCAGGTGAATGTTGATATGTGCTGTGTTATCACTTTCACTGAGACTCTTTGAAGGCTTTTCCTCAGCTCTGTACTTTATTCCATAAATGAAAAATGCAATCTCCAGATCAAGGACGGTGGGACGCAATTATCTGTCTCTACACAACATATTTCTAGACTAACTTTTTTTTGTTCCCCTTTGGTTTTTGTTTATTCTTTTTGGGGGAAAAAAGAAGTTGTGTTTTTGTCGTTGGCTGTTTGGGCTGAAAAGTGACATTTTCAATAACAGAGATTTATGGTTGCTATCTGACCCACAAATCTTTGCCTTGAACAATCCCCGTCACGGGACTTAAAAAAACTCTGTTTCATAAAATGCATCTTTGTGATCAGCAACTTGTCAAACAGCCTTAAATATATTCGCGGAAACCTGCCCGAGTTGTTGACATGAATTAATGCTCTTCAAGTATTACGGGCACATGAAAAGATAATCCCGACATTGGTTTGTGGGCCTCAAACATCTCTGAAGTATTGTGTTATCACAGCGTTGCAGCTTTGAGTATCAGCTATGAACATGTTTCTTTCGATTTATACAAGACACGGAAAAAAACTGTAAACAAACTGCACTGATATAATGAACAGGTCCCAAGACCCTGAGGCTGAAACATTCATGAGTCAAGACAGGAGTTAGTGAAATGGAAAGATGTCATCTATGGTAGTGGCTCTCAATGTTTCTGAGTCACAATCCTCCAGCATGATCGGGTTGATGTCTGTAACCCCTCCTCCTATAGGAACACTAACCTGCACCTTCACATGTCCCAGTAGATGCACTATATGGTGTCTGAAGTATTTTTGGCATATGATAACTCAAGGCTCCACAGCCAGGAAAGGGGGTGTTTGTGCAGTGAGATGGTGAAATGAGTGATGAGGGCTGTCTATAGAACTGAATCAGAGCAGTGACAGACAGAGAGAACAAGTGACTGAGCTCTTAGCCTCAGCTTTCTTTTTGTAGCTGTGAGAAGACTTAATTCCACTTTTTCCAGATAGTAGTGATCCACCGACAGAGGGGAACCAACAGGGAAGTGAACGGTTGACGAGAGAGAGACTTTTGTAAATGCTGTGATTAAGATTTGTAAATAATTAGAGATGATTCCAGTGGCGAAGTATACCACATACAAAACTTCAGGTTTAAGTGGTTGCACTAGTGTTGCCGATTAAACACTTGAAATTTCATAAAGCATACAGAACATGACATCTAAGAGCATGAGGAGGTCACCAAGATAAAGATAAAAAAGGAGGAGCCGTCCAGATATCTGAATCAGTGTTGAAAGGGGAACATCGTGGCATCAGAGCATCTCCACAGATAGTAAATAACGCTTTATTTGTCCAGACAGTTTTGTTAAGTTGCAGCAGACACACAGTGTAACTCCTAGGTGCCGTCCAATGTGCTGCAGGCACTGTAGATTTTGTATTTACTATAACTCTCTCTCTCTCTCTCCCGCTGAACAGCAACACTTTCTGACTCGCACAAACACGCTCAATAAAATCTTTTCCAAGGCAAATCTCTCTCACTGCTGGAGGGGATGCAATGTAAACACAATTCTCCAGCCTAGAATCTGTTATATTATTTTTAACATGTCATTTTATCATATTTTTTACTCTGTAACCATACGGCAACCCCGGAAGCTAAATCTCTCGACGCCCTTGGGGCTCGGGACCCCCTGGTTTAGAACCACTGGTCTAAGAGCGAGAACTTTTGAGCAATAACAGCCTAGGTGAGTGACAGCTCGCAGGCAGCGTTTCCTGTCAAACGCATCTCTTTTCACCTGAAAGCACAACTCACTCTGTGGGGGGGGGGCCCCCCGGTGATGATCCACTAAACATCTCTCATTAAAATGTCACCTTACACCATGCCACTGCTGTGAACAGGACCCTCTGCTGCTGCCGAAGCCGATTCCCACTTTATTCCAGTTTTCTATCCCTTTCGACCACACTTAACACTCTTTTCCACTTAGTGCTGCTGCCCACGCACCGGGGGACGAGCCACACACCCACATATGGAGAGGAGGGGGGGGCAGGTGAGAGGAGGAAGAGCCCAGGCTATTAAACAGAAAAATGTGGAGTCCAGTCGGCCTCAGATCTGTGCATGACTCGCACTAATTCCTCTAACCACCGCTTTCGGAACGCTTTCCGTATTAGCGCCTGTCCGGCCTGTGTTGGCGGCTGCAGAGAAGCCCCCCCCCCCCCACCGGCTCTTTAATGTAAGCTGCTGGATTAAACACAGCTCTGGGACACGGAGCGGGTCATGCATTAGGCAGAGGCCTGATTGGCCAAACAGATGGGTTTTAGCGATGGAGGAAGGTTTAACCAACTCTATTTAACAGAGAGGAGGAGGAAAGCAGAGTGGACGGTCGGGTGGTGTTAAATAAATGTTCACATCCTCCAATTGATTTCTTTGTTGTTGTGTCTGGCTTTTTATTGACCATTTCGGGGTGAACACAGTTATCCTGTAGTGAAAAAGCACAGCCACGGTACAGTTTCTTTAAATACAGATGTGGCAACGGATGTGTGATCATTTGATTACCAAGAGCATGAAGCCCTGATGTCAGAAACTTGTGTACAACATAAAGAAAAAAAGTTAATTCATACATGTTCAACGCCATTTGTTCCTGTGCTTGGAAAATATGACAAACTGACTATTAACTTAATCTACTTCATGAAAAATATTAAATCAATTAAACAAGTGCTTTCTATCAGCTCCATAGACAGAATATAAAGATGGACAACTTGTCTCCTCTTCCTCCCACTGTTCTAAAACATAGCTACAATATCCTGGATGCGAGGGCAGCCATCTTGTGCCGGTGACATCATTTTGAGGAGTGAAAAGACCTGACATTTTCCACCTTACAATTGTTTGCATTGCAGCAGGTTGTTCAAAACAAGAACAACATGTTTTGATCATTGGGTGGGGGGGGGTGCTTGGGTAGACCACGCTGGAGGCAGCACATGAGGGAGCACAGGGTTTTAAATACCGGATTCGGCCCGGATCCCCAAAAGCTCTGGAATTTCCAAGTTGACATCTTTGTCGGAGACTTCTAGTGCACATGTTCAGTTCCTCTTTTCTATTCTTCAGTATTTGTATCCTTCCAGTTTCACAGATCGGTTCCAGCTCCTCTACAATCCTCACAGATTAAGCGATATAGATAATGAATGGATGGATGGATTAATTTCAACTGATTTATTCTGATTCTGACAGCTGTCATTTCTGCAGCAACATCAATGGTTGTCAACTAGAAACAAGACTCCTGCACTGAAGTTAGGGAGCCATTGATGCTAGTGGTGAATCTGCCGTTAGATTATCAGTGTTTGAGAACAGTAACTCAACAAACAGTCGCTTTGGACTTTCGAAGTCACTGATGAACATGTGATCTATAAGCTTCTCATGCAGAGAAACACTGTAAACAAGTTGACGTCACATCAGACGTGCTGTTATTGAAACTGTCAACTGTTTTAAAAATGGTCAATAACGTGATAAATGACACTCGGTGATTCACAAATGAGTTCCTCGCGAGGAGCCCCCCCCGAGAACCAGGCAGCGGGAACAACACGAGTTGTGTAAAGTGACGGGACGAGCTGTCGCCTTCACGGCAGAGTGGTGACAGCTGATCTGAGCTGAAGGGAAGTCAATGGAGGCTCATCTCTACACATGTGTTCCTTTAAAAAATTTGCCTCGATGATTGACATTTTTGATTTGAGGCGGGGATGCAGATGGCAAACATCAGTCTACGAGCGTGTGTTTTAATGAGACCTTTCAAGGAGTTGGAAATAGATCCATCTATTTATACTCTCAGACCTGCACATTGTTACGTGTGAAGCATCCTCTCATTCCTCCGTCTCAGATCAGCCACCGGGAGAGGAGCGACGTGAAGGGAAAGTGTTTACCTCACCGGCAACAACACAAAACCAGTTTGTGCTTGTGTGTCATCAATTAAAGAACCCACCGAAGCATGACAGAAATATTTGTCGTAGTTGCACCACTATTTTCTTTTTTAACCCAGATTTATTTGGCCTGTGACTGTGCATGTTAATACTTTACTATGGCCTGTATGCTAAGTGGATTGTATAAACTTGCTTAGCATAATCTTAGAGGTGTTAGCATATGCACACACACACACACACACACGCACACACACACACACTCAGAATTAACAAATGCTAAACCTCTGCTTGATCCAGGAGCTTACTTACCAATTAGTTGCTGTGTGTATGTATGTGTGCATGTTCCTTTCCGAGGCGTGGACATTACCTGACAGTGTGTCCAGTGAGATTGCACAAACACGGTGTGTGAGAGTGTCGCTGGTTTCTTCCTCGGCCTCTTGTGGGTGCAGATTAATCTGGAGAGCAGTGTGACATGTTGCTGACTCCAGACTCCAAGGCTTTCTTCCCCTCCTCTCCTCATCTAATCATCTCTCCTCTGCGCTCATCTTCTTTTCGTCCCTGTTGTATCCTCTCTCTCTCTCTCGTTTTTAGACACTGGAAAATGTCCAGACAATGGTGTCCAGACTTTCTCCCAACTTTGCCTTTCACATAAGAACAACGCAGAAAGGAGATTCTCTGGTTCTGACGCATTAAACATATTCCTCTTTATTCAAGAGTCCTCTCCACTCATCCACTCTAACATGATTCCATCTGAAATCACGTTAGAGGGCCATTATGTGTCCGTCTGTCCCATTCCCATAAACGTGATATCTCAACTATGCTTTAAGGGAATTGCTTCAAATTTGGTACAAATATTCACTTGGACTGATTCGATGTTGGTGGTCAAAGGTCAAAGGCCAAGTTCAGGGTGGCCTCACAAAGGATGTTCATGTTTTTCATGAGTGTGATATCTTACGATGAGCTTGAGGGCATGTCTTCAAATTTTGGTACAAACATTAACTTAGACTCAGAGATGAACTGATCACATTTTGGTGGTCAAAGGTCAAAGTCACTGTGACTTCTCAAAGCACATTTTTTTGCCCTGTGAATGTGATATCTCTGAAACGTCTTGCGGCAATTCTTTCACATTTGGCAAAGACACTTACTCAAACTTGGATTTCATTTCAGTAGCCAAAGGTCAAGGTCAAAAAATGTTTGTTTTTCTTGAGCAGGATATTTTCACACACATCGCATACAGCCCCCTCCGGAAAACTTCAGGGGAATATCCGGAGTTCCATGCATGTGTGAAAGCAGCATCTGTGTTTCCTTCCGTCTCCCTACACCTCTCAGCCTCTTTCCTCCTCTGGCAGATGTCTGTTTAGCTTCCTGGGAGAATACGCTATCACCTTCCCAGCAGCGAGGTGTACTATACAGCTCGTAAAAAAATAAGCCTCCTTTCTGCATTGCTGTTTAGCAGCAGAGGTGCAGATAAGGAGAAGAGAGGTTTCCAGCGAGAATGACCTTTTTCTTTATTTCATTTTGAGGAAAGCAAAATTATACCAATGCATTTGCATGGATCAGGTGAATTATCTGCCAGCATGAATGTAAAATAGGCACCTAAGACTTCCCCCCATTTCGCTAATGTAAAAATAAAACTACACTGTGCGCAAATGTGCACTTTGAAAAACTAAATGTTCCTGCAATACCTGGATATCACAGCTTATTCTGATGCTAATGTTCTTGTTTTTTTCTACCTTATGTTTTGTATTCGGTTTTTCCTACATTTGATCAAAGAATTGCCTCCTCTAATATTTTTCTCTTTTGTTCTCCTAAGTATTCGAAAATCTAGTGCAGAACAACATGCAATTGCTTTCCAGCAGTGACGTGAACAGGTCAACAAAATGCTAATAAAGAATAACCTGAATAATAAAAGGTACACAACACATGACCCACAACATGTGCATGCACTGTATAAGTAAATCTGACAATTGAGGTCAATCAAAATGACACTCATTTAAAATATGACTGGAAACAATTAGCCCTCATTACAAAACTCTCCCATGGAACACGATCACATTTGGGCATTTGTGCACTTTAACATGTTTCCAGCTGCGATCATGTTCGAGGACTTATTAAATATCATGCCCACGTCCAAAGAAATCAGGCTCATTGTTTGCAAAAACACTCAGCTTCTCTTGTCTGGTTTCTTTTACCAGTGAACAAATAAATAGCTGTAATGAGAGGTTTGGTTTTTTGTATTTCCAAGTGACTTTCTGTGAGGTTCTAGATTCTTGCTGCTAAAATGCATTTGAATAAAATATTCCTCTATTAGGCTACCTTAGAAAAAAGACTGCATATTCTAGTAACAGACAAAAAGCACAATAAGTAACAAAAAAAGATCTCTTAACACAACCATCAGACTCTTGGCACATCTCAAACAAGTGTAGGTGAGTATCATCATCCTGCAGCCTGAGAGGATTGTGATATTGAGCCCAGCTCTGTTATGCTGCTTTACAAAGTAAGACTGATATGTGTCACCTGACGGACGAGTGCAAACACAGTCCTCTGGTGCAGGTGGAGTCCAGCAGGAAACTGACAGAAGCACATTAAACAATCCAGAATTTTAATTTTGCTACTGTGTATTCAATCTGAATAAATATCCTCTATTGGATTATTCTTTATTTATTTATTATTATTTATTGAAAGAAATATATTCCTACTGTTAAAAATCCTATTATGGTTTTATGTATTTACTTTCATAAATATAATGTTACAAAGTCGGATATCCACGTGAAACCTAGCAAAGGTTTCGGATAACGATTTTCGGAGGCATCAGATGGCTCCGCGCACGAGGCTCCAAAGTTTTTTATGCTTGTTTTACATCTTAATGTCATCGGCTCCTAACACGGCTTCTTCTTATTCTAGAGTTGTCGGCATTTAATGTACTCCAGAGAACCAATAACCCAAAGTGCAGGTGTCTTCTTCTACTGTCGTTTGGCAGCGACAGCATAACATTTTACAAGCAACGTTAGCTTTTGTATTTTCCTGACAACATATATTTTCCACTCCACAATTTTTGCACATTTCATGAAAAATGTGTAAAATAAGGGTTTTGATTCAAATACTTAAAATACTGTTAAGTCACACAATGCACAGGTAATGGGTGCAATATTTACCGAACAGAGATGTGCTGTTATATTCTATCTTGTAGTCTGAATCGTAAACTGTAAATAAAGATAAGCAACATGACGGCTCCCTGAAAAGTGAAGCCGAAATGTCTCAATCGCCCCCTGCTGGTTGGTCATCAACCCCACCTCCTCCATGTTGGCAGAAGGGACATGGGCCAAACTAAAACAGCAGTTTTTAATCACACTGAAGTATGTTCAAGTGTTCATTTAAAAACAATTTTGTGTGTTTGCAGGTTATAATCATTTGCAAACACACACAAAACAGCTCATCTGAAAGAATGGAGCTGGATCAACCAACAATGAGACGTCTGGTGTGTGATGACATCTTTCTCACCCATGAGCATCTGTTTCCTTCTCTCTTAACACACACAAACACATAAAAAGGAGAAACGCACAAACACAGACACACTAACCAACAAACTGGTCATACCAGGATAGAGAGAATGAATCAACCTGATCAGGGGAGTTTGCACAGACTGAAACATCTGTTTAGGACGGAGTGACCGATGTTATCAGATTGAGTCGGCCATCTTTTCACCGGGGAACTCGATTCGACATTCAAGATGGTGAATATTGATTTTTCCATTACTGTCTGCATCTTTCTTCTCTCATTCATGTCCCAGTCAGCAATGACAAACTCTCTTCACCTTGTCCACGTGGCTGCAGTTAATCGGGGATCAATCCGTCCAACGGCAGGATGGCACAGAGCAGAGGGATGGAAACGATGATGGATTCAAACCGTCGGGGCTGGAGGCCTCTCGCAGACTTTGGGTTCTGTGTCTCGTCGTTGTCTTTGAAATCAAATGGGGGATTAATGTGTTGCAGACGAGAGAAAGAGCAGAAACATGTCGATTTCTGTGACGGATTTAAAACTGAAAAAGCACAGAAAGGAAACTAAAATCTCAGGACGATAAAAAGCTGGGCGATACACGAGGAAGACGCAGATGAAGGGGTCACCTTAGAAAGACTTTATGTTAATAAGGTCCAATATTGGTGTTGAACAAAATCATGTGAAGTCCAGATAATGTCCGGTATCCATTTCCAGAGTTCATTTACGAAAAACGGTTTTGGAGAGCTGAAAAAACCCAGAAGCACCGTGCTCTCAGTACCACTGAATCGTTTCCTTGTCTCTTGTCTCGGTGTCTTTCAGCGGCTGCGACTCAAACTCAGGCTCATGAACCGCCCGTCATCACTCGAACACGCTGGTGAGTGACAAGACAAGTAGGCAGCGTATCGAGTGAGACAGTGTGACGCCTCCTTGCTAGACTGGCTGATAAATTGGCAACATCCCACAGCGTCTTCTGCCAAACAGCCGAGTACCTGGCGTCTGTTTCTCGGGCCAGGAGGACCCGTCCCTCCTTCATCCTTTTCTGGACAGTTTTTTTTGTCTTTCCTCTATCTCTTTTCCATTTATTCGACATCACTTTTTCAAGATCTTGTTTTTCTCCTGGAAGAGCAGCGTGTTTCTAATTACCTCAGGGCTATTCATTACAAATGACACCCTCCACATTGCACTGCAGTGCAGGGGGGTTTTTTTCTTCGCACTGTGTTCTTCCGTACTGATGAAAAGGAAGATAGAAGGAAGGAAAGCTTTTTATCTTTTGACAAAACGTTACGCTGGGGCATGAATATCTGCTTTTATTGCCAGACTGTCTTCTGTGTGAGGAATCTGTTAAGGGGGAGCCGGTCGTGCTTGAGGAAGCACGGAGAGCAGAAAGTTGGATTCGCAGGCAGTGAATCACCTGGAGGAGGACATGACACAAGTGACATGAGAAAGATTCATTAGGCTGCACAGAGGATGGAACCCACACGGAGAATTGGATCCATACAACCACAGCACAAGGGCTCTGCGTTTCTGTTTCACTTTCTATAACTTCCTGCCTTGATTTTATAAAAATGTTTAGAAACATATTCAATCAGCCCCCAGTTGTTTGCAGTATTTACCTCCTGCTATTTAAAGGACCGCAAGTACAGCTGTCAACAAATACTGCAATCACACAATCAATGGCTGACGGGAACGCTTTGGCCTTGACGTTCTGTGTAAAGCAGAGCTCGAACAAATAATGTTCTTTACATAGGTTTGCTGCCGCTATTGTCAATGAATCTGCAGCAGTTTGGCATATTTTAAAGACACAGAAGACCATACATGAAGATGAATGACACCATGTCCACTTCCTCCAACCCTCCACCGAAACAGCCTGGATACAGACGCTACCATCTTGTACTTATGACATCATTTGGAGCAAGAGTCCGCGCAGTAGTGATCGGGGGAGGGAGCCAAATTTTGCTTTAGTCTGAACTGTCAATCATGATCTTTGATGACGTTTTTATAACATCAAATAAGTAGCACTAAACAAACTTGCAGGAACAATTTTAACTTTCTCTTGTGCACTTTACTTTCCGTCTTTGTCTTGTTTCCCTCCTTCGTGAATTCCCTCTATGGAGGATCAATTAAGGTCTTCATCTAATCTCATCCTTTGTTGATTACTCAACCTTAGTTTCACCGTGTCTTGTTAGCGTCTGTATCTAATCCCTGTGTTTCTCTGGCATCGTCACTAGTTCGTCTCAGTCCTTCAGCCCTTATTAGTTTCCTAGTGTTTTTTACTGTTTATTGATTATTGGATTTTTGGGATGATTTTGTACCTTTGCCTTTTGGACTTTCTTCCTGCACCGATTTTGCCTCAATTAAAAGACACTTATGGGTCCTCACCTGGTCCTGGATGAGAAGAAATGTATTTGACAAGTCCTTTTTTTAAGTTTGACCCATGTACCCTTCACTTACAACATGATGGAGGCAGAATCTATGACCTGTACTGCAGCCAGCCACTAGGGGTGCAGTCAAGACTCTTTGGGGAGCAGTCATGTCGTCCTCTTTATAAACAGCAGGGATTCCCCCAGAAAACTTGCTAAGCCTGGTGGTAGGGCTGCTAGAAGGCACCCGCGGGGGGGGGGGGGGGGGTGTTGAGTCGGATTTTGAGCTGGACACCATTGTTTCTTATACTCTAAACATGTTGCACTTTGTTTAATATGCACACCTAACGTTTTTATTTTGATAAGGGGTTAAATAGATACTTTGATATCTTTTTGAGTTGCACTGCTGACTTAACTTATAAGTCCTCTTTTTTATTTATTTTTATCACGTTGGAGTTGCTAGTTTAAACCTACAGTTCTGCACTTTAATATTTTAGCCTTTGTTTACATTTTGTTTTGTGCTGCATTATATGGTGACATACAGTTTGTTGTTATCAAAATAAAATTAACTGAATTGAAATGGTCAATTTGATTTTTTTGGAGGAAAATTAATCGTTTAGATTAATCGACTAATCGTTAAAATAGTCGTCAGATTAATCGATAGAAAAATAGTCGTTAGTGGCAGCCCTACTTAATATTAAAAAAAATTCAAGTTTGCTGTGAACATAGCAGTCAGGCCTCTTATTTCAGAAACAATGAACCGTAACAGTTTGGTTACCAATAAAAGGTAAGCCTAGTACTTCTTTGCTTTCAGCCAGCTACTCAAACAGACAAGCAACAAAATAACAAACAAACAAAATACACAGGCAAGTGTCGGCCTACTTTGAAATAAATTAAACACAGAACTTTGTAGGGCTATTTGAGTCCTCCTCATATTTGTGGAAAATGTATGAAATAAGAAGTACCCTATTTTTAAATAAATAAAACCAAATAGCTGCAGCCTAATCGTGTAACGGACTAGGTTTATGTTTATGTTCGGTTTTGACTTATGTTCAGTAAAACACTGTGTTGAAGGAGCGTTCTGATGTCTGAGGGTCAGTGAAGGCGACGTATGTTCAGTAAAACACTGTGTTGAAGGAGCGTTCTGATGTCCGAGGGTCAGTGAAGGCGTCTGGGTGGGACATGTGACTGTTTGGACCAATAGGATGGTTGCTTGGGGATCGGGGGTCAATGAGGAAGTGAACTGTTGTTGATGTGCGCGAGTGACGGATTTTTTTTTTTTTTAAATAAAAAAAACATGCGACGCTTAGCCTGGCGGGGGGGGGAGTGAAGCCTGGCGGCCGCCAGGCCTATACAGCACTGGGGGAAACCCTGAACAGTATATGCACAAGACACAAAGTCACAGGGTGCAGCAGGAAATATAAAGTTTGGCTAAAAACTACAACTGACATCAGCATCTGGAGGTTGGTTTCAGTTTCACTTTTAATGGATTTAGTGAAGAATCTCCGGCATCTCGTTCTCACAGCAGGTTAAGAATTATCCTTTAATCAACACTCCTTTTTCCAGATGTGGATGTAAGCCAATTCAGAATGATGTTTTTCAATATGCAGTGTTAGGCCTTATTATTTTTCCCTCCTACCATCTCTTTTTAAAGTTAAAGTATAATTCAAAGGCAAAACAACACAGAATGGATAAAGACCAAGGAAGTGCTTTTTTCTTTGTTGTTCATTATTTGCCAACTGGAAACGCACCAGATGGCGACTGGGTGATGGAATGAATGAAAGCTTAGAAATATATCACATCCAAATGTTATTTCCTGCTGCGCATAAAAAATAAAAAAAAAACTTTTAGACAAACACACCATTTTTTGGTGGCTTGTTTTTTTGTCTTGTAAGTGACATGACATTTCATTAGATGGTAGAGAAAAATGTCCATATTAAAACAGAATAAAATCCTCTGTTTATTCGCCAACACTTCACACCCACAGAGATCCGACGCTGCTGTAGAGAAGCTGTGAACAGGTCCCTCAGGTTTATTAGGCCACAGCTCAGTGGAACCACACGATGTGACGGAACGACTAAATATTGTGGCTGTCGCTTTTCCTGTGATGGAAACACACGTGCAGCTTATGAGATCACTGGTGCTTTATCCACCTACACATCCAACAAGCTCTGTTCATCGTCCACTAACCAGAGGGTTGGTGATCCCTCCAGTCTGCGTGGCATGAAGAAGCGCTGTGTGAATATGGCTGTGAAAGGATGAATGTGACTCGTGGTGTAAAGCAGGAGTGGTCCTGAAGACTAGAAAAGCACGATGTGAATGAAGTCCATTTACCACTGAAACCTGTGCTCGGTTCTCTCTGTGTTGAGATAATTTGTTCTGCACAAACGTATCAACAGAGTTTTTTCATTTGAAAACGCACCTTGAATGTTCAGGGTTTGGATCAGAAAGAGGCCAAATTAGCCAACTTCATAAAAACAACATGGACCCTTTTATTTATCTACTAATTCCAGAAATCTCTGTGTCTGTATGTGAAACACAAATCTTCAGCTGTTCATCTTATCAGCTTTATATTAGTGGCCAAAGAAAATGCAGTATTGATTTTGCTGCAATTTGGTATTGAGGGAAGAAGTTGTCATTTAATTGATATGTTGACTCAAATTATTTTTGATCATTTGAAAAATACCAAACATTTTCTGCTTTCAGTCTCATAATTATGAGACAGATGAACTATACCTTTAAATGATAGCTTTATTTAGTGAAAAGGACTTTCAATAGTATTGTCAAATTCCCAAAGACATTTTAATCACACTGAGTAAAACCACACGGCTGTTGACCTTCAGGTGTTTTCTCGTTAACATTGTTTGCTTATTGTACCTAAATTAACTTTAAATGTCATCTCAGAGAAACAGGTAATTGGTCTTTTACTGATAAAACTTGGGAATAGAGAAACTACCTGGGCTCCAGGCTACAATCAGGTCACCTCTCAGAAGAGCATCGGTGAACAGTAAACACACTCCACCGCGACCAGAGGGCCATGTGCGGCGTCTCTCACTGAAGGCAGGCGGCAGAAGCTGGAGGAGTGACACTCACAAGGGGGGTGCAGAGGGAGAGAGGGAGGCTGTCAGAGCAAAGTGGGAGTGAGGAAGCGCGGGAGCTGAGGCAGAAAATGAAGAATTAAACAGAGGAAGGAAGATGGAGCCGGGGAGGAAGGCCCCAAATCTGGGGATGTGAGGGATGAGAGGCTGCGGAGACCAGGAGCCAGAATCCACACAGTTATAGCAGAGAGTCGCAGCTCGGGAGTGACTGAGGAACCAGCCTGTCCCAGATGGATGAATCAGGGGCCGATGCCTGGTATTAGCTAGTATAAAATTACTGATACTGATAAATTACCTATTAAAAAATATTCTTTAGATGCTATTATTAAAACATTGTGACAAAAACTGGGTTAAATTATGAATAATAATAAGAACATAAAAATTAACTTATTTTTCAAAATAAATTTTAACTTAAACACACATCTTTTCAGCTGTGCAGTTTTAGGGTTGGTTTGCAGGAAAATCAGCTTTCAACCTTTTCACAAGGAATGAAAATCATTAAAAGAACCAGAAAAGCCACCAGGACGATTAAATAATTTTTTTAAATGTGGTCTTCTGTGTTACAGCAGGTCAAGTGGAAGGTGTTGGAGAGCGAATAAAGTGCCCATATTATGCTTTTTAGGTTTTATCCTTTCCTTTCATTTATCTTCTTTTGGAATATTAAAGCTCTCATATATTAAGTCCAAGCAAAGAAAGTCCTCACCCACGGAAAACCCTGCACATTTGCACACCTTGTTCTGGAGATGAAAAAATAATGACACAAACATTCATGGCTATGACATTGTTCATTGCAGATCATAACGTTGCCGGGAAAAAATTTGCAAAGTCAGCGTATGTAGACCTCAGACAAAATAAAGAAGAATAAGGGGAAATGATGTTTCCATCACTGTCGATTGGACCCGGAGTCAAAAACCCCTTTGACCCAGGAGCAAATGCTGAATTTATCAATTCCCATTGCAGACAAAGCCAGAGTTTTTTTGACCATTTGGAGAATACTTATAAATACGGTATAGCTTAATGGATGGATGATGGACGGACCTGTACATGGGTCAAATATGTCCCTTTTTTGTGGAGAGAAATAAGCAGTGGTCGCTACATGTTGAAATCTAAAAGCCAGAGTTGAGATCACTGTACGTCAAACACAAAGGTGCTGCACCATCTATTTAAAGCTGCTGTCAAAGTAATCTTAACTTAATGACACAATTTATTTGCCTCTACTAAAGAGACGCTCAAGGCTCTTGAAAGTCCTCCACCCTTAAAGAGCTCAGACGCTTGGTTTAAAACTTTTGTCTTCATCTGACTTGAGGAGAAATTCTTAGAAAACACATTTCTATGAATTTTCTTAGTATTTTTCGTAACTAGGGGCAACTGTTTGAAACTTTATGAATACCGCCCCGGGGGAGAAGGTGGGGGGGAGTCTGTGACTTGATGCGCTTCATACATTGATGTATTTTTGAAAACAGCTGAAGACCCGAGAAGAGAGGGAGCGATAGGGATGGAGGACGGGAATTAAAGGAGACGGACAGGAGAGGAGGAGACGCAGTGAGAGAAAAATAATAACGTAAGAAGGACACAAAGATCTGCAGCAACACATAGAAAAAAACAGTGGGAGCTCAATTATCCCCATTTCCCGCTGCTTCAAATCTTCGCCTGCAATTGGACGGCGTGAATACTTCGGCACCAGCGGCAAACTAATTAGCGTGCGGGGCCATTATCTCAAACAAAGTAAAATTCTGCATGTTTATCACACACACACACACACACACACAATTCCAAGCTGTTAGTGCACTGTAAACATTTGATTAAAACTAATTGAGCAGTAGGGAGCGCTGTCAGAACACGCAGAGGAGCAGCAAATCAGATGTTTGGAACGACTGCTCCCAAACTCTGTTCCCGATCCCTCGGAGAGATGATGTCATTATGGGCTAATAATAACAGGAGCAGCACACTTTCTCGGCTGCTCTCTCTCTCTCCCTCTCTCTCTCTCTCTCTCTCTCTCTCTCTCTCTCTCTCTCTCTCTCTCTCTCTCCCTCTCTCTCTCTCTCTCAGCTGGATTTTTTTCTTTCCTCGGCGTTCGCAAAAAAGCCCGAGCAAACAAGAGGCTCCCGCATACACAAAAACACACAAGCCTTATTGAAAATGGCAGAGATCTCATGCATCCAAGGCTGACGGGGCCAGATCAATAAAGCTTTCGGATATTTTAAGAAAATGACTGAGGAGGCAGGCAGACGGCCCTGAGGTGCACCGCCGCTCCAGCGCTGTGTGTATTTAGAGAGCTAATCCTGAGGGGAAGGCAAAGAGCAGCAAAGCTCAAACAGAGCCACATAGTCATTATTTTTAGTCCTGTTTGCTGTGGGCTCGTTCGAAACGCCCTCTCTCCTCGGGAAGAGGGTGAGAAGAGAAATGTAACAGGCCCCGAGGAGAGCGCACACAGGCACACACATCATTATAAAATCAGATACAACCGGATTATCATCACTTAGTTTTATTTTTTTATTTTCTTTTACTGCTCGGCAAAATCATTACGGTGCTATAGGTGCACGCTGGAAAGAAAACTGGCTCAGAGCAGGAAATCACGTGTTTCCCACATGCACATCCGACTAAAACATTTTCCACATCAAACTGCATTATGCTCTGGCTCTTTGGGCTGGTGGACTTTTACAGGTCATTAGAGAGGAGGAAAGGTCTGACAGGGTGGCGCTGTGGGATTTCAGGGTGGAAAAAGTTCCTTTATCATCGCTGGCCGGCTCTAGCCTGCAGGTGTATGTGTGTGTGTGTGTGTGTGTGCTCCTGTGCGTGTATGCATGGACACACGAGTACACTCTGAACGTTTGCTGAGGCCGCTGTGTGTGTGTGTGTGTGTGTGTGTGTGTGTGTGTGTGTGTGTGTGTGTGTGTGTGTGTGGGTCCGTGCGTGTCTCAATGTCCTTGTACATCCATGCGTGCGCCGCTGAAGCACCAAAGACGGGAACTCATTCTGCTAGTACTAATACAGAACAAAGCCGAGCCAGAGATGACATCTATGATCTATCACGGTGCTATCACACAACCACCTGCTTCCCCAAAAAGAAGGCCATTTAAATGCCACATCTGCTCCAGCGCCCCTCCCTCCTCCAGCACACAAAGAAAAAACCCAGAATCCACCGCTCGCAGGGCTTATTGAATATTTCCTATATATATATATATATAAGAGCATATACAGGATGAGAGTGCACAAAGGAAGAACTCGTACTGAGTAGTTACTATTTGAAAACAGCAGAAAAATGTATATCATTAAAATGGTTTGGTTCACAGTGACCCATGTGGAGTGCAATGAGGCATGTGCAGCTGTCGTGCGTTTCAGCGAGGGTCACTTCAGAAGTCGCTCACGCTGTGCACACAGAGAACCAAAAGCCCACTGGTCACAGAGACGTCCGACACACTCTGAGTAACGGACTGTGCTCGGTCGGCTCACTGAGCTGCACTGGTGAGTGCAGGAGATTAATGGGCCACGCCGCCGTGCACCACCAGGGAATGAAGCAAGGAAATTAATTGGTTGAGCAGCAATTAACCGGCACCCGTTTCCAATTTTGGTAATTAGAAGTGATGTTGGTTATGTGTTTGGCTCTCAGTGTTATCTGACACCCGATTTCAACTAGATTAAAATGTGGTAAATATGGACTGAGACACAGACCTTAGAGTTTTAATTAATAGTAATTGATTTGCACATTCTTACGATAGACACCAGATTTCACATGCAGCCATTGTCCCTATGAAGTGGGATGCAGATAAACATTTTAATTTACTAAAATTAGAAGAAAAAAAAGGCTTAGCTTAGCTTTGATTATTTTAAATACTGGAACAAGGGAGTTAGCCTGGCATGAGTCCAAGAGTGATAAAGTAAAGAAAAATCTATGTAAAAATGACAAGTTATAGTTTTTAAGGGTTATGAGCCTTAAAAGTCCTTTAATTGTTGTAGCTTTGGACGGCGATGGGTAAAAGTTATTAAAACCAGCTACTGGCTCCAGCTTGTCATTCATTGTACACATAACAAAGTTTTGTCAACCTCCTCTCAGGCTCATTATTATAAAATTATATTTTTGGGAATTCTAAATACTTTTCATGCAGAATTATTCAAAGCCCAATACTGTAAAGCTAACATTCAAAACAGCAATAACTTCAGGAACTCTCCTAAACCTGAGCCTATTATTGCTAAATGTAAAGAAAATACATATTATCTTGGCAAGGTGGGTAATTGTTAATTGGAGCTAAATGTCAAACTACTTATAAAAGATTAAATATAAATGGTATTGTCATATAATTGAATATATTTGATACATCACATTGTGTTATGTATTTCGGAGAAAAGGTTCAATGTATCCTTACAATATGTAGACTGTAAATGCTGTATGTTCATATAAACCTAATGGAAAAAGACCATAAACACTGTTCAGACATTAACATCTTTCTTTACGATGAATTGCAGAGGTTGTTTGGTCACAAACTGTATTTCACTTTTTCACCCACCCCTCCATTCCCCACTTCAACAGCCTGGGGCGGTTCCCTGCGCTGCGTATGTGTGAGAGGACAGCGGGAGGGATAGTTAAACATAAGTAATGTTTCCAGGCAACACAAAGAGAGGTTGTCGAGAGAACAACAGGATGCATGAGCCACAAAGAAAAGTTCAAATTGTTACATATTACACCCACAACAGACCTACAAAGGCTGCACAGCGTTATATGACACTTGAGTAACACTCGCTGAAAGAAATAATGATACACCTCTGCAAGTCTGTGGTGCCTTCGTCAACATTAAAGATTCAGAGGTTTTTATAGATATTTCTTGTGTTCAGACTTGCAGTAAATCAGTAGCCTGGGTGCCAGACGAACTTAGCCCCGCCCACAACATTTGTTGTTCGGGAAGTTCGGTCTGGAGTCGCTCCGTTGGGGAGAAACTATGCTCGTACAGAAGCTGGTCGATCCAATCAAATCGTCAGGGCGGGCTTTATACGATGATTGACAGATGATCTGCAGTGACGTAGTCAACCACGTCAGCAGAGAACGCTGCCTGCCGCTGGAGAGCTGAGACATATTTAGTCATATATAGTGTTTATATCTATGAGCTGAGATGTGTCGATGCTGCCATCGAGTCTGTTTCAGAGACATCGACAGCGCATTCATTTTGAAAGAGGAACAGAGGAACGCGATCAAGGCATTTGTAGATCGAACAGATGTTTTTGCCGTACTCCTACGGGATTCATAAAAAGTTTAATTTATCAGCTGGCCCCGATGCTGCAGCCACACAAGCAGTCATATAAATAAAAAGAGAGTGGGCGGGGGGGGGGCGCGCTACGCTCCTCAGCACATATGAGACAAAAAACACACATGTTGGGACGCTGTTAATGTTGGAGCAACAAGGAAGTGAATGCTTGAAAAAAACGATTAGCTGCCGTTTCTCCTCACTGATCTCCTGCAGAGCCATGACAGCGGAGCTCTTCAGCACAGCTGGCGGATCAGCAGCTCCGTAGATTTCTGGTAGCGACGGATCTCTCTCAGAGCCTCAGTCCCGGGACCGGGAAGGTCCCGGGTCCCGGTAGCGGTGAGGCTTCTTCACGCCGCCGGCGGCCGGGGCTCTCACAAGAAGCCCTGGTCTCCAGCTGCTTCCTGGGGGCTTTGCCTCCGGTGGAGATACGAGCGGCATTTGCAGCATTTCCATTGATTTATTTATAGAGTGAACAAACTCGTGAAACAGATAACTGACAACAACTATGCGTCGCTTGACATACGTCACATACTACGTTGCTCTGATTGGTTGTAGGTCTATCCAATTGAGCAAAGAGGCATTTTGTTTCCTGGTTCCGTTGAAACACGCCCCATAATCACAGCCCAATGGAGCGGTCTCAGACTCATATTCTGACTAGAATAATGAGTATGACAACGTCAGGCTAGTAAATCAGAGAAGCAGTGGAGGAAATGTGCTTAGCTGCATGTGTTTTCAATGTACACACATGAAGTCTAAAAATAATAAAAGTGCAGGAAAATAACACGTATTTTTATACATAAGGTATGTGGGTATAGAAGTGTTAACAAAGGATCAAACACATATCCATGCAGTATATATATGTACATGTATGGTTACAGGGGTTAGAACAACAGGTTTCTGAAAACACCTACAGCAGATACTGTATCTGTGATGTTCTTCATATGTTTATTATTATCTCCCGTCAGTTTACTTTACAAACCAGGTCTCAGGTCTTATGGGAAAACAATAAAATTATCACTCCAATAACATGTAGATTATCATAATCTTCAATAAACGATTATTTAGTTAACATGTTTGTCTTTAGATCTCTTTGACTATATCAATCATGTGCACTGTAAAATGTGAGTTATTATGGACGTGCTCTTTCAGATTTGCTGATACAATTTGGCTGCAACTTTTTTTTCTAGGTTTGTCTTTTAAAATATATAGTTTAAAATGACTGAGCAACTGGTGCTGATTTATTCCTTTAAGAATTAGTAAAAGAAAAGGTCTCGGCCACCAAGTGTTGCATTTTCCTTATATCTAAATTAAGCACCGTAATTGGGGAGAAAAGTCAGTACAGCAGCGATTCTCACCCTTTTCTCTATATCGCGCTTCTGTTTTCTTCTGTGTAGCTGAAAATTAGAGCAAAGTGGAGAATCTAACAGAGGCCAAGTTGATAAAACATGAAAGTCTGATGTTTGAAATTTACTTTTCATACTATTGGAAAGTCGTCTTTTCTTAAAATCAACACCTAGACACAGTGTTCGAATTATCTTTTTGTCTCTAAGGGGGTCTCTATCTCATAAAAAAGTTGGCCCCCCCCCCTCCCTTCTTGCGTCACGTAGCCGGCAAGGCTGTGATTGGTCTGCTAACTACATCATTTCCAGAGTCGCATTTCCGGTTCATGCCCGATAATACTGGCGGAAACCACGGAAGATTTAGAAAAACGAATATGGACCAAAAAGAAGAGCACTTGGCAGAAGAGATCCGAAACTATGACCACTAGTATAACCCGTCACTGACCGGCGGATTTGTCCGCCAGAAAAAGGCTCTAAGGAGCCGCCGTGGCGGTGCCACACACGAAGAAGAGCCGACTTCGACAAAAAGCATTACTCCGCCTATTGTTCTGGCGGGGAATTGCATGGCAACACGTGCAACGCTTGGAAAACCATGAATGACAACGAGTCCTGTGTCACAAATGCGTGAAAAGCCGCAGAAGCATGCGCCGGCCTTTACTGTGTTCTTCTGCGCCCAACAAGGGCTACTCACGACCACCACGTGCACCGTTGATGTTGCTGTCAGTCCGTCGCTTAGCAACCCCTCATAGCTGGCCGGCACTCGTCCCTGGCCAACTGCTCGTCCCACGAAGCTGGACGGAGATGCTCACGGTCCCGGTTGCTAGCCGCGCTAGTCAGTGGCATGGCTCCCTCGTAGGCTACCTCAAAGGAACCACGAGCGTCTGGGTTACTCGGGCGCTATTTGAGCAGCACGTTCTCTTGCACAAATCGCCGGTGGCCTTTTTTTCGGTGGCATAACTGCCCGTGATGTTTCTTGTAGTTGTAGATTTAGATGTATTTATCTAAAACACGTTAAGCTAAAGACACACGGCTTCTTCTTCTGACTTTATGACCTGTCAAATTGATCGTATCAACTATGCGGGGGTTTGCGACAGCCTAGTGGTGTGGTGGTGAAGTGCAGTCATGCTGCGTTCATGAACGTCAGGTAAGCTACGGTCTGGCTATGTCCCGTGGTATGGTATCCTATTTTAATTTAACATATTTATATTTAATGGTAAGAGTAAGAGACCACACAGGGATGGATAATGAGCGTTATTTAACATTAAATTACAATGTCACATATGGCAGCCATCTCAGATATGAGAGACCCCCTCAGATTTTTGACTTTGTTGCTTTCATTGGAGCTAGTCCTCGCTCTCTGGGAGCTCGGCTCCCTCTGGCTCCCACGTTATTCGAACATTGCCTAGACACCAGAAGAACGAGAAGTGTTAGCTACTGGGAACTTGATTCCGTGTGGAAACATGAACATGAACATTTTCCAGATTCATATGAGGTCACTGTGACCCTTAATCACCTAAATCTATTCCGTTAAACTTTGAGCACAAGTGACAACTGGTAAATTCTGAAGTGAATCTCATGTTCAAGAGGCCAAAACATCTTTCGTGAAGCCACTGGGACCTTGACCTTTGATTCCCCAAATCTGAACAGTTGATCTGTGACACTATGTGAATATTTATGCCATATTTTGAAAGAATCTTTTAAGATCTTTTGAAGATAACGAGTTCACAAGGCAAGAAAGGACTTTACAGTGTGACCTTGACATTTGACCTACAGTCACACATTTGAAAGGATTCCCTGGGGGTGTTCCAGAGGTATTGTGTTCAAACCAAATGTTAAGATATTCCCTCTAGGCGTTTGTGAGATAGCGTGTTCACAAGAATGGTATCGACAGACAAACCCCAAAAAGGAGTAAAAACATATGATAATGACAATGTCCTTTAATTTGTTATACCTTTACCAGAGCAATAAATGAGTTTTTGTATTAATAACTATATTTTTGTAAACATAGTCTCAACATAAACCGCATCAGTATAAATTTAAAACTTATAATCAGGGAAAAGTACATTGCTGTATATTGCTGTAAACCAACAGCTTCTCTTCTTTTGAGGATTTGTTATCATCACCATCATTAATATTTTGTTGAGCGTTTGTTTCTGCTGTTCTGATGTGTATCACTTTCTGACCCTGTTTGTTTAGCAGAGCCGCCTGGCTGCGGTTCAGGAGCCACAGAGGAGGCTGGGAGGCTGTGTGGGCTGTTTTAATGAACTCCCTGCTTCGGGATGATGAATAGGTGTGTCTGAGGTCAGTGTCTGCTCCACCTCTTCAGAGGGGCTCAACTACCAGGGCACTCGTAAGCAGAGCCTTGTGCCTCCCACGCATGCAAACACACAGATATTCATGTCCGTGGACGTAATGAACACACAGCAAACAAATAATACACACAATCAATGCAACAACGAAATCAAAGGCTGGGAGTCTTGGCAAAAGCTGCAAGATGAAAAGACGTATGAACATCGCCCTGAACCGTACCTTCATTACATGTGAGGATGATCACTGAGGAAAAACAAACAGCTCCTATTGCCGTTGCTGAAAATTAAAACAGATGTATTACATCAAAGGTTTTGAAAGTATCTTGATGAATTGAACAAGAACACACACTTTTTTACTAAAGTTAGAAAAAGAAGAAGTAAAAGAAGGAATACCTCGGGGTCGGTGGCCAACTGCATCGTTTGTTTATGTTTAAAGGAGAAAAAATGGGGGATCAGAAGTGAACGGCGTATGACTTACCAAGGTTCTGTTGCCATGGCAATGCCCAAAAAGACACCCACACAGTCCCCACGCACGGATGTAATCTTGCAAGGAAATATTAATGAAGTTTTCATGAAGATGTTTGGGTCTAGACGTTTGAATTGCCTCACACGTCTCTGTTTTATTTGATGTTTTGATTCATATGGAAATATGGTTCCGGTGTCTCAAGTTTTTCACTGGAGTTCTAGCAAGAACGTGTCCGAGTAGCACATGACGGGGCCAAGCCCAGATAACAGATCACAGCCAACCACTGTAGGTTGATAAGACTCACCAGTCAACAAATGGTGATGGTCAGTCAGTGTTGAAATGAAGAGAACAGATGGTCAAATACAGAAATGTTACGGCTCGATTTGGTCTGAAGCCAAGAACCGGAGCTACCACTTTGGTTCCAAGGCAAAAACCCTCACTCATCTGGCAGCCCGGGTTGACCACCCATGGTTTTGCAGTGGCGTTGTTGCCGCTGCCTTCAGTATGTGTCGAGTGTTAATCCACACAGAACCCAAGAGCATCAGACATAAAGGAGGTGGATCATCTGGATACTGATGGCTGATGGATTATCAAAACAAGAAGGAGCAATCTACCGTTTCAAGCCGCCTGAGAATTTGGGACTTTGTGGCTGTTGACGAGAGACGGGCTGTGGTGTTAAGACGAGTGCATGGAAGGAACGTGTGACAGTGGAGTACACAGGGAAATAATGGAAGACTTGTGCTTTGCATGGCCTTCGGCTGCAGGGACGAAGCTGTGGAGCAGCTCATCCTTTATTCCGAGTCCGGACTCCAGGCAGTGAATATAATCCCTTAACTGTGAGTGAGCAAATTTGCAGTCCTTGCACACAGCCGTGATAACAACAACTTGTTTTCAGTCCAAGTGTTACTCGGGAAACAACACGACCAATAAAACAGGAAACTTAAAACAGCAAGAGGTTGTTGTAAGGCGACTGCAGAAACAACAGCTGCAATTAAATCTATTCTTAGTTAATTGCTCCGAGCAACGACCACTATCACTAATGTGTCCACTGAAAATAAAGTTACAGTGGAACTGATGTGTCACTGAGAGGTGAGAGCTTGACAAACACACTACACCCTCCCAATAGGAAACATTCATCATCAACATGACCCTCAGCCAGCAGACAGGCTATATTTTAGCCAGATAAGTTAACTTTGACACGACTATAGCACTACTGACTCAAAATTTCACATTAAACTTAGAATTCTGTGTGGCTGAGTCTATCTATACTCTATATTGATCAGTTTGTAGACGGGCGTGGCTCTATTATCGCTGTGTTGTCAATTCGGCGAGAAGAAGTCTTTCCATCTGAGTAAATGAACCGCTTCATTTCGTTAATGTGATTGCAAATGTATTATGATTACGGTATTAGCATCAACAACTTGAAGTGCAGCACTTCGATTGCACCAAATGGACGTCTGTGTCAATATTATAATTATTACTTTTTTCATCGCTCAATGCTGTCCCAACTTCCTGCTCTTGGTCCAAAGGTTTGAAAACTAGAGTTTGAGAATGGAAATGAATGAATCCATGGTTCAGGTTGATCAAGACCGAGATCATATCCTTTGGTCAGACAAAATGTGGGTCCGTTGGTCCGGGCTTTGGTCCTAGACTCTTTTGCCACCTGTGTTTTTTGTTCAGTTTTCGGACAAAACTGAAAAGTCTGAAGGTCTGAGTAAACAAGGTCAAACCTGGGTCACCTGTATTTCATTTGTTGACTCGCTCGAGCCAGCTCAAGCTGCCATGTTCCCATCTCGAACACTGAATTTTTTAGCTTTTTCTGTCTATATTTCTCATTCTTTTGTATTGTTGTTATGTAAATAAAGTATATGTGTTTTAAAGGAAAGATCCCTGGACGCTCAGTGTGTGATGTTCGTGCTGTATAGTGATGTATAGCAGGAGGCTCTGACAGGGAAGAGCTGAATGAATTAACCTTTATCTGTCCAAGGTAGACTTGATGAGCAGGTCCAACTTCAGAGATGCTGCGATGCACATACACTAAAATGCCTGGGAGGAAGGATGAGGAGGAGTCAAACAGACGACCATCACTGCAGTCTCATCTCTCCCCCTTTCTCTTGCTCTTAACAGATGGAAGAGACGGCTTCTATAACATATCACAGTTCATCATCAGTGAGCCAGAACCGTTTCCTTTCCCGGGAATATTTGGTCGTCTCTTTCAGGATGATTTTCTGTCTGATTCCTACAGTAGCGTCACAGAACACGCTCTTTGGAAAGGTCCCTGCTGCAGGACTATGGGGGGGAAATGCATTCACACCCCCCCGACGTTATGCACATATACAAGTCCATGTCCGTGGCTGTGGTCCCGGTGGTGCCCGGGGCGCTTCCAGGGCGAGATATTCAACATCTGAATACAGAAACTCAGTCCATCAGGTCTCACAACATTAATTCTATGGCAGCTCCACAAACTGTTAGCTGTCAAGCGGCTATCAAACCCCCCCACTCCCTCTCTTTCTCCTTATAGACCTCATTTGCAGATAATAGGCCGTACAGCAGGAATTTTAATTATCTCGAGGATTATGAGGTTTGAGTTGTTCCCAAATGCTAATACATAGTTTCGCAGCTGTGCATCTTTGCATAAGGAGGGGTATATTACCCTTCCATTTGGCCTCTGCAGCTGATGGCTTACAGCTGATCTTTGCACACCTCATTTGACAGGAAAATAAGAGGCTGATAAAAACGCCCTGCGCGAGAGGCCAGTGAGCATAATGAAGTTCTGCGTTCTGATGAGGGAGCAAATGCCAGAACTCACACAGTTAACACCGGCGATGAAAGATGGAATCAATCACGGACTCGTTTTGAATTACAAAAGATACTGATGATGATGAGGGGGATTTAACGGTGGCGAGTCAAACTCATAAATCACAACCTGTTGATGAGAAAGTCTGATTTAATTCGCTGTATTTAGTTTACGACACCAGGACAATCGGTGACATGTTTTGCCTCAGATGTGATGTTAACAAACCTTCTAATTGTTTGAATACACATTTATTGTCCTGATCTTGTCAGAAGCTTAAATATAACACACACAATGAAAGGCATGGTCTGTAATGTAAAAAAACACTAGTCTGTAAGGATTAATTACATGTATAAATAACTTTTAGAGGGGACTGACTATAGCCATAGAAATATGTAATCATTAAAAAAGGTTTAAAATGCTATGAGGGTTTATTTTACATGGTTTATGATATTCTGTATCGACAGATTTAAGCTGTATCAGATTTGACGTGTGATCCACAAACGTCTTAATTTGATGGTTGCTTCAGTCTCCACTCACATGCCTGGGAAATTGTTTGTATTTTATATTTTTCATTTTATATTCTACGATGTTTTATGGACTTTTAGGTGACCTTTGTAAGATTACTGAGCTGTTGTGAGATATTTATATTTTGAGCTCAATCGTTATACAGTGTAAATGATTCCTGAGGATGTTGTCACTTGAATTGTACAACTGTGTAAATGTATTTTGTATTTTTGTACAACTTTATGAGAGTAGCGTTCTTCACTGAGGAAACATTGATCACTTCAACAGCAAATCAACAACATTCACCCTCCTCATTAATAACGTCTGCTGTGTAGATGTATACACGTTTTCAAAGCACGCACATGTTCTATACACAACATGCACACCACCCACAGCAGAGATTTATTTATTTCCCACCCCTCTTTAATTCCGTACTTTCTTCTTGGCTCGGTTTGCTGCTACTTTGTCAGCGAATGTGGGAGACAAAATAATTGCCTCTATATTTCCTGAATTGATTTCTTGCACAGTTCTAATATAGCGGTCAGGCTGGCACTCGGGCATCCGCGACAGGCCGCTGTGCTGCAAGCTTTGTGTTTCAGGAGGGGGGGAAAGAAAACACACTTAAGAGACAAAAGTTTTCACATTTGAACACAGCAATATTGTCATGGTCAGGTTTTAGAAATCACAAGAGAAATCCCTTGAAGAAGCTGCTGTCGGATCAGTTGCTGAGACTTAAGAGGACACTACATTAACCTTATACTTGCAGACAGAAACTATTCAATGTGAGCCTGACAGTGATTTTCCAGCCTGAGGGTCAGTCTCATTATTAACAAGACAAAGAAATCTTAGCTTTTCGTATTAGGACTCTTTACGCCACTAAAAACGACTCAAATGAGTCCCCTACTCGTAAAAAATAGACAGCCAGTGAATAAAGGCCCTGGGAAAAGTACCTGAGAGTTTCACATTTTGTACAAGGTTGAGTTTGACTGAACAGGCTTGTGTTGATGGTGCAGGGAGTGAACCCAACTATGGTGAGATCAGAGGGGGGAAATATAGTTGCTTTCAGACATGCACTGAAGTCCAAAAATGTTCCTGAGCTAAGATGTCAACTAGGAAAGACAATGACTGTTGAGGGCTTTTGGCGATAAGGGCCAACGCAGGTGTTGATGTGATCTACACAAAAATGCAGCGTGATACATCATGACCGGCCTCCTGCTGTGCCCAGGCACCGCTCCTCATGTGAATGCTCCAGAAACCTTCCTCTTGTTGTGAATGCTTGGCCTGCATATTTCACACGTGAAGGCAAACTGCAGTAAATTGGGTTTGGAGCAGGAGATTTTCCGGAGCTTTCACAACATCAGGAATATTTCTGGAACACTCATTGCATGTCTAAAAGAAGTCAGTGGCCACCAGCTCTGCTTAAAACGAGTGTGAGGCTGTGACTATTTCCTGAAAAGCTAGCCCTGATACAAGGTCATATTTATTCCAGGGTCACAAACCAAAAAAATAGCAAAGCAGTGACATGAATTCTCTACAACTAAAACTAAAAAACCGATGAGAAAGGATGACAAAGAAGATACAAAGCTCTTGTTTTGCCTGAGCACAATTCCTGCTGTCCTTTTTTTTCCTTTTTGCATGATTTTAGCAGCTCTTACTTACTTAACTTTGTATCCTTCATGTTGTGTTTCCTGTGGTGAGAGCTCAGTATAATGAACTCCTTGACAAACCTCCCCTCTGGTTCAGACTGCTCTTCAAATTAGGCAACAGCAGAGGAGGAAGCCACCTCCCACAAACTGAGCCGAACGAGGGAGAGAACACGGAGACCGGCTCCAGAGAAACCAAACGAGGACAGAGAGAGGTAGAAAAAAAGAGAAAAGGTTTGCTGTCCACTCCGGTCTCGACTCCCGTGGCCGTGAACTTACTCCCTCCCTCAGATCTAACCCTGATTCTAACATAGTCTTCCCTCTTACAGGGCCAGTGGGGTGAATGCACCTTCTGAACCTTTTTAGCACAAATTCATGACATCCAGCTTTCTGCGAGAACCCCCTCACGCCCTTCGTGTTGGGGGGGGGGGGGGGAGACGACACAGTGGATCGGCAGGGAAAGCAAGCAGAGAGTGAAAGTGCATTAGCCCTCTGGCGTCAACTGAGGCATCAATTAATGAGCAGCCTGGGAATGTGTCCATCCAGACACACTCTGCATCGGGGTGCTGCAGGAGGCCAGGCCAGGGCCACAGACAGCTGGGGGACATCAATAATGGAGGTGCCGGATTTAAATGATTAAATGAATTAGGGCCGAGGGAAAAGGTGTTAAGAGATGTGCAGGAGGGACAAAGGGAGTAGCAGCCAAAAATATCTCCATTATTTCTTAAATCGTGAAGCAGAGAGGTGTCCGGGGTCAGAGGTCAAACTGGCTGCGTCATGTCATTACCAGGGTGAAATAAGAACAAGCTAAGCACAATTTCCGGCTAGCTTTGACAATTGTAATGAAAGCATTGATTCGTTTCTGAAGGCCTAATTTTGACAAAACCCACAAATAGACACTTTTATTGAGCATTTTTAGAAGAAAAATTCAACCTAGTTTCATGAGCACTGACGAGCTGTGATGTGGCAATGTTCTATTAATAGTCAGTGGAGAGATTGTATGAAGGAACAGAGGCCAGAGAATGATTCGATCAAAACTGGACTAATTTCAGTGCACGAGAAGAGGAGAAGGATGAAATCCCAACAAATATGATGACAATTCTGTCTTCATCACATTGTCTGTTCCATCACTGAGTAAAAAACACAGAAGCAAATGTGTAGGGGTGAGATAATTCTGAAAGTAAAGCAAAGATACAAACGTCCACAATTTGCATACAAGATGTAAAACACAATATAATCATTCTATTTTAAGTTCAGGCAAGCTGTGTACTTTTGCATTAAATAAAAATGTTACCTATTTTGTTGTCTCTTCCAATGATACCAATTGTAATCTGGAATTTATCAAGAATTGTTTTGTTTTAATTTTTAATTTAACTACAGTTTGGAGCAGGAACAAGCTAATAATCAATCATCAGCTGATAGCCCAAACCACCAGACCACCATCAACAGACATTAACCATCTCGGGTTTTATTAGAAACTGGATAACTATCTGATTCAATATTAAAATAAATAAATAATGATATAGCTACTACTACTTTTCAATATTTTCAAATCTATGTTCAAATCTACCTGAAGAATTTAGAGAAAACCTCTCACATAAATTAAATTTTTTAAATTAGAGATGAATGTCATCATCAAAGAAGTAAATCAATGACAATTAAACTTGAGTGGGATGCAAGAGCATCAAACTTTTCCGGTGTCTCCTCACAATGCACAATGTTTTGTGATGTGTCTCCAATACCTGAAACAGTGGAGTAAACAAATATCTCATTCCCATGTGGTGGCCTATTCAAATGTGTTCTGGGTGATAAGATTACAATCGGATAAAGCCTGACCACATGAGCACGCAGGTGTAAATGCATCCAAGACGCATCAGGGACGGCTTGTGATCCAATCAGTCAAACCACCTCTGGAGGGGGTCAGACACACACATTGAAACACAAACGCAATTGTGTTGGCAATCCACATACAATGACTCCATGGGCAGAAGTAATAACCACACGCAACAGCAGCTATGAGCCATTAGCCAGTTAACACACAAAGCAGCGCTCTCTTTAGTTCTCACGCTATACAAGACGAGACCAATCACAAAGCAAGAAAATACACAATAGCACAGCTGCGCCGATAAACACCATCTTCCTCTATTCCTCTTCTATATTTTTTGTGGTTTGATGTTTTCTTTGGGACGTGCGCTGGACAGAGCGATCAGATCTCAACGTGAACACTGGAGACACATGTTGGTAACAGGTGTAAATATAACCAGGTTAAACTCCCATCTAGATTCAAGGATACGAAGGAACATATTTTAAACACCAAGTGTAAATGGAGTCAAAGATTTAACTGACACAGTCCCGAGGAGGGTCGGTGCATGCTGGGCGCTCGGGGCCCTGAGACAGAAACAGACACGCGAGCAGCGGAAAATAAAAAGAAATCAAAAAAGATGAGATGAGAGGTGATATCAGGCTCCTCCGATGTGGGCGGCTTCCTCCGAGCTGCCAGTGCAACACCGCTTCTCCTCTCTCTTTCATTTTCTCCTCTCACGCCGAAGTCCAAAGCCCAGGAGAAATTAGTAACCTTGCACACTGTGGTGAGAGAGTGCTTGTGAGTGTGTACGTGTGTGTGTGTATGTGTGTGTGTGTGGGTGTGTGTGTGTTGAAAGGAAAGAGAGAGAGAGTACAGGGAAGACAAATCAGAACACAGAAGGAGAAGGAACAAAATTGTTTTCCATCCCAGGGCTTATAATTCTGCTTTGTATCTGAAAATTGATGCCATCAATCTCAGTGTGAGGCACGAACAGGAAATGCTTCAGTCTGCTACAAGGAAACAGTAGAGGACCACACACAGCCTCATTCAGGGTTTGAACCAGAAAACACCAGCAGGTTTTCTGTTTTAGATAAATTTTGGGATTTAACGTATTGTGTTTCTGTGCTAACCTGCACAGAGAGGGGTGTTAAGGGTAATCGTAGGTGTTGTTGGAACCTCTGTTAAGGAATCAGAGACTGTATATATACACCTGGTGGCGGGCAGCAGTATAGGTCATAAATCCAGCCTCCTCCATGTTATATGTGGGACATGGACCAAACTAAAAGTACACATCAAACTAAGTTTTTCATCGATATTTCTTCTCACACGGATGTTTGTTCATGTGTAAGTTTGGAGTTAAATAGTGATTTGATGCTATAAGAATATGGTGAAACGTCTTGATTGACAGCTGAGGCGTGATTGGTTGAGCTAATGTTTAATGGAACCTTGCTTCCACAGCTCAATCCCTTGATCGCTACAGCGCATTCTCTGGATGTTCTAGCTCCATGTCTGGATAATTGGAGCAAGTGGAAACGTGTTTTACATCTTCACATACGATCTCATAGCAGAAGATATTGGAAAATAAACCATGAAATTCACTAATAATAACTCAAATGCAAATTTTACTTTAAAACCTCTTGCTCTCTGTCCAAAAGCCTGAAAAAGCAATGGATAACACTTTGGTAGTTTTGCCCATTGACCTATCCATTTATGTCTTGGTTTGTTTACACCGTCCCTGGGGTGTAATTGATTTCTATTTCCTGATTTTCTTCTATGTTGCCTGTACACTTTTTATTTTACTCACCCAAACTATAACATGATGAAAAGAAACCAAGCAAACAGCTAATTTCTTAGTCCAAAATAAAAGTGTGTTATATGTGTGACAGAATATATCAAATATAGTATTATTTTTAATTTAGTTCTGTAACAATCAGGCCCCATTTTTACAGTATGTCTACTTGGGAGGAGCAGTGACCTTCTAGAAAATAGTCCATGAGCTCATGTGACACCCTCCCGGACAACCATTGGTCAAACATGCATGAGGGAAAAAGTATATTTACATGTCGAGAATAAATCCCAGTAAAGGATTGTTCATAGTGCTTTATCAATTAATCACATTATAATGTGGCAAGGGGAAAAAATATCTAACTGCATAAGAATAATAGAAAGTGAGTCTTCTGTATGTATTTATAGTGCGAGTGCACTGTGCACGTAGCTGACTGACAGAGGCAGCGTGTGTTTGAACGGATGAAAGGGAAGCGTGAACTGCAGCTACCCTTGAGCTAATTCTATCATGGCGGAGATAACACAAGTACCCAGATTTCTCATTCTCATCTCCGGCATTAGATCAAGGCTACGACGCCGGCTCCTGCACGACGCGTTAAACGACACGGGGGCGTCTCTTTTGAAGATAGGAGCCTGGTTTGGATGGGTCCTCGTGATGAAGGCACATGTCGGGTCACATGATCCAACTCACATATTGTTTGCATGATGTAGGGAAAGATGGGCAAAATGATGAAAACTGACAAAATCATGGTGCAAACCAGAGGGAAACACCCAGGCTTCCTGTGTGATGCACAGGGAGAGAGACCTTTGACATTAATTGCATATTTTATTGAGTCCGACTCGATTAATTATAAAGCACAACAAGGAATCCATGCTCCTGCATTGTCAACAAAGGAATAAGGCGCGCAGGAAATTACTGGCTCGTTATTTTTATTTTTTTTCAAAAACCCCGTAATTGCAATTTTCTGGTCAAATTGCAGCCTAATGATTACAGGCATGAGGTGGAGCTTGAAAACACCAGAGAAGAGCAGAAGCAAAAACATATTGCTGTGGACCCTCAGGCACCACAAGTGAGGGAAACAGAGGGGGAGAGAGGAATCTGCCAAGGAAAGAATTGAGCGCTCCCTCACTCCCGGAGGAGTCATGGGTTTAGAAGTGGTGCTTCTCAAAATTTGCAATTCCCCAACCTTTTCAGGGGGCGGATGGTTAAGGGGCTTGGGAGAATTAAGTTCCATCGCTGCTGAGCTGGAGACGGAGTTGATGGGAATTCAGCGCAAAGGCACAACACTGGGAGCGAAAAGCTGCCAAACACTGGCTAGCTCAAGGGAAGGCAGCAAAGACAGAGACATTGAAGGAGGGGAGAGAAAGAGGAGGGGACTCGGAGGAGAAGCCCAATGCCCGACAAAGCTGAAAACCACCTCCACGGAAGACTGGACTCCTAAGCTCTGCTAAGACTCTTCTCCACCCGTACGTCACTGTCCTCAGCGTCCAGCTGAATTCCCTGGAAGAGTCATGTGATTCTTCCGTAAGTGCACACCAGTACGTTCAGGGTGGTCAAGACTATTTGGGCTGAGGAAAGTTAGTTTGCTTCTATGGGACATGTGTCAGGGAATCTATCCATCGTACCCATTGGCTATACTAATATTTTCATATCCTGTTGTTCATCCTTTGGGCTTTTTAGCTGACTTTCAAGATGACCCAAGATGTAGAAGTGCTCCAACTCTACGACACCTCACACAGGTTTATTACCTATAAACTCAAGAGCCGGGGGGGAACCTGAAGATCCTCTCCCAGCGATAAATGGAATATGAGGTGGCAAAGAAATCCATCCAAAACAAACTTAAATTGTAAAATGCAGGAATTTAAACACACATTATTGGAAAGATGCCTTTGAAATCACGACATGAGCAGGGTCATGTGATCTTGAACATGATTGAGCCCATCATGTTAATAATGCAGTATGAGATACAGAAGCCTGTTCACACATGTGTGATGGGCACACGCACATCATTGTCAGGAAAACAACCACATTTACAAATACTTCAGCTGTACACACAAACACACTCATATTTATTTTCTCTCTCCCTTCTTCTCTCTGTCTCATTCTCTCTCTCGCTCTCTCTCTCACATACACACACACACACACACACACACACACACACACACACAGAGTCACACACACCCATAACCAAACATGCACACAGCAAATCAGCATGAATAAATAAGAGATGGAGTTGTGCTTCACAGCCTAATCTCTGAGGAAAAAACAGCTTGCCGCATCGGCAAGGATCAGCCCGTGCGAGTGAGTGGGACACTGCTGGCTTCCAGGAAACCAATTTGTTTGTTTATTGTCTTGGTCTTTTGTCGGTGGTTACAGTTCATTGCAGCAAGACCATCTTGGGCATGCTCCTTTAAATAGCTTCCATAAAACACAGGATATGCTCTCCCCGTATCCTCCTCCTCCTCCGTACATGACGGAGCTGCATACGAGTGTCACAATGCTGCATTTCCTTCACTACGGTGGGGCCGTGAATTTCCCTTTAAACACCCGACGGATTCACCCGAGCAGCTCGAGTCGGCGTTAGGAGAGGTGGAACAAACTGCGCTTTCGAAACACATTTGCCCATGAACCCGGCTGAGCAGTGAATGCTGAAATCGGGTGTAATCATGTAGATACAGTAGATGGCTGACTTTTTATTGTTCCGCTAAGCCAAATTTGCAGGGCTGGTGGAGAATACAGAATTTCTGCAATGATGCAACACCCAGGATTTTATGGTCAACTCATGGTGCTGCAGTGCTATGTTCTGACAAGACACCAGGCTTTCAGGTCTATATGTATCCAGCATCCACTAATACGTGCAGCATGTCCACACTACAGAAAGATGTAGCCTCACGTGGAGACATTTGGACTGCAGCCTCAACAGGCGATTCCAACACTGCAACTTCCACAGCACTGTGCTTGGATGTATGGAATATAAAGCCACAGTGTGTGTATTGCCTTGTGTTGTGCCTGCAAACACAAGCCAGACTCTCATATTATGGCCTATTGATCTGACAGAGGGAGAAGGAAGCTGCCGGAGAACACAAATACTGCCTGGGGTGGCTCCTTAAAACTTGAGACAAGCCTCTTATCCGCGATGTTCCTATTCCTCTGGAAATCACCTGGTGGCTCATGCATATCAAGTACTCGCTCTCTCCAAGCCCCCGTCTGAGATCTGCCTTCGTGAGGCTCGGCTGTTTGTTGCAATGTCTGTCTCTGAGATGGTGGCTTAGAAAACACACACACTGCAAGCTAATCTGTGTATTAAGAGGCACGAGGAGGATTTATTGCCACTAAAACCTGCAGAAGCAGCCATATTTGTTAGGGGAGGAATGCCATGGTGCAGTGTGGTGAGGTTATGGCTGCGTTGTGTTTACATGTACAGACAAACTTTCCCTCCAAGCCCCTTAGCTCCATAACAAATTCACACTTTTCACGACGACCATTGAAGAAAAAATATGTTTTCAGAGTTTCCGCTGTTACGGTCAAATAGAGGGAAACTGTCACCGGGATCCCATCTCCAGAAGTCCCAGGGTGGCCTTTGCTCTGCCTGTCAGCAATACCGACCAATAACACTGCACAATGAAACCCTCCAGAACAACAGTGGGCCGCAGGCGGCTTCAAGGGCTACTGACGGCGATCTATAAAACAATATAATGGCCGGCCTGTCAGTGAGTGGGAAAGGCAAAGATTTACGCCTCCTCTGACTCTCTGAGGGGACTTCAATTAATCACAGCTGAATTGTATCACCACGCAATAGGAGTGTAAGGCTATTACCATCCCTGTATTCCACAGGATGAAATGCGATGATAGCACTAATTGAGGGGGGGGGGAAGGGAGGGGAAGAAAAAAAAAAGCTGACCGCACAACGCTTGTCATGGGGATGAAGGGCAGATAAAAGAACAGTGGGGGGGGGGGGTCAAGGAGATAGACTGAGACTGAGAGAGACGGTAAAAGAAGAAGAGAGGAAGTGGGAGGGGTGGGTTCAGAGCAGGGAGGGGTTGTACAGAAAGAGAATTGTCCACAGCGGTGTGTAAGTGTAACCATAAATATGTAATTCTGAGTGTGAGGCAGCTGACGGCAAATACAAGCCCCTGTTTCCATGAGGGGCTTCTCGACATGGTCCAACAACTCTAACAGCACTTTACTTCTAATCTGGTTTCTTCTCCATTCAGATATTGGATTGAGTGAGAGGGATGAATCAAGTCAATGTGGGGAATCGAGCTCCAGGTCCCATTACAAGCTGAATAGAGATGTTTGTGTTTGAGGTTTTTTACATTCCCCTTTATACATGATTATTTTCAGTAGTGATTCCCAATGAGAAAATATTGTGTTCTTAAAGGAGTGTGTTCGGGAGGTAGCTATGGATGAATGGATGGATGGATGGATGGATGGATGGATGGATGGATGGATGGATGGTATAGGCAGGGAGGGAGGGAGGGAGAAATGGATGGATGGATGAGTACAGGTAGGTATGGATGGATGGGTATGGGGGGAGGGATTGATAGGCAATGAGGGGGATACATTTGATGTCATCTGCTGCATCAGATGGAGGGATGGATGGGGAGAGTCAGGGAGGGAGGGGGGAGAAACGGATAGATCGATGAGTACAGGTAGGTAGGTACGGATGGATGGATGGATGGATTCATCTGTGGGTATAGTCAGGTATAGGGAAGGAGGGACAAATGGATGGATGGATGGGTAGAGATAGGGAGAGGGAGGAAGAGATGGATGGATGTATAAGTGCAGGTAGGGATGAATAGGTATAGGGAGAGAGGGAGGGATGGATGGATGGGTGGGTGAGTAGAGGTGGGGGGGTGGATGGATGGAGAGTATAGGGAGATGGACGGATGACAGAAAGGAGATAAAATAATGAAATCAAAGAGAAACATAATAGATTGGAGTTCATGTGAGGAGGACGGAAAGAGAGAGAGAGCAAGAAGGAAAGAAAGACAGGAATGAAGGAAGGAAGGAGGATGAGGTTTTCGATTCTTCTCCTGTGATCTCATGGCCAAATACTGACTTTCTGGACACAGATGGAATCAACACACGTCACCTGCCTCACATATGAATTATAAATATTTTAACATGATGCAAAACAAGTTTCCTTCTGTATTTGAACGCAGTTTATTTTATCCCTCACGCACCAAACCATGAGCAGATCTGATAAAGAAGGAAACTTGATTTTCGTCTCGTTTGATCTGACTCCATGTTGCTGCATCAGTCTGACATGAAAAGCCTGCAGTTCCACCTGTTCTCCACCTTTCAGCCATTATCCCCAACAACTTAATAACTCTTTATTATAGTGGAAACAATCGATAGTTCCAATCGATCCGCTGAGTTTGTTCATAGGTTCGGCTGCTCGGCTGATTCAGCTGTAACAGGCGTCAGACATTAACCATCAGGAGTGTTTGGATTTAATCATTCACACTCAATTCAACCACATGTTTGTTCCACAGTTTGAGAGAATAGAACAAATAAAAGGGAGATAACCTACCTGTCGTCGTGCAGTCTCTTAATCCCGGGAAACGTCCCCTTTCATTTATTCTCCATTGTCAACCCCCAAAAAACCACCAGAGAGCCGCTGTTTAGAGGAGAAAAGACATTTCCTTGTGGCGTCAGGACGCATCACACAGCACATCTGGATGGAGACGCCGCTGGAAAGTCAGATGTCTGCAGACGCACAATCCTCAGAGTGGAGCCGGTCTGAGATCAGCTGCTGGAGACTCGCTGCTGCTGGTGCTGCTGGTGCTGGTGCTGATGCTGATGCTGGTGCTGGTGCTGATGCTGCTGATGCACTTGTTCCAAGTCTGGAAAAAGTTACTGCTCCTCCGGCTCTGACTCACAGCAACTTCCCCCCCAGCGGAGCGACCTCGCGGCGGGACCGTGCAGCTCCGCACCGGGACTCATGCCGCGTGGATCCGGGGCTTTAGGACGGAGGTTCCTGCCTCCAACACAACTCGCTGCCTTACTGGGGGTTCACTCTTTTTGGGGTGGGGGGTGCATCTGGAGACATGAGATGAGAGAGTGAGCAGCAGGATGCGTCTCAGGGTGCGTGCAGCGGCAAGGTGGAGGCGCTGCGCCGGTGCTGTAGCGCCATCCAGTGGTGGTAGTGATAGTGACAGGCAGGAGTTTATCTAGTGAGACACTTTCTAAAATAACTCAAATAAAAATGAATGAAATTATTACAAAATATATAGTTTGATTCACAGCATTCATTACTGTTTTTCAGATTTATTTTATATATTTATTTTTTCATTTTCAGATTCTATATTGAGGGCTCGATCTACCTATCGATCTATCCACCCCCCCACTTGTACCAATCTATCAATCCATTCCTACCTCTACTTATACATCAGTTTCATTGCATTCTATCTATCTATCTATCTATCTATCTATCTATCTATCTATCTATCTATCTATCTATCTATCTATCTATCTATCTATCTATCTATCTATCTATCTATCTATCTATCTATCTATCTATCTATCTATCTATCTATCTATCTATCTATCTATCTATCTATCTATCTATCTATCTATCTATCTATCTATCTATCTATCTATCTATCTATCTATCTATCTATCTATCTATCTATCTATCTATCTATCTATCTATCTATCTATCTATCTATCTATCTATCTATCTATCTATCTATCTATCTATCTATCTATCTATCTATCTATCTATCTATCTATCTATCTATCTATCTATCTATCTATCTATCTACCTACCTACCTACCTACCTGTCTGTCTGTCTGTCTGTCTGTCTGTCTGTCTGTCTGTCTGTCTGTCTGTCTGTCTGTCTGTCTGTCTGTCTGTCTGTCTGTCTGTCTGTCTGTCTGTCTGTCTGTCTGTCTGTCTGTCTGTCTGTCTGTCTGTCTGTCTGTCTGTCTGTCTGTCTGTCTGTCTGTCTGTCTGTCTGTCTGTCTGTCTGTCTGTCTGTCTGTCTGTCTGTCTGTCTGTCTGTCTGTCTGTCTGTCTGTCTGTCTGTCTGTCTGTCTGTCTGTCTGTCTGTCTGTCTGTCTGTCTGTCTGTCTGTCTGTCTGTCTGTCTGTCTGTCTGTCTGTCTGTCTGTCTGTCTGTCTATCTATCATCTATCTATCTATCTATCTACCTATCTACCTACCTACCTACCTCTCTCTCTCTCTCTCTCTCTCTCTCTCTCTCTCTCTCTCTCTCTCTATCTATCTATCTATCTATCTATCTATCTATCTATCTATCTATCTATCTATCTATCTATCTATCTATCTATCTATCTATCTATCTATCTATCTATCTATCTATCTATCTATCTATCTATCTATCCATCTATCCATCTAGCTAGCTATGGCTCAGTAGTTACAGCAGCAGGTTGTCCACCACTCCAGGTTGGTGGTTTGATTCCCAGCTCCTCCATTCTGTGTGCTGAAGTGTCCTTAGACAGGATACTGAACCCCAAATTTCCCCTGACAGCTGTGGCGGCAGTGTGCGAGCGATGTGTGATAGAGAAGGTGCTGCACACTGTGTAATAGTGTGTGTGAGTGGTCATCGAGACAAGAAAAGCACTATACAAATACAGACCATTAACCATTTATATTTAGCCACCCCTGTGACAAAAACAGAAAAAATGGGGTGAGGAAAAAAAAGGATCCCTCTCACAGATGCTGACCATCCCATCAGCCCCTTACTCAGAAAACCTTGACTGACTACTTCCCAAGGTTATGATAATTCTTCTGTTTGCCTCTGACGCTCACCTCCCGCTCTCCTCAAGCACCATCGCTGCCCTGTCCACAAAGGCTTCCCCTCTCCAGTAATTGCATTATCATCTCTCCATTTCTCAAGCAGTCTCTTTTTTTCGCCTGCTGCCCCGAAAGGCCGGGATGGGTGGAATAATCGATACCAACCTTTAAAATAGCCTGTGGAGATATGGAGGCAGGCATTTTGGATTTGAATTTGATTGATCTCGGACAACCCTCGCAAAGTGTTATCATCATAAAGGCAAAGCCATCTACTAACACACACACACACACACACACGAGTGGAATCAAAGGGCAGAAGACACAAATCCCAGGAGACTCACTCCAAAAAAAAATGTCAGCCCATTATTACTGACCGGGCTGAGCTATAACATTTAAAGCTGATATGTAGTCCAGAGCTGGGCCTCACATCACTTTATAATTGCCTATGAATACAGAGGCTCTTATTTTGATTCCAAAGTCATCAAGTTTCTTTTTTCTACTCTCTCTCTCTCTCTCTCTCTCTCTCTCTCACACACACACAGAGGAGATGACCTCATTAATCTTTAGTGCATTGTATAGACCTAACCTGTCATCCTCCTGACACCGTGGTTTGTGACACAGCTCCCGCTCATTAAATCATATGACAGGATGAGGTCAGCCGCGAGGTAAGGCTTCTCAAGCTGTGCTGCAGCAGATAAAACAGCGACTGTGCGAGAGCTCGACAACAAATGTAGCGTTGGTGGCAGCTGAGGTGAGTCACGATGTAATCCCCCCCCGTTAGTGAGCGTTTGGCTTGAGAATCTAATAAAAGTCCCTGGTTTTGTCTCTCGGAGGTCACACGGCAAAGAGAGGCTCACATCTGAGGTGTCTGAGGCGTCTGGCACTTCACAGAGCAGAGCAGAGCTGCCTTTTTAGGTCTGGTTACTCTGGGTTGCTGCTTGCATAACACTTATCATTCCCTCTTGTCAACCTGTGATTACTTTCGCTTCACACTTGTGGGTGCTGTGTGGCCCAACATTGATTGCAAAAAATAATAGAACCCTGCAGGGAGCATTGCAAGGCCTCTGCCTGAACCCTCGCTCGCCCGCACCACTGGAGTGTGTTTGAAGACAGTGGGATGTCTAGCAGAAAATTGCAAGAGGAAAAATAGGAGGCATAATGGCCTCAGGAATGGAGCCGGCCATCAATAATGCAGAGGAAGCTGCAGTTAATGCCCCCTTTAATTCAACAGGTCTTCAGACACCGGGCCAGTTTTTCTTCCTCGGTTGCAGATGCTCGATGAGAGGCAGCTACATCAGGCTTTATGGCTTTGTTTGCGGTTGCACTGCCAGGTCTTTCCGCCCAACCTCAATCCCGGTTGCGGAGCCATTAATGGGTTTTCATCAGGGGCTCGCCTTAATGGAGTTTCCAACTTCACAAACTCTTTCAGATACCAGTGGGGAGCTGTAGCCACAGAGGAAGAAGTAATGTCCGCGCAAAACCATTAAATATGAGCTCAGTTTAGTCTGAACTGTGAGAGTGTGCTGGGGGTTGTGATCAACAACAACAGACCAGAGCAGTCAATGTTACACTAATAATATTATACATACAGAACTTGTGTTGTTGTACAGTTCTTATGTATTTATCCAAGGCGAATAAATCTTCTGTCAAGGTGAGAATTGTTCATGTCAACCTAGAAGGATATTTATAATCTATTTAAAGTATGTATAAGTATATGAATGTATATGTAATCACAACAGTATATAAAGTAAATATATTCAATCAATCAATCAAATTTGATTTGTACAGCCCATATTCACGAATCACAATTTGTTTCATAGGGTTTAACAAGTTGTGACATCATCTGCCCTTAACCCTCATCAAGAGTAAAACACACACACACACACACACACACACACACACACACACACACACACACACACACACACACACACACACACACACACACACACACACACACACACACAAGGAGAAATCACAGAAAATAATCCTTGTGTAATTGTATTGTTTTCCTTGTATCCAGAGCAGACTTAAAATATGAACTTGTTGATTTCCATCTGTATGAACTGAACTCTGAACTGGTTCTTCTGAAGTGTGAACTGGTAGAGAACTGCTCAGCGGCCTCTGACAGAGCAGCAGTGGCTCATTCATCAGTAGAGAGATTAAATCTTCATCCGCTGCTGCTGAGAGTAGCCTCCTTCATCTCAGGGAGCGAAAATACATTTTCTCCTCTGTTCCCTCGAGGCACAGGAAATCATTTCATTTTCTTTTATCACTTGCCAGCATGTGATGTTGTGGACAGCAATAAACCAGTGGCTCTTACAAAATAGTCACAATTGGTTCAGTTCAAACATGTGAGACTGATATGACCCCCTTCTTTTGAGCAGATGAACAAATAGTTTTTTCCTCAACACCTTCGAGCCATTGCTCTCAGGTCACATCTGACAGTGCTTTGGTTCCACCTACTGGATGAAACACTCAGATGCAAACGTTTCTTTGTCACAAATAAAAGTTCAATGCATTACACACACACACTTTCTGTGGTTTGTTACGTTTAAAAATAAAAGTATCTCACAGTGAAAATTCTCAAAGTCCTAAAGTAAAAGTGTTTCTCAGTAAATGTATATATCTAAAATAAGATTACTTATAATGCAGGAAAATGTCCCCTAAAAGTTTCATACTATTCTAATATTCATTTTTGGATTGATATTATTGTCTGTACTTTTGTATTTAAACTTTAGTTTTTTGGGGTTTTCTTAAAGATAGAAAGGAAGAAAAGAATAACCAGTTTTTACATTTTACTATATATTTTACTTAACTACCAATGCAAATACTTACACAAGGTTTGAATAAAAGTAGTGGTGGGCCTACTTTATGGAGCGTACTGAGATGAAAGGATATATTTATATCTAAGCATCAATTTACTTTTGTAGTTGGTTAACTGTTATATGTTATACAATTGAAACTTAATGATGTATGTAAAATCTAGAAAGAAATAGCCTACCCAAATAAATGAAAAGTACCTGGTTAATGTATCTAGTGATGTTATCTGCCTTTGCTTCTGCTTTCTCCTTTTATTTCCCCAGTTAAACAAGTTCACAAATGAAACATGCTTCTGTGGGAGACTTAAGTTAATGAAGAATGAACTTTATATGCTGCCTTTTCCCAAAGGTCAGTAAAATCCCCAGTAACAAACATTAAAATTCCACAAACAGGCTCCGTTGACATGTTTAGTTTGGACTGATGGGACAAGCAGGAAGTGAGGACAGGACAGTGGATGTTTTGTTGACCTGGTGACAGTGATTTGTTCCAGTAATTAGATTCAAACTCGCTCCTTGACCACAGCGAGCTGAAAGACGGACTCTGACCTTAAGGTAAAAGTGATCATGTAACACAGGCTGCTCTTCTTCAATCACTGCACCAGAACAACATCTCTTCACTAAAAACTACAGTCTTTGTGTCCCAGTTAAATCAGTGGTCACATATTTTCAGTGTGCACAACTTTTACTGAAACACCAAATCACTAGATGTACAAACAACTGCAGTGATTAGTCAGTATATTAATCAAGCTCTGATATTATGAAATCACGGACCAGCTCCCTGTCATTTAGAAAAATCCAGTTTGAGAACTAACTGAAACACTTGGATTTGTTGACAGATCTTCACGACACGCTTTAAAAGAACATGAGCAGTTATCAAATCTTCATAAATTATTCAGAAGAGATTTATAAATTAGTTTGACATATTATGTGAATATACACAGACATACGTATACATATACATGTGTATCTTTCGTTCATTGGGTATACACCCCTCCAGGGTTCTCTTTGACCTCAGACCTTGTGGAAAAAATGTTAGTAAATAAAGACTTGATAAACATTTTTTGGTTTGTGTAAGATATTGTATTAATTTATTTGACTAAATTTATATTTTGGACTGTATATGATGTGTTTCTGACTGTATGTCATATGTTGCTGATTGTATAGGCTGATTCTTTTGACTGCATATGATGATGTTTTTGACTGTATGGTATGTTCCTGACTGTATATGATATGTTTCTCACTGTGTATGATATATGATGTGTTTCTAATTGTGTATAATTATATTCCTGTGACTGTTCATGCTGTCTCTTCTGACTGTATGGTATGTTTTTGACTGTATATAATATATATCTGACTGTATATGCTGTCTCTTCTGACAGTATATGATATATGATGATGTTTCTGACTGTAAATTATATATGATATGTTTCTGAATGTATATGATGATTCTTCTGACTGTATATGATATATGATGTCTTTCTAACTTTGTTTAATGTTTTTTTGCCTGTATATGCTGTCTCTTCTGACGGTATGGTATGTTTTTGACTGTATATAATATATTTTTGCCTGTATAATATGTCTCTTCTGACTGTACATGATATATTTCTGACTGTATTTAATATATGATTATGTTTTTTGCCTGTATATGTTGTCTATTCTGACTGTATATGATAAATGATGTGTTTCTAACTGTATATAATGTTTTTTGCCTGTATAAGCTGTCTCTTCTGACAGTATGGTATATTTCTGACTGTATATGATATATGATTATGTTTTTTGCCTGTATATGCTGTCTCTTGTGACTGTATATTATATATCTAGCTGTATATAATGATGTTTTTTGCCTGTATATGATGTATTTCTAACTGTATACGATGATTTTTGCCTGTATATACTGTCTCGTCTGACTGTATATGATATATGATGTGTTTCTAACTGTATATAATGTTTTTTGCCTGCATACGCTGTCTCTTCTGACTGTATGGTATTTGTTTGACTATATACAGGTATGATATGTTTCTAACTGTATATGATGTTCTTCTGCCTTTATATTATGATTAATCTGACTGTATATGATACATTATGTGCTTCTAACTGTATAACCTGTCTCTTTTGGCAGTATGGTATGTTTCTAACTGTATACGCTTTCTCTTCTGCCTGTACAAGCTGTCTCCTGTGACGGTATGTGACGGTGAGCAGTCTCCAGCCCCCGGGTGAAGCCCATCCTTCTGGGCAGACGCAGCCTCCTCCTGCTGGATCTCAGTGTGAGCGCAGCCGCAAGAGCTCCAGATCGTTCGCATGAGGAGATGCATCGAGCCTGAGTCTGGATCTGTCACATGGGGCCGATGAGGAGAAGCATCGAGCCTGAGTCTGGATCTGTCACATGGGGCCGAGGAGGAGAAGCATCGAGCCTGAGTCTGTCACATGGGGCCGAGGAGGAGAAGACACTCGCTTCCTGAAATGATCCCCGACTGGACGCCTTCTCACTCGTCTGTCTCCTCCTCTGTCAGCACCTCGCATCGCGGCTGATCCTCTTTCGTTTTCACCCTCGACCCGAGCGTCGCTGCCGATGATGATCAGCAAAGTTAAAAACGCCATGTCCAGCCTGGTGGGGGGGATGACCACGCACGGACACCACCACCAGCACTCCCAGCAGCACCAGCAGCACCAGCACCACCACCCGGGGGGCGGCGGGGGGGCGGACAGCCTGCCGCCGCGGTTCCCTTACGGCCGGCCGGACTTCCTGCAGCTCAGCCCGGAGCTGCTGCAGCTGTCCACGGAGCACGCGACCCGGCCTGTGCTGACGCTGCAGAGGGGCTGCAGGCTCCCCTGGAGGACGGGGTACGCAGAGTGAGTGGGCCCGATGCATTCACACAACACAACAGCTCATCCACACAACACACCACAACGATCATATGTTGTTATGCAGAGAGGTGTGAGGTCTGCTGCAGCCTCGGCAACTGCTGCACCAGCCAACATGGCCCTTTTCTGTATCATAGATACATTGAAGATACATTGTAGATGTATCGTAGCCTCCACTGCACTGTTCTTCCCCTGATCTGCTGCTGAGGTGCATGTGAATCAGTCCCTCTGAGCTGTGATTACTGCAAAACCCTCCCTGGTATTACCCTGACACATCTGTGCTCACAGATCTGTGAATGCAGCCTCCACCTCAGTGTCACCTGACTGGAAACTGGAGATGCAAAAGTGAAAACAGGAAACGTCTACCTGTCCTTTTTGCATAACAAGCCACTGAGCTGCCTCAGGGGCTTTTTAGTGTTTGTGTCTGTGCTTCACACTTCAGATCTTATCTTTGGTCTTTCATAAAAAAAAAATCTTTCACATTGGTGCAGACCTTGTGCACCAATGATTTCTACTGCAGGTGCCTTCGTAGTCCAATACACCTGCAGTGCTCCGACAGGTAGAATCAATGCAGCATCCTTCCATTCACACTCTTGTAGCAGATTGTGCTGTTCAGGCACTCTGAGGGGGAAACACTTTCAGACCCCCCCTCCCTGCAGGAGTTATGAAGCAGTGAACAGCTTCAGTCCTTGACAGTAATATACCACCTCTGGCTGCCTTCCAGGACCGTATGGAGGCAGAAATACAGGCTGACTCATTACAGGGAGTCTCAACAGGGGGGTGGGGGGGAGATCTGTGACGACATTGGTCTCAGAGGGATGACTGAGAGGGGTTGGATGAGGATGGAAAAAAGAAGAAGAAGGAGGAGGTTTTTGTGTGGGAATGTGCAGCGTCACCAGTGGCGTCCTGTGGATTCTGCTGCAAATCACTTTTGAGGCAATGTCACCGAAACAATAATTACAGCATTAGCGGCGCTGTTTACAACACAGTGTAATCGGCTGATCTGGTCATGCATCAGCTGTCGACGCTCGTTTAGTGCAGAGAGAGTGGAAATCCAGAGAGTCCACACACCCTCTGCCCTGGGAACACAAAAGTCCCAAATACAAACTGAACACAGCAGATTGCCACTCTTGGAAAAATACTGCAGTAAAACCAGATTGTTGCTCTAATCAGGTCATAAAGGTAACACATGTTTGTTAATTCTAATGGGACAATGCACCCAAATTAAAAATCATCCCTTAAATCACTTTTTAAGCTCAAAACCAACCTACACAGGTGTTTTGAAGGGGATGGCAGTGTCTCGCTTTGAATTTGTTTTGTTGGATGTTTCTGGGTAAGAGCTACAAAGATATTCCCGGTAATTATTTATCTTTACAGTTTACTGCTCAAACTTGTTTGCTATCATTAAGAGAACAACTTCACATTACCATTCTGAGACGGCCTCCATCCCCCACTGGCTGCAGCCAATGGCAAACCAATGTGGCTCAGGACCCTGTTCCTCCACAACACTAATGTCCGAGGCCTCTGGAGGGGAAAAGTCCTCCACTTCTAAAGAGCCCTGGTTCCTTGCAAGTCTGTGTCGCTCCTCGTTTTTATTGTGGCCTAAGGAATCACTGACAGTGACACTGACATCCAGCCCAATCTCCCTCGACTCCTCAGGTCAAAGGTCCAGTTTTTAACATTTTTCAAAAATCATGTCGTGCTGAGACCTGGGGATGAAGTTGAAATGTGCCAAATAGGATAGTTATGGCAAGTTTATTACGAAAAAAACATACAAATAACATATATAAGCAAGTATTGAAGAACACAGGATAGTGGGTGAATCCACAGCAGTGTTTATTAGGGATTGATCAGTTATAAATCCACTCACACGGCTGATATGGTTGAGAGAAGAGCCATTCAAAGCTGTAAATTAACTGTGATGCATGGAGACTGGACAAAAATATGACATAACCTAAAAATCTAGCTGAAATAATAATCCCCACAGAGCAGAGATAATCTATCAGCTGCATCTCAGTCTCTGGTGAAACGATCGGCACAGTGGAGGTGAAGGTCCGTCCTGATGTCCTCCATGTCTTCAGTTTGAGGTCACTCCATTAGTGTGTCTCTTTTATTCTTAGGACAATTCATTGTCTTACCTGTTTGGTTGTCTTGGCCTGACCTCACACAGGTGGAGACGTTTTTAATACAGGATTAAGAAGATGGAGAGGCTTTAAACGCACAAATCACTTTTTAGCCAAATTATTAGATGCTGGAAAAATAGCGTGATTTTGGTGTTTACATCACAGCGACAACAACGAGTCCGATTTTGTCTTGGCTTACCTCAGGCGCCCCCTACAGGTGGGATCCTTAATCCACTGTCATAACTATAAGATGCGGCCTGAGGCTCACCATGCTGACAGCTGTACACATGTGCATCTGTTGACAAGCTGGTGGGGAAGAGGCCAAAGAACCATACCTGGCCTCTGATGATAAACAAGCGAGTCGACTTCTTTAATGACACAAACACACAATGTCAAGAAGAACCGCACAAAACAAAGTTAACAAGCAAAAGACACAACTTACTTTGTCCAATAACAACAACCCCAGGTCAACATCTGTCCTGCATCATTTGGCCTATTTTGCCAATGAGTTGAAAATGCTCCAATATTTCATAGTCTTTTAAGTTTGTGTACCACTAGACTTTGTGTTGCTTCAAATTGTGTTTAACAGTACAGGTGTGATTTTTACTGAAGATGATCAAAGTAATATAAGTGAACAAACAGACTTAAAAGAAAGGGAGATGTAGAAAAACAGTGGTTGCAATGTTATATCATGAAAATATCACTTATAGGTTGTTTACTCACTGTTATAATGTACTGTATATGAATGAAGAAAACATAATTTTTCAACTGGATTTTACTTGAATCCTCAAAAACTTTCTTCTAACTCCCATAGTTCACATGCTATCATCGACACTGATCTGGGTCCAGATCCTGAACTGATGCCAAGGTGCAGTTTACAAGTTGCAGCAGGTTTTAATTACAATACCCGACTCGTGCTCTAAACAACAGTCAATCCACCGCTGTACTATAGCTGTCTGTTTCTGTCAGGTCGCACCTACTAGCTTGCATTTCAGCATTGCACCATGTACCTTGCACCATGACCAGCAACTTCCTCTCCCTGAAAAGGAATCCGAAATATGACAGAAATAATTCCTCACACCACAGATGAAGACTTTATGTAGCAGCCCTGCAGTGTTTGTCCAGCTGCCAACTTCCAAACTGAGGCGGTTTCATTCAGCAGCAACCAGGGATTTATCTCTTTCACATTTAATTTGTCTTACGCCTCTCAAACAGGCCGGTGTTACACTGTGAAATGTGTTTATATCAGGAGCCGAGTGATAAGATACACACACAGAACAGACCTGGCTGCTGAAAACAGGTCCACACTTTTTATCTGTAACACTAAATTCCTTAAAACACCATAGTGACCAATAGCAGTGGTGGGTATACTCAAGTACATTTGCTATGTTAGGTACATATTTTAAGTATCTGTACTTTACTTTAGTAGATTTATTTTCAGATACTTTTACTCCACTACATATATCAGCAAACACTTAATTTCCCTTCGGGGATGAATAAAGTAATCTACCTATCTATCTATCTATCTTAATACAGTATCTATACTTTCTACTCCACTACATTCGTTCCGAGAGAGGAACTTGATCCAATCAGAGCAGCCAGGTAACATCAGACCCCGCCTCTTTCAAAGTCAACTAACCATTTTGCATCGGAAGAGGCCGCAGCCGAGACGCAGCCATGTTGATGTATTGGACTGTTGCATTAGGGAATAGGTTAAGTACTTTTTTCTTTAAAAACTTAAAGTATATTCAAAAGAAAGTACTTACTTACTTTTACTTAAGTAGTAAAGTTACTTTTTAAATTCTTATTGATAATAAAAAGTTATAAACAATTTCAAATACGAGTGTTACTTCAGAACCACTGATCTGTTGTTGACTGAACTCACCTGCCTGTAACAGGAGGATATGTGAGACCTGGAGTCCATTGCTCGACTCTGTATGTAAACTACAGCGAGAACTATTTCGAGAATTGGTCATTTTTTCCAGAGAGATTATTTTAATGCAGAGCAGAAAATCAAACTTTCAGCCACTTTTTCATCAAATTTCATGACGTCTGCAGGTCGAGCTTCTGCAATAACAGAATTCACTGGAACCCTCAACTTCTGCTTTTGAACTTCCCCCGTTTGACTTACAGTGACAGGGTTTAGAATAGAGAAACACTATTGCAGCAAATAGGACAAACCTGGTTTTCAGTCACAAGTGATGGAAACATGTGACCGAAACGCAGAAATGTGAGAGAGTTAAGTCACATTATGGAAAACTCGAGCGTGTGCTTCAGAATCGCATCATGTATAATTATAGCTCATTGAGCGCATGTGATTGAAGACTGGTTGCTGATTATTCGCTGTGGGAGAGGTGAATCTTACACAGCAAGAAATACTCTCATCAACTTCTCCACCACCATACAAAATATTAGATCAAAACATTTAACTGACGACGAGGGACAAAAACAGAAGAAAATAATTAATAATTGAAAAAATAAATATATTCTCACATCTGTATGGGCACTATATGTAAAAACAGTGATGCAGAGTGTATCTTGTAATGAAGTGTATCTTAATTATACTCTTTGGAATAGTTGTAAGAGTCTTGAGCTGGAAGCACAATTAAGTAATTTATTATCTAGTAAAATATGCTTTATTATTGTTATAATACTATAAGACTTTACTTCAGCAGTATAGGAGTTTTTTATTTATTTGCATGTATTATTTCTGAATGATATCTTTATTGAGGGTATTTTTTTAGCTAGTCAAACATACTGCAGTCCTTAGAACAGATGCATCCAATAACAAAAAATAAAAAGCATACACTCTGAAACTGAAGCCAGCTTTCTATATACTCCTCAAAGCTTCAGTGCATGTTTTTCTACCAGCAGCAGTCAGGCAGAACTCAACAGAAGAACCGAGCACCAGGTGAAGTCAGGCTGAATCTATAGTAAACCTCAGAATACAAAAGAAAAAAGTGCGCTGGCAGAACTTTGTGGATTTGCTGTGATCGCACTCCAACACGGATGGAACGGCTTTTTTTGTCTGAGTCCAGATATCCTGAATAGAAGAAGCCTGACTTAAGCAGAAAATCAGGTAAAAAAAAAAAAAGAGTCTGAATTCCTCTGTGTCATTAGTTGTAATTCCTCTGTGTCATTAGTTGTACTGCAGAGAGCACAGTGCAGGACACTGTGGCGCCTGTCCACTGCTTTCAGCTGATTAGAAACTGAAAGGGCTTTTTATAATCCAGATTTGGGCAGTGGGCGCATTTTACTGGCTCATATTTCTGATATCAAAGCTGCCAGCTTCAATTTTCTCTAATGATTGTAATCAGATGAACTATTTGCAGAGGGGGAGGTCAAAGGTCTTGTTTTGATGAGATTTTTCCGCTGTTTGTCTCTCATTTCTTTTGTTTGACTGCACAGTTTGTCCTCGGCTTCGTCAACTGACAATCTCCACTTCAGTCTCTCTTTCCTTTTCCCTTCATGATGTTCCCAGCTGATAAATTACTAATCCCTTCCCTGCAGAAGTTTCCAAAGGAATCTTAATGGCAGCACTTGAATTACTCAGAATGTGCAGGAGGTATTACGCAGTACTTTTCAGCTAATGGGGCATTTATATATAATTGAAACTGAAGATGTGATGTAATGCATCAGCATGAGGTCCAATCTGCAGCTGGTCTTAGTCTGTCTCATGTGTCCTGCAGCTCACAGGACTCGACCACTGGATGTTTGCATGTTCACAAAATGTTTATTCTCTCTGTGACACTGAAAAATAAATGTGCAAAATGTGCTGTTTTTTTACAACTGGTCCAGGCAGACATTATTTTCCATTAACTTCAGAACAATGTGAAAATCAATCAGCAAATTGCTTGAGTTGCGTGTTCAGAATCGGCACAATGTGGTACTGCTGTTGCTTATGATGCAGTTAAAGCTGCTCTCATCTGTATTTTTTATTATTAACTGTCGATAAAAACGACTCCATGTTATATTAAGGTCAAGGTGAGATCCTATAGAACATTTTATATGACGAGCTTAGACTTAAACTTAGTTATAAAGCAAAGATGCACGACAAATGCATGACCTGACAACAAATATGAAATGAAAATGCATGAAATTAGAGGATATTACAGATATTGAAAAACAAAACTAAAATCGAATTAGTGACAAACTAAATAAAAGATAATAAAAATACATTCGATAAAAATAAAGAAGACAAGGAACAGAATGGAAAAATGGGGAATTATTAAAAAAAAGGGGGTAGAGGATTTCTTTTTTTTATCACTTTATCAAAGGGGCATTTTCACATCTTCAAAGTTGTAATTCGTTGATCTAGATGAGAAGACTCAGGTATACTTAGGGGACCGATACCTATGAGAGTTTATAAACTTGGTGCATCTTCATTACATCTCAGGGAGTTCTTGGGCCCTTGCAGAGGTATGTGCCCTATTGAGTGACATTCTTTTTTATTCACAGTTTTAGTTTTATACAATTACAAACCTCTGAAGCACATTGTCTCATATCCTCATTACTCGTTGCATCTCTGCTCTTCCAGGAGAGTCCACTGCAGCACTGCAGCATGAAACTGCATTACTCTAAAAGCATCATCCTCCACCGGCATCAGCTCATAATAAAAAACACTTAATTCATCCTCCAAGTTCCCTCTGGGACACGAGTGCATCCTGCCTCTTTTCCCTCTCTGTTCTCCTCTCTCCATCTTCCTGTCTGCTGGTAATCAGGTTTTCTTGCGAACAAACACTCTCAGTAATCTGACTCCCGGCTCACCTTTCCTCCTCCGCCTCTTGTCTCCGTCAGGGTGATCAACGCCGGGAAGAGCATGCTGAACGAGGACCAGGCGTCCAGCGAGAAGCTGTTTGTGAGGAAGCCGAGCGGCAAACACAAGAACTCCAGTCTGCTGGAGGATAACGGGGTGAGCGAGAGGCCGACCTGTCAAACACTAACACTGGAGTTTAGGGAATGAGGAAATGAAATGTCTGGTCAAAGGCCGACAGCTCCATATATAATATTCAGTGATAATGTTTTGGGAACTGAACAATAAGTCCTGAGGGTGTCTGAGGAGAATAGTGTATTTTAAATTGTGCGGAGTGGACTTAACAGCGATGCATTTGAACCTCCTCACACTTTCTTTGGTTGTGTTGATATCTCATATCAAACTGTGGGGTTTTCATATCCCCTTTGCTTTCAATGGATTCAACTTGTAATTTCCCTCCATCTCCTGTGGGACATATCATTTTACACTGTTCATAATATCATTCAAAAATATCTGGTATTTCCCCAAACATCAGAAACAAGTGGTTCAAAATACATCAAGTGTTTTTTGGGATTTAAGATTTGCCTTTTTATCTCAGCTTGTTTTTCTGTGTACAGTTTATACTGTCACATTGGGTTCAGTGTTACACTGAGTGATGTTAACAGTGGAACAAGGGAGTGCTTGTATCAAAGTGGTCACTCAGAGCGACAAAGCCACAGTTCGCCCATGTCCCATCCGGTGACATGGAGGAGGCTGCCACCAGGGGGCAGGGGCCGAGATGATTTGACTTCACTGTTGGGGATAAAAATATTTCCCCTGGGAGATGGTAGAGACCAAAAACAAAGCTAAAAGACAGAATTACTGGCGTTAAATAGTTTTTTAACAAGTTCAACAAATTATCTCAAAAGGTGATGATGCGTTGATAGTCTGTTGCCCCTTATAAAAAAAGGTCAGATCTTTCAGACGCCATTTTGAGCGTATGCCATTATCCCACCTTTGTGCGCATGTACACATTTAGTATTAATCCCTTGCACTGTTTTATAAATGAGGCCCCTGACCTGGTCGAGCATGATGAAGATGGTGATGATGACGTTTTTTCCTCCTCTTTCCCGTGGACCCATTGACTGGTTCCATCACGCACAGGAATTTTTTTTTGTTTTCTTCCTAAACAAGTTTACTCGTTCGGTCGATAAATATCTGTTTTAGTCCGCCGGGCCCTGAACGAACTGCACACACACACGCACCAGCCTCCACTTTGTGTAAATGAATTACATCATCCCTTGTTGCACCCATCCCCCCCTTTCTGGCATGGGAGGAGAAGGCAGATTTCTTGTGCATGTGCATCAGTTGCTCCCACTCAGCCTGTAAACATGTCTGCAAACACGGAGGTGCGTCTCTGTCGCCCCCTGCAGCATAGACATTCTTCTGAATTTGTATTACTCAAACACTGATGTTCTATAGTGTTTCAAAATTGCTTTAAAAGAAAATATTTTGTAATATCTTGCCACATTTCCAATAATGTTATAATCTAGATTTCCTGTGAGGAAACATATTGCGTAGCATTTAAAATGTCACCAGCTGCAGTTTCACAGCCTGTAAACCCTCGTAAATCTGTGCCTTCTGCTCACAGATATAATCTCATGGGAGCTTTTTAAACCACATCCTTCATTGTAGGATTATTATTATTAGTCAACTATTATGTATTTATACAAATTCCTCCTTTAGGATGGCACAGGGATTCCTCTCCACTTCTGGGGTGTGTATGACGGACATGCAGGGTCCGGGGCCGCCATCATGGCCTCCAAACTTCTTCACCGACTCATCCGAGACCGCCTGGGAGAAGTCTGCCACCTGCTGGAGAATCCCACCTGCGCACCGCCCATCTGCCTGGCCAAGAACGGCAGCCCGTACCAGGCGGACACAAAGAAAGGGGCTACCCAGGAACCAGAGGACCCCGATGCCATCAGCGACTCGGCGGTGCGCTTCCACATGGAGAAGGTGGTTAGTTTGGAGAGTCTGGTGATGGGAGTCATAGAGACGGCCTTCCAACAGATGGTGAGCAGAGCAAAGCGTGTTCAGAGTTTGGCTCTTTTTGTATCTTCAAACATCTGTAAGTGATTTTGTGGCCTATCACTCTTTCTTGGTTTATTTCAGGACGAGCTGATCGAAAAGGAAAAAGCATCGTATGCCATCTCTGGTGGGTGCTGTGCCTTAGCTGCCATTGATTTAATGGGGAAACTCTATGTGGCCAATGCTGGAGACAGCAGGTGAGTAAAACTGTAAAATAAATATATAAAGATAAATGTAATTCAGTCTCAGAGCTCTCCACTACATGAAACTTTATACTCATGGGGAAACCCTCTCCAACAAGGCTTCTCTTATGCCCCCTGGAGGTTAATTTTGCACACTGCAGCTTCATGTTATCCTCTTCAGCCAGCACCAACCTGCTCATGTGAAGTGTTGCTGTGCATTGAAAACATAAAAAAGCGGAAATGTGTATTTCTGTCATCTCACTGCTTTGTCAACTCCCTCTTTCTCCCTTCAGGGCCATAATCATACGGAACAATGAAGTGATACCCATGACCAACGAGTTCACACCTGAGTCGGAGAGGCAGCGGCTGCAGTATCTGGTAATCTTTATGTTTTATGTCACAAATATCCCAAAACACAGATTACAGAAACTATACGTGATCTCTATTTCTAATCGATGACGATTCTGATGCACGTTAATCAGGGACATCCGCTGCATCAAAACAAGCGCTCTACTTTCGCCCAAAGAATTGAAAGCATCCCATAATGCTGCATTATTCAGCTTTCTCCCTCAGCCAATGACAATGCGGAGTTACCTCACATGATGCAGAGTCACAGAAGACCAGCGGAAAAGTCTGTGTTTAGGACAAATACATTTAGAATGTCCCTCAGAGTGCATTTACCTCCACCAATCAGTCCCCTTATGAAACCACATTCAAATTCACTGGATCCAGATGTTTATTTGGAACTGTCCCTAATATCACAACATCCCTGATAATTTTCATCTAGATCCGTGAAGAAATCGTTTAAATTTTACAGAACTTCTTATTTCACAATGTTAAAGATATTCCTGGATGTTGAGGATGACCTATAGGACAGTGAAACATCCTGATGTTCTTCAGCAGCTGATCGTTCTGCAGTTGAGTCACAGTGTGGGTGGATGGTGTTTCCTCCTAAAACAGGGAGATGATTAGTGGCTTCAGTCTCCAGCTCACAGCTCTGCAAACTGTCTGCAACACATCCAACCTCAGAGAGTTTCACATTTGAAAAACTAAAGAGAGGTGACAGACGTTTAGGCTCTTGTTCTGTGACTTGATGCATCCTGCCTCGTTTATGTGTGTGTCCCTGCAGGGCTTCCTGAGGCCGGAGCTTCTGGGTAATGAGTTCACTCACATTGAGTTCCCTCGGAGGATCCAGCACAGTGAGCTGGGGAAGAAGATGCTCTACAGAGACCACACCATGACCGGCTGGTAAACTCCATTCATAATCACAGTTTTCACAGGTTTCATGGGCAATTTGTTCTGTGCAGTTAATGTTCATAGTTGTTTGGCTGTCAATTGTTTTATAGACAGAATTTATAGTTTTGAAAACATTGAATAAGAATATAAAAATAATAATGCCTTTTCTTCGATTTTAAATTGTGTAACGTTTAGTGTTCAAACCCCAAAATAATCAGTTTTATTGTTTATGAAATGTTTTCTTGTTTTAAATTACTTCCAGTTATTTATCGTATTGATGAATGGACTAGTTGTGTTTGTTTCAGTAACTTTCATCTGTTTGATGTTTTGTCGTAGGGCTTACAAGTCAATCGTTGAAGATGACCTGAAATTCCCCCTGATATATGGGGAGGGGAAAAAGGTAAGAGACATTAACCCTAACCCTAACCCTAATCCAAGTTTCAATACAAAATTTAAATTACTGTGCATTTATGAATCATTTCCTAATTTGAAGTTATGACAATTTGATTATCAGCAACAGAAACATGATATCTGCAAATACATTAGTCATTTGCCTCCATTGTTGAGATACTTTTGCTCTGTTCCCCTCACAACTGAGTTATTATTTAATCATGTGTCTAGTCTACACAGGTAATTTAATTATTCATCTTTAGGTTTGTTAAATTCTACTTTTTCTAGTTTTTTTCTCTGTGGGTAGAAAATGAGACCTGAGAACTCTTCTGTTTTCATTGTTGTCAGAGGGAACACATTTTTTTCTAGATAATTCCTCACAAGTGGATTTTCCTGGAAGTAAAGAACATCCCAGAACAATAACCTGTGTATGTGTGTGTTTGGGTGTGTGTGTGTGTTTGTTGTCTTTGGTGACACCTTTAAAAAACAGCTAAAAACTCTGAAAACTACTTTTCCTAATGTAACATCAAGATTTATTATCTGGTTCTTTTATTGTTAGACTTATTAAACTCTACCTTTTTGTGGCCCTCTGTGACTTTGCTCCGTGAAAGTTGCTGCACGAAGTAAACTTTATTCATTTACTCCTCCGCAGGCTCGTGTCATGGCCACAATCGGCGTGACCCGCGGGCTGGGAGACCATGAACTGAAGGTGTACAACTCCAACATCTACATCAAGCCCTTCCTCTCATGTTCTCCTGAGGTGAGTGTGAGGAGAAGCAGAGGAGCAGCTCTGGATGGCAGCGCTGAGTGAGGAGTCACGGGAGCTTTGTTCCTGGGATATGTTCAAAAAGCTGTCAGACTCTGGCACTCGCTTTGTAGCCTGTTGCTCAAAATGAAACTCTGGGCACTGCTCGAAGCTCTGTCTCTGTCTTACAGACTAAGATATGATGGAAACTTATTTATCCAGTGTAATTACAAATTCAAAGAAACAAGTGAGTACACCTAAAGTCTGTGTGCCTGTGATCAAAGCAACCAAAGTAATTTCAACAAGGCAAAATTCAAGATTCAGATGGGTAAACACTCAGCTCTGACTTGGCACGAGGATTATCTGTGGAAACTGGTGTTTCAGTGACTGATCAGACGATGCAAAGGTCACTGCAGGAAGTCTGCGGCCGGCGGCCAAGAAGAAAATAAGATTCTACTTTGCCAAAAACAACATGAGAAGAAGCCTGATGAATATTGGCAGCACATTCTTTGGCTTTCGTCTTGGGCTTTAGCTAAAAGCAGATTAAACTTTGATTTGTAAATACATCACACTTTAATGATACGGCCAAGAAGTGCTCATATACTGTAGCTCTGATTCCCATTGCACTCTGACATATTAACAAATGTCATCTATGTATTTATAAACTGAGTTTAAAGATTAATATAAGGACTTTTAAACAGGGGCGGTTCCAGGGGCGGGACCGGGGGCACTGGGCCCAGCTGAAATCTGATTGGCCCCTAAAGTGCCCCTGTTCTGTCAACAGTCTTTCTTTTTTAAATGATTCAGTCATTTACTAACAGAAAGGACAAACTGGACAAAGCTAAAGACCTTTTGAGTTTGTATGACAACGGAAGGCCACAGGTTTTCTATCATGTTTTGGAGGGGAGGGTGAGGTGAGGGGTATTCAGCTGCAATATGCAACTTCACCACTAGATGTCCCTACATTCTACACATTGAACCTTTAAATGTGGACCTTACTGACTCAGGAACCGTGCATGGATGTTGGATATAGAATTGGCACCTCTGTGTAAATTATGGCCCCTGATTCAGAAAAATACTAGCTCCGCTGCTGCTTTATAAGACTCATAACTTGTCTACCCTGAATTAAATAAGCGCAGCGTTGTTGTTGAAGATGTCATTTGAGAAAAAGGTCAGAAGTGCACAGAATCCTGACACTCGTCACGTTTCTTTGAGTTCAAACTCTGTTTACGTCCTCTTGCTAGATGTTGTTTTGCATTTCCCTGTCAAGCTCCAGGAATATTATCAGGTCTTTACTGCTTAAACTCTTGCTGAACCATACAAAACCTGTTATAAGTCGCTTGAAATAAGTGGCTCAGCTTATGTGAGTAAACAAGAGCAGCTTTACTATTGCAAACGGAGGTTATGTCTCTTGCATACCAGTAATTTTTCAGCACAATTTCACACACGATTAGAAAATGCCTTCTTCATATGCCAAGTCTTGTTTTTTTCTTCTTTTTTTATCATAACTGCATGGTGAAAAAATATTGTTTTTTCTGTCTTAGGTGAAAGTTTATAACATGGCCGAAAACAAGCACGGCCCAGACGACGTCTTGGTCATGGGCACAGACGGATTGTGGGACGTAACCACGGACAGGGAAGTGGCAGATGCTGTGTCAGCCTACTTATCCGGCAGTGACCCCTCTGATCCCATGAGGTATGCGGTCTGCCAAATAATCCTTTACATTATAGGCTTTGCTTCTAGCTACAAATTCTGTCATGTGCTGCGTGGACAGGAAAATGACATGAAAACCGCAGTTTCTTAAAACCTTAAATATAATGTACTCAGTTTGTCCACTAGATGGTGAACAATTAAGATCTATGTGAGAATTCTATACATCCATCTGCATAGTGGAGTAAGTGGAGATGCGTCGTCCATCTTCATATACAATTTATACATTTCATATTAAGTTTATACATGAGAAAACATGTGATCAACCTATAAAATACAAACATATGTAACTAATTGTGGCCCCTAGTGAAGTTTCAGATGTTTATGATATGATATGATATGACACATTAAATGTGTTTCCTATCATATAGTTACTTGATTAAACATGAATCCGTGTGTTGTATGTGTGTTTGTAGCTTGTGCTAAATTACAGTGTGTCTCACTGGTGTAATGAGTGTGTTGGTGTGATACACAGGTACACCTTGGCGGCCCAGGACCTGCTGATGAGGTCTCGAGGAGTGCTGAAGGAGCGCGGCTGGAGGCTCCCCAATGAAAGACTGGGCTCAGGTGATGACATCACCGTGTTTGTCATCCCGCTGGCGGGGAGCGAGTCAGAGACATGACGTGATGTCGCAGTGGCCCGCTAAGACAGCGCTGACTCGTCAGGGTTGCTCCAACCGTCCCTCCAAGCTCCCTCAACCCCCGGACCCATGGGGCGTCGGGAGAGAAAAACACCTTTGCTGTGCTGACCTATTTCGTCATATGACACTTTTCATTGAACCGCTGACCCTGTGTCAACCCACATATGACTCATAAAATAACCTGAACCCTTACTATAGCAACAACTCTGGTCTGAGCAGCATCAACCTCTAGATCAGACCCCGTCCCAGCCGCTTTACGTCAGCCCACACCCGGGATCCCATCTCCTTCGATCACCGTCATGTAACAGAAGATTCTCAGCAACGTTTTAAAGAGAAGTCAAACTCCGCCTCCTTGACCTGCTGTTTGTAACAGTTGCCAGTGAGAATTAAAAACCCTCGTAGTATTTTTGTTTCCTGCTCATGTTCGAGGCCAGAACGCTTTTCAAACCTTTGAACTGATTCTTAATTTTCAGGTCATGGCCTAAATGTGACTCTGTTTTTCTAAAAAATCTAATTTACAATCTTACTTGGAATGCAGGAGGGAATGTGAGGAAACCAAAGAGATGCCACTATGGCATAAGGATGGAAATCTGTACAAAGAAAAGAAAAAGGATAAACAACAAAACAAAAAAAATTGATTCATGTCTGTACATTAAAGAAGCATGGAGGTTGTTACAAAACTGAGGAATGGACCTTTACAGCACAGAACCTGAACAGAATCCATCTCTGTCTCTGTCTCTGTGTCTCCTCTGAGTCAGTATAGATCAATGAGGCACCTGATGACTTGTTGCACACTGTGGTAGCCCGTTGATTTGTGATATCTTTCTACTGAATGTACTCAAAGATGATTTGTTTAATTTTCTCATCGCCGTGAAGAGAACAGAGGGTTTCACTTGAGTTCAGATCAAATAATATTTCCTTCCATTTTACTGCTGTTTCTTAACAGGTAACAAGTAAACGAAACATTGAAATTTCTCTGTTTTTGATATTAGGGGTAGAAACAGTAAATGTTGTTCCATTAGTTTCACCAAAGCCTAATTTAGATTTGGCTGTTCCCCCTGGTCGTCCCCGAGTGAGGAGAGGAAACGGCGTCCTTTCGAAATCAGTCGTTAATCCATAACTTACCAGTTAGCACGTGTTAGCAGAATGCTAGCTCGATATAGGCAAAATCGCTCTCACTGTTAGCAAAAAAAAGCAACATTTGTATTATGTTTAATAGATATATAAACAATGCTATATTTGGCAAAATTAGAAGCACGTGTAAATAAATTATATTTGCCGTTTAGCTCCATTCTTTGAGAACTACCTCGCTGCTGCCCTCTAGGGGAATTGCAGCCAATATTGGTACCACGGCATTAACAGGAAGTTGTCATGATGTCCTTAAATCGGCTCCGGTTTAACCCTCTGAGGATAAATGTGTTGATGTAGCAAGATGTGAGAAACTTCACACTAAAGCCTTATAAAGACTGAGAGGGACTTTTTTTCTGCACAAATTTGATCCTTCTAGACGTAGCTAAGAATGTTAAATACCCTTTCATGTACTGGATCCCTCTTTTGTACCATTTCTGTTGTATCATGCTGTAGTTTAGATTATCCATATATTTCAAGTCAACTTTGGTTGGAAGCAGTATCCGCATTTATATTTTTTACATTTCTATCCATACTTGTTCGTTGTTTAAAAAGTTGTTGCATCCTAGAAATCGAGCTACCGAAATGTGAGGTAGAAGAGGAATGTGGACCAGTTTAGAAATAAATCAGATTTTTCCCAAATGCCTTGAATGTTTTTATTTACACTTTTGTGTCATTGACTCGCAGACCAACGGAAATCAATGATATTAATGAGTCCTGACTTGATAGTTATTCACATCATGAGTTAGAATTAGAACAAACAGAAAAGACATAACTAATCTCAACATTTATCTGTAAAAGAGTTTCAGGAGAAATCAGAAAGTGTAAAGTATTTAAACGTAAGTATCAATGATACATAGTTTTCTTTATGTAGCACAACGCCTAAATCTTGATTGTTAATGGTTTAACTTTATAATTGTTTAAATACTAAATACTTTTTTTTCTCTGCCCATATTGAATTCCAATGTGTAGGTATTGAGCTTGTATTCTGATAGTTTCCTTCAAACTGGGCTTTGACTTTTGCTTTAAACAAGCTAGCAGTGATCTGAAGGAACCATTCAGTTCCTTGAAAATAGTTCCTGAGACTTAACATTTGACTTTGAGTTGAAACGCAGCTATTATTACACCAAATAGGAACAAATGTCAATGTCAAGCATTTATATTCATCATCATCCTTAATACTGACACAAATGGGAGAAATATACTGAGATACTTCGGCTGATATCATTCTGTGAAGATACTGCACATAAAAGTCTTTCTTTCAAAATTGTTAAAGTAATCTAGTACAACAAAGAACACCAAATATTAAAATGGACCCTTTAATTATGCTATATTGTATTACAGCAGTTCATTATTTTTATGGAGGCTATAATATACAGGCAGTAATTTATTGTAGCTGCTGAGCAGGAGCTAATTTTAATTGCTCTATATTCTTTTTAAAGCGTCTTCTGTCCACCCACACAGGCTCCTCCCCTTTGGCCTGAATAGAGCTTGACTGTGGGGGAGACATCAGACATCTCCCTCCCTCCCATGTTCGCTTTAGTCAGTCAGTTTGTGTATTTGTTTATTTGTTAGCATAATCACACAAGAAATTACTAAATGGATTTAAGCAAAATTTGGTGGAAGGATAAGACTTTGGCCTTGAAACTTTGGCGGGCCATTTTCTTTCCCAGGTTATTTAACATTCAGCAGGTTTTTATTTCACCTTTTCACAAGTTTCTCAGGAAATAGTTTAATGAAACTTGATGATAGAAATCTGACCTATTCAGAGGAATGTGTGACTTTCGGTGCAGCTTGATTGAATGTCAGGGAACCGTTGGGCCTTGGCGGAGGTACGTGTTCCACTGAGTTCCATTCTAGTTAGTAAAGTCATCACAAAGGTGGTCAAATAAATGTAGAGGAGTCACAGGTTGCCAACAACAACATGCTCCTCTGAAATGGAGGCAAAGTAATGTCACTAAAAAGGTAGTCCGCCTTTGTCCACCGTGGATCACTGTCAATCAGTAAGAATTACACATAACTGCTAATATTAATGTTTTTTATTGTTGTGATACTAGGTCATATATCCTCTGAGCTGAGGTAAGCTCATGCGTATTCTTCATTGCATCATTATTTTGTGTTACTGCATGTCCAGTTGTGTTACTATTGATATAACCTCTCAGGTGTGGCTCCTGCAGGAAGTGGCTGTTCCCCTGGGAGACGGCTGCTGCAGGTTTTCTCTGTTTGTTGGTGAGTTTGTTTTTCAGAGGGACACACTGGTGAGATCCACACCCTTCGCTCCTGTTGCACGAGTCTTCTTGTACTACAGATGATGTCATCCTTGACCGGGGAGGGGAGGAGGGCGCCGGGAGCCTGCAGCAACTCCGTCAAGCTACACACAGGTCGCCATGACAACACCGGATATACAGGGCCTGGCTTTCAAAATAAGAGTAACATGGAGCTACGAGAATAAAAATTTCTGGATATGAGTGGAATTCCTACACAGTTTTTTAAGCTTTTAAACATGGTTCACTTCCGGGTGCATAGTTTGTTGGTACATGGTTGGTTTTAGTGTTTTCACGAGATTTGTTGATATGAAGAAACATTATATAGTTGTTCTGTCAAGACGGATGTATGATGTAAGGACATTCCAAGGGAAATAAAGGAAGACATTATAATGGATTTGTCCCTTTCTCTAGATCTGCTCCAAAATGTAATGGGTTGTTATGCCTATGCCCCCCCCCCCCCCTTCCACCAAGTTAATGGAAATCCAACCAACAAATCATTCAACCAACCAACAAACAAAAGGCGAGGAGTGAGAAAATCACCTCCTTGTACATTCATCTAATATGCATGACAAAATAATTGTTCAAATTAGCCCTGACTGAGTAAATTCATGTGAACGCCAACTCAAGTCAGAACAATTCAGAAAGTCTGAAGAAATGTTGGAACATGAGTTTCTGATTTCTTCGCATATATAGACCAATTAATATCACCATATTCGAATAGCATATTTGAATATCCTTTGTCACTTGCAAACTGTCTCACACAAACACCTGCTGCAACACAATTTCCAGCCAATACAGAGGGTTTCATTATTAACATGTATATGTTTAAATTGACCTATATGCCCGATGCACCCGATTATTTTTCTTTGCTCTACGTCATTACCCAAATGACTGTTGGAAGGGATTGTCGTGGTTTTATTTCAACTCTCCTGACACGTTTTATTCTGAAGGTGTCGAGCAGAAGCAGCAGTGTGTGAGTGAGCTCTTGCTCCTCTCCGGTGTCAGTGGGAGGATCCTGCCGCTCTGCCCCGGTTTCCAGCAGCTCTCTGGGAAATTAGCGAATACTGCAGCAAGAAGTGAGTGAGTGAGTGTGTGCACTGTGAGTGTGTGTGTGGCACAACCAAGAAGAAGGAGCGAGCTGGGACTAATATCCATATAAGAACACCTCATCTGGCTGCTGACAGGTAAATGTCACACACACACACACACACACACACACACACACACACACACACACACACACACACACACACACACACACACACACACACACACACACACACACACACACACACACACACACACACACACACACACACACACTGCTGCAGTTGGACTCTGATCTGAGACTAATTGCAGATCACTTACTTGGCTCTCAGAGAAACAAGGTGGTGGCTTCTCCTCGCCTGGTTTCCTGCTCATCTTTGTAGTTTCCCCTCTCATTTGGGATGAGGTGCAAACCAGTGGATGTTTCCCAGTCTCCAGGGTGTGTTTGTGTTCAACAGATGATTTCTTTCCGAGCAGCAGATCGGATCCTGTTGCTGGGAACAGTCTGTGCAACTGCTGCGACCTCAATAAGCAACTCCTCATGGCAAAGCTCTTAATGAGCCACTTCTATTCCTGGGGACTCTTCATTTCCTCGCTATTAACACTCCCGTGTCTCTGTTTTTGATGCAAACAGTCATTGACAAGCACAACACAAACATGTGGAGGAGGACATCTGAGTCACTGGAGATTTTTGCATGAAGAAATATGTGGATTGAAGTATTAATTCTGGGCTTTTGATGTAATTGAAACAGGAAGGTGTCACTTAACTTACGATTCACAAATAAATGATAATATGTTGAAACATCAAAATACATTTGGCTACAATGCAACAAACATTTGATACAGCAAAACCAGGAAGAAGTGCACAAAATAAATGAAATATTTTTAAGATAGGTTAAATATTTTCTAGTATCTTTGGGCTGCGGACTGTTGGCTTGACGAGAATAAAGATTATAAAAAATTTAAAAAATTGACGGTGGAAAATTGAGATGGACATCGTTTAATTACTTTCTTACACTTTAAAGACTGAAATAATAATCAAAATGTACAAACAGATGTTATTTTTGTTACTTAAAATATGTTTAAAATATGTTTGATCAGGATGTAATAATTAACAGTTAATCTTTTTTTAAATTAAAAGCCCAGAACATGAGTGAAACGCTCATCACAGTTTCCAGAGGTGAGATTTCTGTCTTGGTAGTAATTTATGTGGTTTTTTAAGTGTTGAGAATTTCAAGTTAATGATAGAAAACAGAGAAAATCTGTTATTTAATCAGCTGGACCCACTTAATATTCGGAATTCTTCTAAATGAGTAACAATATTCAGTATTGATTGGTTGCAATATTGATAACTAATTCATTGATTTTTGGAGATAGAAATGCCCCAAAACTTTATTCTCCATTTTCAAAATGCTCTTTGAGTCTGCGGTGGCAGTAAACTGAATATCTTTCGGTTTCTCTTTTTGCTGAGACAAATTTCGTCAACTGACATTTGGTTGAGATTAGCTATAGTAAGCAGGAAGCTTGGTTATATCAAGATGACAAGTTGTGGTTTCTTGTGAAGTTGCGTGTCATACCATTCCTGGGAGCAGTGACTTCCTGGAGACTCGTCATGATCGTGAGGTCATCTGAAAGTGAGAGGAGGCTTCTTAATGCATCTTAATCCATAGAAGTAGGATTGATAACAATCTTGTCTCCAAACTGATTCAAGAAAGCAAGCAAAATCTTGAACTATTCCTTTAACAGCAAAATACCCTTTTATATAAAAAATCTCTAAAGTTATTTTCATATTCTGTTTAAAATCTGATCTACTTGTCCTCTTGAGGCCTTACTACGAACATCATTCCTGCTTTGATTGCATGGGCTGATTCACTGTTGGGACATTGGATCTGTTTTGTTTTGGGTGTACCAGTGAGGCCATGACTCAGTGAGTCTGAGGAGCTGCTGTGTTTGTAACAAACCGCCCCAAAGAATGTGAGAAGCTGGCCTGATCTGCTGTGTTTATTTCCCTGCTGTTGTGTAAGAGAGCTCAGCACTAACGTTTCAATTGAATGCTCCCGAGCCCACAGCGTCTTACTTGTGCCCAGGAGCCGCTACATGCCAGTCATTAATGCTGGATGGGCCCCAAGCTTTCTTATAAGATTAGTTTTTTTTGGAGCGGTGACCAACTTAGTGACGTCGCACCTTCCTCCTGTCACATTTAGTCCGATAAGATGTTTTTACATTGGGATTAAGGAGGTGGAGGAGCCAGTGTCGCCGGCTGTCTGCTCTGTCTCACACACACAGACACACGCACACGCACACACACACACACCCACGGCCTCTGCCAGTTTATGAACCTTGGCCCATTTCTCAGACACACGCACACTGTCGGTTCCCAGGGCTGAGCGTTGATGTCTTCAGATAACTTGGTTAGTCTAACTCTAAAATGCACAGATAGTAATAATGATAATAACAATAACAACAACTTAATTTCTATAGCACAATTCAAAACAGCCGTAACAAAGTGCTTCCCAAAGATGATACGCAAATTAATACAATGTCACTTAAAAACAAAGACAGTAAATTATATTCTACTAAATCAAAATCTGATTGTGAGTTTTGAGAGATATTTGAAAACAGAGGAAAAGTAAACTGTTCCACAGCAAAGGCCCATGTCATCCAGTTGGAATATCTAATCGCACCTTATCGAAGATCTCAGGCTGGTAAAGTGATGAACTGGACGCAGTAAATGTTCCCTAAATTATTACCAGTAATCATTGGGAGCAATTTTGATACTTAAATATGGGGCTGGACATTATGGACAACTATTATATCAGTCAATATCATAATTATTAGGGTATTTTTTTTACATAGTTAAAAGTACTATCAAATAAAATGTATTATTATCATCATGATTTTTTTCTTCGATTTCTTTGCTTCTGAGTTAAGTTTGTGCTTTTTAACTCTTCTTTACGAGCAGAGAACAACAAACTTGGAAAACAGCAAAATATTTTATAAATCTGATGTAGATGAACTATGTGTTACGCCTCTTCTTCAGTGCTTACACAATGCATCAGCAATATATTGGGCAAAAATATAAAATATCTTCTGGTTCCAGCTTCACTCTCATGGAAATTGAAGTTTGTTTACCCTGCTGTGACAGTAAAGTGAAAACTTCAGTTTTTGGTCCTGATAAACAAGCATTTGAATCTTCCCCTTGTGTTCTGGGACCTGGCGATGGTCGTGTTTCTATCTGCATGTGATCTGTTCTCCCTCCTGTGTTTTTACTCTTGGGTTAAGGTGATTTTGGCAGCTTGAACTTTGGCTCATTTCTCAGACAGAAAACAACAAAAACAACAACAGAGCCTGTTACCTTGTGTTTACCCTGAGAAAGGATTTGGGGGGGGGGGGATACCAGCCTTATTAGAAATGACTTGTGGTTGCGGTGCCAACGATGCCAGAGGGCATTTTGCAGCCAGTAAAAAAAACCGTCTCTGCAGAATATGAAAGTCATTTTTATTCTCTTGTTAAATTAAGTGTTGTTCCGCAGAGGTTCAGACTGGACTTGTAATTCCTCAGCAAATGTTTCTCTGCACAATCCTTGTTCTTATTGCTCTGGAAGACGAATCTGCAGCCAGAGTTGAACTGAAAATGTCCTTTTAAAGCTCCTGTGTATATAGAGTTCTAGTGTCGTGCAGTGTGTGTGTATATCAGGGAAAGAGGTGCAGCCCAGTGAAGCCTGTTCCACGAGCACAACAATCCTACTTGTGCTCGTTTCCCGTCACGTTCCTGCTTATTATCAGAACATCATCATCATCGTGTCAGCCGCAGCACGCCTCTGTCGGCCGGACGCTTGATGCTCGTCCACAGATGTTGTCGATATTAAACTCGTGCGAGGATTGAGAGGCAGCGCCACCTCGCTGGTCGGGGGTCACTCTCTGCTCGCCGCTAACTCCGCTCAGCTGGTTGCGTAACTCCCGTTGGCCCCTAAGCCTCAGGAAACCTCCTCAGAGAAAGAGAGGTGGCGTGTTCATTATCCCGGGGCATTGCTCAAATAGTCGTAGGTTGTAATGGTGTTTTGCTTTACTGTGTATTTTAAAGGCCCCTAGTATTGTGTTTGGAACAGGTTTTAATGTGCGTTTTCCAGTGTCAGAGTGAGTTCAAACAGAATCGACTGGACGGAATACCACATGAACTTGTTGGAAGGATGCGGTACAGTCAGGGAAGAACTCTGAATCTGGTGAATTGAAATGTGGTTTCATAAGTGAACTGTTGGGCCTTGTCGGAGATTTGTTCTCTCTGATTGACTGATTCTAGTTCAGTCATCAAAACCTCCCAAAATAGTAAAAAGCAGCTGCATGTTGCAGTTTCTTTGATCACAGCTTTGATGTCTTAAAATTACCTGTTTAGTTGAGCAATAGCTGACAATACCAAAGTTTTAAATTGAGATAAAATAGATAAAATAATGATAACTAGAGCGACTGGAGTTGTTCCAATACCATTTTTCTCTTCCTCACTCAAAGAGCCCGTTCATTGAACATGCAACTGCTGAACCCGAGGATCGTTCACTCTCACGGGACCGAAAGAGTTGATGTCCCCTATGAAATCATGCAGTAGTCTTCCTTTATCAATCCATGGCAGAACTGAACATTATCTGTGCAACATTCTACTCTAATAAAGTCCAGCAAAGCAGAATCCGAGATGTTTTAGTTGGGAGCGCTGGTAAACCAAGAGAAGCAGAAGACCAACAACAGTGGGTGGAGGTTTACACACTGTTGTTTCATGGTGAAGAGTTGATAACTTGCGGTTTTATCTGGAGGAAACTTACTTTAAAGATGTGTCATGTGTTATAAGATCGTTACAGTTGCGTTCTCTTCAAGGCCTGACCTGGAAACACAGGCAGTGTCGGAGGTGTTTTTTGTTTTTTGCTGCTGTAGTCGACTGGGCCCGAGCTGAAAAGGTTCTAGAAGAAATAGATCACCATCAGAAACCAGCTTCATATTTGTTCTTTGACTTCTGTTGGAGCTTAGCCCCGTAAATAAATATAAAATGCAGACTTTTATCTGGAGAACCTTGACTGAAAGAGCAGTTGAGTCAGTTCATATTCCTCAGTGGTAACTTGTTTGTTTTCCTTCCAGTATTTCTCTCTTTTTGATTTGTTCCCCTGCCTCACAGTTATCGTTGGTCTTCCCTCAACCTCGGTGTGTTGTGAATGCTTCATGAATATGTTAGAACAAATCTCTCTGCACCAGCAGCCGAGTCTCAGCGGTGTCGTTTAGAGGCAGAGCGACGGGTGAATGGATAAAGCCTCCGCCCTAAAGTCAGGGATGTTTGTTCAGAGCTGACAGAACGGTGTTGGAATTCATCGGTTTCCACGAATTCACTTCATCTCCCAGTGACACCTTGATGCTTTCGCTCAATAGTGTGTGTGGGTCAAAGGTCGACCGGCTGATACTGGCTGGCTGCAGACGACTGGTTCCCATTCTCGTGTTTGGATTGAAGCAGAGTGGGGTCAGGCTTTGATGTGAACGTGCAGCTGAAATCAGGACGAACAGGTTTGATCGGGACGGCGACAGCAGTGGAAATCATTTGATGCTGGCAGCTGCTGGAACTTCCTCCTCCTCAGCTGGTGCTGCCATCAGCGCCCTGATTGGGCATCAGTGTTAGGCTTCGCAGCTTGTTTGTGACGCACAATTTCCTTTTTGTCAAGATGTTTTGTCCCCGCCACCGAGGACACGCTATGACAGTGTCGTGCGGAGACGGGGACTGTGTGCGTGTGCGTGTTAGCATGTGCTGTGTTGCCTCTGGCAGTCCTCTCTCTGCGTCCCGGCTCTGCTGAGGCCTGTCCAAACAGAGCTGCAGCCAAAAAAGCTCCTCCCAAGCTTCTCGGAACAGGAAGTGGATTGTTTTGTTTCACAGGGTGAGCCTCTGAGGCCGCGGCGCTGCTGTCTCCCACTTGTTTGGCGTTAAGCCCATCATGTAGTTCGGGCCAATATCTGGTCCACTTCTCTGCGAGGCACAAGGTGAATACAGTCACTATCAAACCCATTAAATGCAGCGGCCCTGCAGTCAACTGTTCTGAGTTATATGGGGAGGTGTTCCTCATATTTTGTTACCCTTAAAAACATTATAATCCTCGATGAGCTAGTCAGTCCTCTTCGTCTATTGAGGGAAATAAGGAATCGACGATCCGCCTCGATCTGGTCCTGTGTCACGTGTTGGGCCTCTCCCAATGTCGGACCCATCTCTTTGAGTTTAGCCATGTTGGGGAGACCTTGTTTATGTTTTCGTGGTGATGTTCATCTTAGAGTGGACTTAGGGATGTGGTTCTGGTCCATTCTGAGGATGTGACCAAGCCATTTGCCAGCGTCGGATCGTTGGCACCACAAATCGTATAAATTCCTATGAAGGGAGGATTTATACACAAGTTCAATTTAAATGTTTTTTCGTGTGAGAACAAGTGTCAGATATTTTTGTTCTGATTTAAGGATTTAGCATCATTATTGATATTAGTGATGTGAAAATGTGATGTTGAATAAAATATGGAAGTATCAGTGAGATGAGCACATTTTGAATGGAGGCAGCTCGACTCTGTAGAAATCAGAGGTGCGAGCACTCCTCCAGTAATTTGCTGCAGTGTCCTACATTCAGTCTCATGTCTTTGGCACCACTCGCCTCCTCCTTTGCAGCTGGAACACACAACATGGCACCAGGAGGAGTGGGCCTTTGGGTAAAAGGCAGGAAATATAATTAAAAACCATGATCACATTTCAATAAAACTGTCAAACACACCAACACACCCAAAGTTTCCAGTAGGGCTACTGGTTATGCCAAGACGCAATACACATGGAAATACAGCCGGGTAATCATTTCCTCTCATGGCTTCTTTAGCTTTCGACTCTCATGGCTCTTTCCTGGCGATCTTTGCTCCCTTTGTGACTCAACCCATTTACTATTGTAATATTTATATTATACGTTTTCACTTTTAATGGATACTTTTCACTTTAAAATGTTAAATAGAGCTGCAACAATTCATTTAACAATCTATTTGTTAATTGATGGATTGAAAATGGGAGTATTTGACTGGAGAAATATGAGCACAGATCTCTGGTATTTGCTGGTTTCCGGTTTAACACTGAATATTTTTGAGTTTTGGACTGAACAAGATGCTTGAGGACAAACTTCAGGCTCTTGGATACTGGAACGGACATTTTCCCCTCACTTTAACAAGCTGCCACTTTCCAGTCTTTATACTGAGCTGATTGGAAAGCTTCATGTCAGCCACACTCAAATCAGACAACGATCAATCGTCTCATCCAACTATTGAAAAGAAAGGGAATAACTGTATTTCCCAAAACTATTATTTAATAAAATCCCTGTTGTCTATTTTTCTTTCAAAACAGTACAAACTGATCAAGCTTATCAGTTAAATGTTTTCTCAAGATGTTGACAGATATTATCTTAAAAATGTCAAATTATGTCAAGTATTCCTCTGCCCTGAATAGATACAAATATTTTTAGAATTCATCTAGAGATATCTTCTCATCTATCATGGCACCAAGTCATTTATAGTTTTACCAGTAACTCAAGACCTTTTACATAATGAATTCTGTGTTTTGATGCTACTCACTGAAGGACAGGTTCATCCTGTCAGAGGTTAAATTGGTTAAAGGGCCAGACTCTGCTCTGTGTTTTGCCCACAGCTCTAAAACAGGATTTCTCTCTGAGAGGTGTGTTCCCTGGTGAAGAGGATTGTTGTCACGACTGTCTGTTAGAAAGTGGATGAGGAGAGGAGCCAAATGACTCACAGCTGGCACAGCTGCTCCCAGGTAGCAGAGCTCCAGCATCATCCATCAGCAGCGCTGCTATCTCATCCCCACCCAGCCTGCTCCAGCTGAAGCACTCCTCCACTCTGGAGATGTTTTCAGACGTGAACTTCGAAAGATGTCTGGAAAATAGAGTTCGGACATTTACCGGAGTTTGTGTTTCACATATGAACAAAGCAGCAGGAGATTGTGTGCGTTCACAACAACACCTGGAATATTTGACATATCCCCAAAAAGCTCTCAGATCTTGTTTCCATTTCAGGTTGATGTCTGTATCAATCCGTTTCATGTCCGTAATGATCAACACACCCACACACTCACCGGGAATCTTCTTGATATTTTCCTACTGTATTCTCACACTGGCTCATTTGGACATTTTCGAGATATTTTACTGGGGGGGGTTGCAGGAAAAGTTCTAGAAAATGTCTGGAGCAACACACTCAGACATCTGTGCTCTCACGTACAGGCCCTTCTGAAAACATCTGGACCTCAGTGCATGTGTGGAAGATGCTTGGGGTTGCTGCAGACACGTTTCTCCTTTTGTCATATTTTTGCGGAGGAATCAAAGTGCAGTTTTTAAATTTAAACCTTGTTGACAGATGCATCCAAACTTAGTCTGACTTGATGTCATTTTGTTGGGAAATGCAATTAGATTAGCAATTTCGCCTGAACACTGGAACAACATATGGGCCGGTGGCAGGTTGAGTTCTCGTTCCTTTATGATAATTTCGATATAATTACAGTATTATGCTGCTGCTGAAGTTTTCCTGAAGAGAACAGAATGCAGAGCAGAGAAGCAGAGTATCGTTCTGTCTGCCTCGGGACACCAGCAGCTCCTCCACCAGCTGCTCTGACTGGGTGGAGAAGGAGCCTGATAGAAGAGCATTCCTTCGTGTCCCAGCTTGTCTCAACACCCCTCCCCTCTTCCTCCTCCTCTCCCTCACTATCCTATCTTCCTCCTCCTCCTCTCGCCCGGCCTGCAGAGCTGTAGGCTCCGGGTCTGTGACGATGTGCAGATCGCAGGCCTCTCTCTCCCACAGGTGCAGCGTGATGCAGGACCGTCAGACAGAGATGTCTTCTGCTTCGGGCCCACGCAGCACGAGCAGAGAAACGTTTGTGTGTGACGGCGTCTTCTTGATTTGTCTCGTGTTCCTGCAAAGTCTACAAATAATTTAAATATCTGTAGAGGGGAAACACACACCGGTGACAAAGTGTGACTGTGTTGTCTGGCCCACATTTGTTTCGCAGCATGACAGATGAAATCTCCCCCGATGGCAAAAACTAAAAGTTTATTTTCCTTCTGTGCCTCTCGTCTGATCATGTTGACACTCAGCAGTCTTCCTTTGGTTTGAATGTGTGATGACTGCTTGTGAAGACGCTCTTCTTGTTTCCCCCGACAGAGATGGCAGCCATTCGGAAGAAGCTGGTGATCGTCGGGGACGGAGCTTGTGGAAAGACATGTCTCCTGATTGTTTTCAGTAAGGACCAGTTTCCTGAAGTCTACGTCCCCACAGTGTTTGAGAACTACATCGCTGATATCGAGGTCGATGGAAAGCAGGTTTGTAAATCTGACGCTCAAGAAAGTCTAGAAGTCAGTTCAGAAAGTCCCTTTGTTTGATGACAATTTGTTAAATTGATAATGATTCCTGAGAGATTGTCAAACTTTTAGGACTAAGAATTTTAATTGAGGCTTGATATTTAACAGTTTAACCCTTAACTTTAATATAAATATTACAACTATATAGAACTTGAATTAAGAAAATTAACAATTCATTATTTGTATTATATAAAATTCAAATGTGAATACACGTACTTCCTTATTAATACTTTATTATTATTAACTATTCTGTGAAATAACTTTTCATATCGGCAACAATAAACAATTGCACAATAATAACTATCAAGTCTTTCAAATTTGAACTGTATTAGATTGTGTGTCCACTGTGCACTATGTTAACATTGAGATAAAGTTTAGACCCACTCCTCAGAGTGTGTGGCGTCTTGAATTTGAGTCACGGGGATTTTCCAGCGACGTTCGAGTCCGAGTCACAGTGGGTCTGTGATGTCGGGGGGGTTTTGTTCTCCTGAGCCGACCACCGCTGCAGGATCACCGCTTGTCCAAAACAGGAAATGACTCGACTTCCCAGCTTCCTGTTCAGACAGAGAACAGGGATGTCTCCTGGCAATCGCCCTCCTTCCCTTACAACCCCCCCCCCCCCGCCCCTCCTCCTCCCCCTTCTCCTCCTCCTCCTCCCCCTTCTCCTCCTCCTCCTCCTCCCCCTGTCCGATTAATGTTTCTCATTTCCTGTCCTGGGCACACTTGGACAGGGGGCGGCAGGGAGGGGTTAACTTTGCTGATCTGGACAGGAAATGTTAACTTAGAGTTTCAAGATGGACATCGGTCTAGGAGGGGATCATTTTGGGAAAGATATGACCGTAGGCCTCCTTAGGCCCCCCCCCCTCCAGGTCTCAAGAGGATCTCTGTCATAGGAAATGGCCCTTATACAACCGCTGGATTAGATTTGTGATCCCAGCCCCTAAATTTAAGTTTTTACCCCCTTGAGGATATATAAACGTTCTTTCACCCTCAGTGGATTGGGCATGTTTTAAAAATAGCCCCCCCCCACCCCTCTCTTTTTGTTCTTCACCACAAATTCTGAGGCGTTACACCGAGTCCACCGGGAACCTAACTGCTCCCGTTGCTCATCTCGTCTCACCAGTGCGCACCCCCCTCCTCCCCCACCTCCCACCCTACTGCCTCTGCAAACGTCTATTTTTGGGCCCGGTTGACGGATGCATGTGCTCTCTGTGGGCAAAGCAGAATCCATTGTCATGCAGTCGCTCCGGCGCCTCGAAACTTTGCAAAAGTTTTCTTCCCCCTGAAAACTGTGAGTCAGCTCAGGAGCAGCAGAGTGGAGAGAAGACTGGCAGCTAATGTCTGCACAGGGACAGAAGGTTCCCGGTTTGATGCTCGCTAATCTCCCACTTTCCCTAATTGAATTAATCAGCGGTGTAATGGGATGAGGCCCGTTCCCCAAGTTCATTTCCACGACGCTGACAACACAACAGATGTGCGGAGCTCTGATAAGGTCGGAGCTCTCGCGGCTACGAGAAGTAAATATCTGTGCACTGACGCTCTCATGCACGACCACAGCGGCCTCAGTGTTATGCACAAATCACCAGCTATGATCGAAATCCCTGGTATGCATGTGTGGCTGCAGCAGAAAAATGTCCCATGGTTAGGTATTCCAAATATGTCTTCACTTTGGCCTTTTGGGAAGTCCGCTGCTCTGAGGCTCGTACGTCTTGTTCCAAATAGTTCCGGCTGTTGTTGGACAAGAAAGAAAGAACTAGCTCACTAATGATGTTTTGACTGGTTAAATGTTTGTGCATGGATCCTGAACGGTGAGCAACATTTTTGCATCAAGCCTGGGCTGACAGCTCATTTAGAATTTTAGCCCCTAAGACAGGATCTTATTAGGAGATTGTCAAGAAAATGACACAGATGAACGAATCATGGAGATAATAAGAAGTAGAAGGAAAAAAATCCCCAAAACACAAGATTTGTGCAGCACGTGTGTACATGTACACAGATGTAAGTTTTTGCTGCATTTCACTTTTTGTTTCTCCTTTTTGTTTGGTCGCAGGTGGAGCTGGCGTTGTGGGACACTGCCGGCCAAGAGGACTACGACAGGTTGAGGCCTCTCTCGTACCCCGACACAGACGTGATCCTCATGTGCTTCTCCATCGACAGCCCTGACAGCTTAGGT